>NC_090937.1:447196771-447855383 GCF_040938575.1 Ambystoma mexicanum
ACTATATAAAGGTTATAAAGGCATGGCGCCAAAATGCACCCTTGTCTCGGTCCCCTAGTGACTCATGTTATTTGTCAAATGTCCTTTCTCATCGAAGCGTATTTGAACACTATTATCATCGTGGATATGTTGCAATATGGCTAATAAGGTAATTGGAATGCCCCATGATCTTAATTTAGCCCATAGTTTCTCACGATTTACAGTGTCTTAACGCCTTGGAAAAATCAATCATGACTATATATAACAAATCATTTTTTGTTGCCCAAACCTGGGCCCTTAATGTCATCAGGACAATACCATTTAAAGTACTGCTCATGCCTTTTTAAACCCAGTTTGAGCCTGGTCTAATATATGATTATCCTCTATCCATCTCTCCAGTTATTGCAGGATCAAGGCACAAAAGATTTTGCCACCCGCATCAAGGAGGGTGATTGGGCAGTAATTTGCAGGGTCTGACTGATCTCCCTTCTTTAAAATGTTGATGATTATCAACTGCTTCCATGTCTCTGGCGGTGTCTTAGTGATGAGTATGTTTCTGAATAGCATATATAATAACCAGAACCATGTATCTCCATTTGAGTTTAAGGTCTTATTTGAAAGACCGTGTTAGGGAGAATTTTCATTAATTGCTAAATTCCTCCCACCTTAGAGACCCCCAGCTCTTTTGCTGGATTTAAGACTTTTTAATTTTAGCCCTGGAGTGAGTGAGACCTTTTTCTCAGTCTCCTGTGTTTTTACCTGATTTGGATTTCGTATTTTCACTGTGTTTGGATTCTGACTAACTCCATAGGCGTCTGCTTTTTGTATGATGACACATAAAATCATTTAGATTTCTCATAAGGTTTAAATACCTTTTTTTGTGTGAACTACAGTTCCAAAGAATAGTAAAGTGCAATTGACTTTACTTGCCTTTTCTCTGTGTAGGTCCAGCACACACCATCTTATGTGGCGTGATTGGGTGGAGAGGTTACCTAGTAGCCCCTTATCCTACATTCTCATGTAACATTTTTGTTACCATCACTACTTTAAATGGCTGGTGCCAGTGGTTTACTTTTTCCTACCATTGTGCTTTTCTACAGCAGGCTGGACCCTCGGCTGCAGTACAGCACCCAGGGGTGACCATTTTTGTCAAAATGGCCCCGGTCTTCTTTTTTCACCATTTTCAGTTTGTGAGGTCTTTCTGGGTTTTATTCTGTGCGTTGAGACCGGTTTGAGCTTTGTCTGTCTTTAGTGAGCGACAGCCCTAAAGTCCACCTATGGCTCCAGTGTGTCTGGAAGGATAGGATGTCAGGTACGGTCCCAAAGCTCCCCTGTCCTTTGTGTCTTGGAATGCCTGACTGCAACTAGTCCTGATTGACTGGCTGTCCTTTCAGGACATCACCCTGCAGTGTGATTTACAGCCTAGGCTATGCACGAATGGAAGAAACCTGCTTAAAAGGCGTTAGGCAATATTGAATGCAGTACCCTTTGGGTGCACTACAATAACCTTGACCTCCTGGCAATAGGGACCCAATCTTTGGTATAAGTCTGAACTGCACAGGTTGGTAGTATGGCTGAGCAGTCAGGCTTATCTCAAGAGGGATCAATGTGAGCAGTAATGTTGTGACAGAGTTTCACATTAGCAGTTATACAAATAAACACTTACACTCAAGGTTTCTTGATAAAACAATTATTAATTTATTTCACAGTCCGTTGTATAAGACTTCTTCAGAATGGAGCAATATAAGTATCAATTAAAATACACTTTAAAACAAACTTATTTCCTCTAAATCAGATGATACCCATTGGGGATGCCGCACAGACACTTCCTACACCTTCAGGTGACTTGAATAGCTAGGACACTGTGGACATTGATTTATCACTGGTACATTTAGAGCAATACTGAGTTAGGTGTAAAAGATAGAAGAGAAGAATAAAACAAAGGTTAACAAATAATTCACAAACAGGTAAGTACTTTTAAAAACCTTTGAATGCAGAGTAAAATTAACCCTTTCCTGGGGGAAAGGCCAAAGCACAAAGTCAGAGGTAAAGAGGAGTCACTCGGGGAGCCAGAACAGCCAATGTTAATTACACAACAAGAGACATGTTCTCTTAGACTTCACAGTACCTCTGGTTAGAGGAAATTGTTCCAGCTGGCTTCTGTTTCTGTACAGCTCTGCAGATCCTGTTGTTCCTGAGCCTCAGTCGTGGGGACAAGAGGGAGGCCGCCTGGGGACTACTGCTCTGCAATGGGAAGGTCAGCGGCAGCAATGGGCAAACTTCAATTCAGCGGTTCTTCAGTGTTTCAGCGCCTCGCGTCTGACAGCAAATAGCAACACTGCGGTACTCTGATACCACTCTGATACTTTACTCGCATCTGGGGTCCAGCACTCTGTTGATGTGGCTCAGCTTGGTCAGTCCTGCTTCAGGGAAATCCGGAGCATCTGCCTGGACCTCTGGTCCGACTTAAAAGCAACGCACACAATCTGGTGTTCCTCTCTCTGGCACTTTAGTTCCAGCAGCAGCAGTGGAAGTACAGTCAGCTCTGTGAGGATGTGCAGACGGGCTTACTTTAGAGTTGATTGGTCCCACCAAGTCAAAGGGAGAAGTCGTCCTTGCAAGGCTTCTCTAGTTGAGGCGAATTCGGAGCTTCAGCACAGCAGCAGGGCTTCACCAGGCAGACCAACTATCCAGGAGTTGCAGCAGGCGTCTCTTCCAAGTTCTTCTTCGGATTCCTTCGTCCAGTGGTCGACTCTGCCTTCCAAGCCAAAAAGCCTCACCTTTGTATGCAGGTTTCTCCCATTCATTCCAGCCTAGCTGTCAATCACACAGCAGGGTGGCTGTCCTTGCCGGACAGCCATCCAGCCAATCACCTTTGGGTGTATTCCTGTAACCAAGGGGATAAAGCATAGTGAGTTTTGGGCACCTCCCTTACTTTTTGCCCCTGCCGGACATACTGGAGCCAGAGGCTCTTTTCCAACAATAAATGGTGAAAAAAGACACCTGGGTCCATTTTGACGAAATGGGAACCCATGGGTGCCTTACTGTGGCTGCGAACGCAGCCTGCGGTAAAAACACACAATGGTAGTAAAAAGTATACCACTGCCACCAGCCATTAATTGTAGAAAGGGTAACATAAAAATGTTACATGAGAAACTAGACAAAGGGATACTAAGTAACCCCTCCACCACCCTATTGTAAAATAGTGTGTGCTGGGTCTATAAAGTTACAAAATGTAAGTAAAATCAATTTCACTTCACCGCTCTTGGAAACATTTTCCTCAAGAGAAGGTATTTAAACCTTTGGGAAATCTAAGATGATGCCTATGGAGTTTGTCAGACTCCAAAGTTAAAAAGAAACACAGGATCAAAATCACAATAAAAATACATGAGTGAGTGAGAAAAAGGGCTCGCTCTCTCCAGGTTAGAAACTAAAAGTACTAAAGTCCAGCAAAAGAGCTGGGGGTCTCTAAGGTAGAAGGGAATTGGCACATTTTTGAGAATTGTCCCTAACAAAAGGTGAGGATTTTGGGACTGCGGGCAGAGTCGACCACAGTGAGAAAGACCCGACGACGAAACCGTGAACGAAGCTTATTACACCCTCCTGCACCTTTGAATTCCCCGGTGAAGCCCTGCTGTTGTGCTGAAACACATTTTTCAATTCGACAGAGAAGCTCCGGAAGGGACGACTTCTCCCCTTGGGTAATTGGGACCAACTAACCCCAAGACGAACTCCACTGGACCGTCTTCCCCGGCTGATAGAGTGCGACGTCTGAAATCCAGCTAGAAGCTCCAGGAGTCCCCTAATCAGCCACCAGAAGCTGGATGACCAGAGCTAGAGTCCCCTCACCAGAGTGCAGGACCCAAGGAGTGAAGGAAGCCCAACCGGAATCGGAGATCCGCGACAATGTCGTTTGCTAAGCACTGAAACCGCAAAGTGCCGCTGAACCGAAAAGAGCCCATAGTTCCCAAGTACCGCTGCAGGAGTCCTCCAGACGTCCTCCCTCTTGTCCCCACGACTGAAGCTCAGCAACACCAGGTCTGCACTGCAGTAGCAAGACAGAATTCAGCTGGACCACTCTTCATCAAACCAGAGGTATTGTTTTGACTTGGGGTACTTACCGCATTGTCTTTTAGCTGTGCCTTTCTCAGTTGAGAATTGCAGTGACTGACTTTTAGAGTTGATTCCAACTCTTTTCACAGGCTTAACAGCTTGTGACCCCACACACGTGATTTTCTACAAACTCTCTAACTTTGTGCAAAACTCTTTCTGATCTAAGAAGCGCCTCCGCTCCATAGACTGTGCTCCAATTGACTGACTGTCCTGGCTCCCTGAAGACTCTTAGTGCATTGACTTTTCTATTGTTTGTCCCTCATAGGTGGTAGCTTGTTGTGAACTGTTATTGCTGGGAAAGGCTTGTCTAGACTTCATTGGAAGATTTACTTGTCCTCACGTTTACTGAGAACCTGTTTAACCTTTTCCTTCCTTAAACCTTTCCTTTCTGCAACCTCAATCTGAAAAGTATAACTAGCGTGATATATAAATGCCATTACTCTTGTGATTGAAGTCACCTCAGGGTGTAGGAATTGTGTAAGAAGCATATCCAAAGATTATCCACTAACTTGTTCTGATTCTGAAATGTACTTTTAAAGTATATTTGCATTGTTACATGAATTGTATTGGTAAAGAACACTTATTTCAAAATGTATGTTAAATAAGTAACTATAAGAGAAACCTTGAGTGCAAGTGTAACTTGGCTACTTGTATTTACGGATTTCATTTGTACAGCTCACATTTACCCCTCTTGAGATGGGCCTGGCTGCTCAGTCACACTACCAAGTTGTGGAGTATAGACCTATACCAAAAGGTGGGTTACCCAATACCAAGCAGATAAGTGTTGTGTAGTCTCACACAGTGTAGCTGCACCAATTCTTACCTAATAGACCGTTTGGATCAGCTGCAAGATCCAAGGTACAACTTTAGCACCTGCTTCTACTGCATTGTTGATGGATTTCATCGCCTTCCAAAGACACCATTTTGTCTTCAGTAACTGCATTCAGCTGTTGTTGATTCTGAGGGTGATTAAGGGCATTAATCATTGACCAGAGATTTCTTGTGTTTTTAGTAATTAGTGTGTTTAAAAAATGTTCTCCATCAGCCTGTAAGAGAGTAGCGATGTAAACGAGACCCGTTTTTATGGACCTCATTTGAAGATTTCTATTTATTTAGTACGTCTCATCTGTTTCTCAGATTGCATAGTTTCTTTCTGTGAAGCCTTTTTTTTTAGAAAGAACTTTAGGGTCAAAACTATGACAGGTGCCAGATCAAATAGCCCCCGTGGGTTTAGGGGTTTCTTGACTCCAAATAAAGTCTTTAAAACCTTCACTTGTGCATACTTTTCCAAGGACCCAAGTGTTATTCTCTTGGATCGTTCTAGAGAGACCCCATGTAAGTTGTATGCCACCTTTTTTTAAATTTTCTAATTCTATTTCTAGCGTTATTTAGAGAGGTCTAGATGTATACTTGAATGTTTATTTATTTTCTTTAAAGAACATTTGGCTATCGTTTTATTATGGTCACTATGTTTTAGAGTTTCGAAAAAGGCACGTCCACAGGGTGTGCTTGTAATACTATCTCTGTATGACGTGTATTGAACCCATGATACTTGACATGTCTATCCCTTAAGATTCTTTTTTCCTCCATCGTGGTCTGTCGCATATGCAGAGCTCGTAGCCTAGCTACAGAGATAAATTGCAGTTTAACAAATTAATATTACTATTGTTTACATATCGACAGTCCCTGCAACGATCGATCATCCAATGTCCAGTGACTACGGTCTGAAGCTATGACAAACGTCTCCTTCTCGACAGCCGACTGCAGCCTTCTCCAGGCTTCGGCCTTGCAGTAGGGAGAGCCGGCGGTCTCTACATTTACATTTCTTTACAGAATGCACTCTACCGATTTCTGTTTAGCTGCCGCTAAATTCATACAATACTATGGAACAAACACCCTTTAAATTTTGCCATTCCTGCTACAAAAAATGTCCCTGGAAAGATGCACACTGAGTGCGACACAAGCCTCTTCCATGTGATCAAGCCAAACAGCATTGTGATTCCTGTAAGCTTTTAAATCCGAGCTTAAGGATAGGCGCACCAAGCGATGGGCGGCCTACACCATGCATGCCGAATCCCTTTCCACCACTGGCGATGTTGGGTCAGACTAAGAGTTTGGCAGCTTCGGCTCCGTTTCGTAAGCCGAAGACTTATTAGAGGAATCGGTACACTCGCAGTGTTCCCGCCCCACTAGGCGTGCCAAAAGCTCTGCTACGGGGAAGTCCACTGGTGACAAATGCGCACATGTGCACTCACAGAAACATACAACCCCAAGCCAACCTTTAACAGAATCGTCAAAAGGGGCCTTAAAGGCAACTGAACTTTCGGCGAAAGTTTAATCAAGAGATTCAACCCTCGTGTTCGAACCTCGCTTCGCATTTGCTGAATAGCTCTATCTATGTAAAAATCAGTTGTCGGTCATAAACACTCATGGACCGCTGATTCGGACATGTCAAAACGGTGGTTGAAACATGTTTCTGTAACTCTTACCTTAGGTCTCCGTGAGAGCCTAATGCCTTTTCAGTAAGAGGACCTGTTATCTGGGCTCTGATTCTGTGGAAACAACAATTATAACACAACTATTGTAATCCCCATAAGTAAAGAGAAACTGTGATGTTGTGTAGCTTTTGAATAAACCTCCCTTCTCACCTGTGCTTATGTTTTGTGGAGCTCTCCATCCTGTATTCTACAGGGGTGCGTTGGTTAGGTAACTTTTAATCTGAGGTGGCTGTGGTGTCTGCAGATTCTCAACTGAATGAGGTCCAAAACTCTTCGAGAGGTATCTTGGGTAAGTCTTTTGCTGAAAATATAATTATATACAGTTCATCAGGTTCTGAGTTGTCCCTACATTGGAGAGATCTCTCTTACTAAAATTCTCTTTAATTTTTGCAGGTTTTTGGTTCCTAAAAAGGGGCAGATGCTGCGGTATGGCTGCAACTATACTCCTTTTGAGGAAACATTAAATTAAGTCAGTTCGTCAAACGGAGTAATAGCTGCCTTCGGAGAGAAGTGCAGTAAGAATATAGCGACAAAAAAGCCTTGCTGAGACTTCAGGTTAGCACATATGTAACTTCTTCTTTCTTTCCTTTTACAAGTTCATTCAATAAATACCTTTGTTTTGCAGGTCTTCTGAGAAACTGAGGATGAAAATACCTTCTGACGATGCAAAGGCTGCTGAGGAAAACGTTTGGAAGAAGTCACCGTGACCGCAAACGAAGGCTGCTGAGAGAAGAAATGCTGCGGCTGCGACGGAACTTCTGACAGAAGATGCAGAGACTACAAACATAACAGCGGACTGAGGAAAACTTGGAAAAACTTCGGTTCGGTAAGTCTTTACAATTATTGGTATTCTGTTGATTTGCTGTGGAAATTAATCTTTGAACTCGTTTTCTTCTATTGATCGGTTTTGTCAGGAGATCGCTGGAAGCGTTACCCGCTATCAGTGGAGAAGATGCGAAGCGAGCACTCCAGCGGAGGTGGGCTTAAGTTGCTCCCTCTGCAACTGCTGTAGCATGCACTGCGATTTAACTGTGCACTTAACGGCAGCCATATTGAGTGTAGGGAAGGCAATATAAGTGTAATGAGCCTATGGGTGTAATGCTAAGAGTGAGGCAAACACCTATTGCACTAGGCTTGAAGCCACTGCTGACCCCCTGATGACATGAAATTCCTTGCCTCCCTAGTGTTTCTAATTGGCATCTGTATTCCTTTGCTGGGGTAATGACAGTGCCCCCCCCCCCCAAGACCCCTCTCAAGGACAATTTCTTTTTAACTATCTTAGAATCAAAAATTTCCTTTACAATTAATTCTAGTTCACCTTTAATTTGGGGTTTTGGTGGTGGCTGTAATCTGGTCCCTGGATTCAGTGGTTTGATCAAAGAGACATGAAAAACTGGGTGGATTCACATGTGAGGAGGTAACTTTTGTCTTACTGCTGCAGGATTGACAATAGTCTCCACCGGAAATGGGCCTAGGAATCTAGGTTGGAATTTACGTGGGCCTTTGAGTGCAATGTACTTGGAAGACAACCCAACCTTGTATGCCACCTTATACTCTAGTGACTCTTGTTGATGTCTTATCTGTGAATTTCTTTTGGTCCTCCTTTGCTGTAGCCAAATGTCATTGAACTTCTTCCTGTACTCTGGTAATGTTATCGTGGAGACTCTGTACTGCTGGCATCTCTAAAGACTCTGTGGGATCGAAAGTGGAGGTCTGAGGATGTAAACCGTTCAGAGTGTCGAAGGGTGTATAGGCCGTGGAAGTATGTTCTGAGTTATTATAAGCATACTCTGTGATCCAAAGGACATCCACGCAAGAACAATCTATCTGGTGAAGGAGACATCGAAGGTATTGTTCAAGGGTCTGATTGGTTCTTTCTTTTTGACCATCAGTCTGTGGGTGGCGACTGGTAGATAAAAACACTTAAATCTTGGCCAATTCAGAAAGTTTTCTCCAGAATTGGGATGCAAATTGGCTCCCCCTATCTGAGATCACAGTAGATGGAAATCCATGAAGATGTACGATTTGTTCGAGGAAGACCATGGCTAAGACTGAGGAAGTTGGAAATCCCTTAAGGGCAATGAAATGCACCATCTTGGAAAATAAGCCCGCCACGCCTAAAATAGTGTTATGTCCATGACAAGGAGGTAGCTCTGTAATAAAGTACATAGAAAGGGTATGCCATGGCACTGGTGGGACGGGTAACGGTTACAGCAGTCCTGCTGGTTTGTGCTTTGAACTTTTATTCTGAGCACAAATTCCACAAGTTTGAATATAATCTTTGATGTCCTTGCGCCATGTGGGCCACCAGAAAAGTCTCTTGATCTTGGCTGTGGTCTTAGCGATCCCAGGGTGACCCTCCAAGGTGGCTCCATGGTAATCTGCCATAACCTTCTTTTGTAACTCCAGATGGGGCAGGTAAAGTCGGCCCTGGAAATGAGGTAGACCTTCTTGAAGACTAAACTTGGATCCTCTTGATTCCCAAGCCTCTAATTCTGAAGTGGTTATGTTAAGTAGAATTTTTGCCTTCAAGTCTTCTTCGGGGGATCCAGTGACTCCCAGCATCTTCTCTTCGGGGATTATGTTTACAGGTTCTGTGGTGCCTTTAATTTCTTCTTTCTCCAATCCTTGACAGGGCATCTGCCTTTCCAATACGCACCCCTGAGCGATAAGTGATGACAAAATCGTATTCTATGAAAAATAACGCCCAACGGAGTTGTTGTGATGACTGAGCTTTGGCATTGCGCAAATATTGCAGGTTTCGATGATCTGTTAAAACAGTAACTGTATTTCGAAGGGATTGTGTCCTCCGACGTATTCCTTATCTTAGATAGAAATCCTTCAGCTTTGCTGGCCTCGGAAAATTTTTTCGCCAGAGGGCGCTGCGCGTCGATGATCGCCGAGTCGATGACCCTCGACGGCCTCCGTGCCGACGTCGACGTCCTCCTGCCTATAAAGGCCGCGCGCAGCGTCCGTTGCTCAGTTCCGTTTTTCCGCGCTTCGTTGTGCCTCGGAACACCGTTGCTCAGTTCTCGTCAAGATAACGTATATAATAACTACTATTTACCTCGATATCGATGGCATCCTCCTCCGACCCGACGACCCCTCGGTCCGGTTTCAAAAAGTGCCGAGACTGCGGGAAGAAAATGTCGTTGACGGACCCTCACAGGGTCTGTTTGTGGTGTCTGGGAATCACGCACCAGAGTTCGGAGTGTGAGGAATGCCTTTCCATGACGGCGAAAGCCTTGAAGGAGCGTAGGGGGAAGCTCGAGAGAGGTAGGTCAACTTTAACTTCCTCGAAAGCTTCTTCGGTAGAGTCGAGACGTTCGTCTCCTCACCATAAAAAACACTCTCGATCTAGATCACGAAGTGGCTCCCACCACTCGTCGACATCGAGACACTCGAAGAAGAGACGTAGGAGATCCCCTTCGTCATCTTCGTCGAGTTCTCCTGAGAGAGTTCATTGCCCCACAAAACGCAGCTCGCAAGCTGAGTGGGAGGAATTCAGGAAAAAGATGCTAAGCGTCTTCGAGAAAGCGGCCTCGTCCCCCTCGAAGACAGCTGAGGGTGATACCCCGGGTAAAAAACCCAAAAAATCTAAACGCCGCGAGTCGCAGTACCCGGCGGAAAAGTCAACCCGAAAGCGCCTCGAGCCATCGGGAGATAAAGCATCATCGACGCCATCGTCGAAAACTCCTTCGAAACAGAGGTCGGCGCCATCGACGCCGTTGTCGAAGGATTCATCGGCGCATCAGTCGATCGAGTCGACGCCGACGTCGACGCCGATATCGACGCCGGTGAAGGAAATAACCACGGCTACTCCACAGCCAACGGTTAGACAAAAGACCTCTCGTTCTCGAGCAGGACTCCGATCCTTTCGAGTTCTTCGAGGCCTAGTACACATTTCTCGACGCTTTTCACGGCGCCTTCGAGTACTTTCACGTCGGTGTCGACGACATCGACGTTTTCAAGGCCTGTGATGATGGCTCCTTCTGCATTGGAAATGGGGTTTATACCATTCCAAAAACCAATGTATCCCCCTTTAACCTCGATTTTTGAGGAAAGGGAGGATTCAGACCAAGATATTGATTTACAGAGGACCACATCACCAGAGCCAGAGACTTTCGCCTCTGAGGAAGGAAGATTAAAAAATCTTCAGGATGCACTTCAGGAAGCTAGTGGCTTGGACACTTCTCCTGAAGCAGAATTTATCAAACCAGACCCAGGAGAACATGCGGAGACTCCATATAGAGCTCTGATGTCTAGAATCATAGAATTTATGGGTTGGTCTGCACCTTCTCCTGCCTTTCAGCAGGATGACCTCACTGACATACTGGACAAGGGCCCACAGGAGGATCCTGTGGTTCCATTTCACTCTGCTCTACAGAGAAGGATTTTGACAAACTGGGAAACGCCAGAAATTATCCCGGCAGTAAATAAAAAACTGTCAACAAAATACAGGGTGGCTAGTTCTGACCCTGAATATTTGTCAAAACACCCTACTCCTGAGAGCTTGGTTGTACAGGCTGCAACCTCATCAGGCAGCACATCTGCATACCCCACTGCTCCGCAGGATAGGGATGACAAAAAGTATGATGCCATGGCTAAGAAGGTTTTTTCTGCCTGTAGCATGGCGTTAAAGTCTATTAACGCGACCTGTACGCTCGCTAGGTTCAGCCACACCCTTTGGGAGTGCGCTTCATCAGCGGCTGACTGCCTCCAAGAAGGAGAGGAAAGGGACGCATTTTTAAACATCATCAGGGATGGTAAAGATGCGATGTGCGAGACCCTACAAACTGGCCTAGATTCTGCTGACAGTATCAGCAGGGCCATGGCGGCAAGTACCACAATCCGCAGGCATGCGTGGTTGAGGAAGTCTGGTTTTGCCTCTGACGTGCAGACCAGGCTTTTGAATATGCCCTTTGACGGTTCTACCCTCTTTGGAAAGAAGGCGGATGACAGTTTGGAGAAACTGCAAACGTCCAAGGCAGCAGCCAAGTCATTGGGAGCTGCTATCCGTCAGAATACCTTTCGTCCTTCGGGATCATCGTGGAGAGGACGGTCCTTTCGTTACTATTCCTCATATGGAAGGGGCAGGGGACGACCGGCTCAAAGAGGCCAAGGAAGATTTACCCGTGGTGGACGGGGTAGGGGAAAGAAAGCCGCACCCGCAGGAGCAGGAGCCACTTTACCTTCGGCAACTGCATCAGCCGCTTCAAAACCACTCTGAGGTCTCCCCTCACAGAACACCAGTAGGGGGCAGGTTAACTCACCATCTGACGGAATGGCAGGCTATTACGTCAGATGCTTGGGCTCTGGAGACAGTGGCCCAAGGTTACTGCCTGCCCTTCCTACATATCCCTCAGAGTCATCCACCGGGGAACAACCCTTTGAAGCTTCCAGATCCGCTCCTCTTGCAGGAGGTTTTAGACCTGCTAGAGAAAGGTGCCATAGAACTGGTACCTGTAGCGGAAAGGAACAAGGGTTGGTACTCCCCCTACTTCATAATACCGAAGAAGGACGGAGGACTGAGACCCATCTTAGACTTACGGGAATTGAACAAATTCCTCCGAAAGGACAAGTTCAAGATGGTGACTCTCTCTCAGATCCTTCAGGCCCTCCAGCTTCAGGACTGGTTGGTATCTCTAGACCTCCAGGACGCTTATTTCCATGTGCCGATCCATCCCAGGCACAGGAGATACCTGAGGTTCGCAATTGGCAGCTCTCATTATCAATTTCGAGTTCTGCCATTTGGGCTAACCTCCGCCCCGAGGGTCTTTACCAAGCTAATGTCGGTTGTGGCTGCAAGTCTAAGGAGGGAAGGGATTCATGTCTACCCTTACCTAGACGATTGGTTGATCAGAGCTGTATCTTCGGAACAGGCTCAGAGACAACTAGATTATGTTTGCCACTTCCTTCACAAGCTGGGCTTCTCCCTCAATTTAAAGAAGTCACAGATGATACCATCACAGAGACTCCAATTCATTGGAGCAGTCCTGGACACTTCCCTGGGAAAAGCCTTGCCACCAGAGGTGAGGGCTCGAGATATTCTGCAGATGGTCATCAGATTTCAGAATGCCCAATATCTCCCAGCCTACGACTTTCTGAGGTTGCTAGGCCTCATGGCATCCTGCATATTCCTCGTGCCGGAGGCTCGCCTGAGAATGAGATCCCTCCAGTGGGCACTGAGAACTCAGTGGTCACAGTTCTCAGGAAGGATGACAGATCTCCTTCGGATCCCGGTCAAAGTAGCCCGAGACCTTCAGTGGTGGGCCTGTCGGGAGAACATCCTGAAAGGAGAAATGTTTTGGCAACCATGGCCGGAGATAACAGTAGTCACGGATGCCTCACTCACGGGGTGGGGAGCTCACGCCAACGACTTGACCATCAGCGGTCGTTGGTCTCCATCGGAGTCCAAACTACATATCAACCTGTTGGAGCTGAGAGCCATCAGACTAGCGCTGAAGGCTTTTCTGCCGTCTGTACGGGGAAGAAACGTCCTAATAATGACGGACAATACAGTGGCCATGCACTACCTCAACAAAAGAGGAGGCGTAGGCTCACTACCACTGTGCAGAGAGGCGATGCAGCTCTGGTTTTGGGCAATTCAGGAAGGAATCTCTCTATCGGCAATTCACCTAGCCGGAGAGAAGAACTTGACAGCGGACGCTCTGAGCAGGCAGAGCACAGTCTCTCACGAGTGGGAGATAGCTCAGGAAGTCCTTCAAGAGATCTTCGCCCTTTGGGGAACCCCTCAAGTGGATCTGTTCGCCACCAGTATCAACAGGAAGTGCGACAGATTTTGCTCAAGGGAATTTCCCCCGAGAGGAGCTCTAGGAGATGCGTTCGTAGTGGACTGGGAGTTCCCACTTCTGTACGCGTTCCCTCCGGTCCCTGTCATTCCTCAAATGATCAGGAGGTTGAGAAGGTTTCGGAAGACCATGATCCTAATTGCCCCGGATTGGGCCAGGAGAACGTGGTACCCGGACCTTCTAGACATGTCCATCTGCCCTCCAATTCGACTGCCATACAGAGAGGATCTTCTCTCGCAGAAGGAAGGTCAGGTTCTCCATCCAGCCATCAAGACCCTCAACCTTCACGCTTGGTGTCTGAAAGGTTGAGGTACAAGGATTGGGACCTTCCGGATGATGTTATGGAGGTGTTGCTTTCGGCCAGAAGGCCGGCAACTAAAACTCTATACCGCTGCCGTTGGAACAAATTTTGCAGCTGGTGCAGAGAAAAGAATATTGAACCCTTTTCTTGTGGTACACCTATGGTGTTGTCATTCTTACTTTACCTGGCTAATTCAGGCCTACAGGTTGGCACAATTAAGGGCTATCTCGCAGCGCTATCAATCTTTAAGCGCACTGCAGAGGAGCCTTCATACTTCAAAATTCCATTGGTAATACAATACCTAAAAGGATTAACTAATGTTTATCCCCCGAAACCTTTTCAAGTTCCCTTATGGGATTTAAACCTAATTTTAAACTTCCTAAAGGGTGCCCCTTTTGAACCACTACACTCTTGTTCATTGAAGCTTCTCACCCTCAAAACTGTTTTGCTAATAGCATTGACATCTGCTAGAAGGGTTAGCGAGTTGCAAGCCTTATCGTGTAAACCTCCACATACAATCTTTTACAAGGACAAAGTTGTTCTTCAGGTGAAGCCTAACTTCCTCCCGAAGGTAGTCTCGGAGTTTCACATCACTCAGAAGATTATATTACCTTCTTTCTACCCTCCTCCTCATCCGGGGAAGGAGGAAGAGAGACTGCACAGGCTGGACCCTAAGCGAGCCTTGAGCTTCTATATCAGCAGATTGGCTAAGATCAGACAAGCAGACCAACTCTTTGTAGGTTATGCAGGACATAAGTTGGGCCTTCCAATAACAAAACAAACCATCTCCAGATGGATTATTTTAGCCATTCTGGAGTGCTACAAATTGGCAGGAAAGGAGCCTCCTCAAAATCTAAGGGCTCATTCTACCAGGGGTATCGCAACATCCTCAGCCCTTCAAAGAGGGGTGCCAATTTGAGATATATGTGCGGCTGCCACATGGTCGTCCGCACATACATTTACCAAATTCTATAGCCTGGATTCCTCCTCTAGTCAAGAAACTAGATTCGGCAAGGCTGTGTTACACTCTGTCCATTCTGGAAGGGTAACATAACTTTTATTACTCCCGCCTCCAGTCACAATACCACTGCTATGGGAGTCTATCTAAGATAAGGAATACGTCGGAGGACACAATCCCTTCGAAGAACTAGTTACTCTTACCTTGTAACGTTCTTTCGATGGGATGTTCCTCCGACGTATTCCTTATCGACCCTCCCATCCATCCCCGCAGTATGACTTCCTGTGGGTTTGCAGCCTATGCTCCTTCAAGGTGATTAGTCTAATCCAAAAACATTACTGGGGACTACAAAACGGAACTGAGCAACGGACGCTGCGCGCGGCCTTTATAGGCAGGAGGACGTCGACGTCGGCACGGAGGCCGTCGAGGGTCATCGACTCGGCGATCATCGACGCGCAGCGCCCTCTGGCGAAAAAATTTTCCGAGGCCAGCAAAGCTGAAGGATTTCTATCTAAGATAAGGAATACGTCGGAGGAACATCCCATCGAAAGAACGTTACAAGGTAAGAGTAACTAGTTCGTCTGGCCCCTAACAAGTGGTGCCTCCATTCTTTGAATGCGTGTTTTATTGCTAGTAATTCCTTGTCCGTGATGCTATAGCTCAATTCGGCAGTTAAGAACTTCTTAGACCAGAAGGCCACTAGATGGAGTTGTCCGGTTTCGGGGTCTTTATGGGATAGTACTGCTCACATTGCAGCACTGGATGCATCAGTTTCCACTACAAATGGTAACTCAGGTTGTGGGTGTCTCAACACAGGGGCTGTAGTAAATTGTTTCTTCAATGTCTGGAAGGCCTCTTCTGCTTCTTTGGTCCAGGAGAACGTCTTGTGTTTTCATAGCAATGAAATTATTGGGTGGACCAGTTGTGAAAATCCTGCAATAAAATGTCTGTAAAAATGTGCTAATCCTAAAACAATTTGGACTCCTTTCACTGAGGTAGGGGAAGGCCAATTGAGAACTGCTTCGACTTTTCTGTTATCCGTTTGGATTCCTTTAGGCGACACTATGAATCCCAGAAACTCCACTGAGGTCGTATGAAAGGAAAAAATGTCTAATTTAACAAGAGCTTGTGTTGTAGTTTCTGGAGGACTTCTCTTACATGGGTAATGTGTTCTTGGACCGAGTTTGAATATATAAGAATGTCGTCCAGGTACACTACGGTGCAGTAATTCACATAAAACATCCTTCATAAAATTCTGGAATGCTGCTGGGGCGTTACATAAGCCAAAGGGCATGACTTTATATTCGTATAATCCCGATTTTGTGCAGAAGGCAGTTTTCCATTCATCTCCTTCTTTGATTCTCACTAAGTGGTAGGCTCCTCTAAGGTCTAATTTAGTAAAAATCTTGTCATCCTTAACTTGATCCATCGGTACTGGGATGAGTGGAAGGGGGTACCGGTTGACTGTGATCTGGTTGAGGGCACGGTAGTCTATGCAGGTAGGAAGGTCCCCTTCCTTTTTGGGCACGGAAAATAGAGGAGATGCCATGGGGGACTTAGAGGGCCGAATGAACCCATTGGCCAGGTAATTATCTAAATAGGTCTTCAAATGAATATTTTATTGCTCATTTAGGATGTAGATTCTGCAGTATGGGGTTTTTGAGCCAGGGATCAAATCGATTTGGCAATCATATGGTCGATGAGGGGGCAGCACGTTTACCTGTTCTTCGAATACCTCTTGAAAGTCTCGCTATTCCAGGGCAAGGGTTCTTATCACCCCTAAGGTAAGTGTGTTGCATGAAATCTCTGGTAACTTTCTTCAGGGTTCTGCCTTGAACAAAGCAGGAAGCCCTGCATTCCTCAGTGAAAACAATGGTCTTGGCTCGCCAATCAATCCGTGGGTTGTGTTTCTCTAGCCATGGAATTCCTAAAATCACCTAAAACTGTGGAGCGCAAATTAGGTCAAAAGATATTTTTCCTGATGTCCTTCCTGGCAAAGCAAGGTGCAAACTTCAGTACACTTAATCACTGGTCCGGATATAATTGTGTTCCATCCACCGCGGTGACATTTTCTACTACAGCCTTTGGATGTATACTAATACCCATGTTGCCAGCTAGTTCGTAATCCATATAGTTTCCAATCTCACCACTGTCCACATATGCTTCCAGAGCATCCACCTTGGACGGTTGAAGGTCGCTACTTAGGATGACCGGAACAACGAAATGAGAGATCTGAATTTCCTTCTTTTGGCTTGACAAGTCGACCTCTATACTTGTTGGGCGTTGAGTTTTCCTGCTGTTAATTTTCTGTGATCTTTCTATCCCCCTTGTCTACTGCTCCCACTGGCTTCCATGGTGGTTTCACTGGACAGTTTCATAATTTATGACCCACTGAGCCACAACAGACATAAATTCTGCTGTCTTCTGTCTCGTTCTTCTTTAGAGATGGGGCCTCGAACTGCCCCGAACTGCATGGGCTCAGGGTGACTTTCAGTCATTGAACGAGTTCCAGAGTCTCTTGAACGAACATAAAATGATTTAACCTCTGATTTAGCCCTATCAGAGCACCGGCTCTGTAATCGGTGATCCAACTGAATGGTTAGGTCTATGAATTTGGCACAATCCGTAGCAGGATTCACAACTTGTGCTAAAATGTCCTTAAATTCTCATCTGTCCTCGAGTGTGATTCTCCAACTCAGGTCAATTATTTTCGGCTAATAATCAATTGAAAGTGCCTATTTAAGCCAACAATTCCTGGTTACCCTGGCGTAAAGTAAGCAACTCGTTGGCCTGAGCAGGATGAGCAAAAAGTGTTTCGAATTTCTGCCAAAAACCAGTATAATTCCTCAGTAATGGATCATCTCCATTCACTAAGCGTATGGACCAACCTGCAGCATGTCCTCCAAAATAAGATAACACAAATGCCACCCAGGCCTGATCTGAAGGAAAGGCCACAGATCTACATAGAAAGTGTAAATTACATTGGTTAATAAATACTGCAAAACGCTGTGGGTCCCATGTAAATCTCTCTGAGGCTGCTAGAGGACTATTTCCGGAGAAGACTCCTTGTAGAGGAGGGCTGGAAGTGGGAATTTGACCCTGTGAAACCCCACCAGGAAATGGTGCCTACCTTGCTTCGGATTGTAGCGACTGGCAACCCAATTCCTCAGTGTGCTCTCTGTTAACCACCAACTCTCTACTAAGAGAGTTGGTTTCAGACCTAGCTGCATGAACCTCTGCCCTTAACTCTCCCAGGAGCTGGGACAAATGATCTATTCCTGTGTCCTCCATTACGCTCAGGTGGAGTAATTTAAGTATGGCTTTACGTTCTGTAACACTTATCTTACGTCTCTGCGGGAGTGTACTGCCATTTCAGTAAGAGGACCTGTTATCTGGCCTCTGATTCTGTGGAAACAACAATTATAACACTATTGTAATCCCCATTCGAAAACAGAAACTGTGATGTAGTGTACCTTTTTGAATAAAACCTCCCTTCTCACCTGTGGTTGTTTTGTGGAGCTCTCCATCCTGTATTCTACAGGGGCCCGTTGGGTAGATAACTTTTAATCTGCGGGGGCCGTGGTGTCGCCAGATTCTCAACTGAATGATGTCCAAACCTCTTCTAGAGGTATCGTGGGTAAGTCTTTTGGTGAAAATATAATTATTTGAGGCTTGTTGAATCTGCTTAGATCACATGCTGTGCATAGGCCGACATCTAGTGGAAGCTGCGGAGTATTAGTTTTTCGAAACTCGAAAATGGGCGTCGACACAGGGGGTGCCAGTAATACTATCCCTAGTGTGACGTCCACTGTACCCATGATCCCTCGCGCGTCTAGGACCCTCAGATTGGTTTTTTTCCGCCATACTGGTCGGAAGCTTTCTGCAGAGTTCCCTGGCTTTAGCCATACTTTTGCTAAAATATTGTTATATTTCTCCACCCCAACGTCGAGTCATCGAACATCGACGCCAGCACGGAGAAGGAATCGCCGTCGAGAGCTGCACAACGGATTTGGGCCTCGGAAAGCCTCTGGCCTCGGCGCGGGCCTAGGAAGGCCTCTGGCCTCGGCCCTGCAAGTAGGGAGAGTGGGCGGTGGACATACTCTACACTCTTTTGGTATATAGGTACATTCTTATATATTTCTACACTTATTAGCCCGCTGACACAAGGTGCGTATGGAGGGTACCCCTTTCCAATTTTGCCCCAAGTGCAACCGCAAGTACATTTGGGTTGACAGGCACACCACGTGCAATCTCTGCTTACCGAGGGACCACCCCGAGGCTAACTGCAGAGCGTGTAGTAGGTTCAAATCGAAAACACTCAAGGACCGTTCGATCAAGCGTTGGGCCCACCACGGCAGGTGTCAAGAGGCCATGGCAGCGGATGGCGCCTTCAGCGATGGCAGCGACGTCGTGCTTTCGGACGGCGAGGGCAACGTGGCGTCAATTGACAGCCAAGCGCAAGCCCCCGACCTCGGAAGGTCGTCCGACAGGGCGGCTATGGGGAAGACCCCCGGCGACACAAGCGCTACCCACAGCACTTCGACAAAACACACGAAGTCCAACCGAGACTCGACGCGCACACCGAGTACTCGGAAAGAGGCACATACAGAACGGTCCGATTCGGTGTCCTCTGGGCGTTCTCGATCTAGATCGCTGCATGACTCCAGGCAACCATCCACTGTTGCCAGAAGTGCCTCGCTCCCCAAGGTAACAGAGGTTCGATCGTCAGAAGACGAAGCCGACCTCTATCTCCAGTCCACACTCCAGGAGTCGGCGTCTACAGGCCGCGCAACGGCTGCTCCCGAGTCCCAACCTCCACTACACAGAGATGGGGACACTACCCCCGAACCTCGGCGCCAGGCGTTGAAGGACTCCGCAGGGGCGAAAAAATAGGGTAAACACTATTCCACACACGGGGAAGGTGGAAAACAGAGGAAGCCGTCTCAGCCTACTTCCACACCTCAAAGACTTTCTACCCCACTTAAACAGATGGACAAGTCTCGGTCTTCTGTTACCCCTAAGACCCCTATTCAAACCAGTAGGTCTAGTCTAGATAAGACAGGGAAAGGCCTTCAAGAAAGAATCATTCTCAGTTCAAGAGAGTGGTCTACTGATGACATAGACAGAGTAATGTCAAGGATGTCATCATTGGCAGATTTCTACGCCAAAAACCCTGAACACTTTCTCTCTTTTACCCCAGACGGGTCAACTTCCTCAGGCTCTAGGGATCCGATTCCCCCCAAGTAAGGAGTCCCGGGTCGAAGCTCCTTCTTCAGACCCCTTCAGTATACAGCCCTATTCTCATTATCAGGGAGATCCATCCTTTTATGAGGATCCAGATTTGGGCATGTTGGAAGAACAAACTGGGACAGGCTACTATGGGGATGATGAGGACCAAGAGGAGGAGGAGGAGGAGGACAACCCAGAAACCTACAGGCAAGATTCCCCGGTAGATCAAGAACCCCCGGTTACCGACTCCCCTGTCGATAACCAGCCTCTTTTGAATGAAGTGCTGTCCAGAGCGGCAGAACACTTCCACATTGACACCCAGGGTGCACAGGAATAGAGGGATTTTGCTGAGGAGTTCGTGGGAGAAAGGAGACCTTTTGCCCAGGCCATCCCTATCCTTAAGTCTATACAAAGGATGATAGACCCTTCCCTTGTTAATCCCTATCTCACTAGGGCTGTAAACCCCAGAGTTGAGAAGCTTTTCAGGGCAGCCCAAACAGACCCACTGTACATAAGAGGGCATCTGAAACCGGACTCCCTGGTAGTTACAAACACCCGTAAGAGGGCAGGGAACACCCTTGTCATCATCCAAAGCTCCTCCCGACAAGGAGTGCAAGATTATTTATGGCTTGGGCAGGAAAGTAGCCTCCACTTCCGCCTACCAGGCAAGGATTGCCAACTCCACCACCCTGCTGGCGAGTTACAACTGCCACCAGTGGGAAGAAGTCGCGGCACTCATAGATTCCGCCCCAGAACCCTTAAAAAGCCAGTTGGCACGAGTTTCGGTGGAAGGGAGAGCCGTGTCCGGTTGCATATTAAAAGCAATCTTTGATGTTGCGGATAACGCCGGCAGATTGATAGCAGAAGGTACTGTTCTCAAAAGGCATGCTTGGTTGCGACAGTCTGGGTTCAAAGCCGAAACCCAAGAATCATTGATAGATAAACGGTGGAGCCGGATCTATTGTTTGGAAAGGCGGTAGAGGACGCGCTGAAAAACGCCAAGGACGAGTGAGACACTCAAATCCCTAGGCCAACTAACTAATGAACCCCCTAATCAGAGAGGGAATGGCAATTTTCGTCGCCCATTCGGACAAAATTCCCAGAGAGGATCTAACTATTCCCAGTATCCTCAGGGTACACCATGGAACAATACCAACCAGCAGTCTACCCAGGGTTATGGCAGGGATAATAAAAGAGGACGTGGTAAAGGTAGAGGCAGCCCCAGTAGAGGCGGCAGCACGCCTCCGTCAAAACAGTGGCGTTCCGTTCAGGGTCCCTTCTCACACATCCCCAGTAGGGGGGACGCATTTCTAACTACACCCAAGCTTGGGAAGGGATCACATCAGACAGATGGGTGCTGTCCACAGTATCCGCAGGGTACTGCATAGAACTGTTAGAGCGTCCACGAAACCATCCTCTATGACAAAAAATACATTCTTTGGACCACCAGAAGATCCTCCTCGAGGAGATTGTCAATCTGCTAGCAAAGGACGTGATAGAACTCGTCCCGGGACACCAGGTAAACAAGGGTATTTATTCAACTTACTTCCTTGTGCCAAAAAAAGATTTGACAATGCACCCAGTATTGGATTTACGGCCTGCAAAGAAGTATGTCAAGCCCCAAATATTTTGCATGACTACTCTCCAACAGGTAATCCCCCTCCTAAAGAAGGGGGATTACATGGCAACATTGGACTTGAAAGATGCCTATTTTCATATTTCCATGTTCCCAGCGCACAGAAAGTCCTTGCGCTTCAAGGTGGACAGTCGGCACTACCAGTTCAAGGTACTGCCCTTCGGGATAGCCTCAGCTCCAAGGGTATTCACCAAGGTACTGGCGGTGGCGGCAGCACACCTATGCAGGGAGGCAATCCCGGTGTACCCTTACCTGGACGACTGGCTCATCACGGGGGAGACTCCAGTAATTTGCAGAACACACATTCAAAGGACGATCGACCTCCTCTTCGAATTAGGTTTCTCAATAAATGAGAAGAAGTCAAGTCTGGTGTCAAGCACCTCCAAACAGTTCCTAAGAACTATACTAGACACACAAGAGGGGTTGACCTTTCCATCAGAGGAAAGAATTCGGAATATACTGCTGCAAATTCCGCAATAACAGGCCAATCGCCAGGTAACGGTACGCAAAGCAATGCGTTTGCTAGGCATGATGGCGTCATGTATTTACCTGGTCCCCCACGCGTGCCTGTGTCCCATGCAGGAATGGTTGGCGAAACAGTGGTCTCAGGCAAGTGGTCAGTGGGACGATCTAGTGGTTGTTTCGCCAACACTAGTACAAAGCCTTAACTGGTGGACAAGAGAGAATCTGTCCAAGGGGAAACCCTTTTACTATCCCGAGATACAGGCGGTAGTCACAACCGATGCATGCCTGACAGGGTGGGGAGCTCACCTCCTCCACCACACAGCTCAGGGTCTCTGATCTCTCTGTGGCCAAGAATCACAAAACCTGCTAGAGCTTATGGCTGTATTCAGAGCGCTTCAAGCGTTCGAACCCTACCTGCTGAATCTGTCAGTGCAGATCCGGACGGACAGCACTACAGCCATGTTTTACATAAACGAGCAGGGAGGGACTCGTTCGCCAAATCTGTCCAAGCTTGCCCAGAAAATTTGGATATGGGCACTCAGACGGAAGATCTTCCTGTCATCTCAACATGTTCCAGGGGATCTCAATTCTCTGGTGGATGCTTTGAGCAGAGATCCCCTCCCAGAGGAACACGAATGGTGTCTACACAGAGAAATCGTAGAAGATATCTTCTCTCAGTGGGGTTTCCCCACTATAGACCTATTCGCCACAAGCGAAAACGGACAGTGCCCAGGATTTGCATCCAGGTTCCCCCAGCCAGACTCCCAGGGGAACGCCCTGTGGATGAACTGGTCAGGGATGTTTGCGTATGCTTTTCCACCAACACCTCATCAGGAAGGTGGTCAACAAGATGAAAAGAGTCTGACGCTCGTCCATGTGGGCGAGACAACCGTGGTTTCCACACCTACGCAGACTAGCGGTGTGCGAACCCATCAAGCTCCCGGGCTGGTACTACCTACTGTCCCAGCACCAAGGTCAAACAGTGCATCCTCAACCCAACTCAATGAACCTAGCAGCATGGCTCCTGAGGTCATAGAGTTCGGACATCTCAAATTACCACAGAGATGTATGGACATCCTAAAGGAATCTAGGAAGCCAAATACGAGGCACTGCTACTTTGACAAATGGAAACGATTCGTTATCTGGTGCCAGAACAAGCAGATCAAGCCAGTTGATTGCGCTCCTTCCACAGTTGTCGCGTACATGCTCCACATGCTGGATGCAGGTCTGGCATTTAACTCACTGAAGATACACCTGGCAGCGCTGTCGGCATGCACCCCTTCCCATAACAAGGTGTTGTGGTGGAAGATTCCAGTGGTTAAAGCTTTCATGGAAGGAGTAAAGAGACTTCACCCTCCTATTTCTAACCCACCACCAGGATGGAACCTTAACGTGGTGCTATCTAAACTCATGGGCCCCCCATTCGAACCCATGCATAAAAGCAGTCTCAAACACCTGACTTATAAAACGGCCTTCTTAGTAGCAATAACTTCTATAAGAAGGGTCAGTGAAATTCAGGCTCTGTCAGTGCAGGATCCATTCTTTACAGTTCATAAAGATAAACTGGTTTTACGTACACACCCTAGGTTCTCACCCAAGTTTATTTCTAAATTCCACGTGAACCAGTCATCGAGCTTCCGGCTTTCTTCCAAGACCCAAAAAGCTCGGCTGAGGTGAAACTACACACCCTAGATGTGCGTAGGGCGGTCCTCTACTATGTACACAAGACCACACCGCAAAGAAAAACAGATCAGCTGTTTGTCTCCGTAGCTACGGGCAGAGAGGGAGATCGCGTCTCTAAAGGTGCCATCTGTAAGTGGATTGTTTACTGTATCCAGATGTGTTACTCTCTTTCTGGAAAGACTCTGCCTTTTACGCCAAGAGCCCACTCTACTAGAGGCATTGGGGCCACTCTGGCTTTCATTGCAAATGTACCCCTTGTGACACCATTTGCAAAGCAGCTACTTGGAGCTCTATTCACACTTTTACTCTGCACTACTGCATTGACACTCATTCCAAGACAGATACTCAATTGGGACAAGCGGTTTTAAGCCATTTATTTGCTCATGACCCTTCTCACATCCCACCTCCTTCTAACACTGCTCACTAATCTATGCAAAGCATGTGATCTAAGCAGATTCAACAAGCCTCAGAAGAGATACATTACTCACCGTAATCGTATTTATGATGCTTGTATCTGCTTAGATTCACATGCGACCCACCCTTCCTCCCCTCTGAGAGATGGTGCATGGATGCTTGTAGTCTTATCTATCTATCTGCTTGGATTATCTGTACTCGCGCTACTCCTCATGCTACCTCATGTCAGAAAAAATACAATCTGAGGGTCCTAGACGCGTGAGCGATCATGGGTACAGTGGACGTCACACTAGGGATAGTATTACTGGCACGCCCTGTGTCGACGCCCATTTTCGAGTTTTGAAAAACAAACTGTAATACCCCGCAGCTTCCACTAGATGTCGGCCTATGCACAGCATGGGAATCTAAGCAGATACAAGCATCAGAAATACGATTACGGTGAGTAATGTATCTCATACAGTTCATCAGGTTCTGAGTTGTCCCTAGGTTGGAGAGAACGCTTACTAAAATTCTCTTAATATTTGCAGGTTCTTGGTTCCTAAAAAGGGGCAGATGCTGCGGTATGGCTGCAACTATACCCGTTTTGAGGAAACATTAAATTACGCCAGTTCGTCAAACTGAGTAATAGCAGCCTTCGGAGATAAGTGCGGTAAGAATAAAGCGAAGAAAAACCTTGCTGAGATTCCAGGTAAGCACATCTGTAACTTCTTTCTTTCCTTTTACAAGTTCATTCATTCACTAAATACCTTTGTTTTGCAGGTCTTCACAGAAACGTACTTAATTCCATTAAAAAGCACATTGCTCCTTCGTTATTAACGCTCTCACAAACTGGGGCTGTTAACCCACAGGTGGAAAAACTTTTTCGCCCTTGCCCTACTGACCCTCTTTATATTAGGGGGAATGGCACCCTGGATTATCTAGTGTTCACAACGACGGGCGAGGCACTGCCTGACAAAGAATGTAAGAAATTGTATGCTCTGGGAAAGAGAATCACTACTGCGGCAGCATACTCCACAAGCATAGACAAAAACATCACGCTGTTTGCCAGCTATTCGTATGTTCAATAGAACCTGCTGCAGGAGGGCTTACCGGATGTCCCTGAACCGGTGCATACTCGCCTGCATACAATTGTGTCTGAGGGGTAAGCAGGTGAACCATAACATTCTCAAGAATACTTTAGACGCTGCGGAGACAGCTGAAGCGTCACAGCTGGTTGAAGAACTCCGAGTTCAAACCAGAGACTCGGGCGTCATTAATCAACAAGCTGGTGGAGGACTCTAACCTGTTCGGCAAGGCCGTTGATGAGGCGCCGGAAACTACAAAAAAGGAACACAAAACTTTGAAGACTTTGAACCAAATTACTTAAAGACACTTTCAACAGAGAGGGGGAGGTTCTTGCTGCTCCTTTCATGAGCAGTCGTACTCTCGCTCCCCTCACAACCAATATGGTTCTGGGAATAATTGATCCTCAGGACAGGGGTCTGCCTCCTCTACCCCATATCCACCTTGGGGACAACACTGTGCGAAAGGAAGGGGTCGCAATTCCACCCCCAGAGGCTCCCCGGCTTCTAGTCAGAAATGACTTGCAGATCCGGGTCCCCTCCCATGCCTACCGGTCCGGGGATGTATAACATCTTTCCTGAACGCATGGGAGGGGATTACAACAGACCAGAGGGGGCTCAAGACCATTGCCCACTGTTACTGCATGGAGTTCAGCCGACCGACTTGATTCAGACCTCTGATATCAAGACGCCTAACACCAGAACACCTGCGGATCTTGCTGCAAGAGGTCGAGTTCCTACAGGAAAAGGGTGCTACCTAAGTCGTCCCTCTTCTACAGGTAAACAAGGGTATTTATTCAGTGTACTTCCTTGTACCCAAAAAGGATCTCACCATGCGCCCTCTGCTAGACTTGAGGTCAGCAAACAAATTTGTCAAACCTCAGAAGTTTCGTATGGCAACGCTACAAGAGGAACTCCTCTGCTGACACAGGGGGATTACATGGCATTATTGGACATGAAAGATGCATACTTTCATGTTTCAATATTGCCAGCACACAGAAAATATCTAAGATTCATGATAGAGGACAAGCACTAGCAATTCAATTCGGCATTGCCTCAGCCCCAAGGGTATTTACAAAGGTACTGGCAGTGGCAGCAGCACACCTGCGCAAGCAAGCCATCCCAGTTTATCCTTACCTCGACGACTGGCTCATAACAGGGGATTCCTACGGAACATGCTTGTCGAATACCCAAAAGATGATAGACCTCTTATTCAGTGTAGGATTCTCTGTAAACGAGAAGAAGTCCAGCCTAGACCCCAGCCAAGTCCAGCAGTTTCTGGGGGCCCTTATTTGGACAGAAGACAGCCTTGTCTTCCCCCTCCAACGAGTGTCCAAAACATGCAGATCCCTCAGTATGTAGCCAGTCGAGAGGTGATGGTACGCAAGGCCATGTGACTGTTAGGAATGATGGCGTCCTGCATTTACTTGGTTCCTCACGCACTTTTGCGCATGCATCCCATGCAAGACGATCTAGTGGTTGTCTTGGCAGCCCTCGTTCTCTCTCTGCAGTGGTGGTCGATGGAAAACCTCTTAAAGGGGAAAACCTTCACCACCCCTGCAGTGTGGTGAACTCCACTATCACGACTAACGCATCTCTCACGGGTTGGTGGGCTCAGACAGCGCACAGCGTTTGGTCCCCAGCAGTAGCGTCCAACCACATAAACCCGTTGGAGGTGTTAGCAGTGTTCAAAGCACTGAAGGCCTTTCAGACACAGTTGCAGGGGAAGACGGTCCTAATCCTCACCGACAGCACCACAGCCATGTACTACCTGAACAAGCAAGGCGGCACTCGCTCTCCAGGGCTATCCAAACTGTCCCAGAACATTTGGAAATGGGCTCTCAAACACAAGATGTTCCTGTTGTCTCAACATGTTCCAGGGGAACTCAATCTTCTGGCAGACTTACTCAGCAGAGACTTCGCACTATCTTTAGAGTACGAATGGCGACTACATGAAGACATCGTCTCCAACGTCTTCGCAGAATGGGGGTACCCATAGAGCGACTTGTTCGCAACTCTAGAGAATGCACAATGCCACGATTATGCCTCCAGGTACCCTCAGAACCCATCCAAGGGGAACGGTCTGTGGATAACATGGTCAGGGAGATTTGTTTACGCTCACCCCCTCACTCCCCTACTCAACAAGATCGTGCACAAGATGCACCAGGAACCAGTCACCATGATATTGGTGGCCCCGATGTGGGCCCGCCAACCCCGGTTCTCCCATCTGATGGAGATGTCACTCTCTCCTCCGATGAAACTGCCTTGCCCATACAACATGTTATCTAAGGACAAGGGCGAAACACTTCATCCATGCCTGCAAACTCTGAACTTAGCGGCCTGGTTCCTGAAGTCCTAGAGTTCGAGCACCTCCAACTTCCTAAGAGATGCATGGACACTCTTGGAGAAGCAAGAAAGCCTAACACCAGACATTGCTACTCCAATAAATGGAAATTCTTTATCTGGTGCAGTTCCAAGAACATCAATCCCATTGACTGATCCCCTACTCATATGTGTTATACCTAACTCACTTACTAGACTCGGGTCTGGTTTTTAATTCCCTGAAGGTTCACCTAGCTGCACTCTCAGCATACACTACGTCCCAACAGGAGGTGTCGTGGTGCAAGATCCCAGTTATTAAAGCTTTCATGGAAGGGGTTAAAAGAATTCATTGTCATGATCCCTGCTTCCAAGGGGTCAGGACTTGCCCCACGACCTTGGAAGCAGGCCCATAACTCTGATCCCAGGAACCAGCCAGTCCCGATTGGGACCTTTTGGACCTTGTCCTGGCGTCAGTGACGCCAGGCTCATGATGGTGACCGGTCCCGGCACTGGAAGCGCCGGGCTCATATCTCATATTAGGTAAGAGTGCTTGGTGGACCTACCTGTAGCAGACCATGCTGCTTACTTACCAGCTAACTGGTCTCCTGATCCTTCTCTGCCTGGGACTACTTTTCTGTCTGGGTGGAGCAGGAGCCACTCCCTGGAAGAAGAACACAGGAACTCTTCTAGAAATCTGGAACTCTTTTCTTACCTGGGTGGGGCCGTGGAAGAAGACGCCTAAGCACTACAGAAGGCTATTTAAACCACACCCGATTGGTTTCACGTGCTTCGCGTTATTCTGCATCTGCAGCAGGACACTCACCGTGTCAGCTCCAGGAAACCTCCAGCTCCAGATCCTGTGAATACGAAATAACCTGCTGGGATCCAACCTTCAGTCTTCTTCAGTATTCTGCAGCTCCTGCAAGACAAGGGCACAGGTTAGGCTAAAGCAAAGGCAGCGAATCTACTTACCTAATCCAGCGGCACCATCCGAAGCGCCTTTTTCTGCCTTTCTCTTCCGGCATCCGACATCTGCAAAGAGAAAGAACATCGGTCAGGAATATTTAACTACGGAGCCTGCTTACCTGTGTTACGCCCATACCAACTCAGCTCGCGCTGCATTCCGGCACCTGCAAGGCAAGATACTTCGGTTAGTAACGCTTAGGTACAAGACTGCTCACCTGTGTTACGTTTGCTTCCAATCTGTTCGCGCGACTCCTCGGCACCTGCAAAGACAAGAGACATTACGGTGCATTCTACAGCGCTAGAATAGTCTTTCAACTTACGTGCCATTAGAAGGATAATCTTCATCGCCACAGCATCTAAAAAGGGAAAAGACATAGACTTTAAAGACTTAAGACTTTTGAAAGAGAAGAGAACAATCTAAAAGGAACTTTAGTACTTACAAGGCACGCTCGTGCATTAACGGCGTCTTCGCTCTCAGCAAATCCTCTGCTATCAAGAGGCAGAGCTCGCATCCAGTGAAGCAACTGGACCCAGCGCCCCTGCACAAGACGCAGGATGGAGAGCCCGGCAATTAGCTATATAAGGTAAGCGCAATAACAATCCAGTTCCATGGGGAAAGAAAGGGCGAGAGGGGGCAAGGAACTTTCCCAACCTTCCAAACACTAATACCTTGGTTTACCCTTGCAGACATCTCACTCTTCAGCTTAAACTGTCGGTAGGAAGGGGGCCCAGTCCGGGAGCAAAACGAACCCTGCGCCTAACACTGAAGACAGTATCCTCG
This sequence comes from Ambystoma mexicanum, assembly GCF_040938575.1. Classification (NCBI taxonomy): domain Eukaryota; kingdom Metazoa; phylum Chordata; class Amphibia; order Caudata; family Ambystomatidae; genus Ambystoma; species Ambystoma mexicanum. The sequence continues at coordinate 447,225,990 of NC_090937.1, forward strand.
CCAGATCAAGACCTGCGCCTCCGGGGGAACCAGGTGAGCGTTACATTCATCCCCCCACCCCATTTCTAACCCGGCTCCTGGATGGGACCTAGATGTGGTATTAACCAGACCTACGGGGTCTCCTTTTGAGCCTATGCATAAGGCAAGTCTCAAAGCTCTTACTTACAAGACTGTCTTCCTAGTGGCAGTCACTTAAATAAGGAGAGTTGGCGAACTACAGGCCCTTTCAATTCTAGACCCTTTCGTTACAATTCAGAGATACGGTGGTTCTGCGCACTCAACCTCGCTTTGCGCCCACATTTATTTCTAAGTTCCAAGTGAACCAGTCTATAGAACTGCCAACTTTCTTCCAGAACCTCACTAACATTGCGGAAAGAAGCCTACATACACTGGATGTGCGCAGGTCAGTCATGTACTACCTGGAAAGAACTAAACCACTAAGAAAAACAAACCTGTTTTTCGTTTTAGTGGCAGCTGGAAGAGAAGGGGAGCCTGTCTCTAAATCAGCCATCTCAAGGTGGATTGTCATTTGCATCACACTCTGCTGCACTCTTGCCAAGAGAGATCTGCTCTTCAAGCCTAGAGCACACTCTACTTTGGGCACTGGGATTTCCATAGCATTCATTGCAAATGTTCCTCAAGTCCATTTGCAAAGCGGCAACCTGGAGTTCTGTACACACCTTTACAAAACACTATTGCCTAGATACTCTCTTTAGATCTGATTCTCAGGTGGGACAAGCAGTTCTAAGACCTCTTTTCACTACTGTTCCTTCTCACATCCCACCTCCAACTCCGGGTACTGTTCTCTATTCTATGTACAGCATGTGATTCTAAGCAGATTAACAAGCATCAGAAGACATGCATTACTTACCGTAATAGCATTTCTCATGATTGTATTTGCTTAGATTCACATGCGCCCACCCTTCCTCCCCGCTCGAATGGAAGGAACATAGACATCTTACTAATATTCTCTCTTTTCTGTACTCGCTCACGGTGGTCATAAGGCTCCCTCACGGCAGAAAAAATACAATTGGAGGGACCTCGACGCGTGAGGGATTTTGGGTACACTACACGTCACGTTGGGGATAGTGTTACAGGCATGCCCATGTCGACGTCCCCTTTCGATCCTCGATAGACGAGATGCAATACTCTGCGGTTACCACTAGATGTCGGACTATATGCACAGCATGTGAATCTAAGCAGATACAATCATCAGAAATGCTATTACGGTAAGTAATGCATGTCATATCTATGGTGGGGGAGTAAGGGGTTAAAACGGGTGGGGAGGGCATTTGGGAAACTGGGGGTGCGGGGGGTTTAAAACGTGGGGAAACAGGGAGTTTGGGGGGTGAGCCAAATAAAAAATATGTATATAAAATAGGTATTCGGTTAAAAATGCCCCGAATAACAAAATGTTCGGTAAAATCACATAGCACCAGTAAAAGGTCTGTTCACCCAGAGGACATTGTATTTCCCCTTCCTGAAGTTTCAAGAACAGCAACCTGGACAAAATGAAAATGTGAAGACTGTGTACGGGGTATCTGAATTCGTAACATTTATGGAAAAGTAGCCTAGTATTCCCCCCCGACCCTCAGTCTCCCAGACTCCTCATTCTCCACCTCATGTCATCTATGAGGACACTTCTAACATGTTTCAAGATGATCAAGGTGATCTCTATTTGGTGCAAGAGCAAGGGGGATCAGGATCAAATTCTTTGGCAAGGGGACGCTGATTAGAGTACTTGGCCAGCCACGCCCACATAGAATACCCTGGATGAGCCAGATGTTGTTTTTGGCGATGATAATCCACTACAGCAGCCCAGGGACTTTTTTTCGCCCATTGACGACCAACTCCTTTTTAATAATCTGTTTAAAAGAGCAGTAGAGCATTTTTTCGGATCCAGACACAGAAGAGGACTTCTGACCCTGACTTTGTCAAGGACATTCTAAAGAAGAAAAAGGCTATTGGCCAATCTAGCCCCCTCTTGAACCCTATTAAAAAAAGAATTGCGCCTGCTCTTCTCTCACCACTCATTTGGGCAGTAAACCCTCAGGTGGAGAAAATGTTGAAGCCGGCACCAACTGACTGCCTATATATTCGGGATCATGTAACAACTTACTCACTAGTGGCCACTACCACTAGGCAGCGTGCTGGTACTCACTGTCAAATACTGAGGCACCTCCTGACAAAGGATGCAAGAAGCTGTATGCTTTAGGCAAGAGGCTCCCTTTTTCAGCAGCCTATTTGGCACGTATTGGCAACAATACTACGCTGTTAGCAAGCTACAGCGATATCTAATGGGTGTTGCTCCTAATTAACTTGACTGACGTTCCAGAGCCAGCCAAGTTCAAATTACTCAACATCATTTAAGAGGGTAGACAGGTCACCCATAACATTTTAAATTACACCTTAGACTCTGCTGAAACAGCGGGCAGAGTTCTTGCCCTGCCAGAAACTGACTTTTACATCAATTTTCCCTCACATGGAGGGCGCAAAAGAGCCTGGTCAAAATGGCTGCAGGCCTTTTGAGCTCCCAACCAGCTCCAGAGATCCAGGCAAAATCTGGACAGAATCCGACTTGCTGCATTCACAACAGATATCCAGTGTGGTGCATAAATGTGTGGGGGTGCTCACAGAAAAACTGGGGGGCAAACTTAGCTTGATGGTGAAGAACAGAGCACTAGATCTACACAGCCGACAATAAGAATCCTACAACAACCGTATCTTATCAGCACAATCCAACAGTAAGGAATTATTCAGAATTCTCAAGGAACTTGAGACGCCCGCAGCCCCCCCCGCCCCCCTGACTCTTGTCCTAAAGACAACAACTGGTGTACCAATATTCAGGCAGCACTTTTGGGCAAAATTGCCACTCTCCAAACCAAGATTAGGGACAAACAAAAGTCCATACAGTCAGAACAACTTCTGACCACTCCCATGCCCAGTACCCACAACGCCAACTTGACCCACAAACCGTTCTCCTTCTCCCCTCTCTCTACCATTGAAGTATAAGGAATTATAAACAGTCTCAAGCCTTCCAACTGCCAAGGCGACCCTTGCCCGGCGCCTATCATTAAAGAAGCCTCTCACAACCTACCTCCTTTCATTACAGCCTTCATAAACGCCTCCTTTAAAACGGGTATATTCCCTGACAACTTCAAGGATGCCTGGGTGATCCCACTACTTAAAAAACCTTCTCTCGACCCGAACATACCGACCAACTTCAGACCGATCACCACAGTCCCGTTCCTGCTCAAGATCCTTGACCGTGCAGCTTACCTGCAGATCCAAGACTACCTTGAATCTAACAATCTCCTAGGGCTAAGACAATCAGGCTTCCGCCCGAAACATGGGACTGAAACAGCTCTGATTGATTTGAAAACACAGATGGAGACTCTGAAAGACAATCGGATGGTAGCGCTCCTCCTTCTCCTTGATGTTTCCGCGGCATTTGATTTGGTTAAGCACCAAATACTCTGCCAACATCTTAAATCCACGTCCCACTTCTCACTCTGCTAATGCCTGGATCCACTCATTCCTAAGTAATAGGTCCATGCGGGTCTTCTCATCCACAGCAGCGGCTGTCCCTTCTCCCATCCTATGCGGCGTCCCTCAAGGCTCCTGCGTGTCGCCTACGCTTTACAACGTGTTCACCAAACCCCTTTTTGATGTGCTCGATTATCTGGGTGTCTCCTACACGAACTATGTGGATGACACCCAGATACTCATCCCCATCATTGGTGACTACACAGCCGTCACTAAATCCTTGAACAACGTCTATCTAGTCATCAAGGCCTGGATGGCTCAACACGAACTGTGCCTCAACGATGACGAGAATGAGCTCCTGTTATAGGATCAACTCAACGTCTCAACAAACTAGGCTTAGCCTATAACATTGATGGCAATGTCATCAAGGTCTCTAAAGACACCAAAATTCTTGGCGTCTTCCTGGACTCCACCCTCTCCCTGAACAGACAAACGCACGCTGTAAGGTCGGCAGCGGCCTACACATGTAAACTTATCACTGCCTGCAGACCCTTTCTGCACCCACATAACTGCATTACCCTTGCCAGAACACTCATTATGTCCAAAATTGACTATTGCATTGCCCTTTACCTAGGGACTAGCCAGTCCAACTTCAATAAATTGCAAACCATTCAAAACAATGCCATAAGGACAGCTCTCAATATTCCCAGACGGTCTCACATTTCCTATGTCAGATCTGATCTACGCTGGCTCCCGGTAAAACAAAGAATTGCCCTGAAAACTCTAGCCTTGACTAATACATGTCTGGACAACCAAGCCCCACCTTATCTCTCTGCTCGTCTTACTCTCCACACCTCTTCACGACCTACCAGATCAGCTCAAACGCACAGTCTAATCATGCCCAAATTTAAACTCCAAAAAGTGGGCGGTGTGAGCTTCCCTGTCCTAGCCTCAACTTTGGAACACACTGCCCACCCCCATCAGAATGGAGTCTTTGTTCCTAACTTTCAAAAATAACACCAAATCTTCGCTGTTCACGCAGACTCTATAAATTCCTCCACCATCTCTGCTACTGTATTATATCTCTTGCTTGTATATTTCACAGAATATCATAATGTATATGTATATTAATGTATGTATATTGTCTATATTGTAACTTGCTTAAGAATATGCGCCCGGTTGCCCATGGGCCTGGCTGCGCTTTACAAATAAAATAAACTTCTAACTAAACTAGATCAGACGGCACCGTACCGTAAGATTGCAAATCCGGCCTGCTGGGGTCAACGCGAGGAACCGGCAGCGTACCACCGGAGTGATGGGCTGTGGAAAACGACCCGCAGCACCTGTCCGAAAGCTCATGGTTGTAGTGCAGAGCATGGCCCGAGGTGAAACGCAGCACACTGACTTTAGTGGCAAAGTCAACTTGACCTGCCGGGCCTGGCGCAAGGAGCAGGCGACTGGCCGTCAAGAGTGAGGGATAAAGGAGACCGGCCTGCAGCGCCCGTAAGATGGTCCATGGGAGGAGAGGATGACACGCCCCTGAAACAAAGCGGGGGCTTGGATGCCAGATCGTGTGACCAGAGCTGAATGAACCAACCGCTGCAGACATGCCTAAGGGCGCGGAGAGACGAAGACCCCGGGCATCTGCTAACACACTTGGGAGATCACAATGGGTGGAGGGCTGACCCTGCACCTGGGGCAATCCATAAACAGACGGACAGATATTGTGAGGAGAGGCATCTAACACTTTGAGGCAAGGGACAGTGAGTGCATAGAGGTGGTGAAACCGCGATACAGAAAGATTGACATAGATCTTTGCTAAGGGCGTTGGCCCCTGGAAGGCACAGCAGAGGCAAGACTGGGAAGGGGAGAAGACCACAAACTGAAGGCAACACCATTTCGAAATCCCAGAAATCTGGCAGAGAGTCAGAGTTACAATTCGAAGTTCCTGCGTTGGTCGAAGCACCCAGTCTCGTGGGAGGATTCCCCGAACGGCACTGTACATTCTCCCGGGCTGGACACGGGAGTAGCTCTTGACATCAAAATGATGCTTGGTCAAGGGCAGTCGAGCATTCGGTCCCTGGATGGGAAGATGGACACCCTGACATGCAAGGTCAACCATATACAAGTACGCCTGGACAAACGTGGAGAGCGCCTGGATGATGTTGAGGGCTGGGATCCGTCAAGGATGAATCCCATACCGCCACAAGAGACCTAGCTAAGGGCGCAATCAAAGAATTGACAGACAAGCAAGATGACCTTGAGTCCCATGCTCGCAGAAATAGCCTGAAAATTATAGGGGTGGCATATCAGCGCAACATGGTAACGATTGCGGAGGACCCAATGAGGGATATCTTGGGAAATTAAGATTTTTCTGCAGTATTAATTGTGGCGAGAGCCTACCACATTGATTCCCAGTGGAAAAAGACCAGTAAGTGGGGCACCTGCAAGACCGATAATTGCTCGACTACTGAACTATCGGGATAGAGATCGGGCCCTCGGAAAGCAAGAGAGAAAAGTTCCCTAACATATCGAGGAGCATCGATCACCTCTTTTCAGACTGCTGGATCCCCTCCACCCCCCCCCCGTTAAATAGTCCCAAGTAAATATTGCCATTCTAATGTTGGTCTTCATGATGGTTATGAGCCTGGTGCCTGACAAGAGAGTCTAGGATGAGGTTTTAAGGCCTTTGACCTGGCCCGAACGGGAAGGCCTACTTGCCAGTGAGGGACAGGGGCAAGGGGCATGACAATCGGACAATGGAGTGTCACAGCGCCGCAAACTATGCCAAAGAAACAATATGTGGTTGTGAGGATGATGGGGGGGTAGAAAATGGTCTGATCACTTAAGAGTATTACATGGAATGTGATAGGCCTGAATGGTCTGTCCATGTGCTGCAAGGTATTGTTGTATATGCAGACACATCAAGTAGAAGAGGCATTTCTTTTTTTTTTCTTTTTTTTTTTACCTCTTTATTGTGTCTTATCAACGTTCAACACTAAACAACACAGCAAGCTCATAACATAGAGTGGCACTGCTTGCGGGGAGCCTCGTGGTGCTTTCTCATGTCTGTATGCACAATTCTCGGGTTTCTGTTTTCCAGCGGCATTATCTATTCGTCCAAACCAGTGTACTTGCGTACGAATAGCACCCACGGCTGGTTAGATCTCTGCCTTGGGGCTTTCATCTTGGTTCCCCGGGTTCTTGACAACGCTCTCAGGTTTGTCTGCGTCCTCCGTATCGCTGTGTTCTCTGGATCCCAGCATGTCCTGTAGTAGTGTGTTCCAGGCCAATTACTTGTCACTACTTTGTCTTGACCCTCTCTGTACTGCTCTGGTCCATACTGTTGTCTCTGCCAGTGCCCAACGATTTAGGTCGGCCCATCATGCTTCTATGCTGGGCCCTGTGTCGACCTTCCAGGCCATTGTGATTCAGCGTTTTGCCAAAATGCACATTAAGTCCTTCATCTTGGCTATGTGTCTTTTTGCTTCCCCTAGGAAACAGTCCTATCGAGTGGATTTCCGGCGTCCAATGTTGCAATTGTATTCTACCCGCCGTCGCCCTTGCCTTGATGCCTTCCCAAAATGTTTGTATTACTGGGCACTCGCAGAACATGTGGAGCATGTCTGCATTTTCTGCGGTGCATCTAGGGCAAGTTTGAGTGTCCTTACTCCCCATCTTGGATAGTCTTTTTGGGGTGAGGTACGCTCTGTGGGTGACATAGAGCTGTGTCTGCTTACATTTTGCATTTCTCTGGACTGTCCTTGTATATCGTAGGACAGGTGTCCATTCCGGGTCCGTGAAGGGCCTTTGAAGTTTCTTCTCCGAGTGGACTCGTACAGTTCTTTGATGATGTTGGTTTTTATAAGCTTCTCATATAGCCCGGATGTCGTATGGCCGCCATTGGAGATGTCAAACCATGTGTCTAGGTCTTCCTTCAGTTTATGCTATTCTGTGAGATCCGGCCACCTCTTCTAGATATTTTGGATCAGGCTATTATGCAGCATGAACTGCCCCTGGTGTATTTCGTTCTGTTTTCTGAGGGTGTAAAAGTCCACCCAATTTTCCTCCTTCCACAGGTCTCCCACCTGTGCCACTCCTTTGGCTTCCCAGTGGGTCCTATATGCTGCCATGGCTTTGGGCCGGGTGCCCACACGTCACGCCAGTGAGATCTGCAAGGCGCATGGGTCTTGGATTCCTTGGATCTTCCACGCCCTCTTCCATAATGTTAGCCCTAATCTGAGCAGGGTAGGCAGGCCTTTGGTCCAGTCCTTCTCCATCCAGATAAGTTCTCGTAAATAGCAATTGTGTAGTGCCGGTTGGAATAGTAGTGAGTCTATGGATTCTTCATCCCCCAAACATCGGACCACAAATTGTAGCTGCCCGGCTAGATAGTATCTATCATAATCCGGCACTTTGATTCCCCCAGACTGGTAGTCCCTTTTTTTACTGCGTGCAGAGCTAGTCTATTTCGACCGCCTCCCCACAGGAATTCCCACACTATCGTGTTTAATTTCTTTTAAAATGTCCCTGGTATGTTGTGTGGTATGTTCGTAAAGTAATATAACAGCCGGGGCAGGACCGTCCTTTTCAATAGGGCTGCCCTCCCCATCATCCCCAATGGCAATGTCTTCCAGAATTCTAAGGCTGCTTGCGTGTTGGCAGTGTGTGTATTTATAGGATCATGGTGTACCTCTATACACAAAAAACGGAAGGTGTGTGGTGCCCACGTCAGGCCAAGGCTTGGCAACTGCTCTATGGGGACCTGTCTGAGTTCTGCCAGCGTGTAGAGGATGGATTTGCCTTTATTTATAGAGATGCCCAATGGTCTGGCATATGCATCTATTGCCTCCAGCAGGTGAGGGAGGTTCTCATGAGGGTTTGTGACAAACAAAAGTATATCGTCAGCGTACAGTGACACTAGATGCGACGTCTATTCGTATCCCTGTATCTGCATATGTTGCGTGCTGGAAGATCACTAAGGGTTCCAAAGCCAATATATAAAGCATCGGAGATAGCGGGCATCCCTGTTTTCTGTTTTGTGCCCCTATGTATCCTCCATGCTTCTGAGAGATGCCTCCCTGACCTTGGTCTTTTTACAGTTATCTGATCAATCTAAGAAAACCCTCCCCATACCGAAATGGGCCAGCACCCTTAAAAACCAATTCCAATTCAGTCGAAGGCCTTTACCGTGTCTAAAGATGCTTTTGCGCATTCACCCCATCTATCATTGGTCTGATCGACCACATGGTTTAGCCTCCGTAAATTCCATGTGGTGTTAAGCCCAGGCACATAGCCCGGTTGGTCCGGTTGCACCTGCATGTTTTATAACTCCGTTGTGCCTATTAGCGAGGGCTGCCGTTAGGATGTTGATGTCCTGATTTATCAATGAAATAGGCCTGTAAGAGCCAGAGTCTAGGGCGGTTTTCCCAGCTTTAGGATAGGAATTATTACGGTTTCCTGCATGCTGTCTGGTAGCTGGCCCCTTTCAAACGCCTCTTGATACACCACCACTTTGGCTGCTAAATTATTGGATGCGTATGTCTGGTCCCGGAGTCTTGGATGTCGGGAGGCTGTCTATTACCACTTCCAGTTCCTTCACGGTTATGGGAGCGTCGAGTATCAGTGACTGTATTGCATCTAATTTTGGGAGTTCAATCTTGTCTAGGGCGTCTGTAATATCTAAGGCATCTGCTTCGCGAGTTCTCGAGTATAGAGCCTCGTATAACGGCGAGAAAACCTGATTAATCCCCTCCTGGGCCCTCACCACCTCTCCACCTCTCCTGTATTATCTTTAATCGCGTTGATCTGGGCTTTCCTAGCCTCCTGTTTGATTAGCCAGGCCAAGAGTCTCCCCGGTTTGTCCCCTTCGGGATGCAGTCTTTGTGTGCATTTCCCATAATTCCAATTGTCCAGTTTCTCCCAAACAGTGTTGCACTGTTTCCTAAGGGACACAAGTTCAGGTGGCTCCTCCCCCACTGCGCCCGCCTGTGATTCCATCCTCTCTATTTCCACGTTCGATTTCCCCCAGTTCTGTCAGGACCCTCCCTAAATCCTGCTGTCTTAACAATCGCTGCTCCTCTGACTACTACCTTAAAAGCATCCCAGACCATTGCTGACCAATCTGCGCTTCCTATGTTGAGTTGGAAATATTCATTCCTTATATCCTGCAAATGCCCCTGGACCTCCCCCTCCAGCAGTTTTTCTGCTCTCAATCTCCAGGTCGGTATGGGGGGCTTTCTGTGTGTGTATGCCCATATTGCTGTCTTCAGGGAATGGTCTGAGAGTGTCCTTGCTCTGAGGTGCGCACTGGTGAATTCCCCTAGTGTCTCGCTGCCGGTAAAGAGGTAATCTATATGTGTGAACGTACCGTGTGGGGCCCTGTAGTAGGAGTATGCCCTTTTATCTGCGCGCAGCCTCCTCCATACGTCCTCCAATTTTAGCTGCTGCAGGATTTTCTGCAGCACTTTCGCTGGTGGGGCCGGCTGCTTATATTTGTCATCCGAACGATCTAGGAGCGGGTTCAATGTACAGTTGAAATCTCCAGCCCAGATGAATGCTGCCTCCCTGTATGGGGCTAGCCATGGTGCGAGTTTCTGGAAGAACATTGTTGCATCCTGGTTCGAGGCGTATGTATTGACCAAGCAAACTCCCTTGTTTTCCAGCATTCTGTGCACCAACACCCATCTGTCTTGTTTTTGCATTAACAGCTGGAAGGGGACCCCCAGGGCTATCCACGTGAGCACCCCTCTGGCATAGGTAGAATAGGTTGAGCTGAACATTTGTCAGCCCCATTTGGTCGCTATCTTGGACTGTTTGTGTGTTTGTTAGTGGGTTTCTTGCAGCATTGCTATTTTAACTCTTGATTTGTTGAGCCAAGCGTGCACCCTCAACCTCTTAACATAGGCATTCAGCCCCTGGACGTTCCAGGTAGCTATTGTGAGTTCTTCTGAGATCATATCACTGTATCCTGTCTTGGCCATTCCATCCCCACAGGCCTATTTCGGTTTTCTTGGTTGTCTCCTGTTCTCTTGTCTTCCCGTTGTTGGGCCTGATTCTTGCTGTCATGGTCAATCCCCAAGATTTTGTGCTCTCCTCTTGCTGTGTGGCTCCTGCAAAGTGTAATGCACAACCTTCCGCTTTTCCCTTTTTTACTCATTTGTTGTCTTGCACCTCCATAACATCTTATCCATGTAGTGTACACTCCCCTTCCTGTGCCTTCTTCCAAACAACAAACATGAACTGTGAACAAACGCCCAGGCTCCCTCCCCCTGCTCAAGCTCTGCTGCTTCTCTTGCACTGCCCTCCCTGATTGGTGCAGGCCAGCTGCAGCGGGATGCCTTAGAACTGGCATCTGAACTTGTAGAAAGTTGTGGGGTTTCGTGTCCTGTCATCTTCCGCGGCAGAACCAAGCTTTGTTGCTCCTTTATACATCATCTGGCATGCGTCATATCTATGGTGTCTTTGGAGTCCATTTTTGGGGTTAAATTGGCACATATTGTCACTGGGGTAGATTTCTGTTGTTCTCATTTCTGACTCTGTTGGGGGATGCCCTGTTGCTCCATCCATGTGTGGGCCTCCACCGTTGTTTCGAAAAAGTACAATCTGCCGTCTCATATCACTTTTAATTTGGCGGGGTACAGTAGCATATATTGTATGTTTGCTACCCGGGGGCGTTCCTTGGTCGGTCCAAAGCGCGCCCGTTGCTTCTGGGCCAAAGCCGTATAGTCTGGGTAGATTGCCACCCTAGAGAAGTTCCTGATTTCACTCCTCTGTCCATAACGCGGCATCCCGGCTAGACTATTTCTTGGTTTCCCATACATTAGTAGGTAAGATGTCTGAGGTATCTATACTACCGCTCACACTTTCAGATCATGCCCCAGTGCGGATAACCATTAAACTACCAGAAAAGGGGAGGACTGCTTGGGTATTTAAAAGCGAGGGGCTGAAAGATGGGGTGTTTCGAGATGGGTTAACAAAGGCTATAGACATTTATTTTTAAATCCATGTTGGATCGGTGGACTCGTGACACTGTGGGAGAGCTTTAAATGCGTAGTCATAGTGGAATGCATTTCCAGAGAAGCTGGGGGTGTTGAAGCGAATTCACAGCGGACTCGCTGAATCCCACATATACAGACTGCAGACGGGTACAACATCCACACCAACACTCATAGAACAGGCAGAGATTAAAAAACAGTTGCAGTTGTTTTTAATGAATTAACACACAGAGAAATGAGGTTTCTCCTGGAGGACACCACGGTGCGACAATATGCAGAGGGGCAACGGCCGGGGAGATTGGCAAGATCAGATGGCTCCAAGAATCGGGTTTTAGCAATAAGGGACACACGAGTAGAGAGATTTGCAGATTCGATAGTTCAGGAATTTTGCAGGTTTCATGGTCAACTATACTCTTCCCAAATACAGGTCGCTTAGCAAAAGGTAAATAGCTACTTGGATCAAATGGCTTTATACTTGTGCACGGATGAAAAAGGGAGTGGTTGGGGCGCCCTGTGTAATGAGATGAGGTGCTGTTGGCTATCGAGTCTCTCCCATCGGGGAAATCCCCAGGCCCAGATGGCTATACAGCCGAGTTTTACAAATACTATGCTGTGAAACTGGCTCCCCATCTACTGCAGGTGTACCACCAAAGTCTGAAAGATGGCTGATTACCGGATTCTCTGAGGGTGGCAGTGGTAGTAATGTTGCTCAAACCGGACAAAGAGGTAGATGATTACTCGTCCCACCGGCCTCTATCCCTTATCAACCTGTATAACAAGATTCTGTCCAAAATACTGGCATCCAGGTTAGCACCACTGATGCATAGGTCATTAAAAGCAGATCAATCCGGGTTTATACCAGGACGTTCTATTTATTATGGGTTATGTACGATGTTTGGGTTGATGTCTGCGGTGCCGCAAGATGAATCAATTGTGGTGGCCCTTTTAGATGTCCAAAAAGTGCTTGACTCAGTAGAATGGCCCTTCCTGTTTGCAGTATTACAGAGGATGGGGGAATAGTTTATCTCGTTACTGTACACATTGCCCCGTGCTAAGGTCAGGGTGAATAGTCTGTTTACCCCAAATGTGTTGGGAAAGGGCACTTGGCAGGGATGTCCTCTTTCGATGTTGCTATTTGTATTGGCGAAAGAACCACTGTCGGAGATGATCAGGGAGCGCCACCTGCATGGTGGGGGGTTCAACTTTGTAAACGCAGAGTGGTTGTCTCATTTTATGCGGATGACATGGTGCTCTGTCACCCAAACAAAATCCCGACCCGATTATGCGTGACATACTGGCATTTGGGGACTTCTCTGGGGTCTGAATCAACGCCACGGCATTGGTTCTTTTTCCACTAACAGATGGTGCTGAGTGCTATGTAGATGGGTGGGGGTTTCAGTGGCATGGGGACTATACTTGGAATTTAGGGATACATATTGCTCCAACCCTGAATGTCTTATATAAGTACAACTACCAGAGAGTAATGGAACAGGCTAAAACAGCTGTAGTAAGGTGGAAGGACTTACCTCTTAACCTCTACGGGAGAATCTCCTTAGTTAAAATGATGCTGCTACCTTGTTTTTTTTATGTGTTCCTTAATGTCCAACTGACGCTACCCAGAAAATATTTCTGGGATCTGAGATCAATAATACTGCGGTTCATTTGGGCAGGGAAGCAGGCCAGAATATTGTTGGAAAAACGATTTGCGCCTATAAATTGCTTTATTTATTTTTGTTGTATTTTAACAATATTACAACATAATCCCCCACCCCCCAAGCTCCTTTACACGGTACATAAGAAAGTAGAACACATCATACATAATTAGCAAATGTCAAGAATCCATCGCTGTTGAGGACAGTACTGTAAATTAAAGTCAGATTGTAAAAAAATCAAGCACATCTGCCCAATCCTTAGAAAATTTGATTGTTCACCTCATATTGCATAAGTGGTCCATTCTAATGCCACAAAGTTCCAAATACGGTAAAACCATTCAACTATCCCCGGAGGGTCCTTTGACTTCCACTTCTGTGCAATTCCCAGTAACGCAGCCAGCTGTAACACCACAAAAGTCGTACATTTTTTCCTTGAATTGCGTTGCATCATGGCGTCAAACATTTGCAATAGATTAGATTTCAAGGTACATGGCTTCAAAACCCCGAACAATTGTTGCCTACAATTATCCATCTCTGCCCAGTAGCCTGCCAAAACCGGACAATGCCACCACACATGCCCCCAATCTCCAACTGCCCCACATTGTCGCCTGCATTGGTCTGATAAAGAAGATTTAATCTTACGCATACGGGCAGGTGAGCAATTTATACCAGAACTCTCGCGATTGTATAGAGCGTCTGTATTTAGGAATATCTTTCCACAACCTTTCCCATTCATTGTCTGCAACCGGTGACACCAAAGTGTACTGCCATCTAGTTTTATAACTCCATGAGGTAGTAGATAATCCATTCAAAATATTATAAATATTCAATATTAGGACCTTATTACCCGGATTTGTAGTGACCCATTTCTCAAATGAGAAATCACTACACAAAGCGTGCTTATTTAGAGTTGCTGTGAAATTATGCTCTATTTTAATTGTATGCCCCCTCTTGATGAGGTGAAAGGGGAACCAATCTGCACTCCTTGTTTTTGGAAAAATTGTTGTTTTACAACTTCACTAATAATTATTTGATAATTTAAGGTGCGGAGGAGATAAAAAAAACAACCCTGGCATATGGGTTGTGAACATATGCACAATAGAAAAAGTTCCCAAATGTGGGAACTCCCGTCCTCTGCACTCTATGGGTGGCTCTATTTTAGTTTTGTTTTATATATCGATAAAACACATGTATTCAATTAGACCATTATAGGTAAAGGCTTAATAACATATATCAGACACAATTAAATTCCTTAATCAAGCTGGGTTGATTTATTTATGGCCCAACGCGTTTCGTGAAACAATCACTTCTTCAGGGGCAATTGAACAAGTTTTCACAAAAATATCTTGAAAATAAATTATTTGAATAATACATATTAGTACAGTTTAGTGCAGTTTAATGCTATTCAATGTATCATCAAAAGTAACAAAAAACCTTGATTTAACCTCGCTTTGACATCCGTGCAGAGCCTGCTAACCCAGGTTCGAATCCCGGCAGGGCCAAACTCAGCCTTTCATCCTTCCGAGGTCGATAAATGAGCACCACACACCGTGGGTAATAATAAGCAGCGCTCAGATACCTGAGGGTTCGTAGCGCTATATAAATGCCAAATTATTATTATTATTATTATTATTATTATTATTATAACTTTGTTTTGAATATGTATCAAAAGAACCAGATCTAGTACTGATTTATAACCAATGTGTTGTGCATTTCTGTATTAGTAAAGAGAACATCTACTAGTGTGGGTGAAGATAAGGTACACCTGATGAAAAGGATTAAACAATTACCTATAGTCTCACTTTGAGTGACAATAAGTCTTGTGCTATGTTCCAGAACGAAAAAAGGTAAATGTCTTCTTCACTAAAGTAAGCCTCAGCAGTAGTTGCAGAGTGGCCTAATGCTGAATAGAAAGTAAGAAAGTAGTCATATTAGTATTAAGGAGGGTAAACGTTTTCTTAATAGAAAAACGTTTTTAGAAAATCAAGTTGGCAACTTACAAACAGTTTTGAACAAAAAACACAAAATCATCCATGAAATGGAGATAGTTGCAGGAATGACAGAAGTCCACCTAGGCAGTTAATCCTGTGCCACCAAAAAGATGTTCAGTGGCTCGAGGTATTGATAGGATTCAAAAGAGATCCTAAAGAAAGGAAGACAAGCCTTCTAAAAATGTGGAAAAAGAAAGCAAAAGTAGTAAAGGAGATAGCAAGGTCTAGTGAAAGTTTAAACAGAATGCCTCGTGACTACTTACTTAATCCAGTATACGGAGATGATAATCCAGTATACGGAGATGAATGATGTAGTAGGAAGCAGCCATCCCTTCCAGGAGCAGCTTCCAGGATAATGGTCTAAACCCCATAACGAGCGCCCTTAAATACTCGATCTGGGACGGAATTACGTCCCGCATCGTGAACGAGTGACGTCACAGTGTAAACAGTGCCCTGTGGCAGAAGGGCTGTGTGGGTCTGCTGTTTAGCTGTGGCAGCTAGACTGTTTCCTGAACTTTTTTGGATTGTCGTGGCTGGATTGCAGTGAAGAAGCTGAACCTTCCCCTCTCCCTTTTTCCAGCCGTTGGCACGAGTGAAGCAAAAAGCGAACGGTGAAAAGGACGCCGTTGCTTTAATTGCTTCAATGCTACGAGGATTCCCCCTTCAGTGACGCGATAGTCACGTGACATTCTGCTGGGTTTATTAGCATATTCAAGCCGCCCTTGCGGCGTAAGCCCCTGTGGCAGAAGGGCTGTGTGGATCTGCTGTTTAGCTGTTTGGCGGCTTTGGCGATTGGCGTTTCTTCCGACAAACGCTAAGAGCGTAGCCAGCCTGATTTTTGGCACGCACAGGTAAGAAGTAAAATGATGGCCGAGGTAGGCACTCTGACTCGCTCTAAACTAAAGTCATGTACATTGGCATTAGACAAAACTATGTCTTTAGAGGGTAATACGAACATTAGAAAGTGCGAGCTTGAGGGCTACAATTGGTCGAGTCTAAATCAACAAAAAAATACACTGGATGCTGTGGCACAAACTGCCCAAACAGCTCAAGCATTGCAATCAACGAGCACTAGTGCCTTTGTGTTTCCCTCACTAGCGCAACTCGCAAGTAAATATCTTGCTAGAAACTCGTCTGCTATTGCTTCAACTCTACGAGTTGAGGCGGAAGGAAATTGTGTAGTAGATGCTGCCATTAAAGGAGTCAAGTTAACCTCCAATAGAAGCAAGGAAATATTGGAAAACAGTGTAATCGAGCTGGAGGACGACGCGAACAATGCCAAAAAGCAATGTTCATTCAGACAAAATCAGCGCGTGCAGTTTACATCTAAATACAATTGAAAATTTACAAGATGGAACTAGAGAAAATGCGATTGAAATCAATACAGCGATTTTTGATTCTCCGTTTGATGTAACAGACACCAAGCTTTTGCAACTTGAGGTTCCAACCTTAACGTGTGAAGACAACTCAATGAGATTTGTTTAACCGCCCACAGAAGGAAGGAAAAAAGACGTGATTGTGGGAATGATTTTGAACAAAACAATAGCAAATCCTGGGCAAAAAAGTAATAAAACGTTCGCTTTACCGAAAATCAAGGACCAGTCAGATAAAGAAAATGGAAACATGGTAATTACAGGATTAAGGCTCGCGAAAGGCCTATCAAAGCCGAGCAAAAGTAATAATGGACAAAACAATAATGAAAGCCAAGTGCTAAATGGCTGCACGCAGAATAGCGGATTTGATTTTGCAGGTCACGAAGCCCGACTTACAGAACGTCTAAAGGCCGACTTTGAAGCAATGAAAAGTAAATTAGCGGAAAGCTTCACAGCAACCAACAAGTCTAAAGATGGACCAGCACGTGCTGAATCTCTCAAAAAATCTGCGAAGAACAAGGATCTTCTAAATTCCCAAATAAGCCCCGAAGTACACGGCCGATTAGGGAGTCGTGAATCTAACATTGATAGATTAATGTTTAGAAATCAAATTCTCGGCACTCCTGTTAATATACAAAACGACAAACCGTATGCTTCTCAGGAAGAAAGGTGCGGCATGAGAAATTCAATGCAGCCGATGGTAAGCTGTTCAACGCCAGTCCAGGTGTCTTCTTTAGTCGATGTCAGTCCATTGACGCAGATGGTTACAGAAGCACCTAAACGGGACGGAAGAGAATTGGCAAGAGAGGAATGACACAAAACACGACGACTTAGAAAACGAGTCGTCACTCAAATCTAACTTGTCAACGGCGGGCGCAATACAAATTCACAACAATGTACTGGCCGCAACGTCGCTGGCATTGATTCCATTCATTAAACTGTATGAAACACTTCATGACGAAATACAAAACAATAGTGCGCAGCTTAGTCATTTAAATGAAAAAATCAGCAAAATGGAAAGTGCAAATGCATTATTCACACAACAATTCGAAAATGAAGCGTCTAAAACTTGGACCCGGCATACTGAGCTAAACGCGCAGATCAAAAATGACTGTCTGGAAAAAAATTCCTTACTAAAATCATTAAGGTGTAGCTCAATGCAAGGGCAATTGCATCCTAATAGCGAGTCTCTAAACCAGTGTGCCTGCAAGAACCGGGAAAGATCACAGCAATTCAGGCCGCTGAAGGCAGGAATGGTGGTAATACGTCAAAAACACCAGAAAGAAATGAAACTACGGATTCCCCGCGTCAATCGATCGAGACACAAGGCCAAAGACCTCACAAGAATGCCCACTCGTCAACTGGAGAACTTCAGATGGGACAGGGGGGTGGCAATGATATGTCACTGGTTGATTCAAATGATTCTGAGGAGACGTCTCTGTCAACGAAAACAAAAATCATGACAATTGGTGAAGTAAACGCCGAAAAAACCTTGGGAATTCCTCACTGTTCGACTGACAAACAAACTTATTGAATTTTTGGAGGAGCAGCAAAAAACATTGTGATGCCAAAACTGCCCAATCAAAGTCTGATGAGCAGTGTCCAGCTAAAAAAAAAACTGAGAAAAAGAAAAACCTGGAGGTAGAAAAAAACATTCAAGTGGTTCGCGAAAGTTCATACGAAACTTGCCTACCCCAGTCAAACAAAGTCTCTTTGTAAGAGACAAACAAGACAAACAAAAAGGACTGGAAAAAGAAAAAGCTCTTATAAAAATAGCTGGAGTAATAGTTAAATCTGACATGAAAAATCAAAAAAAAAGAATGACACTAGACTCAATGTCTCCATCCAATCAGTAATATCTTCGGTGGATCTCTGCGATCTTTCAACATATTCTGACGACTTTGAAGAAGAAATGACGGCAGAATCCGAAGAGATGGATGTAACATGTCAGTCAAGTACGAAGGAGCCAAATGAAGGAGCCGAAAAGCGACTTTTAATGCAATCAAAGGCAAAATTTACAAAAAAAAATGAGCCTCAAAGACAATCGGAAATCACAGCAAAGCAGGGAAGCTTACCTAAATCCAAGGATAGTCTAGCGCGGGACACAGCGATAAAACATCATGTGTCTTTAAATCCAAAACTTACACAAGCACAATCACAGATTAAATTACTTGCTGTGGAAAATCTTAAACCAACTGAAACAAAAGAATTGCAAGGAAAAATACGGATCGAAAACATATTCCATGAGGAAAACGACGTAAATCTAAATAGGGGTAATGTTATCCGACTATTGCATTCAGTGCCAATATTGAGAACAGTAACAACAAACGACATTGAAATAGTGGAATATGTCTCAGAAGAATGAGGTGACCAAGTTCTACTGCACATAAATTCAAAAGCAATACGAAAAACCATCATGGTGGCAAAAGAAGAACTACTGTTTTTGGGTTTCGATATTTTGGAAAAAGATCTACCGACAATAAAAAGTCCTAGAGACTCTAACAGGAGCACAAACGCAAAAGAATCTATAGAACAGCGCTGTGATACCTTGAGGAATCAGCTGAAAGCTGGTTGGTTTGGTCCATCGCAAACAAGTGACGTGGAAACAAGAAAACACCAGCTAGGTAACAACGACCGAGAAGGGCTGGTCACACTGATTTCATGGAACACGCAAGGGTTTCAACATCTATTTGATGACTTCCCAGTTGATTTGTCAGAAAACTTTCTAATTTGTTTACAGAAGACATGGTTACGACGTCCACCTGTAAAAGATGGGTACCTGACATTGCTCAATCCAGCGGAGAAAAATGTTCAGGGTCGCCCATATTCTGGCCTAATCACAATGGTGAAAAACGGAACCACCTGGGAAGTTTGTGGAATTGAAAATCCAAACAGCTTTGTGCAGGCAACCCTAATTCAAAAACCAAACGGTCAATTTACAGAAACACAACATCTGCTTCTAATTAATCTGTATTGGAACCCAGCGAAGATCACAACTGAGAAGTTCATCCAATCAATAACAAATATAATCGATAAAAATCAAAGGAAATACCAAGAACTATCGATAATTATATGCGGTGATATGAACCCATCATGGTTCAATGATGAAATGAAGCTCATCTCATCAACAACAAAGGAAACACAGAACACCTCCGCAAGGAGAGTTCGTTGGGACAACGAAATGGACGCAAGAGACTGCGATATGGTCAATGGACAAGTAACTGGGGACATACCACCGATGTTCACCTGGAGAAACTTTGGTCATCAAAAGATCCTTGACTATATATGGACATCAGAAATTTTTTGGACTAAGATCATAAAGTTACGAATCATCCAGACAGATCGAAGCGATCATGACGTCTTGGAAATGTCCTAGCCTTTAAGCCAGAAACCAGTGGTAGCGATCTGTAAACAAATAGTAGAAGTAAATCAAGGGCGAAATCGGTTACGCCTAAAAGAATCAAATAAAAGGCTTAACAGCAGAGTATCGATCTTTACCTAACAAAACAGCAAACGCGATAAATTATGTCGCCCTATTACCTTACCAACAATTGAGCGATCCAAGGAACATAAACAATAGGAAAACACACCGGCATGAATGGAGTAGACTACTAAAAGATCAGAAGAAACTGCTCAACAAAGAAATGAGTTAAAAGGGAACATGGGAGTGAATGCCGCCTCATATATTAAACAACGGCGACAAAAATACCGTAATTGGTAAAAATCATTTACCTGTGCAAGAGATCAAGAACGAGGAGAGATGATGCTATCGTTAATTAAATCTAACAACGCGAGCGAGATCTGGCGCATTCTAAACAACAACAACGCAAATCAAACTGATATGTTGGCAAACGGAGTCTCCGAGGGAGCCTGGCAAAATCATTTTAAAGGCGTATTTGAACAAACACACCCCAGCTTAACAACAGAAACGAACATTGAGATAAAGCTATGGGAAGTAGCAGAAACCGTGGATTACATACAATATGCAATCTCCAAGTTAAAAAATTCAAGAGCAGCAGGGCCAGACGGCATCTCCAATGAAATGCTAAAAGCACATAAAACGGAATGGTCCATCTTCATTGCTATACTGTTTGACAGAATTGCTAACCAAAAATCACTCCCAGCATCCTGGACCGAGGCAATTGTTGTGCCAGTTTTCACGAAGGGTGATCGGGCAGATCCAGCCAATTACAGGCCAATCGCCCTTCTTGATACTATTGGAAAGATAATGGCGACCTTTCTCCAACAAAAATTAACAACGTGGGCAACCAACAAAGGTATCATGGACTGCCGTCAGACAGGTTTTACTCGAGGAGTTGGGACGGAGATTAATCCGACTATAGTAAACCTGTTGAAACTGGAGGCATTACTGAAGAGCACAAATCTATTCCTTGCCTTTGTAGACATTCAACAAGCCTTTGATACAGTCAATCGTGAACTCCTATGGAGAAAACTTAAAAACAGGGGTTGCCCAGAAAATATTTCACATCCAACTGTGGCCTTTCACTCAAAAACGTCGATTCGTGTAAGGATAAATGGAAATGGCGAACTAACTGAAGCAATAGACACGAATAAAGGGGTAAAACAAGGTTGCCCTTTAGCTGCAGTCTTGTTTAAACTATTCATTGCAGATATCCCGGATGCCTTAACAAACATAAAACGCTTCTCTCCACAAATGGTCATCAAATCTGGTGCATAACTTATGCGGATGACCTGGTTTTGATTGACAAAACTCAAATAGGGTTACAGCGATTAATAACAGGATTACAACAATACATGGTGAAAAATGACCTAAGAATCAATGTAAAAAAGACCAAAATAATGAAGTTTGGCCCGGCAAAAGGAAAAACAAACCGAGACTTCAAATGGAAGATCGATAACGAGGAAATCGAAGCATTGGGTGAAATACGCTATCTGCGAGTTCTGATAAACAAGTCAATTTGAGAAAGAAACTGGGTATTAAACCTGCTGCAACTAATGAAAACGCTCTCTCTACAAGGGGCGCGAATTCACACCCTGTTTGGAAAGTTCAGCTTAATCCCAGTTCGGCGGTTTTATGTGCAAAAGGTAGTCCCTGGAATCACATATGGATCAGAAACAGGATGGAACCTAGACCACAAAATCTGGGCACAATTAGAGGGAATTATCTGGCGGCGAGTGTTAAGACTACCTAACTATATCTCAATCATTATAATAAGGTATGAACTTGCGTAAGAAGAACTATACGGCTCTGTCGTCTGGAAATCCCTAGTGATCATACGAAAAATGCTAGTTGCAAATCCAGAACCTGCATACAAGTTATTAGTGCCAAGAGATAACTTGGGATATACTGGATTACTCAAGACCTGGACACAAAAGCTAGAGGAAGTCCTAAAGGCGACCGATACCAAGATGGCAACGTTGTTAGACCAGCCTCAAATTGCAAAGAAAAAAATAAAAGAATGGTTCTGGATTCAAAATCTGTCCAAATTTAAAAAACTATCGACTGCTCTGGACTATGGTCTTGTAATGAACAAACTAGATAACTTGCCAAAATATCTCCAGAAATTTCCGTCTCGTTATCGAAATGGATTCTTAAGACTGCGACTAAATGCTGTAAAAACAAAACAAACGTTAGTGGCACGTCATATTGAAAAATCAGATGACAACAGTTGTAGATTCTGTAGGACTAACATAGAATCACTTAAACACTTAATAACAGAATGCCCAGAACTTAAGATCTTAAGGTCAAGCCACCTAAAACAATTTGCGCCAATAAGTGGCAACATGGACCAATGATGGTTAAGAATTATAGGTGGAAGTTCAGTTCATCTGACGTGTTCAGTAATAAACTTCCTGGAAATCTGCTTGGATATTGAAACTTAAGTCTGGGTTGTGAATTGTTATGGAGGATGTTTTTTTTCTTAGTTATGATAAGAAATGTGTTGTGATAAAAGTTTGATTTAAACTAAAAATTACAACAAAAAAATAAAAAAAATTATGATGTTTATAAATCAAGGTTTTTTGTTACTTTTGAATATACTGTGAATAGCATCAAACTGCACTAATCTGTACTAATATGTATTATTCAAATGTAATTTTTCCAGATACTTTAGTGAAAAATTGTTCAATTGCCCCTGAAGAAGTGATTGTTTCACGAAACACGTTGGGCCATAAATCAACCCAGCTTGATTAAGGAATGTAACTGTGTTATTGTGTCTGATATGTTATTAAGCATTTACCTATAATTGTCTAATTGAATACATGTGTTTTATCGATACATAAAACAAAACTTACACGTCAACCTAATATATCTAATTATTAGGACTCTTTATAGAGCCACCCATAGAGTGCGGAGGATGGGAGTTCCCACATTTGGGAACTTTTTCTATTGTGCATATGTTCACAACCCTCTTGATGAGGTCACAATGTGGGATAGGATAACTGCTTCAAATTCAGAGCGCAGATCTGAACATGGAACTGCACAATGCTCTCCCTATATCTTGTAAATCTACTGTTTTGGGAATTGTTTGCAAAACAAAAGTGTGTGTCAAGTATCTATCAAAACAGACATGGTAAGCCATGCCTGGCTTCTCTTCTAGGTGATTGCCAGGATTTAATAGATCACATTGTCGAAGCCTCAGGTCTAGCCCTTAATCTACCAAACGAAGTGGGTGAATTCTTGCATGGACATCCCTCCTGTGAAGTGAATGTGGATAGGCTGATGTCAAATTAACCAGACTGCTAGCAGGATGTATTGCTGCAGATGCCAAAAATATACCAGTGGGTAAAGAAATCGAAAATAAACGAGACTCAACCACAGCAAAAATAATACCTAGTTACAGTCCCCCAAAATCTTTTTCCATCCACTGCCACAGAACTGGGTGCTGATAGTTTGCGGGTATGATGCTTCTTTCTTTTGGTCTGGGAAAAACTGTTAGTGTCTCAATTAGACATCCAAAATTAGATGTTTATTCCTGGATGGTATGCTTTTTTTTTGGAGCACAGCTGGAAGGACTGCTGGTCTTGTACCCACAACTTTGATAACCTGCACTGATAGCCAAAAGTGTCTGCGTCCTACAGTTTCTCAAAAACACAGGTACCACCCTTAATGTTCTTTTCAGCCAGGTACCCTTTCTACACCTTCAATGAATCTCTCAGTAGTGCAGTGACAAGTAGTTGATCTGGCCTGGTATTGGAAATAAAAGGGTTGTACGAGTCAGTCATGTACATTGGTGTGCCAAACATCATTTCAAATGGGATTTTACAGTCACATTGTGATTGCCGTAGTACGTTGTTTCGACTTCTCATTACTAAAGGCAGGTGATCCACCAAGTTACCTCCCGGGGAAAGGGATGCATTTAGTCAGGACCTGTTTTAAAATCCCATTAGCTCTCTGTAAGATTCCATTGGCTTGAGGCCGAAACAGGTTTGAAAATTGCAAGGTACATCCCCCAACTCTAAGGCTTTTCCCGAAAAGGTTGGCCCATTATCAGTTTGGAGTGTTTTAGTTGCTGTCCTAGTTACTAGAGAACACAAATCCTTTGACCTCTTTAGTCTGCTTTCTTCTGGTGAATCTAGTACACAAATCTACTACAATCAACAAGTATTAACTACTACCAAGGGACCAATGCGATCAATGAACATTAATATCTAGGCTTCTCCTTATCAGCTATGATGGCTATTACTTACCAATATACAAATCTGAAATGCATTTGCTGGACACAACTTATTACAAAGATTGAATCGTCACAAAGCTATAATGTGTGGGCGCCAACAGCAAGGCTACATGGATTACTGAGTGGTGAGGCCCACAGAAGATGTGGGGTGTGGCCCTCGAGGTATGCACTGATCAGAATTGCTATATTTTGAAATTATTATTTTTCAATTGGCGTTTCACCACAGCTTAATTCGGTTCCCTCGAATATTGTAATAGAAAGGAGCATTGTAATTAATAGTGCAGGCTTTATTACAGGTAGGATATTTCAAGTCTAGCCGTTTTTTTAAAATACTTGGTATTCTGTAGATGCCAATAATACAATGTGTCTTTCTTTCTACCTGTTTTGCTTCCTAAATACAGGAGTATGACTTTGTGTTCTCCATCGATGTGAATGAGAGTGGGCCTTCGTTTAAGCTGCCGTATAATAAAAGCGACGACCCTTGGTTGGTAGCATACAACTTCCTCCAGAAGAATGATCTCAATCCCATGTTTTTGGATCAGGTGGCTAAGTTTATCATAGACAACACAGTTGGGCAAACAGTGGCTAAAACCGACACAACATTTGCAGATCCTTTCACAGGTAAACTACATCTAGTGAAACAATCTCTTTTGTTTTCAAGGCAAATGTGTGGGCGTTTGGAAACTAGCAACTTATAAATGTCTAACAATTTCTTTGAAACATTTCTGTTAAGTCAAAGATTCTTCGATCTGGTAGTCTGGTTTTCCCTTAGAGTTTTTGCTCAGGGTTCAGAACTTCTTGGGTACTGCCACTGTGACAGTCTGCTCCTGTCCTTTTTTAGTGTCCTGTGCTTCCCTCCGTCTCTGTGCCCCTCCTCCTTGAACCTGAGTCTAGATCTCCTTTGGTGGGCCCCTCCATCCTCACTAATTAAAAGTGGATCATCTGAAGCTTCCCTGGAACTCGAAACCTAGCCTGTATTTTCACTATATCTAGAAGCTGCCCACTGACTGTTCCATTCATGCCATTGGTTAACCTTTTTCAAACTCTTAATCTCTAAGTATCAACTTATTTTACTTAGCTGTAAAGTTGCATTGATAACTCATGTAGATTGTTTGTGACTCTTAAGCCCTTAACTGCTGGGCTATTATGCTTTATGAATTAACCTGAACGTCCCTAGCACTTAAGGTCTGCTAATATTTATATGCTTATTTTCTATTTGTTTTTTTATAACCAGTTTATTTTAAACCGGCAGCATGGCAGGAGGCAGTAGAAGATTGAAAATTAGGGCACCTGGCAGAGCCCTGAAAAACCCAGGTGGGTATTCTTGAATAAACAAAACCAAAACTTCAGGGTGAGAGGTCACACAGTTCCAACATTATAACAAATATAACAGTCATTTCTTACTGCATTTTTTTTCACAAAATGTATTTTAATGACATCTGGATAATGTTGGTGGGGATAGAGCACCCAGAGATATTTAGAAAAAACAATACATATAGGTATGATCCAGTAAGACGGGCTGGATCTCAATGCAATAACGGAAAACTGCTACTATTGGTTGATCATTTCAATTGTGCAGTCACAGGAATAAACATAAACCCACATAAATGGACATATATACAAAAAGCACATTAACAATGCTTCAAATGTGCACTGTTTAAATGGTGATATCGTCGACACAAAGGTGTTTCGGCCTAGAGGAGCTGTATAGTACAGCTTTATGAGCAGGCCATCATCAGGATGTGTGATGGAATGGATGGTAGTCCCGGGGTCTCTATCAAAGACTTATCCAGTGCAAGGGTAAGTAAGATAATCCATCATGGGTATAGATATCTTTAGGGCATTCAATGCGCCGTTGAGGGAACAAATGTTTACCTCAAATGGTAAAATGTGTCTTCTTGGTTCAGAATGGTGGAGACACCCACTAAGAATAGTGGTTCCTATCCCAGATTGTCCAAACGTGACAGTATATTCGTAACTTGATGTGTTCTTCTGGGCTAGACGAGGCGGCGCAGCGTCTCTGGACACGAACGCCGTGAAAGTGACGATATCACCATTTAAACAGTGCACATTTGAAGCATTGTTAATGTGCTTTTTGTATATATGTCCATTTATGTGGGTTTATGTTTATTCCTGTGACAGCACAATTGAAATGATCAACCAATAGTAGCAGTTTTCCGTTGTTGTTATTGCATTGAGATCCAGCCTGTCTTACTGGATCAAACCTATATGTATTGTTTTTTCTAAATATCTCTGGGTGCTCTATCCCCACCAACATTATCCAGATGTCATTAAAATACATTTTGTGAAAATAAATGCAGTAAGAAATGACTGTTATATTGGTTATAATGTTGGAACTGTGTGACCTCTCACCCTGAAGTTTTGGTTTTGTTTATTCAGGAGGCAGTGCAAGCAAAGACAAGATAAAATACAATTCGAAGTTATTGCTAGTGAGGACAATTCACAGTCCAAAAGCCCTAGAATCTCCACCCCTCCCTGTTTCCCTTTGTCCTCCGATAAAACCCCCCACCCTTCCACCCTCGCCCAGCGAGGCAGGCTCGTCCAATGAGCAAAGCTGGGTCTGGCTGAAGGGCCAATTGGGCTGCGCGAGGTTTGTGGGTCGTTCCTGTCAAATTCCAAGAGCAAGGCCAAAATGTCTGTAAACCGGTGCAGGAGGCCTGCCTTGACTGCTGTAACGTTTTCTGCTACTAGAATGTCCCTAAGTTTGATCCACCACAGAATCATAGAAGGGTCCCCCACGTTCTTCCATGTGCGGGCAATCGCGATTCTCCTCGCCAATAGGAGTTGGGTCAGAAGTTTAGCAGTCCTTCCTGTTCTTGGGTCAGTCTCCGGGACTGGAGCACCTAATAAGGCGACCTCTGGCTCTCTAGGGATGGCCACGTTGGTGTTGTCCTCTATGGCCGCAATGCACTGACTCCAGAAAGCTTGACCACCACATATGGAAGTAGGAGCCGGGCTGGCCAAAGTTACACCAACACTGACGATCAAGGGATTGGTTGAACCTATGTAAACGGATTGGAGGAATAGTAACATCGCAGGAGCAGCTTATGGGCACATTCCTGATTGGTGATGCAGGAGGAGTGGTGAGTTCTGGCCCATATGTCAACCCAGGTGTGGTCTTCCAGGGGGTGTCCCAGGTCAGCCTCCCACTGTGCCATGTAGAAGAGTTTAGTGGTAAGGAGGTCATCCTGCAGAAGCTTGTAGAGAGTGGAGATCCTACCCCTATGCGGCAATCCTTGCAAGGTATGTTCCAGAGGGACAGGGAGTCGTGTGGCTGCCTGTCGGGTCTGGGGATGGGAGCACCAGTGTCGCAGTTGCACGTAGGAGTATCTATCTGCCTCTGTTAGCTGAAAAAGACCGGGGTTGACCATTCTCAAACAGTTGCCCCAGGGACTACAGCCCTACCGCCACCCAGTTTTTGAAGAGTCCCAGATGGAGCCCAGGTGAAAAGGTTGGATTGCAGAAAATCGGGGAAGAGGGGCTCATTCCATGTGGGACCTTTTTGTGTTTTAATGCCCAATCTCATACGCTAAGAGTGAGTTTTGTGGAGGCCAGGGTCCCCGTCCGTGTCCTCTGCAGCGGGGGTGGCATGTGTGGGAGAAAGCATAGGGGTAGTGGAAGGCTGGATTGCTCCAGTTCCATCCACCTCGGGACCTCCGAAGTTCCATCCCAGGCCTGAACCCGCACTAGGTGCGACACCGCGTAGTATTTACGCAGGTCAGGATCCCCTAGGCCTCCCAGTCGGGAGCTGCTCAGCATAGTTTTCGGGGAGATCCTCGCCCTTCGGCCTCTCCATGTAAACCAGTGCATCTTCCTCGGCATACACCGAAGTGAGGGGAGAGGGATGGGGTCGGTAGGTAGGAGCAGGCATAGAGGAATCGTGGGAGGAGATTCATTTTGCATGCGGTTATCCGCCCGATGAGAGAGAGTTCCTGTAAGGTCCAACGTTCAAGGTCTCTTTCCAGGTCTTTAAAGAGGGAGGGGAAGTTTACTGAATATACATCTTTGGGGCGGGCTGGGATCTGGACCCCTAGGTATGGGATGACTCTCACTCCAGTGGATCAGGCATAGGGATTTCAGATCCTCTAGTTCCTCAGAGTCAATGCCTGTTACCAGAGCCGTTGATTTCCTATAATTGATGCCAAAGCCAGAGACCCTTCCAAATCTGTGAAGTTCCTGAAGGGCTGATGTCAAAGAGGGACGGAAATCTGTTATGGATAACAGAACGTCATCGGCATAGAGTGAGATCTTATGCTGAGAAACACCAAGATGGAGGCCTTTAATGCTTGGGTCTATTCGAATCCGCTGGGCAAGAGGCTCCCTAATTAGGGCGAACAGGATGGGAGACAGGGGACAACCCTGTCTAGTTCCACAGGTGAATGGTATCGGGTCTGAGAGGTAGCCTTTAACCCGAAGATGGGTTCTCGGGGACTGGTAGTTGGCGAGGATCAATTTACGAAAATGTGGGCCAAAGTGGAAGGCTTCCAGGGTGAGTTGGAGAAAGGTCCAGTCCACTTTGTCATAGGCCTTAGTGGCGTCTGGTGCCAGCAGGGCCAGTTCATGTGAATTTTGGGTCGCGATGTCCACTAAGTTCAGGCCTCTACGGATGTTGTCTCCGGTCGATCTGTTTCATCAGCCCCATCTGGTCCGGGGCAACCAATGTGTGCAAGACGGAGGCCAGGCGATTCGCCAGAATCTTAGAATATATACTGGCATCAATGTTCAGTAAGGAGATGGGCCTATATGAAGCATTGTCTCTGGGGTCGTTGCCAGCTTTAAGTATGAGCACCGTTATAGATTCTTGCATGGACGGGGTGATAAGGCCAGAGGTACCAAATGAGTTAAAGAGGGTTACTAGTGGGGCATCCAGCTGGGGTAAAAAAAAGTTTGTAAAACCTTGTTGTGAACCCATCTGGACCCGGGGCTCTCGGCTTCCAGGACTTAATAGCAGCTTCCACCTCCTCACCTGTGATCGGGGCATCCAGTTCTTCTCTGTTGGGTTCCTCGACTCGCGGGAGGGAAGCTTCTTGTAGGTATTGTACCTGCTCTGTCATGTCTCGAGGCGCTGCAGACATTGTTTCAGCAAGTTGGTACGACGCCAATTGCAATTTCTCTTGATCAGTGTATTGGATTCGGCCTTGAGTCACGGAGGCCCACTATGGTATTCCTTCTTTTTGAATTAGCTAATTTCTCTACTAAGAGTTTGTTTGCTTTCTTGCTCCCTGCATAGTAGCCTTGCTTGGATTCGGCCAGTAAGTGCGCCGTGTCTTGAGCGTAGTGGGCCTCCAGTCTCTTTCGGGCCGACTGTAGCATGCGTTTGGTCTTTTGGGACCAATTCCTTTGCACATACTGGGCTTCAGCCTTTTGGACCTCCTCTTCCAGCACCATGCCATTTATTGCTGATATATCGCCCGCCGGGCCCCTATGGCAACTTCCTTGAGGGCTTTCCCGACCTATTGGCTAACTTTCAGGTTCAATATACTCACCGGACTGTTTTAGGAGACTTTAATGTGAAATTTAACCACCCTAGACCTCCGGTGGTTTAACTCATTTTTTGACAGTCTACACGATTTGGAATTACATCAACTCGTGAATAAACCTATGCACAAGTTAGGCAATAGGTTAGACCTGATTTTTACTTGCTACTCTCTACTGACCATTCAGTCTGTAGAAACTCTTCTATGGACAGACCATTTCTTGGTATCCTGCATGCTTGAAGCACCTGGGCGGATGCTTAAGACTTCGATAACTAAAGTCTGGCAGTGCTCATGGCGCCTGGCACCACAAGTATGGTGTCATCATTTAGTGCCAAATGCAGGTAGGCGCCTATAGCCTCGTTCTCACTACTTTCTCAGGCTATACTGGAGGCTGCAGATGTAGTAGCTCCCCTACGATGGTCCAACCCTGCAGGCTGCCATCAGAGCCCTGATTATCAGACCTCCTAAAGGCCACCCGGCTTAAACTAAGACAGGCCGAGCGAAAAAATGGCGCAAGGCCTATGATCCCACCCAGAAAAAAACGTTAAGGCCTGTTCTATAGAATACTCATTAACCATTGAAGCAACCAAAGCAGAGTATATTACCAAAAAAACGGAATCTTCTCTGTCAATCTAGAGCGCTTTTTTTTCTGCAGTTAAGTCACCTTGCATCGAAGACACCAACGTCGCTTCGATATAAGGAGGGGCTGGAGCCCACTCCTGCCGTGCCGCTGAAGCGCCATTCGACCAGCCGCGCAGCACTCAAGCTGAATCCTGCCATCCTGCAATCAGCTGATCCACATGGTAAGCAGCTCCTCTGCCCCCCATGACCTGAAACCTGATTGCTGATATTGGGGCCTTTTTCTGACTGCCCCATGTCCCAACCGCAGTGATATTCACGGCCCGACACGAGAATCAACACAAAATGGCCACCGGCCCGCAAGCGTCCTGTTGCTAGGCAACCAGGACTGTTGTGCAGCATTACCCTATTGGCTACTGCCGACTACTTCCGTGCCCTGAGGCTGCCGGAAGGTGAGAGCCGGCACATCACAAGCCACCCACCTGTCCATACCTGTCCAGAGCTGACAGAGTCAGGAACGCTGCCCGTTCGTATCCTCTTCAAGGTGGTTCTACGTGTCCGGACACGTTCTGTTGGGTAAGCCCTTCTTGGCTCGAACTTTGACATTCCTCTGCTGTGCCCATCTCATCGCCTGTTAACCTATACGCGCCATCGTGCCCAGTAGCTACTGCATAAAGAGCGTGCTGCCCTCTTAAGCTGCGCCGCATGCCATGCTGCAAGTCTTGCACACTCCTGCTCCTAAAGTAATGCTCTGTGTCTCGTATAATATTATGTGCCTCTAACATGGCACCACAGTCATGTATACCTACTTTACCCGACCGCATATACAAGTACTGATAACCATGAGCCGGTATGACGTGTAACTATTATTAACTTGTCCTCATGATAACCTGGCTGCTTGCTCACTGTATATTATACCACCCCCTCCAGATTAATTTATAATGGCACAGCATTTCTGATTCTGCATACATACTCTGACCTGTGCATATAGAGTGATGTTACTTGCTTGTGACTGTGATTCCGGATGCATGTACTGAAATTCAAATCTAGATGTGCCTACAATTACTAGCAAGTCGCTCAGGGCTGATAATTCCTATGACTGCTATATATAGACACATATGTGAATTTAGCTATACCTACTGAAAGTTGATTTAAGTATGTACATAGTTTAAGACTAGACAATCGTGCTGATAACTGTTTATACATCGGTGGACTATGTCGCATTATATGATTTGAACCTAGCTATAAATCTATCTGTTCCATATTTACATATCCTACAGTCACGTAATTGCTTAGCTGAACCGGGTGTTAACACATTTGTGGTCTGTTACTATATTTGCTCAATATATCTATTCCACTCAGACCACTCTCATAGACACTGACCCACTGCACCTTACACCCCACACCATGCACCTGATATTGCCCAACTTAGTACACTTGTGCATCTCACTTACATTAGTGAAACTCTATACAATGTCTTCATCAGTAGGCTTATCAAACACCTTCAAAAACCACCCTTCACCTCCTAAACCAATCAACCTTCAGCATACTCTTCCACACCAAACTACACCTTGCAACACAGCTCTCAGAAATGTTAGACTACGGGCACGATTACCTAGAATTTTTGATCCTCTCATCAGATATGAGACCAACACCCACCAAACAAAAACTGCCCCTGAATCTACACCTAAATCAAACTTCTATAATCACAACAGCCAGAATAACCCACAGGCTAAAAAATGTAGAATCACCAGCCACCCAGAGGCCCATCCACTCTAGCTAAATCTATACCTAAACTCAAAGGCACTTTAATAAATGCCAGATCACTAGCCGCCCACGCTATAGAAATATCCGAAGTCATCTCCACCGAAGACTATGATTTCTTAGCTATTACTGAATCTTGGCTCCATGAAGCATCAGGCCCAGCATTGTCCTTAGCTGTTCCAAACAATTACACTATCCTCAGAGTGGATAGACGCGAAGCTAGAGGCGGCAGCCTAGCCATTGTCAAAACCAAGCTTGGCATGAGACTTTCCCCTTCACCTATCGTTGATTTCTGTGAAATAATGTCCATTAAAATACCCACATCCAACTCCTAAACATTGGACATTCACCTCATATATAGACCCCCTGGTCCCATCAAGACCTTCATAGAAGACCTATCCACTATTCTCTCAGAAAACCTAAAAGATACATCCCAGACATTACTGCTTGGCGACCTTAATATTGGTTTCAACGATATTAATGACCAGCAAGCCACAGCAGCATCTAATATTCTGACAGAACTGGGCTTCACCCAAAGAGTGAATGAGCCAACTCACAACAAAGGGAGAATTCTAGACTGGGTTGCCGAACATAATTGCAACAACTCTTCCCTAACCAGTTCACACCAAATCTGGATAGACCACCACCTGATATCTTTTGCAGTAGATACTAAAACTCCCACCCCACAAAAACTCTTTGCGCCACCTATACTTACCAGAAATTAAAAAAAATATGACAGCAGACAAATTACTGACTGGTATCCCCTCAGCGCCCTACCTCTAATTCAGATCCTAACCTACTAGTTGAAGAATACAACAAAATTATGAACAAAAAACTCTTGATAACATCGCCCCTTTAAAACTCATGAACAGTAAACCTCACACTCACCTGAACTGGTTCACCCCCCACATAAAAAAACCTCAGAACTGAAAAAAGAAAATGTGAAAATACCTGGAAACTTTACCCCACTCCAGAAAACAAACTAACCAACATCTCATCTCAATATAAGAAAGAGATCCTATTGGCAAAACAAGAGACCTATAATGATAGAATCACACAAGCAAACTCTAGCATGAAAGAGCTGTTCTCCATACTCTGAGAACTTGAGAACCCTATAACAGCCCAAGATAATTGTGTCAAAGACAAAACATGGTGCTCTGAAATTCAGCATGCGCTAGCAAATAAAGTCCTAAACCTCCAAAAGAAAATAGAATTAAAGAGTCAGTCACTAGCCACCACCTCACTGCCTAAAACCACGGCACCTTCCAAAACCAAATCCTACACCCAATTTCACTTCTCTAAAGTCTCCATAATTGAGGTTGAGAAAGTAATACTGGGACTCAAACCTTCAAACTGCAAAGGCAATCTATGTCCAGCACAACTGATTATAGATGCCGCTAGGGATCTAGCACCTTTTATCACTAAGCTGATCAATGCCTCCTTCACCACTGGCACTATTCCCAGCAACCTTAAGGAATCATGGGCACTCCCACTCCTTAAAAAGCAAACTTTAGACCCGGCTATACCTACCAACAATAGACTGATTACTACTGTGCCATTCTTGCTGAAGATTCTGGATAAGGTGGCATATATCCAAATCCAGAACTTCCTAGAATCCAACCATCTATTAGGCTCTCGCCAATCCGGCTTCCGTCCCCTACATGGCACTGAAACAGCACTTATTGATCTTAAAACCTAAATAGATAAACTAAGAGACAATGGAAAACCTGTTCTACTTCTCCTCCTAGACCCATCTGCGGCTTTTGACCTAGTGGATCACAAAGTCTTATGTAACCACTTGGATTCAGCAGTCCACCTCTCCAATGAGGCTATAGCGTGGATTCAATCATTTCTCAGTGATTGTACCATGAGGGTCTTCTTACCTTCTGCAGCTGCTGACCCTATTCCCATCACTTGTGGAGTGCCACAGGGCTCATGTGTTTCTCCAACATTATATAATATTTTCACTAAACCCTTGTATGATGACTTGGACCATCTGGGTATCACCTACACTAATTATGCAGATGATACCCAGATCCTCCTCCCACTCACTGTGGACTACAGTGAGGACCTAGCTATGGTGAACAGAATTTACAGCATCGTTCAGGCATGGATGGCCACCCATGGTCTCTGCCTGAAAGATAAAAAAACTGAGCTGCTCATCTTGGTCACTACACCACTTCTCAACAAACCAGGTGCGAGCTACTCTTCTTTCATCATCAATGAGAACCTTATCCAAGTAGCCAAGGAAGTAAAAAACATTGAGTATATACTTAGACTCTACCCTATCATTCACCAAACAGGTAAATAATCTAGCCTCATCAACAGCTTATACATGTAAACTTATTAGAGCAGGTAAACAATTCTTCTCACCGAACAGTTGCATGACCTTAGCCAGAGCTTTGATTATTTCAAAACTAGACTATTACAATGCCCTCTACATTGGAGCGACCAAATCCACTATCAACAAAATGCAGATTCAGCAAAACAATGCTCTTCGAGCTGCACTGAATATCCCTAAGAGAGAACATATCTCTGAAACAAGAAGGAAGCTCAAATGGCTATCCACCTATGAGAAAATTACTTAAAACTGCTTCCCTCACGCACGAGTCTAAATAGCAAAGCCCCACAATACTTAGCAGACAGATTCTCTAGAACCGCATCCTCCATACTAACAAGAGTAGCAAACATTAATCGCCTTCAGGTACCTCGATTCAAACTTTCCACTATTGGAGGCTCCAGTTTCCCTGTCAAAGCAGCACAACTGTGGAACGAGCTACCCACACCACTGAGAATGGAACAATCCTTCTCCAAATTCAGGAATAACATGATCAGTTGGTTAATAGAGACAAATGACAAATGAATGCACAAATATATTTTGGATGTATATACTGCTGAACCTGCTCACAACTGTTACTCCTATATTGCTAATTTATACTGTCATGCTGTTTAATCTTTGCTCACCATTAACACTCTGTAAATTGTAACTTTGCACCAAGATGTACGTTTTCTTATGCCCTTGCGGCCATATACCCTCGGGTCGGTGTGCATAATAAATACTAAACAAACAAACTTTCTTCATCTGAAAAACGGACTTCTAAAGTCTATCCGACCCAGGAATTGTGCGATGCTCTCCCAGTATTTTATCGTGAAGATTAATACTATCTGACAGAGCATCTCTAATTCAGCCACCACCCCCCTTTCTTTGGAAAATCACCCCTCTCCCCTGGAGATCTCAATCACCCCGACGCATTGGTCAGTTTTTCCCAGATTCTCTGAAGAATATGTTCTGACTGCTATTCATAAAATTAAATCCTGTTCTCCTTCAGATGCCGCCCCACTGACTTTTATGAAACAGATCTCCCCTGACCACCTCGGAGAGATCACGGCGGCTATCAATAACTTTTTCAGTCTGGGATGGTGCCTCTAGAATTAAAAGCGCTAGGGTGATCCCTCTCCTCAAGAAGCCCGCTTTGTACCAAGCCATCTTGTCTAATTTCAGTCCTATTTCTCTTAATTTTTTCTCTAAACTGCTAGAATCACTGGTGTCACCCTTACTATCCACATTTCTTGAGTCTTGCGGTCTGCTTGACTCTACTCAATCTGGGCTCCGTCCTGGTAGAGGCACAGTGTCTTGGTCGCCGTCCAGGATGACATGGCCAGGCTAGTGGACGCAGGGGGAGTGGGTGCCCTGATTCTGTTAGATCTGTCAGCGGCATTCGACACCGACGACCACCCTATCCTGCTATCCCCCCTTGCCCAGATGGGCAGGTCCTAGCCTGGTTCACTTAATTTCTGGCGAATCGTTTCCAGACACTAACAATGCCTCCTTATCTTTCTGCGCCCTGTCATCTTAGTTTTGGAGTACTGCAAGGCCGCTCTGTTTCAGATCCTTTTTAACATGTATATTTGGACCCTTGTGTGTCTCATCTGCTCCTTCGGTGTCAGGTGCTACTGGTATGCCGACGACACTGAGATCCTGATCCGATTAGATCTTGATCAGGCTGAGGTGTCGTTGTGCCTGTGGCGGTGGGTGAGTGGATGGACCACAATTGGCTCAAATTGAACGGAGACAAGACTGAGGTGCTGGTGGTGGGATGTCCCTCTCACCCTACACTTTGGGTGTCTTCCTTCTGGCCGCTTTCTCTGGGTCCTCTTCCTATCCCGGTGGATAAGGTGACGAACGTAGGTGTAATACTATCTGCTAACTTGTCCATGGATAAGCAAGTTACAGTTGTATGTCAATCTGGCCATTTTCAATTAAAAACACTTAAAAAGGTGCTCCCAATGATTCCTGCACCTCTGCGTCCCCCTGTGGTGGCAGCTATGGTGATCTCACGGATAGACTATTGTAATTCTCTCTACTTGGCACAACCTAAGGCCCTCATTCGGCGGCTGCAACGGGTTCACAACTTAACAGCTTGCATGGCTACAGGCTCACCATATGGAGCTCACATATCCCCAGTTCTCTGTGCCTTGCACTGGCTCCCGGT
This sequence comes from Ambystoma mexicanum, assembly GCF_040938575.1. Taxonomy (NCBI): domain Eukaryota; kingdom Metazoa; phylum Chordata; class Amphibia; order Caudata; family Ambystomatidae; genus Ambystoma; species Ambystoma mexicanum. The sequence continues at coordinate 447,262,481 of NC_090937.1, forward strand.
GACTCATTGTGCATCGTGCTCTCCACGTACAAGGCGCAGAATGCATCGAGGCTAAATTTACTCGCTATGTCCCTCACCAGACATTGCGCTCTGCCGACGTGCTGATAGTCCCCACTTACAAACGTGCTCGGATCGTTGGACGAGCCTTCTCTATAGCAGCTGCTGATTCGTGGAATAAACTTCCATTGGCCATAAAAAAAAATCTTTAACTACTTAGCCTTTAGGAAAGCGGTTAAAACGTCCCTATTCCAAGCTACTTTCTTGCTGGCTTGTTGGCTTCTCGACTAGGCTCTCCTCTCTCCAGTGCCATGATACTCTAGGGTGACCGTACGCTATACAAATGAGCTTAACATAACATAACATGCAAGTCTGTTTGCGTCTGTGGTACGCTGCCCCTAGTGCAATTAATTCTCCTCTCAATTCTGCTTTCATGGCATCCCAGGTGTTGGCTGGAGATGTATCTTCCACCGGTTTTCCCAGAAGAAGTTCCGGGTCTTTTAGTGGCATCTCATTCAGAATAGGATCATACAGGTTCCGACTGTGTCTCGGAGGAGGATCAGGGTCGTGGGCTCATAGTGTGAATTTAACTGGGGCGTGATCTGATAGAACCTTCAATCCCAAGGCCACATCATCCACATAGGAGAGGATTTGAGGGGAGGTCAGGATCAAGTCTATTCGGGAGGACATCCTGTGCACCTTTGAGAAGAAGTCCTTTTCGCCTGGGTGGAGCACCCTCCACGAGTCCACTATCCCCAGAGTCTGGAAGAGGTGGAGCAATCTAGTAGCAAGTCTAATGTCTGGAGGGGGGTGGATGCAATCTGTCCCATAGGGGTCTGGGACCCCTTTGAAGTCTCCTCCGATGATACTTGGCCCTCAACAAAGGGGAGCAGGGAATCGCCCAGAGCGTCGTAGAATGTCTGACCTTCATTGGGGGCATAGACCGAGACGAGAGAGTAAAGTTGTCCATATATAAAGCCCTTGACTGCAGTAAACTACCCTTCCGGGCATAACCGTGTCTCTAGAACCTGGAATCGGATGCCTCTGGGAAAGAGAATGGTGGTGCCTCCTTTTTTGGTCCCATTAGAAGCGTGATACTGGAGGGGAAAATCTCTATTTTGGAGGCGAGTAAAATCTTGTGGCTGCAGGTGTGTTTCTTGGAGGAAGATCACAGGTCCTACCATATCCTGGAGCCGTTTCCGTTTAAAGGGGGAGTTCAGGCCTTTTGTGTTAAGCAAGATAAAGTTTAGTTTATGATGCGGTGGGGGGCCTTCCGGGAGGTTCGCATCCTGTGGGTTAGGGGCCGGGGGCGACTCGGTTGCTATCCATGCCCGCTATCATTATTGAGTCTCTGCCATGCAGCAGGGGTTTTAACTTAAGCTTCTAACATGAACTTCTGGGAAGCCGATCCCTCTTTGTTGGTGACTTCCCTAACTATCTGAAACCTATCGTTCTGTAGGTCACGCCAAGGGCGTGGTGATGTCATCCACCTTGGAGTCGGGCTTGTGCCGTGTGAAGCCTGCCTCGATGTTTAGTAGATTTGCGTTCTTTAATATTCTGAGGTAGGCTAGAGCGACTGGTTTGGGTCAGGAGCTCGGAAAGGAGAAGGCTCGCAGGGCATTTGGAGTCCCATGCCTTTCAGCACGTCAGATTCCGAACGGAAGGTCCTCTTGCGTTCCGGCCTTTCTGCACTTTTGTCCAGGTCGAGCATCTCGGTTTGGGGGGAGAGTGTTCTAGACCATCATTGGGGAGTCTGGGCAAGGCATCCTCCATCCTCCCAGGTGATTTGGGCTGTAGGATTGATGCTGCATCTTCTAGGTGTCCTATCTTTCGGGACACTCCCTTGTATGAAAATTGAAGCGCAGTTGGGAAGAGCCAGCGGTATCTGATGTGTTGGTCTCGAAGAAATAGTGTAAAGGGCTTTAGAGCCCTCCTTTTTTGTATCGTCGCCATGGCCAGGTCTTGGTAGATTTGGAGGGGGGAGCCTTGGAATATTAGCTTGTCCCGGGAGCATCCAATTACCATGACAGCCTCTCTGGTTGTGTAAAAATGGACCAGGGTGATTACGTCTGCGCCCACCCATTGACGGGGTCAGAGTTGATGGGTGCGGTCCAGCATGAGTTGTGCTTTATCCAGGTGTGGCAGCAAGTTTTGAAAAAGGTTGCCCCCGTATTGCGCAATGTTCTGGTCCAGGATTGAGGAGGGGACCCCCCCTAATGCATTGATTGTTCTGTCGGGCACTGTTCTCAAGGTCCTCTTGAGTGAATTCAAGGATTTTGTTCCTACTGCTCAGGGTCTGGATTGAACGCTGGAACTCCAGGAGAGTAGCGGAGTGTTCTTGAGTTAGGTCTTCCACTTCTCCCAGTCTCTGTTCCACCTCCACGACTCTGCTCTGTTTGTTCCAATTTAGTAGTGAGTTCCGTCATGCAGGATTTGAATTCAGCTTTGATATCCAACATAAAGGCTTGGATGTCTCCCTTGGTTGCTAGTTGTCCCGCACCTTCAGAGGGCATCTGGGGTGAGGATTTTTGAGCTTCAGGCTTTTTCCCTTTGCCAGCTGGGAGTAGCATAGTTGTGATGTCAGCACTTTTAACAGATTTGAGATGGATATCGCTGCAGAGTATCCCGGTGGGAATCACTGCGTAACCTTTGTAGCAGAAGGAAGCTGCCCGGGCCTCTGTAGCGTGGGGCAGGGGGTGGTTGTTCCTCCCACTCTCGGCGAGGCTGGCGCGTGGAGGCGCAGGTCAGGAACGGCAAGGGTAGGTGAAAGCTCCAATCCCGGGTCACCTATGGGTGTTGAGCGCCCTACTTCGTCTAAAGTTGAGGGGCTTTTCAGGGAAGGGGTCCACATATCCGCTGGCAGGAATTCAATGTCATGTGTTCACAAGAAAAATACATAAGCTGTGAGAAATAAATTCAAAGAAAGCTACTAATTCTAATTGACTTGGTATCCAACAAATGGATATCCTAACCTGAAACTGCCCAGGGTAGCCAAGAAAAACATACAGCAATGTAAAGTCACACCAAACACAACTTGTTGAAAAAATATTACAATTTTTTATTACACAAAGGTAAATACATTTAACAAATACACAAAATCCTATGCTTTAAACAAATGCATGATGGATGTATTTTCAACAAATACATGGAGACAACAGAATTCAACTTCTTTAGTGAATATCCTGCTTTACCATTAAGATGCAACATATACATGAAATGCTATGCTTTAAACCAATACATGAATATGCCTGAAACAAGTACATGAAGACGACAAAATTCAACTTCTTTGGTGAATGTTCTGATTTGCCATAAAGATGGAATCCAAAAAGTTGAAAAAAAGCCAAAGTGAACTAATCAATTCAGTTGATTATGCAGAAATATATAAATGCGGTAATGCAGGTCTGCCGATTATGCAGAAATATATAAATGCGGTAGTACAGGTCTGCCAATGTCATGCTAGAGGCAGCTATTGGACGCCCGGGAGGTGAGAAAGCAGAATGGCACCTAGATTCCCAATTCAGCGTCGTTGAGTTAAGCAAGGGACTCTTTGTATCACTTCTCAAGGTTATTGCTCATATGGATCTCTATTCCCCATGTGAGGGGGAGGTGATTCCGTCATCCGGCACAATGAGGGCGACTTTGGCGGGCATATGGTGGTGTTCTGGGCTGAAGGTCAGGGAGTCAGGGCGCCCAGTTTGATTGTTTCCTGTAGCTGGTTCAGGAGAGGGCTAGTCTTCCAGGCGGAGGGATGACTGTGTTGCCTGCTGGTAACACAGTTAAAGGGCCAGGGTTGCACTCCAGGAGGACAATGAGCTTCAGTAATCACCGCCCGGCTCGAAGCCGGAGCGTAGTAAATAGTCCATAGCGTGGCTGCAGAACATGAGTCGGGGCAAGGACTTGTGGAGAGTCGAGGGTGGAAGGCATATGCAGCAATTTGGCTCGCGGAGGAGCGATGGGGCCAGAGTGGCCAAGGGAGACTGGCCTCAGGTACCAGTTCTCCAGGCTGCGGGATCCGCTACTTACTGTGATGCGGGTGATCAGCGTCCGGTCCTTGTTGAAAGTGAGCTCCACCAGAGCCGCGGTCGCCACGGAGGAGCCGCTGTGATGAGCATGAGGTTTCAGCGGCTGGGTGCCTTGCTGCACGGCTCCCCCCGCACCTTGCGCAGGCGGGAGGCAGCGGCGGCTCCGTAGCTGTGGCAAATGCTTCGCAGTCTGTCTGGGAGCCGCCGTATAGTTGCAGTAGTAGCGGTGGGGTGTGAAGTGCCTCCTTCAGGCCTAGGGGGTTGGATGGGGCCACGGCTCACTGTTGCGATGGGCAAATGAGGAGGTTGCAGAGTGCTGGTTCGAGCCCGACCTCCCCGGCGGCCTCACAGGCTGGATCCGCCAAACTTGTTTGCGCGGTCCTCTCCCCTCCGATTCACAGCGGGCACCCGCCATTTTAGAATATCTTGACTGCGAGCATTGCGGAAAGGAGTCCCAATCGAGGGAACAAGTAAGCGTTAGGGGCTCAGAATGTTGCATGTCGTGGACCAGGCATTCCACTCCAGTTATCTTTGTTTCTGCAGCTGTTATGGAAGCAAGAACAGCATTTTATATTAGAAAGCGGGCTTCTCACGGAGGCCATTAAAGGAGCAGCCACATCGATGGCGCTCCAGGCCACACCCGCGGTTTCTATTTTTAAAGTACTTCTCTGTAAATGTTATTTATCAATGCTTTTACTATAAACTGAAGAGTATATTTTCAGTAAAATACTTTGTGGATCTTACTTTGTGTGCGTAAGTGTGCTACCTGTACTTTTACCATCCATCCTTTAAAGACGACGATCACTGCTTTGCCACACTCATTGTGAGAGCCGGTAGTTGCTTTATGCAAACCCTGCCTAACCAGAGGGCACTTGTAAAACCTCTGTAACCATTTATCTGGTACATTCTCCTAAAATTCATCACGCCAATTGGCTAACTTTGTGTAGAATGGTTTGGAGTGCAGAAATCCTTAAAGTATACGTTTACCTAGACTTTTTTTCATGTCTCAAACTGCTTAGGACTTTTGTGCTTTTGATTTGTTCAGAGTTTGTCGTCATGTACAGTTTGTAATGCTTTTTAACCATTTTAAGTGCGGAAGACCTAAACTGCATCTCTGTCAAGAAGCTCTGAACTTTTTAATTTCTTCTTGAGGAAAAAGTTGGAAAATCCGACAGAAGTCCTCCATCTATCTTACCTGTGGAATAATGCTGTGATGCGCCCCTTGTAGAACCTTGGCCCGTCAGGTTTGGGGTGTCTCAAAGACACCATCCTCCTGTGTGCCTCTCCTTGCTCAGTTAACTTTGTACCATAATTTGCTTTGTTGCAGATATATCTAGGATGCTGTAGAGGGCACTCGTATAATTGAAGTCGGGTCTGAGTGCTGTAATACAGATTTTCCTTGATCCCAGGTTTTGGGTTCAGGTAAAACAATCCACACCTCGGTTGCAGAGATACTTGGTATGGTGCCGACTCCCGAAATGGTAAGTGCAGTTCTGATGTTTGTTAATCTGCTTAGAATCACATGCTGTGCATAGTCCGACATCCAGTGGTCACTGCAGAGTATTGCATCTTGTTTTTCAAAAGTCGAAAAGGGGACGTCGACATAGGCGTGTCTGAAATACTATCCCTTTAGTGACGTGTAGTGTACCCAAAATCCCTCACGCGTCTAGGTCCCTCAGATTTTTTTCCACCCAGAATACTTGTCGCCTTATGCGGAGCTCATAAGAGACATTGCCATTTACCATTTATTCTACCCTTGGTCAGTTATTATTTAATTCAACTGCCTCCAGCTCTCTTTCGACGGCCATTCAACTTCCCTGCCGAGTCAAGATCTTCGGCGGTGGTTTCGACGGAGGCGATCCTATCGGCGCTGCCGAACACATGCCCGGCCTACACAGGGAGAGTGGGGGTGGTTGTGGACATTTCTGCTTCTTCTAGAATGCCTTTTCCTTTCTCCCCCCTTTCCTTCGGGGTCGTCATCACTTATTACATCCTCAGCTATGGAGAGGACTCCTTTTAGATGTTGCCCTCGTAACGGCAAATTTCCGTGGAAGGACGAGCATAAGCGGTGTAACCGCTGCTTACCCCTCGACCACAACGAGGCCGGCTGTGTGGCCTGTAAACTCCTTCGTCCAAAAACTTTGAAGGAACGTAGGGTCAAAAGGTGGGCAGCCTACGGCATGTCGAAGGCTGATTCCTCACCCGCGGCGGCCGCCGCCGAGTGTGACGAGGGGTATAGTGATGACGCTACCTCCGTAACAGAGGTTGTCGACCTCTCTATGGAGCGCTCCCGCTCCACCGCGTCTGTCCCCGGCCCCGAAAAGCTTGGCTCAGGCCCTACCTATGGGGATGTACACCCCGGTGACGCTGACGCACATGAAAATGTCACTAAACGCACAACCGAGTAAATCGAAGAAAGCCTCCACCGACCGTAAGGGTCGACAGCCCTCCCTGCATACACGCCTAGCAACTGGGCCATCCTCAACTAAGGGCGCTACCACCAAAACGTCAGTCGAAACGCCTTGTAAAAGGGCGTCCGTCGATGGTAAGGTTCCGGCTCTGCCGAAAACCATTCACGACCAGCCGTCGACGGACAAACTAGTCGTGGAAAGCTTAGCTAGAATAGTCTCCAAGGACACTCAGAAACAGGTGGTGAAAGAGTCACCGAAGCCCGCTCACAAGGTCAGAGAGACATCGAAATCTACGGAGGGTATGCCCGAACATCCCCCCCAACATCCCCCCCAGGTCGAAGGGAAAACCCAGAGATACGTCCCCAGTGCCGGGCCCACGAGAAGGGTTCTCAGAGGGTGACTGGGATATATCCTCCACGCTATGGGAGAGATCTTGACGCCTAGAGGCGGAGGAGCAGGCTTTTAGACTAGACTGTTCAGGGTTATCTCAGTGGACTAGGGAAATATTTGAATCGTGTATGGACAGACTAGATACGTTTGTGTCGACCTCTGAACACATTACACCCAAAAGGCCAAGGGAGGTGCTCCCTGAAGACCCCAGGGCCAAATTTCCAAGACTTTGTGACCCACTTGAGGAAGAAATTGATACATATGACCTCACTGAAGAGGATCCACATTTTCAGGAAGATGAAGAATTCCTAAATACTGAGGATCTACAAGACCCCATAGGGGTCTTTGTGGAAGACCCAGACATATGTGAACCACAGCCCTGGCAGTCACCAGGGGCGTCTACAGACCCTGATGTTTTAGATCTGCCCCCTCCTCAGACCACACCGTTCAGAGACCCTTCGCCTGTGGATGATCAACCCACTTTCAATGCAATGCTACGCAAGGCGGCAGCACATTTTGAAATTGACACAGGGGAAACTACCCCAGAAGTAGATTTTGTTGAGAAAATAATTAAGGAAAAGCCTCCTACTAGCCAAGTCATACCCCTTCTTGCCTCCGTCAAGAGACGGCTTGTTCCCTCTTTATCTACACCTGCATTGGTTAGAGGGGTCAATCCAAGAATCGAGAAGCTTTTTAGCTCCTCAACATCTGATCCCTTATATATTAGGGGTCACTCCATACCTGATTCCCTGGTAGTAACCACCATGAGGAAAAGGGCGGGGGTTCCGCTATCTACTAGCGAAGCACCCCCAGACAAAGAGGGGAAGAAGCTTTATGCCTTAGGAAAGAGGATTACATCCGGGGCAGCTTTTGCCATGTGTATTGCCAACAACACAACTTTGTTGGCTAGCTACGCTGATGCCCAATGTGGATTGTTGCGCGAAGGCCTACAAGAAGCCCCTGAGCCCTTGCGAACCCGCTTGTTAGCCACTGTGACAGAAGGTACTCGGGTAAACCAAAACATCAAGAACACCTTAGATGCTGCAGAAATGGCTGGCCGTTCACTAGTCCAGGGTGTACTTCTTAAGCATCATGCTTGGCTCAGAAACTCAGGTTTCAAGCCAGAAACACAGGTGTCCCTCATCAACAAACCCCTTGAAGACTCACTCGTTTGGCAAGGCGGTTGATGAAGCACTGGAAACAGCTAAGAAGGAACACAACTCTAAAACTCTGGACCAAATCACAAGACCTCCTAATAAGCGAGGTTATGGCAACAGGCGCTTTTTTCGTGGCCAACGACAAAATCAACAACAATACTCCTCAGCCGGCAACTGGTCCTCCCCTCAGGGAACCAGTGGACAGTATGCTCAGAGAGGACAATGTCGTGGCAAGGGAAGAGGTCGGGGCGCCACTCCAGTGGCTCCCTGGCTAACACCAAATGACCCTCCCATGCATCTCCGGTCGGGTGCCGGTTAACATCATTCAGACAAGCATTGTCGGGAATTACCACAGACCGCTCTGTACTGTCAACAATAGCCCACGGTTACTGCATCGAATTCTGTCGGTCCCCAACATTCAGACCCCCAAGGGCAAGACGCCTATCCCCGGAACACCTCTTCATCGTTCTTCCGGAAGTCGAACTGCTGCTGGAAAAAGGAGCAATAGAGGTTGTGCCTCTATCACAGGTAAAGGAGGGTATTTATTCAGTGTACTTCCTTGTACCCAAAAAGGATTTAACCATGCGCCCTGTACTAGATCTGCGCCCAGCAAACAAATTCGTAAAACCTCAGAAATTTCGTATGGTGACTTTGCAGGAGGTAATCCCCCTGCTCACACAGGGGGATTACATGGCAGCACTGGACATGAAAGATGCATACTTTCATATTTCAATGTTGCCAGTGCACAGGAAATACCTCAGGTTCATGATTGAAGGCAAACACTATCAGTTCAAAGTGCTACCCTTCGGCATAGCCTCCGTGCCAAGGGTATTCATGAAGGTACTGGCAGTGGCAGTGGCAGCGGCACACCTGCATAGATTGTCCATTACAGTCTACCCTTACCTCGACAACTGGCTCATAACACGGGATTCTTACGAAACATGGTTCTCAAATACCCAAAAGACTGTAGACCTTTTGTTCCACCTCGGCTTCCCCACCAAGGAGAAGTCTAGTCTAGACCCCAGCCAAGTCAAGCAATTCCTAGGGGCTCTAATTCGAACAAAGGACGGCCTCATCTTCCCCTCCGAGAGGGTCCAAAACATGCTGTTTCAGATCCCTCAATATGTAGCCGGTCGGGAGGTGATGGTACGCAAGGCCATGCGATTGCTGGGAATGAGGGCGTCATGTATTTATTTGGTACCTCATGCGCGCCTGCGCCCAATGCAAGAGTGTCTCAACAGCCAGTGGTGTCAGGCCAGCGACAATGGGACGATCTAGTGGTGGTCTCGCAGGCCTTGGTTCTCTCGCGATGGTGGTCGAAGGAAAACATTGTTTTGGGGAAACCTTTCGCAACCCCTGCAATGGAAGCCACTCTAACCACAGACGCATCCCTCACAGGATGGGGGGGGCTCACCTATCCCATCAGACTGCACACAGAGGTTGGACTCCGAGTGTGGCGTCCAAACACATAAACTTGCTGGAACTGCTAGCGGTCTTCAAAGCACTGAAGGCTTTCCAGGCACACCTACAAGGGAAAACAGTGCTGATCCTCACACAGCACCACAGCCATGTTCTGCCTGAACAAGCAAGGGGGCGCTCACTCTCCAGGACTGTCCAAGCTCTCCCAGAAAATCTGGAAGTCGGCTCTCAAACTCAGCATGTTCCTGTTATCTCAACATGTACCAGGGGAACTTAATCTTCTGTCATACGAACTCAGCAGACACTTCCCTCTGCCCGCAGAGTACGAATGGCGACTACACGAAGACATCGTCTCCAATGTTTTCGTAGAATGGGGCTTCCCAGAGATCGACCTGTTTGCAACTCTGGAGAACACCCAATGCCAAGATTACGCCTCCAGGTACCCAAAGAACCCCTCCAAGGGGAACGGTCTCTGGATAACATGGTCAGGGAAATTTGTCTACGCTTTTTCCCCGATCTCCCCCACCCCCCTTTTATCAACAAGATGGTGCACAAGATGCACCAGGAACCAGTTACCATGATACTGGTGGGCCCGCCAACCCTGGTTCGCTCATCTGATGGAGATGTCACTGTCTCCTCCAGTGAAACTACCCTGCCCGTACAACATGCTGTCACAGGACAGGGGCCAAACGCTGCACCCATGCCCACAGACCATGAACTTGGAAGCCTGGCTCCTGAGGTCATAGAATTTGGTCATTTGCAGCTCCCTCAGAGATGCATGGACATTCTCAGAGAAGCAAGGAAACCGAACACTCTCGTTACTGCTATTCTAGCAAGTGGAAACGGTTCGTCATCTGGTGTAAGTCAAAGAGTATCAACCCCGTTGACTGCTCTCCCACACAGATTGTTCTATACCCGACTCACTTGTTGGATTCCGGTTTAGTCTTTAATTCTATTAAAGTTCACCTAGCTGCACTCTCCGCCTACACTACGTCTCAACATAAGGTGTCATGGTGGAAAGTTCCAGTTATTAAAGCCTTCATGGAGGAAGTGAAAAGGATTCACCCTCCTATATCTAACCCAGCTCCCGGATGGGACCTGAATGTTGTACTAACCAGGCTAATGGGCTCCCCCTTCGAACCCATGCATAAAGCAACCCTTAAGGATCTCACTCTTAATACTGTTTTCTTGATAGCCATTAGGAGAGTGAGTGAACTCCAAGCGCTCTCTATACTAGATCCCTTTATAACAGTTCACAAAGATAAGGTGGTTCTACCCACACACCCTAGGTTTGCACCGAAGTTCATTTCAAAATTCCATGTCAACCAATCTATAGAACTACCAACGAGGCACTGGGGCATCCATAGCATTCATTGCAAATGTTCCCCTCTAATCCATTTGTAAGGCGGCAACCTGGAGTTCTGTACAAACCTTTTACAAAACACTATTGTCTAGATGCCCATTCTAGATCTGATTCCCAGGTGGGACAAGCAGTACTAAGACATCTTTTCTCTACTGTTCCTTCTCACAACCCACCTCCAACTCCGGGTACCGCTCGCTAGTCTATGCACAGCATGTGATTCTAAGCAGATCAACAAACATCAGAAGACATTCATTACTTACTGTAAAAGCATTTTCGAAGGGATTGGTTCCTCCGACTTATTCCACATCTATGACGGGTAATCACCACAGCTGTGCTGCTTCGGAAAAATGTTCTGCGTCCTGCGTTGATGACGTCTATACGCTGTCCTCGAGGGCCTGCGTCGAGCCGACATCACCTGATGTTAGAAGTAGGACGCACGATGCCCGTAGCCTTAGTTCAGTTTTTTCTGCAAACGCGTTTGCTTCAGAGATCTTGGCGCACCTCAGTTCTTCTGTTACTTCTATTGGTTCTTCGAACCTGGTGTTTTGTGAAGTTATCATGTCGTCTTCGTCTTCTACCCCGCGATCGGGATTCAAGAAGTGTCGGGACTGCGGGTCCAAGATGTCACTTACAGACCCGCACGACGTCTGCCTCTGGTGCCTCGGTGAGGACCACGCCACAGATGACTGTGACGAATGCCAGTCTTTGACATCGAAGGCCTTGTGGGAGCGAAAGAAGAACCTGTCGGTAGGTAGGGTTTTCAAGCCCCGAAAGTCGAAATCCGCTGGGCTTTCGACCGATGATACGCTGACGATGCGGAATCGCCCCTCGAAGGTCCAAGGGGTCTCGGTCCCGGAGTGGTTCCCACCATTCCTCTGCCTCTTCGAGGCACTCGCGGAAGCGCCGTCACCGGTCGCCTTCCCCGTCCTTGGGTTGCTTGTCCCAACAAGCATTCTTCGAGGGGATTGGGTCCTCCGACGTATTCCATATCTTTGACAGTAATCACCACAGCTGTGCTGCTTCGGAAAATCTTTCTGCGTCCTGCGTCGATGATGTCGAGACGCAGTCCTCGAGGACCTCCGCCGACGTCACCAGATGTTATAAGTAGGACGCATGATGCCCGTAGCCTCAGTTCAGTTTTTTCCACTAACGTCTTCTCGGCGCGCTTTGACTCTTTGGAGTTTCTGTTCTTTCGGTTTTTAGACCGTTTGTTTTGTGAAGTATTATCGGGATGTCTTCCTCTTCTTCCACCCTGCTTCCGGGCTTCAAGAAGTGTGGGGACTGCGGGTCCAAGATGTCGGTGACAGACTCGCACGACGCCTGCCTCTGGTGCCTCTGGGAGGCCCACGACACGGATGATTGTGTCGACTGCCAGTCGCTTATGTCCAAGGGCTACCGGGAACGTAAGAAGAAGCTTTCGGTCGGTAAGGTGTCCAAGTCCCGGAAGGCGAGGTCCACTGGGCTTTAGACAGACGATTTGAGGGGCGACTCTCCGCATTGTAGTCGTAAGTCTAGGGGGGTCTCTGTCCTGGAGTGGGTTCCGCCACTCCTCTGCCTCTTCGAGGCACTCCCAGAAGCGCCGTCCTCGGTCGCCTTCCCCGTCCTCATCTGAGAACGCCGCCCGTTGGCGGGTTTCTTATCCCACCAACCGTTCCTCTCCAGAGGAATGGGCTTCCTTCGGGAAGAAAATGTTGGCGATTCTTGAATCGCATGGCACCGGTCCGTCCGTGCCTCCGAGTGGGGTCGGCCGTGACAGTACTAGAGACACCTCTCGTACGCCTTCGGGCTCGGGTGGTCGGCACGATTTGCGGGAAAGGTCCTGCTCGGACAAGGGGAATCGTTCTAATCATGCCTGTTCCAGGTCCCGGTCCTCGACACGCTCGAGCCCGTGTGCACCTGTGAAGTCTTCGAAGATGTCGACGCCGGTGGCGCCGAGGTCGTCGACGCCATCGGCACCCAGCTTGTCGAAGGACACGCTCGGGGCTCCGCCCTCAAGGCCTGTGTCGAAGCCATCGATGCTGTCGGCGCCGCGCTTGATGCCGATTCACTTAACGTCGACGCCGTTTTGCTCAACGCCTTTCGAGGCTGTGGTGTCGGAGGTACCCCGTGGCACGGGGGAACCCCCTAGAAAGGCTCTGGCCAAGGCAAAACATGTCTTTCTCCCTTATTCAATGCCCACTTTCCAGCCTGTGGAGTATATTTCAGAGGTGGAGGAGGGTTCTGAAGATGGGTTGGTTCCTGACACGGTACCAGACGAGATTCTTTCTGGTCATAGCCAGATTGAGGACCTGCGTCAGTCACTGCATGACACCAGTGGTCTGGACACCTCTCCGGAGGTGGAGTTCTGTAGGCCTGCACCTGGCACCCATGCCGAGTCATTGTACCAGTGCCTTATGTCGAGGGTCACGGACTACTTGGGGTGGTCGGCGCCCCCAGTTGATTTTGTGCAGGCTGACCTGACGGATATCCTCGACCAAGGTCCACCCACTGACCCGGTACTGCCATTCCATATGGCTCTGCAAAGAAGGGTGGCTGCGGCTTGGACTGGCCAGAGTCTCTCCCGGCAGTGGGCAAGTCTTTGCCGCGAAAATACCGCCCAGCCAGTAGTAACCCCTGCTACTTGACCACGCACCCCACTCCGGAGAGTTGGGTGGTGCAGGCGGCTATGGCCCCAGCAAAGCAGGCGGCGTATCCTACCATCCCTCCTGATGGGGACGACAAGCGTTTTGATGGCTGGGCGAAGAAAGTGTTTTCTTCAGAGGGTATGGCTCTTCAGGCGTCCAACTCCGTATGTGCCTTGTCACGTTTCACGCACACTCTGTGGAACTGTATTTCCTTAGCGACTGAACATATTCCCGAAGGGGATGAACGGGATGGCTTTCTTTCTATTATTCAGGATGGCAAGGATGCCATGTGTGAGTCTGTTCAGTCGGGTTTGGACATGGCAGACTGTCAGCCGGTCCATGGCGACGAGCACCGTAATACGCAGGTTTGCGTGGTTGAGGAAGTTGGGGTTTGCTCCTGATGTGCAAGCCAGGCTCCTCAACATGCCCTTTGACAGGGAACATCTTTTTGGCAGCAAGGCTGACGAGAGCCTTGAGAGGTTGCAGACCTCCAAAGCTGCAGCGAAGTCGTTGGACGCTGCAGTCTGCCAACCTCCGCCTTTTTTTCCTAGGGGACAGCAATGGAGGGGAGGTTCCTTTCGTTATTACTCATCCTTTAGTAAAGCGAGAGCAGCTGCAAGTCAAAGGGGCAACCGTAAGAGTGCCAGAGGTGGAAAACAAGATACTCAAGGGGGCCAAGGCCGCGCGAGCAGTTGCCTCTTTGCCCTCAGGCAACGCCGCAGCCGCTTCTGCTCAGTCAGGAGGCCCATGCTCTGCTGGTTGGGGGAAGGCTGGCGCAGCATCTTGTCGAATGGCGTGCCATTACTTCAGATGTGTGGGTTCTGGAGATCATAGCCCACGGCTACTGTCTTCCTTTCCGGCAGAGGCCTTGTGACAATCCACCAGGAAACCTCTTTGAAGAGTCCGCATCCGCTCCTTGCGCAGGAAATTCAATCCCTGCTGGAGAAAGGCGCCATAGAACTGGTGCCTGTAGCGGAGAGGAACAAGGGATGGTATTCCCCTTATTTTTTGATTTCGAAGAAAGACGGGGGATTGAGACCCATCATGGACTTGCGCGGTTTGAACAAACTCCTCAGGAAGGACAAGTTCAAGATGGTTACTCTCTCTCAAGTCCTCCAGGCCATTCAACCTCAGGACTGGTTGGTGTCACTCGACCTCAAGGACGCTTATTTTCATGTGCCGATCCATCCCAAGCACAAGAAGTACCTGAGTTCGCGGTTGGCAACTCGCACTTTCAGTTTCGGGTCATGCCGTTCGGATTGACCTCCGCCCCGAGGGTTTTCACCAAGCTCATGGTGGTGGTGGCAGCGTATCTCAGGAAAGGGGGGATTCAAGTCTACCCCTACCTGGAGGATTGGTTGATCAGGATGCGCTCTCCCATGCAAGTCCTGGATCATCTGTCGGTCACGTGCCACTCCCTTCACAGGCTGGGCTTTTCCCTCAACTTAAAGAAGTCCCATTTGACGCCAACTCAGCGGCTCCAGTATATCGGAGCAATGCTCGACACGTCGCTGGGGCAGTGTTTTCCTCCCCAGGTGAGGGCTCGCCACATTCAGCAGATGGTGCACAAGTTTCAACATGCCCAGAGTCTCCCTGTGTTCGAGTTCTTGAGGTTGCTCGGCCTCATGGCATCCTGCATTCTTCTGGTGCCAGAGGCCAGGTTGCGGATGAGATCTCTGCAATGGGCTCGCAAGCTACAGTGGTCGCAGTCCTCGGGCAGGATGTCGGACCCCATTCAGGTGCTGCCCTCGGTCGCTCAGGATCTTCTGTGGTGGGACGTCGAAGGCAATCTGATTAAGGGGGCTCCATTTTGGCTACCCTGGCTGGATGTAACGATCGTGACGGACGCATTCCTCACGGGATGGGGAGCTCATGCCAACGAGTTGACAGTCAGCGGTCGTTGGTCTCCGTCGTAGTCCAGACTCCATATCAATCTGTTGGAGCCGAGGGCCGTCAGGCTAGCCCTGAATGCTTTTCTGCCATCTGTGCGGGGGAAGAATGTCTTGCTTCTGATGGACAACACAGCGGCCATGCACTACCTCAACAAAAAGTGTGGGGGGGGGGCAGGGTCTCTCTCTCTGTGCAGAGAGGCAATGCAGCTCTGGTTCTGGGCCATCCAGCAGGAAATGTCGATCTCGGCAGTTCATCTGGCCGGAGACGAAAACGTGGCGGCGGACGCTTTGAGCAGGCAGAGCACGGTCTCTCACGAGTGGGAGCTGGCTTAGGAGATTCTCATGGAGATCTTTGCCCTTTGGGGGACCCCACAAGTGGATCTCTTCGCCACCAGTGTCAACCGGAAGTGCAAAATATTCTGCTCGCAGGAATTTTCTCCAAGAGGAGCCTTAGGGGACGCATTCGTAGTGGAGTGGTCCTTCCCACTACTGTACTCGTTTCCTCCAGTCCCCATCATTCCGCAAGTGCTGCAGAGATTACGGAGGTTTGGTTGCTGAATGATCCTCGTTGCTCCGGCATGGGCCAGGAGAACGTGGTACCTGGACCTTGTCGACATGTCCATCTGCCCTCTACGCCATCTTCCCTACCGAGATGATCTGCTCTCACGGGAGGGGGGTCAGGTTCTCCATCCAGAGGTCAAGTCCCTCAACCTTCATGCTTGGCTTCTGAAAGGTTGAGGTATAAGGATTGGGACCTTCCTGAAGATGTGATGGAGGTGTTGCTTTCGGCTTGAATGCCCGCAACAAAGTCCCTCTACCGTTGCCGTTGGAGAAAGTTCTGCGACTGGTGCAGGGTTAAGAATGTGGATCCTTTTTCATGTGCCATTCCTGTGGTTCTGTCTTTTTTGCTTTCATTAGCACACAAGGGCCTGCAAGTGGGTACCATTAAAGGTTACCTGGCGGCGCTGTCAATATTGAATCTCTCGTCTGAGGAGTGTTCTTATTTTAAGATTCCTTTGATTTCCCAGTTTTTCAAAGGGCTCACTAATGTGTTCCCAGCGTCACCTTTCCAGGTGCCCGGTTGGGATTTGAACCTGGTTCTAAAATTCCTCATGGGAGCTCCGTTTGAGCCTTTACATTCTTGCCCTTTGAGACTGTTGACCTTGAAATCTGTATTTTTAGTTGCGGTCACTTCCACTCGCAGAGTTGAGTGAGTTGCAGGCACTATCCGTTTAGCCACCCTTCAGTGTTTCATGAGGACAGGGTTGTCCTTAGGGTTCGTCCTTCTTTTCTTCCGAAGGTTGTATCGGAATTTCATTTAAGCCAGAAGGTTATTCTTCTGGCGTTCTAGCCTCCTCCGCATCTTGGTAAGGAAGAGGAAAGGCTCCATAGGTTGTATCCTAGGAGAGCTTTAAGTTTCTACATCTCACGCATCTCCCAGGTCAGAGTGGACGATCGGCTCTGTATAGGATACGCTGCAAGGCGTTTGGGACAAGCTGTTACTAAACAGACTTTGTCTAGATGGATTATCTTGACAATTTCTGAATGTTACCGCTTGGCGGGTAAGGACCCTCTGGTAGGCTTACGGGCCCATTCTACTAGGGGTGTGGCTGCCTTTACTGCCCTGGAGAGGGGTGTTCCCATTTGTAACATTTGTGAAGCAGCCACATGGGCCTCTGTCCATACTTTTGTCAAACACTACTCCTTGGAGTCTATCCATGGGCAAGATCTGGCCTTTGGCAAGGCGGTCCTGTCTTCTGCAATTTAATTGGGCATTCTAAAATTCTAAATTCTTTCCCGCCTCCTTACGTTGGTACTGCTTTGGGAGTCTTTCATAGATGTGGAATACGTCGGAGGAACCAATCCCTTCGAAGAACAAGTTACTTTCTTACCTGGTAACGTTCTTTCGATGGGATATTCCGACGACGTATTCCACATCGCTCGCTCCCTACCTGCCCCTCTACAGAATTTCTTATGCAATTGCAGCTTTAGTTTCCGCAAGGCTTTCTGTAGACATTCTGGCAGAAGATTGGTGCCACACGTTCTGGGAAAAAAACAACTGAGGCTACGGGCGTTGTGCGTCCTACTTATAACATCCGGTGACGTCGGCTCGACGGAGGCCCTCGAGGACAGCTCATCGACGCAGGACGCAGATGCCAAAAATGTTTCCGAAGCAGCACAGCTGTGGTGATTACCTGTCATAGATGTGGAATACGTCGTCGGAACATCCCATCGAAAGAACGTTACCAGGTAAGAAAGTAACTTGTTCTTTTGATGGTTGTATCTGCTTAGATTCACATGCGCCCGCCCTTCCTCCCCGCTCGGATCAAAGGAACATAGACGTCTTATTACATTCTCTCTTTACTGTACTCACTCACTCACGTTAGTCATAAGGCTCCCTCATGGCAGAAAAAATACAAACGGAGGGACCTCAACGCGTGAGGGATTTTGGTACACTACGCGTCACTATAGGGATAGTATTTCAGACACGCCTATGTCGACGTCCCCTTTTCGACTTTCGAAAAACAAGATGCAATACTCCGCAGTGACCACTAGATGTCGGACTATGCACAGCATGTGAATCTAAGCAGATACAACCATCAAAAATGCTTTTACGGTAAGTAATGCATGTCATATGCAGTCAAGGCTATTGTTAAGGAGTTTGACTAAAGTCCACCTGTGGTAGGACTGTAGAAGACTCAATCTTAGGAGTGCAGGGCTCCAACTCTTAGGTTTGGCCTGAACTACCCCAAAGTTTTGGTAGCTGTGGTCGAGAAGCCAAACTTAGTGTAGTAGGGCTGTAGTTGAATACAAAGGAAACACACACTGTATGTCATGATGCCTACCTCCAAGGAGCCAGGTCCGACCCAGCAACCCCAGAGGCAGGCATCATTCCCCCCAGGGAAGTGCCAGCGGGCCCAAGCTGGGGCCCTTTGGACACAGTCCTGGCGCCTTAGGCGCCAGGCTCATAAAGCTAGACATGTGTTCAAGTGTTTTAATGTGCACTTACCTGATGCAGACCATGCTGCTACATCCAGGCCCTCTTGAGGCCTGAATGGAACTACTTTACCTGTGGGACTACTTTCCACCTGGGTGTGGTCGGGGAAGGATACATACCTGATCGGTGGAACGATACATGCCTGGAACTTCTTCCAAAGCTATTTAAACCACGCCCGATCAGCAACTCACGCTTCGCGTTGTTCTGCTCCTCGCAGCTGGACGCTCACCGTGTCGGCTCCTGCATCTGGACTTCAGCCACGCCTGTCAGCATCCTGGGTCGCCTGCAAAGGGAGATAAGAGGGAATTGGAGAGAAAGAAGACCTTACCTGCTAAAGCTGCATCACGGAGACATCACACCGACGATCCTGAAAGGGAAGACATCATTTTAAAAGCATTTCGCTTCGATCGCTGCAGCGCTGCATTTCACTCACCTTTCCTGGGCGCCTCCATCTTCAACAGCGATAATCCGGATCCGCACCCACTTCCCAGAGCCTAGAGAGAAAAGACAAGAAAACAAGGTGAGAGAAGGAAGGGAAATGGGAAAAGCTCAGTTTCCTTCTAAGACTTACCTGTTGGGTCATTCCCATTTCATTTCGGGTCCTGCCGCTTCCTGGCATTCCGGACCCCGGCCCCAATGGGGAAAAAAGACAGACATTGAATGAGCGAATGCAAAGACATTACCTGAACGCTCATCCGGAACTTACACTTCGGGTCGGCGCCATATATCCAGCATTCCGAACCCCGGCCCCTAAGTGGAAAAAGACATAAGCATTAGCGCTTGTTGCAATAAGACAATGAACATTATTATTAAGCTTGAACTTTTGAACTTGCAACAGAACTCTTACAGCGCCTCACCTGAATAGTCAAGCTTATTTTGAACTCCCATCAAACCTCAATCCAGTGAAGTAACTGGGTTTCAACGCGCCCCTGCATTAGAAGCAGGATGGAGAACTCATCCTTCCAGACCCTAAGGTGAGACTTCACGGGGAATCGTGGAAGGGTATCGAGGAGGGTTGGAAGGGAATGGGAGGCTTGAGCATTATTCCGTCAGTAGGTAATACTCCCTTTTCACGCACAGGGGTATTTTCCTGCGAGCCAGAAAAGCCAGAGTAGAGGGGCTCTTCCTGTCCATCATCAGAGTCCTGTGCTTCACCATTGAAGAGGCATCAGCACTCGAAACCAGACCTACGCCTCCGTGGGAATCAGGTGAGCGTGACACTGTAGTTGTATACAAATATAGTTATTTATTATATATCCTAAGACAATGTTAAAATAAATGTAATTCAGGCAAGTAAAAATAGTTAAGATATATACAGTGGATATTTGCTGTTGCAATACTCAGTTCAATAGTAGAACCTTTAGATGGTAAACTGGTAAGTACAGTGTAGTTTCAAGTTAGCACATCATTCATCAACCAACATTTACTTCATTTGCAAAACTGGTAGGTAAGCAACTTAAGGAAAGCCTTTTCTTTAGTAGTCCAACTCTAGCTGGGGAATGAGTGTCTCAAAAAGTCGGATGGGGTCAATGGGGGACAAGTGGCCTTGGGCGGCATAACAAAGGAAGGCATATGCTGTAAAATATCAGAAGAAGCTTTTTCATAACCAGTAATGGTATTGGACTGAATGGGTTCAGGAGGGCCAGGTAGGCCACCTGAAGGATTTCAGCCTCCAGGACAAAGGTCCTTAGGCACGGGAGAAGATGGTTGGGTCGACCGCCCCAACAGTATTCAGAAAGCTCAGGAGGAGCAAACAGCAACACAACTGCCCAGGTAAGTACCAATGAGGTATAATGAACCTTCTATGATTAAGGCCAACTAAGTCACCTGCGGGTCCCCAAGGTAAGACGACAGCAGCTCTTTTGGGGTCTCTGGCCTTGGCTGCTAGAGCAAGAACTTTTGGTGGGAACAGGCGGTCAGACTCGGTCACAGTTTGTGGAGGCTTGACACAGGCTTTGTAGCAGCGACGGTTGTTACCTGGCAGACTTTCTTCCTTCTCCCGGGCCACGACCCAGCTGATGGGACTTCTACGATCTTGATGGAGTCTCTGTAGGCCCAGACAGATGACTGCAGGTTTGCAGCCGGAACCGCGCGTCACGAGATGTTAGGCAAGATTGTTTCGTAGTAACCCTGTGGGAGACTACACCTGCCTTGTCCTCTTGTCAGTAGGTAACCCAACCTTTGGTATAGGCCTTTACTTCACAAGTTGGTAGTGTGACTGAGCAGCCAGGCCTATCTCAAGAGGGGTCAATGTGAACTGTAGGGTTGTAACATGTACTCAAGGTTTCTTACTAAAATAATTATTTATTAATTTAACAGTTTTAAAATAAGCCTTCTTTAGAAGGGGGCAATATGCAACACTTCAATATACTTCAACAATACACTTCTTCAGTTCCATTAAGTAGATAATTATTTGGGATGTCACACACACACACACACACATACACTTCCTGCACCCTGAGGTGACTTCAATTGCTAGGACTCTGTGGACATTAATATATCACTTTTTACACTTAACATGCACTACTGAAGTTATGGCAAAAAGGAAAAGGGTAGGAAAGGAAACAAAGGTTAAAATGTTTCCCAAACGGGTAAGTACGTCACAATCCCTAGTTGAAATATAGGTTAACCCTTTCCCAGCTTTACAAGTAAGGTATGTTTGACTTTTTGGAGGGACAGTTAAACACAGTCTGAGGGTTAGAAGAGTCTTCAGGGAGCCAGGCTAGCCAAAGTCAATTGAGCAAAGTCTAGGGGAGCCGAGGCACTTCTTGAAGATAGCACAAAAGTGTTGCACAATGTTAAAGAGTGTTTATGTAGTAAAAGAATCACCGTTGGGCCACAAGCTGGAAGGCTTGTGAAAACGCAAAGATGCAAGCACCTCTGCAAAGGGCAGCAAATGCAAGTCCAGTGAGAGCAAGCAAGCTACACACAAGAAGCAAGTACCCCTAGTTAGACAATACCTTGAGGCTGAATAAAAGGTTCCAGCTGGCTTTTGTTCCCGTTGTAGTCCTGCAGATCCTGTTGTTCCTGGGTGTTACGCAAGATTGTATGCAGTACCCTTTGTGTGCACTACAATAACCATTTAAGTCTGAACTACACATGTTGGTAGTGTGGCTGAGCAGCCAGGCTTATCTCAAGAGGGGTCAATGTGAGCAGTAAGGCTGTGACACAGAGTTTCACAGAAGCAGTTATTCAAATAAACACTTACACTCAAGGTTTCTTGATGAAACAATAATCAATTTATTTCACAGTCAGTTGTATAAGCCTTCCTCAGGAGAGAGCAATATATGTAACAATTAAAATACACTTCAAAACACTCTTTGTTTCTCTAAAACAGATGACACCCATTGGGATGGCACACAGACACTTCATACACCCTTAGGTTACTTAAATCAATGTCCAGTGCCCTTGCTATTTATCACTGGTACATTTTGAGCAATACTGAGTTTGGTGTAAAAGATAGAATAGAGAAAACAATAGTTAACAAATAATTCACAAACAGTTAAGTACTTAAACCTTCCAATGCAGAGTAAATTAACCTTTTCTTGGGGGAAAGACCAAAGCACAAAGTCAGAGGTAAAGAGGAGTTTCTCGGGGAGCCAGGACAGCCAATGATAATTGCACAATGTCAAGTGGAGCTGAAGATCTTCTTTTGCAGGTAGGTAAAAAGTCTTGCACAATGTTTTTAGAAATGTTTGTAGAACGTAGAACACTTGAAGGGCCACAAGCTGAGGGGCTTGTGAGGGGCAACGTTTTAGCAACTCTGCAAGGTAACCAAGATAGGTCTCAATTGGGAGCAAGCAAGGCTACACAACAAGAGGGAAGAAATGGTTCCAGCTGGCTTCTGTTCCTGTACAGCTCTGCAAATACTATTGCTCCTGAGCCTCAGTCGTGGGGACAAGAGGGAGGAAGTCTGGGGACTCCTGCTCTGCAATGGGAAGGTCGGCGGCAGCAATGGGCAAACTTCGATTCAGTGGTCCTTCGGTGTTTCAGCTCTTTGCGTCTGACATCAAATAGCAACACTACGGTTCTCGGATACCACTCTGGACTTTCCTCGCATCTGGGGTCCAGCACTCTGAGGTGGCTCAGGCTTGGTCAGTCCTGCATCAGGGAAGTCTGGAGGATCTTCCTGGCGCTCTGGTCCGACTTAAAAGCAATGCACACAATCTGGTGTTCCTCTCCCTGGCACTTTGGTTCGAGGCAAATTCGGAGCTTCAGCACAGCAGCAGGGCTTCACCGTGCAAACCAACGGCCCAGGAGCTGCAGCAGGCGTCTCTTCCAAGTTCTTCTTCGGATTCCTTCATCTAGTGGTCGACTCTGCCTTCCAAGCCAAAAAGCCTTGACTTTTTATGCAGGTTTCTCCTATTCATTCCAGCTTAGCGGTCAATCACACAGCAGGGTGGCTGTCCTTCCCAGACAGCTAGCCGGCCAATCACCTTTGGGTGCATTGCTGTAACTAAGGTGATTAAGCACAGGAAGTTTCGGGCACCTCCCTCACTTCCTGCCCCTGCCGGACATACTGGAGCCAGAGGCGGGCTCGTGAATCAGGATGACAATAAGGACATTTCCAACAAAATATTGCGAAAAAAGATCGGGCCATTTTGACGAAAATGGGCACCCATGGGTGCCTTACCATGCTGGCGAACGCAGCCCGCTGTAAAAACACACAATGGTAGTAGAAAGTCAAACACTGCCACCAGCCATTAATTGTAGAAAGGGTAACACAAAAATGTTACATGAGAAACTACACAAAGGGTATACTAAGTAACCCCTCCAGCACCCTATTGTAGGATAGTGTGTACTGGGTCTAGAAAGTTACATTTATAAGTAAAATCAGTTTCACTTCATTGCTCTTGCAAACAGTAGTTTATCCAAGAGAAGGTATTTAAACCTTTGGGAAATATAAGAGACTTACATGTGCCACTGCACTAAAGTGTTGTGTCTCACAATGTAAAGATGATGCCTATGGAGTTTGTCAGACTCCAAAGTCAAAAGAAACACAGAGAATAAATCACATTAAGACTTTTTAGCTCTCATGTAATTTTTAAAGTCCAGCCAAAAAAAGATGGGGATCTCTAAGGTAGAAGGGAATTAAAACATTTGAGAATTCTCCCTAACACTGGGCCTCAGTCATGGGGACAAGTGGTAGGACGTCTGGGGATTCCTGCACTGCGGCTTGTATGTCGGCGTCGGCAACGGGCTCAATTCACATCAGCGGCACTTTGCGGTTTCAGCTACTCGCAATTAGCACGGTTTCAGCTACTCGCAATTAGCACTACCGCGGTTCCTGGACACCTTGTGGTCTTTCCTTGCTTCTGGGGTTAGCACTCTGTCAAGGTGGCTCAGGCTTGGTTAGTCCTGCTTCGAGGTAATCCGGAGGATCATCCTGGAGCTCAGGGTCCAGATTAAAGGAAATGCACTAGTCCTGGTGTTCCTTTCCCCTGGCACTCGGTTCCTGCAGCAGCAAAGAAGTACAGCCAGCGGAGAGGGGGTGGGGGGGGGGGTTTCCAGGCAAGTTCGTTTTGGAGCTGATGGCCGTCCTCCAAGGACAGCCAGCCAGTCACCTGTGGGTGCATTCCTGTAACCAAGGAGAGTACGCAGAGGGGGTTTCGGAAACCTCCCTTGCTTCCTGCCCTGCCAGACATGCTGGAGTCAGAGGCAGGCTTCACCAATGAATCCTGCCAAAGACAAAACGAACAAAGGGACCAAACCTGGTCGCAGAGTAAATCTCAAGGACCTTTCCAACAAGAAATGGCGAAAAAAAAACGGGGCCATTTTGACAAAATGGGCACTTATGGGTCTAATACTGCAGCTCAGGATTCAGCCTGTGGTAAAAACGCACAATGGTAAGAAAATGTAAACAACTGCCACCAGCCATTAATTGTAGAAAGGGTAACCTAAAACATTAGATGAGAAGGTAGACAAAGGGGATACTGAGTAATCCCTCCAGTGCTCTATGTAAGATAGTTTGTGTTGGGTCTACAAAGAGAAAAATGTAAGTAAAGTCAATTTCACTTTATTACTCTTGGAAACAGTAGTTTTTCCAAGAGATGGTATTTAAACCTAGAAATCCAAAGGACTTCTATGTGCCACTGCACTGAAGGTGCTGTGTCGCAATACAAAAAGATGATGCCTATGGAGTTTCAGACTCCAAAACCAAAAGAGAAATCGAGTTCATATCAGAGAAAAATACATGAGAGAGTGAGATAAAGGGTTCACTGCAGGATAGGAATTAAATGTCCCAAAGTCCAGCAAAAGAGCTGGGGGTGTCTAAGGTAGAAGGGAATTAACACAGAAATGAGAATTCTCCCTAACACAAGCCGATGGACCGCTGCAGTGCCAGATGCCCCAGGGTATTAAGATATTGTAGGCCAGGAAGGACACAGCTCCTCGTGGGATGGCTCAAAATGTAGCTAGTCTCGAGACCGGTTATGCCCACCAGTCCAATGGAGGAAGTAATCCGGTCTGGATCCCCCCTGTCGCACAAAAGAAAGGGCTGGAGCTACAGTGGTCACTTGGTTGACTTTGGTGGTCGCTGGAGGTGGCTGCAGGTGTACTCCTTCTTTGATCTTCTTCGGAATGGATCTTCCAGTGGTCGACTCTGGCTTCAGTATCAAGACCCTTGCCTTGTATGCAGGAACCCAGCCAATCTGCATGCATGCTACATTTAAGCTTTGGGTGGTGGCTGGCCCTGCAGGACAGCCAGGCACCCAGTCTGAACTGGATCCAAGCAGACACACTTAAGGAAAAAGGCCTGAGGAATTTCGTTGACCTCCCAGTTTCCTGTCCTCCCAGACACACTGGTGCCTTCGGGCAGACTTCTCAGTGGGTGCTCAGCAGAGACAAAGGAATGAGCAGGACTGCCCGCCCTCACAGGCCGGCAGAAGAAGGCTCAAGAAAGGACAAGAAGTCTTGAGTTGGTTAAAAAAAAAGATGGGCACCATTTTGGAACGAGGGTGCCCCATGTGTCCCTTACCCCAGCTGTGAATATATCCTGCGTTGTAAGTTTCACAAAATTCGTAGAAAATCATCCACTGAGTAACCCGAAAGTTACAAAGGAAGTGCGAAAAGGGATACAATGTGTCCCCTCAGCACTCCACATAAGGTGTGGTGTGCCGATCTCACAAAAGTAAAAATATATCACCCTATCCTGGTAACATTAGGTTAGCACAGGGAAAATAAAAGAAACGCAAAGATTGAAGCTCAAGGAGTTGCAATGTGAAAATACAGATGCCACAAAGAGATGGAGGAAAGTAGACTCCCATCAAGAAAAACCAAAAAGATTCTCAGTCACAGAAAAGAGTGAGCGAGGAAAAGGGTTCCCACTCGCTCAGAGTCAGACAAAAATCCAGAAGTCCAGCAAAAAGTGCTGGCGGACTCACCAAGTGTGGAGAATTACACACAAGATGACCATTCTACTGATCACTCGCCCCTCCCAGACTAAGGGACAGGAGTATCGAATTCTCTCCTGGATTGACTTATGGTTCCTGCCGGTCAAACCTTCTGGAGAGTCCATCAGCATTTTTATGTAGGGACCCTGACATATGCTCTATGGTGAAGTCAAAGCTTTGAAGGCTTATGAGACAAACTTAGTGTCTTAGGATTTTACTGCTTCATTTGCATCAGCCGTCGCAGAGGTTGGAAGTCCGTTTAAATGCTGAAAGTAGTCCCATACAAGTATGGTCTAAACATCTTCAATGAACACACAATGGCAAAAACATTCACGTTCAATTGTTGCCCACCTCTTTCCCTATCTTTTAGTTTTCTGCTGATTAAACAGATGGGATGCTCCCTGCCCTTATCTATTTGGCTCAAGACTGCCCCAATACCTGTAATGGATTAATCATTTTGCACAAGGAAGGCCTGAGTGTAATCTGGAGCTCTCAGCACTGGAGCTTTGCACAAGGCATCTTTCAACCCCTGAAAACGCTTCAGGCATTCTTCTGTCCATTTCACCTTTTTAGGGTACTTGGGAGAAGAAATGGTATTCATGGGTGCTGCTATTGTTCCATATTAAGCGATTACATTTCTGTAGTATCCTGTTAGGCCTAAAAAGGCTCTTGCTTGTGTCTGATTAGTGGGGGATCACAGGTTTGCCCAGCAGACAATCTTCGCTGCAACAGGTTGTGGAGGCTCGACATAGGCTTTGTAGCAGTGACGCTTGTCACCCGGCAGCCTTTCTTCTCTTGGTTCACAACTCAGCTGAGGGTACTTCTACGATCAGGTTGGAGTCTCTGTAGGCCCAGACAGATGCCCGCAGGTTTGCAGCTGGAAGCGCACTTCACAAGACGGTGGAACGCAGCAGTGCCAGAGGTCCCAGTGTATTTGGATATTGCAGGCCAGGAAGGTCGCAGCTGTTCGTGGGATGGCTCAAACTGTAGCTGGTCTCGAGACAGGTTAGACCCACCAGTCCAAGGGAGGGGCGAGTCCGGTCTGGTTCTTCCCTGTCGCAAAGAACGGGCTGGAGCTACAGCGGTCACTGAGTCGGCTTTGGCAGTCACTGGAGGTGGCTACAGGCCGCCTTCTTATTTCTTTTTTCTTCCTCTTTCTTGCTCTTTGTTCCTGTTAGGACAGTTTCTCTGAAGTCCAACTAAGGGCTTAGTAAAATCATTCAACTGAGAAAGTACAAACTCCACTCTTGGTATAAGACTGTATGACCTGAGTATATGGTAGCATAGACCAAGCAGCCAGGCGTATCGTAGGAAGGAGAGGGCTGTAGGAAAGTAGATAGAATCTGTATTGTACCAAGGATTCAATAGAAACACAACCAGAAGTATTATAAAACATAAAGGTTTATTATAAATACAAGTATGCCAAGTTAAGTCTTGGGGTAAGTAATGATCATAGAGTCATATACACATTTATAAAAACACACCACAATGTGATCCGAATTGGAGATCTCACTCTGTCATGGCTAGCATACGCAGACGATATTCTGCTTTTTGACCGTACGCAAGCGGGTCTACAGGGTAAATTGGAAAGTTTCATGCAATACTGCAAGATCAACAATCTTCTGGTTAATCCGCAAAAATCTAATCTTTGCTAATAAAAAAAAAGTGTCACTTTACCTGGAAAAAAGATGCTTTGCCCATTGAAATCTCCCTCAACCTTCCTTATCTTGGGTTCATCTTGACAAGGAATATGTCATTTAAAAGAATAAAAGAAAAATTAGTTGTGAAACTCGTACCGCTTAAATGTCAAATGAGGATTATATTCCAAAAAAATTGCAAATTCTGGATAACACCATTGTTAGAATTTTATTTGAAAAAAGTAAAGGCAATAATGCTGTATGGAATTGAGTTGTTTCTATGTGACTTGGGTCCACTGTTGGATCAACTACAGGGGCAGATATGGAAATATACCTTGAACCTCCCCGCATCCATACCAAATGCTATTGTGAGACATGAACTGGGACTCAACTCATTGTCCTCTAGATATAATTGGCGCCTTTTACTGAACTTTTCAAAAATGATATCCCCCCCCCCCCGAAATTCCTTATATATGTTTAAACCAAATGTTATTGAACAACAATCCTCCGTCCTTGTGGCACTTTAAAAAATGTATGTTGGAAGTATTGGAAAAGCTTAATCTTCTGGTAGAAGATCTTGAGCTTTTCCAAGGCAAGATCAAGAGGAAACTATTACAAAACGATTGGGTTGAAACGTGTACTAAGATGGAAAGTTATGCATCATTCAGAGAATATCGCAAATGTGTCCATAGTCGAGCACCACGCATGACATATTTAACCTTATGCCCATGTTCCAATGTTCGTTATACTGTTATGCGGTTTCGTTTTGACCTTGTACACACTCGAGTTGGACAAAAGCATTGGTACAAAGATAGCAAAGATCACAACAACGAAGTATGCCGATTTTGTAACCAGGCATTAGAAACCTTAAAACACCTTTTTATTTATTGCACCAATTTCGAAGATGTTCGATGCAAAGTGATGGAAGAGTTTACACAAGCAAACACTATTGAAGCTAGATAATGGATCTGGATGAAGAGTATGTGGGGTTCCACAAATCCATCTTTAATTAAAACCACAAAGTTGGTAAAGATCATTGAATACGAAATTGAAAAAGTCTTGTAATTGTTCTTAAC
The DNA here is from genome assembly GCF_040938575.1 of Ambystoma mexicanum. Classification (NCBI taxonomy): domain Eukaryota; kingdom Metazoa; phylum Chordata; class Amphibia; order Caudata; family Ambystomatidae; genus Ambystoma; species Ambystoma mexicanum. The sequence continues at coordinate 447,290,858 of NC_090937.1, forward strand.
TTGTTTTCTGTGTTTTTTGCTTTTATCAAGTTGCTCTTATTTAATAACTTAAAATTGATTTAGAAAGTTTATTTTTGAACTATTTGTAAAGGTCTTGTTATTTTGCTTGACTAAAAACAAATAAGTTTAAAAAAATAAAAATTAAAAAAAAACACACCACAATGCTTTTAGATTACTTTACAGTAAGTCAGGGGTAGTAGACCTTGTCTGTCATACAGTGACCCTCGGTTAAGGAATCACATAATCCACCAACCCTGTTACCAGGATACTTTTCTGAATAGTGGAACACAGATTCAAGGAACAGTAGAAACCTAGAACTATTATTCAGGATAAGTTATACTAGGTGAGTCAGACCTTTTGGTGTAATATACAAATACAGTTGCTTTTCAGCTCAGTGGACCAGAGACTAAGATAAGCAGGAACTCTTTACACTAATTTAGGATTGCACCAGGCAGACCAAGGTCATCTGCACCTAAAGAACACTTTTTAAGAATTGCACACAGCTATTATAGGTAGGTAAAAACCTAATGTGTATATATACTTTTCAGAATGGCACAAAACACATTCAAGTTAAGAGTTACAGTTCTCGAGCGTGGGGTCTGGCACGGATTCACATGCTCATGAATATTCCCAGTCAAGCTGGTAATCCTTGATAAAAGAAAAAACAGTCTCACTTTCACTTACCAACTGTATTTCTCCTCTAAACCAATCACTGTACTCTGGGACATACTGCCCCAGTCAATTACAGTCTTCTCCATAAGCCCCTTCTCTGGCACCCATCCTCAGATTTTTACGGCAAGTTTGTTTTGAGAGTCCTCGAGTTCTGCTCCGTGAGCTACTTCTACATTCTTTTCGACGGAAAAAGTTTCTATATTTTTCAAAAAAGACCCTGTTCTCTTTTCTCCATCTGCAGACAGCGTGGATCTGTTTGTCAGTGAATTTCATGCGCTCCTCAAGGGCGAGGATCGTCAAAGTTTCTTTGAAGTTTCAAGAAGGCCATCAGGCCTACTCTGCACCTGCGGCCATGACGGAGGAGAAGGAAGGAATTTCCCTTTTCAGGCCCTGCACCAGATGCAGGGTACGGAACGTGTTTGCAGAAAACAAACGCCTCCAATGCCTCTTCTGTCTTCACCCGGACCACAAGGAGGGAGAGTGCGAGATCTGCCTTGGCCGCTCCAAGAAAACGATGGATCGACACAGTGGACTGGTGGCTTGGCTGAACGCCAAGGCCTCTGCGCCGTGCCCCAAGCAGGGTCATGCCTCACCCAAGACCGGCCGGTCCGAGGAGCGGGCTTCTAAGCCCTTTGAGGGAAAAGACAAGGCCAAACACTGCAAGTCCAGCTTCACCGGGATCGCTGCGCATGCGGGTCCCGCGATGGTCAGGGCGCGATCAACATCATCTGACTCCATCACAAGCCTGCGATCGAGCTCCTCCTCAAAGAGGTAATCGCCCAACCGGCTAAGCTGCGCGAGAGGCCAGAGAAGCCGGGGGCTGAGGAAAAGGCAGCCGACCTGCCCAAGAAGGCCCAGGTGGCACACAAGAGGTAGTGGAGCTGGTCGCAGCCGCTCTCACGAATGCGCAAGAGGCTGACCCATGCAGGGAACCCCTACTGCACCCAAAGTGTTCCTGCCTCCGAGGCGCAAAGCCTCCACTGTGACTGTGGCAAAGCCGGCTGGCATGCTGCAGAAGATGATGCCGTCTCTGAGCCCGGCTCTGGCCCCTAATTTCCCAAAATGGGGGGCTGGCGGAACAAGGAAGTACCAAGCCGGCCCCAGGCAGTGCTACAGGCCATGGAAGTTTTATCCACAGATGATGAAGGTATGGAACCCATACACACGGTCCACGAGGATGGCGACAACGATGCGGGGCCTAGCACTCCGATCATACCAGTTCCGCCGAGGGATGTATCCCTGGACATCCTATCGACCCTACACACTCTGGTGGCTGAAATCCAGAAAACGATGATGCAAGCCCCGGTTCATGCGGCCCCTGACCAGCCTCTGGCTAACAAAAGGAAGTGCCATCTGACCCACCCCGTTTCAGCCTCCACATCTGCATCGGGTGCCCTCCCCCTCGGTGGACCAGGATACAGGGGCGGCGACGATGGATGACAATATAGTCACAGCCTGCAAATCTCTGCAGCCGAGAGCGTCCACACCGGATGAGGTGGAGTTGTTCCATTCCATGGTCGCCAAAGCTTCTGAACTTTTCCAGCTTACGCCTGAGGAGACCAAGCAGGAGGGTTTCCTGTACCAGGGCACGGGGCCAAAATGAAGACCCTCATGGCGGTACCCCTGCTGAACGATGTGTCGGAGGAGGGCCTGGCCCTTTTGAAGAACCCCTGCACGGCCCGGCCAAAAGGGATAGCCTGGAGAAAATTTACCGGGTGCTGGAGTCCGCACCCAAGTGCCTACGGTCACAAGCATTGTCGGATTCAGTGGTGTCGGTGACTGCGACGAAAGTCATCGAACCCTTCATCATTGTCCTCGGTCCCTCCGGGCAGCAAGGCGAAGAAGTTGGACTCCATGGGAAGGAAGTATGACCTAGAGTACAGTAATTTAGAGGAGAAATACAGTTTGTAAGTGAAAGTTAAGTTTTTTTCTTTTACAGAGGATTCCCAGCCTGACGACTGGGAATATTCATGAGCATGTGAATCCATGCCATACCCATTCTGGGGAATAAAAGTTACAGGTAAATAACTTGTTCCTTACCAACCAACTCTTTCACAAGTAAGTACTTTTAAACACTGGTTATACTTTTCTGTACAGAATCCTTTACTTATCCAGTCCTTCATTATTCTGTTGCATGAGTTCACTCAGGGGCAGAAGAGGGACCCTAGTAGTCTAGGAGCCAGCTGTAGGCAGGGTGAGATAGGGTTCTGTTGCAGGCAACACTCAAAGTTCATGTGGAAGACTGTTCAAACAAGTATTTATGGTCCATGAACTACAGAGAAGACACCGTAGGAGGATTCCAGTAGTGGGCCTGGGTGAACTGGATGAGAGGTCTCCCAATCACAAGAACACCCCAAAGCTTTGCTGAAATCACACAGGCTTAAGGTAAGTAACTGCCACAGCCAACACAGTGCCTTAGCACGCAAGAGGAGTTGCAGCAAGAAGACTCCAGGATCTACAGCCAAAAAACCTGGTCGTTGAATTTCTTTATCATGAAGATTGAAGACAGGGCACTGGAAGGACTTTTGCAGCAGGGATCATGGGGAAGGCTCTAGGCAAGCGGTTCTTTACATGGTTTACTCAGCACAAAGAAGAGGTTGCAGCAGGGGAGACTTCAGGATCTGCAGCCAAAAAAACCTGGTCGCCGAATTCCTTGTCCTGAAGACAGGACACGAAGGGCTTCTGTAGTAGGTTTCAACAGGCATGGCTGCAGGCAATAGTTTCTTTGTGGCTGGATGTGGCTCTGTGGTTTTGGTGCCCTTTTCAGGATCCAAAAGACTGAATATCGCTGGTTGGATTCTTGTCACTTGCAAGGTCCAGCACTCTGATGAGGGGACTTTTCGGACTCGATTCACATCTCTGGAGGTCCAGCATGATGCCACCAAAGTTTCAGCTCGATCCGGAAGACCATGCACTGCACGATGGCTCGAGGTCCTAGGTTATTGGGGTATTGCAGCCCCGCAAGTTCGCAGCATGTGGGATGGCTCAAAATGCGGGTCTTCGTGAGTCCAGTGAATCTCATCAGGCTCTGGGTCAGCATTTTTGGAGTCACCAGGTTGCTTGTAAGGAAGGGTTACAGCAGGCTCCGGTTACGCAGCAGACTCTCTGGTCGATGGAAATCTTTGGCTTTAGGTCCAATGGTCGACTACCTCTTCAGCTTTCAGGATCGGACTTCTATGCAGCAACCCAGCTAATCAAACAGACGTGGAACATTCAAACTTGAGGGGGTTGTCTGTCCTTTCAGGACAGCCAGCCTCCCAGTTTTAACTGCATTCTCGCAGTCAGGCTGGAGGACAAAGGGCTGCAGAGTTTTGGACTCTTCCCTCATTTTCTGTCTTCAGACACTCTGGAGCGTGGGCAGACTTGGCCGAGGTCTCCTTCCGAAAGTAGAAATCGCACAAAGGACTTTCCCGCCCTGGAGGGCAGGGGAAGGACCAAGAAGGGACAAGACGCGTGAAAATGGCAAAAAAAGAAGGCACGGGTCATTGTGGTAAAACGGGCACCCATGGGTGCCTTTACCGCAGCTGTGAAAACAGCCCACATTAAAGGTGCACCGAATTTGTCAACTTAGGCAGGAATGTATAAAAATGCAAATATTTATTCTAGGTCTTACACACTAAAAATGAAACTAGCAGGTGATATTGTCACACAATACTCAATAATAAACATGTATACTTTCACTATAGGTTCTTAAAATGCATTCAAATGACTTAATCAACACCAGTGCTAAGTCAATTAATGGAGTAAAGACGAAACCAAGTGGTAGAGGCAGTACTACGGGAAGCACTTGCAGAGTCTGAATTGTCTTTCACCTTTGTGGTCGAGAGGGCCCATCGTATACCGGAAGGGTGCCCCCAGTGCCAGGCGCAAGCACAGGCCCATCATAGCTAGACTCCTTAATTACCGCAACAGGGTCCCCGCTTTATGCCGATCAAGAGTACTGGGCTCCCTCAGCTATTAGTGACCAGATCCGGCTCTTCCCCGATTTCTCTAATTAGGGTGCTGGCATCACAGAAGAATTTCCTTGAAGTAAAGAAAGAAATCCGGTTTTAAATATGCCATGCTGTTCCCAGCACGCCTGTGGCTGGAACACAATGGTAGGAGGTTAGGGAGATCTATCATTTTTATGCTTCATCCCCTCTCCTAGTGAGACCCCCAGCACTTTTGCAGACTTCTGGATCTTTTTCTTTCAATCCTGAATGAGTGGGGCCATTTCCCACTCAATCATTCTTGTGGGCTCTCTTTTGGAACTCTATTCTTTGTATTCTACCTGTACTATGGCGTCTGTCTCTTCCATAGCTCTTGAAGGCATCTGTGTTTTTACCCCTGCAGCACACAGCTCCTTATGGGCAGTGTTGCTGTGGACCCTTGAGGTCCTCCTTTTAAGAAGATTCTTTTTGTGTATCCTCAAGTAACTACAGTTCTTTAGTATCTCTCCCTAAACTCTATAGTCTGAGAGATTGGCACACACCACCTTCAGTGGCTTGCCAAAGGGATACCTAGTATCCCCTTTCTCTCTGCTCCTGTGACTTTTTAGTCACATAGACAATCACCTAGTTATGGCTGGTGGAAGTGGATGTGTTCAGCAACTATTGTGTATTTTTTATACCGCAGACTGCCCATAGCCCTGGTAGTGCACATTAGGGCCACCCAAGTACCAACTTGGGGCCTCCCTTCTTTTCTCGTCATTACTAGCGTGGTTGTTTTGTTAGCCCTTCTTCTACCATTCTGGGAGGGCAGTGTGTGTGTTTTGCCTTTGACGGTAACCCGCAGGTATCCCCGCCTAGGCTCCAGTGTGTCTGGGCAGGCAGGAAGTAGGGGAGGAGTTCTCTACCCCCGCCTGTCCTTTGTCTGCCAGAGTACCTGAATAGGTCCAACTCCTACACAGGGTCTGGCTGTCCTGATTGGACAGCCAAACGCCCCTTTCTGTAAAATGCTGAGAGAGATTGCAGAGGAGTGTGTGCTTCAACTGTATAAAAGGCGAGGCTTCTGGAGTGAAAAGCAAGCAGACCACTGGAAGCTGAAGTAACCGAAGAAGACGACCAGAGATGCCTCCAGACCCTTCGCAACACCGTGAAGCGACCACTACTGTCCTGACCCTGTTTTCTGTGCGACAGAAGAGCTCTGAAGAGTACTCCTCTTTCCATTTTAGCTGGTGGGAACAACCAGTTCCAAGACCAACTTTGAAACAAGCCATCTCCCAAGGTGCTTGGAGTTTCCAGAGCTGCGGAACCCCATACCAGGAGACCTGCTGCCCATTTCGAGTGCATCGTTGTGGAATGGTCAAATCCATCCAAATCTTTGCTGAACCCTTAAGGACGCTCCAGAGATCTGATCCAACTCACCCAGACCCCCTTACCGGAGTGTCAGACTTCAGGAAGCCAAGAGGATTTTACTGGGCGATCCGTGTGCTTTGCTGGTGCTGCAGAAAATGCACCAAAACCACAGAGAAAACCAAGATATTGCTGAAAGTCAGGCCACAGGTCATCCCTCCAGACTGATCCTGTCCATTGCCCTGCCTTCAGTCACCATACCAAGGAATCCAGAGGTCGGGTCCAGAGCTGCAACATCGTAGAGCATCCAGCACAAACATTTTCTTCTAACCTAAGGTACTGTGGGGGAGGGGGTGACGTATTGCTTACCTGATTCCAAGAATTTGCTCAAGAGCATTGCAGTGCACGAAGAGGTGTCCAGGGCGGCCCCCTCTTACTGCTGACCCAAGCTGCTGCTTGTGTCCCCTTCTCGAGTCCGTTTTAAGGTCTCCTTTGTTAGTTGTTAAATTGCTGCTTCAATAACTAGACATTGGAAGAAATCCATAGGAAATCTTTGTAATTCGCTGATTGTCAAGACTTCAAGGCCTCTCCGAACTGCCTTTAGCTAGGGTTGCGTTTTTGGACTTTAGACTTACTAGGCAAATAAACCTTCTCTAGAACCTTGAACTAAGCTCATGCTACACTAACCATTTTCCTCCCTTTAAGAGGCTTTACTATGTGTTTGCAGAGTAAATGTCTTACTGTATACACCTTTGAAAACTGCATGTGTGCCATAACCGTTAAGTTAACATGTCTTTTCCCCTTCTAACGTTGCTAAAAATGTAACCGCGAAAAAACACAAGTGAAAGTGCCCTTTGAAGTGTATTATCAAATATTCCTAATTGTTCTTACGTAAATGTCTGAAGTATTTAAAGTGATTCTGGTGTAAATATAATAAATATATACTTTTGATATAAATTTCTGGTGTTTTTTGATCTGCTTAGAATCACATGCTGTGCATATGTTCCGACATCCAGTGGTAACCGCGGAGTATTGCATCTTATCTTTCGAGAATCGAAAGGGGACGTCGACATGGGCGTGCCTGTAACACTATATCCCTACGTGACGTGTATTGTACCCAAGATCACGCGTTGAGGTTCCTCAGATTGTTTTTTTTCCGCCCAGCATACTGGTCACCTTATGCAGAGCTTGTCAAGACATTGCTTATTGTCCCTCGACTTTTGGTCGAATAGTTATATAAAATAATTCAGATCACCCTATCCATCCCTTATTTCGACGGCTGTACCAGATCTCCGCTGAAGACCTTCAGACCTTCGCCGGACGGTGATCCAGCCGGCGCTGCCGACCACGTGGCCAGGCCTTCCGCCGGCCTACACAGTAGGGAGAGTGGGGTTGGGGTGCACATTTCTGTACAATCTGAGAATGCCTTTCACTTTCCTTCCTCTTTCCCTTTTGGTCTTCGTTACTCTACCCATCCTCGGCTATGGAGAGGACTCCATTTAGGTTTTGCCCTAATTGTAAGAGCAAATTTCCTTGGAATGATAAGCACAGACGGTGTAACCGGTGCTTGCCCCTCGATCACAAGGAAGGATGCGCGGCTTGTAAGCTCCTCCGTCCTAAGACATTAAAGGAGCGTAGAGTCAAGCGGTGGGCGGTCTACGGTATCTCGAAGGCCGAGTTTTCTCCCGCTGCCACTGCATGTGACGATGGCGAGAGTGACGATCAGACCTCCGAACCGGAGGTCGTTGACCTTTCGACGGAACGATCACGTTCTGCATAGTCTGTCCCCGGCTCCGCTAGGCACGGCTTAGGCACTGCTCTGGGGAAGTCACACCCCGGCGACAAAGACGACCATGTACACAGCACTAAACACACAACCCCAAGTCAATCTTTGGCCAAGTCGAACAAGACTTAAGCGCCAACGGGTACACTGGAAGTTCCGGCGGCACCCGCCGACCGTCGGGATCAGCAGCCCTCCCCGCAGCCGCATATGCGCCTAGCGACCGGGCCATCAAAGACAAAGTGCGCTACCCCTGATATATCAGGTTCCGTAAACATGCATCACAAGAAGGCGTCTGGTGACAATAGGGTTCCAGTTACGCCAAAGACGGCACTGCCTAAAAAGGCTGCCGCCCAAAGACGAGGCCCCGGCTCTGCCGAAAAAGACTCCCTCGCAATTGCAGGCTGAAGCTACGCACCTCCCGTCTGCAGAGGACGTTGCCGAAAACTTAGCTAGGATTGTTTCCGCCGATTCTCAGAAACGGCAGTGGAGGGATGCTCTGAGGCCTACGGAAAAGGCAAAGGATCCACCGAGGTCCAAGGATGGCCTAATGGGAGTACTAGAACCCACCCATAAGTTGAAAGAAAGGCACAGGGACGTCACACCTCTGTTGGTCCCTCAGGAGGAGTTCTCTGAGGGCGAAGGACTATCTTCGACGTTGAGACAAAAATCTCTACGTTTTACGACCGATGAGCATGTTCAGGACCCCTTTACACCTCTATACCATAGGCCTTCGGTTTGGACTAGAGAGAAATTTGAAAACTGCATGGAAAGGCTGGATAGGTTTGTTTCCCGTTCAGAACAACCCACACCAAGAAGGCCACGGGATGAGAGCCCTGTGGACCCCAGAGCCAAATTCCCAAGGCTTTTTGATCCCTCTTTGGAAGAGGATATATAGAACTACGACCTATCTGAAGAGGACAACCCTGAGGACATCCATGGTCACATAGAGGGCTGGGAGGAGAACCCGGATGTGGGTAACCCTCAACCATGGCAGTCTCCAGATCCACAAGATCCTGATGCCCTGTCTCTGGATTCTCCCCAGTCCACCCCTACTAGACAACAACCATCACCGGTGGTTGATCAATTGACGTTCAACATAATGTTGCGTAAAGCAGCTGAACACTTTAAAATTGCAACAGGTGAAACTGTCCCTGAAGCTGACTTTGTGGAGGACATCCTCAAGGAGAAGCCACCAGCCAGCCAGGCTATTCCTCTCCTCAATTCAATTAAACGTCTGGCTCCCTCCTTATCGACACCTGCTCTCACAAGAGGTGTTAACCCAAGAATAGAGAAACTCTTTCGTCCTTCTCCCTCGAACACTGTATATCAGAGGTCACTCCACCCGAGATTCTCTGTTGGTGACTACTACAAGAAAGAGGGCAGGGGTTCCTTTGTCAACCGGCGAGGCACCCCCTGATAAAGATGGTAAACGACTATGCCCTTGGGAAAAGGATCACGGTTGCAGCACGTTTTTCAACGCGTATTGCCAACAACACGACCTTGTTGGCCAGCGACGCCGATGCTCAGTGGGCCTTACTACAGGAGGTTCCCGAACCTCTACGTACTCGTCCCCTCACCACTATCACTGAGGGCAGACAGGTGAGCCAAAGCATACTTAAGAACACTTTGGATTCTGCTGAAACGGCTGTTCGATCCCTGGCTCAGGGCACACTCCTGAAGAGACATGCGTGGCTACGGAGCTCTCGATTCAAACCAGAGACGCAAGTGTCACTGATAAATAAACCTGTGGAAGAATCCAACCTGGGTCCAAACGGCTTTTTCGTGGCCAACGCTTCCCTCAACAATACTGCTCGGGAACCAATTGGAACTCTCCACAGGGAAACAGTGGCTACACCACCCCGTATCCCCAATGGAAGCGTTGTGGGAAAGGAAGGGGTTGGGTCTCTACCCCTAGAGGCTCTCTGCCCTCGGGTTCAAAATGACCGGGTTCCCCTCCCCTGCCTCCCCGGTCAGAGGCCGGCTAACATCGTTCCTTCAGACACGGGACCAGTGGGAGCTAAAGATCGTGGGCCACGGGTACTGCATAGAGTTCAACCGGTCCCCAACATTCAGACCTCCACGAGCAAGACTATATTCGCATACTTCTTCAGGAAGTCAAGACACTACAAGAGAAAGGAGCCATAGAAATCGTACCTCTGTCACAGGTAAAAGAAGGTATTTATTCAGTGTACTTCCTTGTACCCAAAAAGGATCTAACCATGCGCCCTGTTTTAGATCTGCGCCCAGCAAACAGATTTGTAAAACCACAAAAGTTCTGCAGGAAGTCACTCTTCATGAAGTTATTCCACTGCTCTCCAGGGGGATTACATGGCAACACTGGACATGAAAGATGCATACTTTCATATTTCAATGTTGCCAGCGCACAGAAAATACCTCATATTTATGATACAAGACAAGAATTATCAGTTCAAGGTACTACCCTTTGGCATAGCATCTGCGCCAAGGGTATTTACAAAGGTACTAGCGGTGGCAGCAGCACATCTGCGCAGGCAATCCATCCCGGTCTATCCTTACCTCGACGACCGGGGACTCTTACGAAACAAGTCTGTCAAATACCCAAAAGACGATGGATCTTTTATTGAGTCTGGGATTCTCTAGCAACGAGAAAAAATCCAGCCTCGACCCCAGTCAGGTCAAACAGTTCCTAGGGGATCTAATTCGAACAAAGGACGGCCTTGTCTTCCCCTCCAACTCGAGGGTTCAAAACCTGTTGTTTCAAATCCCTCAGTATGTAGCCAGTCGACGTGTGACAGTACGCAAAGCTATGCGACTACTAGGAATGATGCCGTCCTGTATCTACTTGGTACCTCACGTGCGCTTGCGCCCAATGCAAGAGTGGCTAAACAGCCAGTGGTGTCAAGCCAGCGGAACAATCTAGTGGTTGTCTCGCCGGCCCTCGTTCTCTCGCTGCAGTGGTGATCGAGGGACAACCGCTTGAAGGAGAAATCCTTCACCACCCCCTCAGTGGAAGCCACTCTTAACTACATACACGTCTCTTACAGGGTGGGGAGCTCACCTGCTTTGACAGCGCACAGAGTTTGGTCGTCAGACATAGCATCCAACCACATAAACCTGTTGGAACTGTTGGCAGTGTTCAAAGCACTAAAGGCTTTCCAGACAGGACGGCAGGGGAAGACGATCATGATCCTCACAGAGAGCACCACAGCCATGTAATATCTGAACAAACAAGGGGGCACTCACTCTCCAGGGCTGTCCAAACTGTCCCAGAACATTTGGAAGCGGGCTCTCAAACACATGTTCCAGGGGCTCAATCTTCTGGCAGACGTACTCGGCAGAGACTTCCCGTTGCCCATGGAGTACGAATGGCAATTACACGGCGTCTCCAATGTTTTCGCAGAATGGGGCTTCCTAGAGATCGATTTGTTCGCAACTCTGGAGAACGCTCAATGCCAAGATTACGCCTCCAGGTACCCCCAGAACCGTTCCAAGGGGAACGGACTCTGGATAACATGGTCAGGGAAATTTGTCTACGCTTTTCCCTCGGCTCCCCTTCTCAACAAGATCATGCACAAGATGCACCAAGAACCAGTCACGATGATACTGGTGGCCCCCATGTGGGCCCACCAAACCTGGTTCATTCATCTGATGGAGATGTCCCCATCTCCTCGAGTCAAACTGCCTTGCCAGTACAACATACTGTCGCAAGACAGAGGGGAGACGCTTCACCCATGCCCGCAGACTGAACTTGGCGGTGTGGCTCCTGAGGTCATAGAGTTTATGCACCTGCAACTCCCTCAGAGATGTATGGACATTCTCAGGGAAGCAAGAAAACCAAACGCTAGGTATTGCTATTCCAGTAAATGGAAACGGTTTGTCATATGGTGGAACTCAAAGAGCATTAACGCGATTAACTGCTCTCCCACCAACACTGTTTTGTACCAAACTCATTTACTTTACTCAGGCCTGGTTTTTAACTCGAATAAAGGTGCACTTAGCTGCGCTTTCAGCCTACACTACTCACAACAGAAAGTGTCATGGAGGAAGATACCAGTTATTAAAGCTTTCATGGAGGGAGTAAAAAGAATTCACCCTCCCATTTCTAACCCGGCTCACGGATGGGACCTAAACGTGATGTTGACTAGGCTTATGGGGGCTCCTTTCGAGCCCATGCACAAAGCAAGTCTTAAAGACCTCACCAATAAGACTGCTTTTTTAATAGCTATTACCTCCATTAGGAGAGTAAGTGAACTACAAGCGCTCTCAATCCTAGATCCCTTTGTAACAGTTCACAAAGACAAGGTGGTTCGGCACACTCACCCTAGGTTCGCGCCTAAATTAATTTCCAAGTTCCATGTGAACCAGTCGATAGAACTACCAACATTCTTTCAAAATCATTCAAGCTTGGGAGAAGTAAACCTGCACACACTGGATGTATGCATAGCTGTCATGTTCTACATGGAAAGAACTTGGGCACTAAAAGACTTATTAGTTTTTCGTTTCAGTGGCGGCAGAAAGAGGAGATGCAGTCTCATAATACACTATTTCTAGGTGGATTGTCAAATGCATCACACTCTGCTACGGTCTTGCTAAGAGAGAGCTGCCCTTCAAGCCTAGAGCACATTCTACTCGAGGCACTGGGGCGACCGTAGCATTCATTGCAAATGTTCCCCTTGAGTCCACTTGCAAAGCGGCAACCTGGAGTGCTGTACACACCTTTACAAAACACTATTGCCTAGACACTCATTCTAGGTCTGATTCTCAGGTGGGCCAGGCAGTTTGAAGACATCTTTTCACTACTGTTCCTTCTCACAACCCACCTCCAACTCTGGGTACTGCTCGCTGGTCTATGCACAGCATGTGATTCTAAGCAGATCAGCAAACATCAGAAGATATGCATTACTTACCGTAAAAGCATTTCTGATGGTTGTATCTGCTTAGATTCACATGCGCCCGCCCTTCCTCCCTGCTCGGATGGAAGGAACATAGACGTCTTACCACTTTCTCTCTTTTCTGTACTCACTCATGATAGTCATAAGGCTCCCTCTCGGCAGAAAGAATACAATCGGAGGGACCTCGACGCGTGAGGGATCTTGGGTACACTACACGTCGCGTAGGGATAGTGTTACAGGCACTCCCATGTCGACATCCCCTTTTGATTCTCGAAAGACGAGATGCAATTCTCCGTGGTTACCACTGGATGTCGGACCATATGCACAGCATGTGAATCTAAGCAGATACAACCATCAGAAATGCTTTTACAGTAAGTAATGCATATCATATGTGCAAGTGCTTCTTTGGTGTGCCTTTCTAGCTAAGATTCTGTGCACTTACCTTCAGCTCACATCTTCCTCTTAAGATCAGCCTGACTGCTCTGCCACTCTACCAATGTCCTTAGCCAGTACAGACTGATACTAAGAGTTGACGATCTACAAACCACTGGGGTAGCTTACTAAAGTCTTACTGCCTAACACTAGGGCCCTGTTCTTTCAGACACCGGAGGGGGCGAGTGACTTCCTGGATGTCAATGAAAATGTAGCTGGTTCGGGAGAGGAAAGGAATGCCCGGGGAGAGTGTCGCCAAGTGCCCCGGAGTGACGCTACAGTATCGTAGACACTTTTAGCCTCACTGCTTTCTACTACACTTTTGGTGTGTAATCAGCTGGAGGGGTCCTCAACAGAGGCTGTAACAGGTTGGGGTGGCTAAGCCTCGAGAAGCTCCCATGCTTCGGCCCTAGGGTGTACAATGGGTGGAGGTGGGGTCATTAGTGGCAAGTTGGGGAGGTCGGTGGGGGAGGATGGGGTTGGGAAGTTCTTGTTAGAATATTGGGCGGCATTCATTCGTATTTTTTTAGCACACACGTTTGGTCCCTTGCTACTCCGCTGGATCAGGTAGCTGGAACGTTTTTTTTGCAACAGGCAGCGGTGTAGGGGGCGGCGATGGGCTTGAAATGAGGGACTTTGATCAACACTGTTGGCTGAGAGCACTGCAGCTAGATCTACGCTTTGCGGAAGCTGTTTCGGATCTGGCTCTGTCAGGCTTTTTGCAAGTGAGTGGAAGGCTGATGAGGGGGTAACATGCATGACATGGAACGTCAGAGGGTTGAACTGGCCCTCAAAAGCAAGATGGATTCTGTTGTGTATGCAGAGGCACTGGGTGGATATCGCTTTCCTTCAGAATACGCATCTCTCGCCCACTAGCGAGCCTGTCATTAGCCAATTCTTGGGGCTGCCATTGGTACTTCTCATCCTATTCTAGGTACGCTTGGAGTGTGGGCATACTCATCAGGGGCACAGTGGGGTTCCGTTGCATGGAGGCGAGGAGGAACACTTAAGGGAGGGCTTTGGTTCTCACGGGGCTAATTCAAGGGAGGGGTTTCACCTTCGTGAACTACTACGGCTCAAACACAGACTTGATTGAGACCCTGGACTTTACTGAAGATCACCTAAAAAGGCACCCAGAAAACATTGCATGTTTTGGGGGTGGGGGGAGATTTTAATGCTCTCATGTGTAACTCTCCAGATGGTTTGGAGAAGCACAACAGGGGTATCTAAGACCACAGTCAAATTGAGGGAGACCTACACCACGAGAGCTTGGTCGACATATGGAGGGCACGACATGACACTGAAAGGGGCTACACATTCCAGTTCTCTGTACATGGAACAGACTCGAGGCTCAACTTCTTTCTTGCTTCCGCCACCGAGTCGTGTTATTTTTCGGAATGTAACATTTTGACACACACACTCTCTGACCACGCCCTGGTGGTTGTGTAGCTTTTCATTCCAGGGTGGTGGCAAGGAGGCAGGAGTTGGCACTTTGAGAATGAAAGCTCGCGAGACCGTGTTCTGCGTGGAGGTCAAGGAGGGAGTGCTTATGTTCCAAGAGAATGTAGGTTCTGTGTCGTCCTATACCACATTGTGGGAGACCTTCAAGTGCAAGGTTTATGTATTGCTAAGGAAGCGGGCATTCTCCGAACTATGCAAGCTTAGCTCGCCGCTATCGCTCATCTGCGGGACTTAGAATCAAGTTCTGGGTTCCTCACTGATGGAGGGTTGCAGGCCAGGTTTCGCGTGGAAGTGGGTGTGTTTTGGGAAACAGCTAAATGTGAAGTGAGATTCCTTCACAAATCCGCTGTGGTGAGGAGGTATGGGGAGGGGCAGAGGCCCGTGGCTACACTGGCCCACTTAATTAAAGCTGAAAATGCTAGGTTGCAGGGGTCGAGGACCACGCTGCGAAGCTCGTGCAAACTGACGGGGGGGCATCGGGGTGTTTATGGACTTTTATAGGGCTCTGTACTCCTCCAGGTCGACCCAGGGCACGTTCAAAGAGTAATTGGATCAGATTGATCTATATTGGTTGGCCCATAAGGAGAGAGAGAATGGTTGGGGAGGCCGTTAGCGGAACAGGAGATTTGTGAGGCAATCAAGTTGCTGCCTGCGGGGGAAACCTGCTGGTCCGAATGGGCTCACAGCTGACATTTACAAATGCCTATGCCGATATTCTGGCCCCTCATATGCTCCATATGTACCAGCAGTCAGTACAGGATGGGCAAGCTGCCACATTCAATGCATGAGGCAGTGGTAGCCCTCCTATCGCCCAGTATCATTAATACATTTGGACAATAAAATACTGGCTAGGGCGTTGCCAACAGACTTGCCCCAAAATTGCCTAGGTGCGTGCTGGCCGATCAGGCAGGCTTTATCCCTGGATGATCCACATCATATGGGTTCTGCAGACTCTTTGGTCTTCTTTCGGTTCTAGACCAGCAGGCATCAGTAGTGGCTGCCCTTCTCGACGCAGAGAAGGTGTTGGACTCCATTGAGTGGCCCTTCCTCTCTGTGTTGAGGCTTAGGGGCTGGGGGAGGATTTTATAAGTGTGGTCTCCCTGCTTTATAAGCGCCCAGTCACGCGCCTAACGGTGAACAGTAGGCTGTCTGCCGCCATTGAGATGTAAAGAGGTACAAGGCAAGGATGCCCATTTCCCCTTTGCTCTTTACACCCGCAGTTGAGCTTCTTACCAAAATGTTTAGGGCTAAACACTTGGACAGGGGTATCCAACTTTTCACGCACAGATTGGTAATTTCGCTTTACGCGGATGATTTAATCCTCTTCATTAAAGACCCTGCCACAAACCTTGCGCCCATCATGAAGAATGTTCTATTGTTTGGTCGTTTTTCGGGACTTCTTATCAAACCCACAAAGTCGGTGCTAGTTCCCCTGATTGATGGGACGGTGAGGTTTCAGGATGATTTTGATTTTCAATGGCATCCCGACAATGCCCGGTATCTTGGAATAACGGTGGTCACATCGTTCAATATACTTTACAAGGAGATCTATGAAGCGAAGCTGCTGCACACAGAGTCTCTACTGGGGAGAAGGATGAATCTGCCTCGGTTCCTCCTCGGACGTATCTCTCTAATCAAAATGGTAGGATTACCCAGATTCCTCGGTTTCTTAATGCACCCATATTGGTCCCCACATTTTTTTTAAATCAATGAAATTGGTGTTAGCAAAATTCATATGGCAAGGGAAGCGGGCTTGAGTTTGGTGGGACAAATTGACCGCCCCCTTGGAGAGGGGGGCACTAGCTCTTACTGATTTTGATGCCTTCTGTACTGCGGTGCAGGCTTCCTTCCTGCCTCACTGGTTTGATCTAAAACCAAACTGGGCGCATGTGCAAATCGAGAGAGCAATTGTTGCCTCATCGCTCTCGAGAAGGGTGGTTATCACGTCACGGCAGCAGATCACCGGGGCGCGTGGCCGGGTGGAGCTGACATGCAGTGCCTGAAAGCGTATAGATGGCGAGTCGAGGGAAGAGTTAGTTATTCTCCACTCCTCCCCATTAAACATGTGCCAGGCATACCTCTCAGAGGGGAGAAAGTCTTTGTACAAAGCATGGACAGGTTTAGGCTCAGTTGTTGGCTCGATCTCTTCCCAAACAGGCAGTTCTTGATGGAAGACTTTAAAGCTAATGGGGAGTTATCGGCGCTAGACATTTTTATATACTTCATGCTGAGAGTTGGGTTGAAGGACAGATTTGCTGACTTTCCTCAGGAGCACCCACAGCTCCGGTACTGCAAGGGCTGATCAGCACAGAGACCCGCACTAAGCTGATTTCTGAGCCATACTCGTCGGGTGGACTGATAATTCCTGGGTTAAATGGGAGGAAACACGGGGGGGCTCCTTTCCTGGAAGAGGTCTGGAGGTACTGCTGTATGCAGATTTGAAAGCCGGCAATCAATAGTAACTTTAAGTTAATACATTTGAAATTTTTGCAGCAGTTTTAATTGACTCCAGTAGAGACCCACAGGTTCTTCCCGGGTCCCTTGAGTCATGCAGGAGGTGTGGGGTTTCTTCCGGTGACTTTTTACATCTGTCCTGGACTTGCCCCCAAATAGACTCCTTCTTGGAACAAGTGTTTGAATTGGTGGAGGGTATTGCTGGGATTAGGGTTGCCATCTCCTGCTGTAGGGTTGCTGGGTTACACGCATGGGCTGCCTAAACATGTCAGAAAACTGTCGGGCTGTTGCTACTGCTGGCCAAACAGAGGTTGACTTTGGTATGTGGCAGGGGCCGCCCACCGATGTATACCCAGTGGGAGGTGGATGTAGCACGCTGGCACGAACTAGAGACAGACTTTGGTGCGATGGTGCACCCGGCTTCAAAGCCTAAAGACATCTGGGGACTGTATGTCGCATACATGCTGTCAAACAACATCATCATTTCGGGGTGGAGGGGCCAAATTATTAGTTTCCTTTTTCACACTATGGCTGGCTCTGCTTTGCTTAACATATCATTGGGTGTATTATTTTCTTCCTTGATGGGTGGGCTGGGACGCTTTGGTTGGTGGTGGGGTTGGGGTGTGCTATTTGGTTTATTTGTCTTTTTGTTTTGTGCTATGAAAAATTAAAACAGCTCACAAAAAAGAAATTCTGGAGAGTTGCCCAGAGCAATGCCAAAGGTTAAGATTAACTCGAAACCTCCAGCCTTCTCCTCTTTTGTGTTGCTATAGACTTCAGGGAAACAATATCTAACTCCACTCGTTGGCCTTCTCAAACTTTCACCTGAGAACTTGTGGAAAGTCTTCATAACAGTCATGTCAAATGGACTTGAGGGTAACCCTGTTGTCTAGTTGTGGGTAGAATCCTCTTGCATCCTAAACACACTGGCAGAGTAAATGCCCAACACCTTCACAGCAACTTTATTAAGAGTGTATTTGCGGAGTTGCAAAGCCAGCTTTATTCCAGTTCTAAATATTGCTTTCTAACCCCTGCAGGTGGTGGTCGTTATGTTCCAGGTTCGTCCGCTGCACCTACATCTGGAATTGACCCCTTTACAGGTAGGATAAATCTTGTTTAAAACAATGTTTTAGTTGCTGGACTGTTTAGTGTTTACATTTAGTTTACCCTCTGCACTTTCTGCTTAAAGGTTAGCTGTTCTAGTGTACATTTTTTATCAGGACGGTTAATCCCAATTCAGATTGGGTGTGTTAAGAAAATTCATGGCATAAGAAACTGCACTGCTTCTGTGTCTTTCTAGATTTTAAAATAATTCTGCTTTTACTCTTTCGATGGCTGTCCATTAAGTTGCAGGTCATTCAGAAGGTTTGCACCATATGAGCTACCTTGTTTTGCTGTTGATCATGTATGTGATATTCCTCAAGGTTCAGTACTTGGTCCTCTTCTCTTTATTTTGCTCCTCTTTCTACACTTATCTCCTCTTTCCTTCTTTATTTTCATCCATACGTCGATGACACTCAGATCTTTTTCTTCCTTTCATTCTGCTCTCCACTCTATTGTCTCAAACTGTCTTTCTGCTGGTCAAAACTGGATGTCCTCTTATTTTCCTCATCTCAACCAGTCTAAAACTGAGGTTTTGTTCTTTCCTGCTTCTATTATTCCACCTAGTTTTCTTTCTCACCATCTGCGCGTAACCTAGGTGTTATCTTTGATCCCTCTCTCGCATTTTCTCTTCACATTTCTTCTATTGTTCTCTTGTCGCTATTCACTTTTTAACATCTGTCATGCTCGTCCCCATCTCTTTTAATGCCATGAAACCTCTTCTTTTGTTCTCTAGTCTTTTCCTGTATTGATTACTGCTCATCTCTATTGCTCGGTCTTCCTGCCTCCCATCTTCTCCCTCTTCGCTGTTGAAATTATATGGAAAAAAACATCTGTCCCTATTGCCAAAGTTATCACCCTGCCTATCTAAAGAAACTAAGGGTGCTTGTCTGTTGCTATTCTCGGCCCATCCAAGGCGCAATGTTGTCAGGGGCTTCCCCTGCATACCATACTCTCGCCTCCTCATTCCTCCACTTATATAGTTAAATGTACACCTCGTCTTAGAGACATCTTTGCCTATTTCTGTTAGATTCGCTACAGCACTGCTTGCAGCCAAATTTAAAGAGGTTACATTCTTCTTCTCAGCAGGTATTCCCATACATGCCGATATGTTGGGCAATCTAGGGAGTTCCTTCTAGTAACCGGAGTCCATGTCCCCCAAGGGGGAGTCGCTCCCTGTGAGGTCTCATTTGCCCATACCCCTAGGGAGGGTATCGCGGAGCGGGCTCTCCTCCCTCGCATAAAAGGGGATGGCTCCCCCTTACTGTTGATTGTCACACAATCTTAGCTAAATCATTCTCTGGCTAGGAGTAAATCCTTTTATAACCACTGATAATGACAACACAAACCACTTTCAAGATACTGTACTTGTTCCCCTTGCCGTTTGCCCCTTTGCAGAAAGAACAATCCCAGCTAATATGCACAGAGAATATTATTTACTCTTATCCGCCCAGGTTAGAGTGCAGGTCTGTAGAAAAGCACTGCAGTGGCAACCTTCATCCGCACAGTAACCAAATGCACAGTTTTTTTAAAATATTAGGAAAGATTTTCGTTTTACAACTTTACCTCCATAGTTTCCTATTGAACCCCATTCCTTTTGCTCTGTTTTTGATAATGTCCTGACTTTTTCTAGGAAAGTGAACCCTTCAGCTTTACTTGCTTTGCCTTTTGCTCATTCATTATGGGCAAACTAATCAGCTCTTTAGAACAGGAAACCTTTTCCCTTTTTGAATTCTTGTATTTTTATATTGCATATAGCATCTTAGTGCAGTGCAATGGGTATACTTTTGTATCACCCTACCATTTTCCTAAAATGCTTTCTGGTTACTTTTATGTGCTCCTAAAGAGAACCTGGTGGCAGCAACTACATTAATACCGTTTTTACTTTGTTTGGGAGATTTATCAGTAGTATGCTTAAGGCCCTCTCCTAGCAAGACCCCTTGCGCTTTTTGCTGGGGCGCCTGCTCCCTCTTTCATACTTATTGGCTGTGACCTTTGGTAACTCTTGTTCTTTTTATTTTACTTTAGGCTATGGAGTCTTGCTTTCCTCCATATCTCTTAAAGGCATCTGTGTTGCACATCTGCAGCACACAGCACCCTATGTGCAGTGCTGCTGGGAACCCTTTGGGTTCTCCTTTGAGATTCTTTGACTATCCTTAAAAACTACAGTTCTTAAGGATAGAGGGATACTTTGTATCCTTCCTAAATCTTTAATTTGAGAGATTAGCACACACCACCTTATGTGGCGTGCTAAGTGGATACCCAATATCCCCCTTCTCTCTGCTCCTGTGACTTTTTGGTCAGTGACAACCATATAGTTATGGCTGGCGGCAGTGGATGTGTTCTACCAACGTTTGTGCTATTTTCTACCTGAGACTGTATTCACAGAATCGGTTATGTACAAAAGGGTCACCTATGTTCTGACATGGGGGCTCCTTTCTTTTTTCACCATTTCTTGTGTGGCTGTCCTTTGTTAGCACTTCTACCATTCTGAGAGTGGGAGGTTTGAATGTTAGTTTTGCCTTTGGCGGGAACCCTTTGTGTCCCCACCTAGGCCCCAGTGTGTCTGTGAAATCAGGAAGCAGGGAAGGAGCTTACCACTCCCCTGTCCTTTGTCTGCCAGAGTGTCTGAATGGAACCAGTTCCCACTTGGGGGGGGGGTTGGCTGTCCTAATTGGACAGCCCCCCACCCCTTTCTGTAAACTGCTGGGAGATTTTTGTAGAGGAATGAATGGGAAATCCAAATAAAAGTTGCGGTTCCTGGGGCAGAAGGAAAATCGACCACTAGAACAGAAGATCCGAAGCTGAAGACGACAAGATATGCCTGCGAACCCTTCCAGTAACCGTGAAGCAACCACTGCTGTCCTGACCCCATTTTCCTATCGACACAGGAGTTCCTAAGAGGACGCCTTCCCTATGGCTGGTGGGACCAACCAGCCCCAAGACGAACTGCAGATTGAGCTATCCCCGAGGTGCTGTGACCTTCCAGGGCTGCAAACCGCGAATACCAGAGGACCTCAGACCCATTTGCAGTGCAACATCTTTGCGTGGACGAATCCGCCCAGAACTTTGGTGAGCTCCAGTTGGTTCTCCAGAGGCATGATCCCACTCATCCAAGTCCCCTCACCAGAGTGCAGGACTGCCGGATTGAGGAAGATCTACCGGACGATAACAGTTCATTGTTGGAGCTGATAAAAATGCACCAAAACTGCAGACCGACGTGGGAGACAAAAGAAATCCTTGCCGAGGGTCCTCTCTCGCTACTGCTGCTGTGATATCCCATTCAGAGTCTTTCTTTTTGTCACCAGTGCAAAGAATTAGGAGACTGGGTCCGTCACTGCTGCACAGGAGAGAATCCAGCTGCGTTATCAACCAATCTTGGGTACTGTGGGTCTCAAGGTACAACTTACCTCAAGCCGAATAGTCGCTCCAGTATGACTGAAGTGTGTTACAAGGTGTTTGGGTGTTCATCCATCCCTCTGGCTCAGGCTTAACAGTGCGTGCCATCGTAGGGTGTCCTTTGCAGGGTCCCTATAGCTCGTCATCTTGCTAAAGCATTTTCTTTAAGTGACTAAAGTGAACTTTACCTTTTCTACTGCTGCAGAAGACTTTTGCTCCACTCGTACACTGACATTGATGTACTCTTTTATAGTTAGGGATTGGACTGCCAAAGCATTAGAAGCCTTGGAAAGTGTTGCTGAGAAGTAATTACTGTTAAAGCGTTGAATAACCCTCCTTTTCCTTCCTACAGACTGTCTGATGTGAGTTTACATAATTTCTATGTAACAAATGTGAGTGTGCGGCACCACTATTAATACAGTAGACCTGTCGGTGTGATTTTCTTTAACAATTGTAAGCGCAAGCAACTATTGAATCGGTCACCTATGAAAAGTATTGTTAATAATTCCTATGTGTGTTTGTCAGTCTAAATAAGTCTTTACATACCTTGCCTATGTAAGAATAAATGTATATTTTAATCTAACTCTCGGGGTGTAAGAGTTTCTTTGGGCTATTGTATTGACTGGGTTCAGTGTACTGTGATGAATCAGTGATGATTCCGCCCAGAAACCTAGTCTGGGACCCTCCTCATGGTGCCAGGGAAAGGCAGACGCTTCCTGACCCTGGGGGTTGTGTACTGCGGGAGGATCACATGAGGGGGTGGGAACAGACCAGGAAGACTGGGAATGCCCTCTGTTTAACTTACCCCGTAATTCCACACTTTTGATGGCTATTTGCCAAACTTCAGAAGTTAAAATAACTAACTTTGCTGATGGAGACTAAATGTTGCATAATCCCATGAATAGTGGGACGAGGAAGATGGCTGAAGAGGCATGCAGTTGCAGCAGTCGGGCAATTAAGCCTAACGGCTATTGCAGAGGTCAGGCATTTGAGCCCAACAGCCCACACCTGAAAGAACCCAAGAGGCAGGAAAGGCCCCCCCTCAGGTGCAGGCAATCGGAAGGAGAGAAGGGAGCTGGAACTGTGACTGGAATGCAAGCTGTAATAGCAGAAAGAAGAAGACACCAGGTTGGCAGGACAATCAGAAGTGGGAGAACAGAAGGAACGCCAGAATCTGGAAATGGCAGATTTCACCTGTGTGTGTTCTGAGAGGGTCCTGTCCCTCCCTTTCCCCCCATAACTCTGAATTGCAGAGGCTGTGCAACAGAGGGCGTGCAGGAGGGTGGTCTTTTCCCTATATGAGCCTGATTGCTGTGGTTGCCGTGTACTGAATGTGCTGGAGACTGAGGCAAGGAGCAGTTACCAAGCAGTGGGTCTCGGGAGTGAGAAGGGCTCCAGAAACGTGTGGCCAGACCAGAGAATCCTTCACAGAGGAGCGGTGTGCGTCCTTAAGCAGCCAGAAGCAGCAGACGACGTAGAAGGTGTAGAAGTAGTGCAACCTGCAGAGTAAGTGTCGAAGAAGCCGCTGAGTGAAACTTGGTGTCCTAATACTTTGGGCAAGCATTACCGGCAACAGTATTCAGTTACCTGTTCACTTGCGTATTGGTAAAGCGAGTGGAAGTTGTTCTTTGAACTTGCATTACTTAAGTAATGGGATATGTAGCAAGCGTGTGTAAATGAAAAGCCTTTTTAGTCGCGTATTAAGGAAATGCTCCCTACATCCATTGTTCACTATTCCAAGACTGTTACCATCTAAAGGAGTAGTCGCGTATCGCCAGTTAAGGAAAGTGAACATTGCAAAGATCATTACCGAATACCTAATCTTGTTAAACCCATTGTTGAAAGCTCTAACTCTTGAATATAACATTAAGAAGTGGTCACGTGTGCCTAATTGTGATTCCCAAAGGAGAGCTGAACTTTATCTTTCACTTTACATGGGAATACAATTCAATGCCGAACTTTAAAATCTTTTAACTCTGAATACAGCGGCAGGAAGTGGTCCTGTGTGCCTAATTGTGATTTCTGAAGGCAGACTGCATTCTATTCTTTACTTTAATAAGGCATAACTTTCACAAATAAAATGTTAGAGTACATATTACTGAAGCAGAGAACAAGCATTGTCCAATTGAGTCTCCCCATATTAACAGCAATACCAGCCTTTCTTGAAGTTGAAGAGCAATCTATATGTACTGTGAAGTTACTATCAGTTAATTAGCCTAAGATACAAGTGTGCAAACATTACCTGAAGCTAATAGAGTGGCACCAAGGCTTCTGTGTTAATTACATTGGCTGATACCTGGCATAAAGGTACAGGTAAAGCTGGGGCAGGGAAAGTGACTGCTTGTAAATAATATTTTAAAGTAGATACAACCTGTAGTGCCAAAGACTGTAGTAGACATAGACAAGTTGGTTTTATAGGCAACCCCTGGTTGTTACAATGGCAAACCGACAAGAGAGGCAAAGAGACGAGTTGTTAGTAGATGCAACATTGCAGTAGTTTGAACCAAGTGGAGTACTTTGAGACAAAAGGATACTGTTCTCATGGTAAATAAAGTAGAAGTGTGGTTGTTGAAGTGGAAGCAGCAGCACTGAGAAGTCATCCTGGCATATATGCCATTGTGAATGTTAAAGACTGTAACTAAAGGATACCTTATTGGTTGACAAGAATTATGTTACTAACAGTGTGGAGATTGCATTTTCTTTTGAACTGTGGCAAATCTTCTTGAAGAGGTGACAAAGCATTGTGGCCAGGATTACCATTGGTGGGGTTTCTTTTCTGGAAGAAAAAGTGTATCTTTCACATCGAAGAGATTTTTTGTCAGTGGAACTTTGGTTAATGAAGTTTTACTCTGACTTTTCAAGAACACATTCAAGACATTTCTTTCTTTGGTTGAACATTTGCTGAATTGACTTTGAATCCTGGGGAAGGGAAATCACCTAGGACATTAGGTCATTTAGAAACTGTGAATATTGTTAATTTCATGTGCATTGCCATATATTTTCTTTGTATATTTGTTTATTGTGAGGGCCAGTTATCCTGTCCGTGTGTTCCCCTAGCTTTGGCTAGGCAGGTAATTCCTCAGCAGAGTAGGGACAGTGAGGTGTTTTTTTATATTATTGTAAGAATAAAATAGTATACTTTGATAAATCATCAGTTGTCCGCCTCGCATTATTGACCCCTCCCAGTACTTACCTACAGCTCACATCTTCCTCATAAGATGAGCCTGGCTGCTCTCCCATTCTACCAAATCCTTTGGGTATTAGAAAAAATAAAATGTATAACAAAAGCTTGGCTCGGAGGATGACTTTCAATAGATCGCAGCAAGGTAACTGCTCTGCTACTTACGAAACCCTGACCCAGAATCAGGTCGTCTATGAATGATTTAGCACAAGGTTCCCCACGAACATGCGGTGCACTACAGGCAAGAGAGGTGGCCCCCTTCTGTCCACACGAGTCCCGAGGCGAGCGACTCTACGCACCTTCCCAGAGGCCGGCTATCCTAGGCCAACCAAGGCTCCACAGCGCTGCAGTATCGTTACGGTTTAGGGGGGATTCTGACTGAGGCGTTCAGTCATAATCCCACAGATTGTAGCTATGTCCCATTGGCTCCTCAGCCAAGCACATACACCAAATGTCTGAACCTGCGGTTCCTCTTGTACTGAGCAGGATTACTATTGCCACAACACATCATCAGTAGGGTAATACTAACCTGTCTCACGACGGTCTAATCCCAGCTCACGTTCCCTATTAGTGTGTGAAAAATCCAACGCTTGGTGAATTCTGCTTTACAATGATGGGAAGAGCTGAAATCTAAGGATCAAAAAGCAACATCGACATGAACGCTTGGCCGCCATAAGCCAGTTATCCCTGTGGTAACTTTTCTGACACCTCCTGCTCGAAACCCAAAAAAGTCAGAAGGATCGTGAGGCCC
Source organism: Ambystoma mexicanum (assembly GCF_040938575.1). Lineage (NCBI taxonomy): Eukaryota > Metazoa > Chordata > Amphibia > Caudata > Ambystomatidae > Ambystoma > Ambystoma mexicanum. The sequence continues at coordinate 447,316,236 of NC_090937.1, forward strand.
CGCTTTCACGGTCTGTATTCATACTGAAAATAGAGATCAAGTGAGCTTTTGCCCTTCTGCTCCGTGAGAGGTTCCTGTCCTCCCTGAGCTCGCCTGAGGACACCTGCGTTATCATTTGACAAGTGTACCGCCCCAGTCAAAGGATCGCACCCGGCTAATTTGGTATTTGGGTATTAGACTTATAAGAGTTGGGGTCCTCTATACCAAGTATCACCCTAGCATTTTACACAGGATTATTTGTTACTTTCATATGTGCTGTAAGGGTGTCGAAGGAGGCATCTGACACAAAGGTGGCATGGTTTTGGTTATAGACTTTTTTTATTAAAGCGATGAAAGGAAAGACCTTGTGTTATGCAAGATTGTATGTAGTAACCCTGTGGGAGACTACGCCAGCCTTGTCCTCTTGGCAATAGGTAACCCAACCTTTGGTATAGGCCTGTACTACACAAGTTAGTAGTGTGACTGAGTAGCCAGGCTAATCTCAAGAGGGGTCAATGTGAGCTGTAGGGTTACAAAATATTTTCACAGTGACAAGTATTCAAATAACACTTGTACTCAAGGTTTCTTGATTAAATAATTATTTATTAAAGTTTTAAAATACGCCTTCTTTAGAAGGGAGCAATTGGCAACAATATAAATACACTTCAAAATACATTTCTTCAGTTCAATAAAGTAAGTAGATACCCTTGTGGGATTGCACAGAGATATTCCTACACCCTGAGCTGACTTCAATAGTTAGGACCCTGTGGACATTAATATATCACTTTTCACACTTAAATGGTAATACTGAAGTTGTGGCAAAAAGGAAATGGTTAAGGAAGGAAACGATGGTTAACAAGTTTCTCAAACAGGTAAGCACTTTTGAACCCCCTCCCCTCCTCCCCCAATGCAATGGAGATTAACCCTTTCCCAGCTATACAAGTAAGGTATGTATGAGTTTTTGAAGGGGCAGTTAAAAAGCAAAGTCAGAGATTAGAAGAGTCTTCAGGGAGCCAGGGCAACCAATGTCCCTTGAGCAAAGTCTAGAGGAGCAGAGGCACTTCTTGAGGGTAGGTAAAAGTCTTGCACAATGTTAGTTTTGTTGTAAGAGAAATCACTGTTGGGCCACAAGCTGGGAGGCTTGTGAAGGGCATAGCCGCAAGCAACTCTGCAAAGGGAAGCCACTGCAAGTCTCAACTGAGAGCAAGCAAGCTACACACACACACACACACACACACACACATGAGGTAAGTACCCCTTAGTTCACAGTACCTTAGGTCTGAAGAAATGGTTCCAGCTGGCTTCTGTTCCTGCAGATCCTGTTGTCCTGGGCCTCAGTCGTGGGGACAAGAGAGAGAGCAATTGGGGACTCCTGCACTATGATTCGAAGGTCAGCGGCAGCAATGGGCAAGGTTCGGATCAGCAGCACTTCGCGCTTTCAGCTTCTCGCGAATAGCACCACTGCGGTTCTTGGACACCTTGTGGACTTTTCTTGCTTCTGGGGTTCAGCACTCTGTTGAGGTGACTCGAGCTTGGTCAGCCCTGCTTCGAGGGTGTCCGGAGGATCTTCCTGGAGCTCTGGTCCAAAAACTATGCACTAGATTCTGGTGTTCCTGTCCCCTGGCACTCGGTTCCTGCAGCAGCAATGGAGGTACAGCTAGTGGAGAGAGGTGTTTCAGTCGAATTCGTATTGGGGTCGATTGGTCCCACCAGCCCGAGGGGATAAATTGCCCTTTCTGGGCTTCTCTAGTCGATGACGAAATAGGAGCTTCAGCACTGCAGCAGGGCTTCACCGGGCAAACAAACGGTCCAGGAGTTGTAGCAAGCTTCTCTTCCAGTTTCTTTCTTCGGTTCCTTCGTCCAGTGGTCGACTCTGCCTTCCTTGCAAAAGACTTTGCCTTTTATGCAAGTCGTTCCCATTCATTCGGAGCCTAGCTGTCACTCACACAGCAGGGTGGCTGTCCTCCAAGGATAGCCAGCCTGCCAATCACCTTTGGGTGCATTCCTGTAACCAAGGAGACTAAGCACAGGGAATTTCGGCAACCTCCCTTGCTTCCTTCCCTGCCAGACATGCTGGAGCCAGAGGCTTCTTCACCAGTGAATCCCGCCAAAGACAAAACTAACAAAGGGACCAAACCTGGCTTGACGAGCAGAGTAAATCTCAAGAAGGACCTTTCCAACAAGAAATGGCAAAAAAAGATGACCAGGGCCATTTTGACAAAATGGGTACCCATGGATGCTATACTGCATCTGCGAACGCAGGCCGCGGTAAGAACGCACAATGGTAGGAAAACGTAAACCACTCCCACCAGCCATTAATTGTAGAAAGGGTAACATAAAAATGTTACACAAGAAGTTAGACAAAGGGGATACTAAGTAACCCCTCCAGCACCCTATTGTAAGATAGTGTGTGCTGGGTCTATAAAGAGGAAAATGTAGTTAGTCAATTTCACTTTACTACTCTTGGAAACAGCTATCCAAGAAGATGGTATTTTACACCTTAACAGAAATCCAAAGGATTTCTCTACGATACTGCACTGAAGGTGCTGTGTGTCACAATACAAAAAGATGATGCCTATGGAGTTTGTCAGACTCCAAAACCAAAAGAAACAGAGGTCAGATCAAATAAAATGAATGAGAGAGTGGGAAAAAGGTCTTGCTCTCTTCAGGATAAAAATTGAAAGTCCTAAAGTCCAGCAAAAGAGCTTGGGGTCTCTAAGGTAGAAGGGAATTAGCACATTTCTGAGAATTCTCCCTAACACCTCGCTATTTTTTTAATTTTTATATGGGGTTTCCCAGCCTCAAAACTAGTAATAATGCAGTTGTCGGAATGTCTGTCAAAATTATTGTCCACCGTTCGAACAGTATTGTTAAAGGGAATTTCCCCCGACAGGAGCTCTAGGTGACGCGTTCGTGGTGGACTGGAAGTTTCCTCTACTGTACGCGTTTCTTCCAGTCCCCGTGATTCCTCAAGTAATCAGGAGGTTGAGAAAGTTCAGGAAAACCATGATCCTAATTGCCCCGGATTGGTCCAGGAGGACGTGGTACCCGGACCTTCTGGACATGTCCATCTGCCCTCCAATACATCTTCCGCAAAGAGAGGATCTTCTCTCGCAAGAGGAAGGTCGAGTTCTCCATCGAGAGGTCAAGACACTCAACCTTCACGCATGGTGTCTGAGAGGTTGAGATACAGGGATTGGGATCTTCCGGACAACGTAATGGAAATTTTGCTTTCGGTCAGAAGGCCAGCAACAAAATCCTTGCATCGGTGTCGTTGGAACAAATTCAGTAACTGGTGCAAAGATAAGGATGTGGACCCTTTTCAATGTAGCACTCCAATGGTGCTTTCTTTCCTATTGCATCTAGCCAATCTGGGGCTCCAGATCGGAACAATTAAAGGATATCTTGCTGCGCTGTCCATTTTCAAGCACTCCTCGTAAGAGGTTTCTTACTTCAAAATTCCATTAATCATTCAGTTCCTGAAAGGACTTACCAATGTATATCCACCAGTACCGTTTCATGTCCCAACTTGGGATTTAAATCTAGTTCTTACATTTCTAACTTGTATACCGTTTGAGCCTCTGCACTCCTGTCCATTGAGGCTTCTAACACTAAAAACTGTCCTTCTTGTAGCATTAACATTAGCCCGCAGGGTTAGTGAACTACAGGCTCTCATGTAAACCTCCATATACCACGTTTTACAAAGACAATGTAGTTCTTAAGGTTAAACCATCTTTCCTACCGAAAGTAGTTTCTGACTTCCATTTGTCACAAAAAATCATTTTACCAACATTCTATCCTCCTCATTTGGGTAAAGAAGAGGAGGGACAGCAAGACCGGACCCCAAAAGGGCCCTCAGTTTTTACATTTCAAGAATGTCAAAATTACGTCAAGATGACCAACTCTTTGTGGGTTATACAGGTCGTAAATTGGGATTGGTGGTGACAAAACAAACTATATCCCGCTGGATCGTTCTAGCTATATCGGAATGCTACAGGTTAGCAGGTAAAGACCCACCGGATGGGCTACGGGCCCATTCCACTAGGGGAATGGCTACTTCGACAGCTTTGAAGAGGGGAGTCACTGCAAAAGATATTTGCTCGGCTGCAACATGGGTATCAATGCATACTTTCATCAAGCATTATTGCTTAGATGCCTCCTCCTCCAATGAGGGTTTATATGTCAAGGCGGTACTTCATTCCGTCCATGAGAACAATAACTAGTATTCCCACCTCCAAATTGACAACTGCTATGGGAGTCTATCACAAGATGAGGAATAAGTGGGAGGACACAATCCGTTCGAAGAACAAGTTACTTACCAATTGTATCGTTCTTTCGACGGGATGTTCCTCCCACGTATTCCTCATCGACCCTCCCAGCTTACCCCGCAGTACAGTTTACGTTTCTCACACTTTCCTCTCACGAAGGGCCTATCAGTCACGGGGCACGCCTGGGTGTTCCACGAATATTTCAACGAAAAAACAGAACTGAAGCCAACGGGCGCGGCTCGAGCTATTTATACCAACAGTGGCGTCGACACGGTACGGAGTCCATCAAGGGAAATCAACGCCACGACATAGAGCACAGTGCCCTCTGCCGTAAAAAAAAATTCCGAAGCTGCCGATAACGAATATCACAAGATGAGGAATACTTGGGAGGAACATCCAGTCGAAAGAACGTTACAGTTGGTAAGTAACTTGTTCTTCTGGCCGCCACACGTACTCCCACACAAAGACTCACTAGCCTGTGAAAGCAGCAGCTTTCCTGAGCAAGTGCATGACCTTATAAAGACTTTCTTAACCTGAAAGTGCAAGAAGTAGGCCAAACTACAATATGGCCAAAGATCAAGCGAAAATCTCACGGCTCTAGCCACTTTCAGTAGCACTACTCGGTAAACGCGAATGTGCAGATCAAAAACAGTAAAAATGTAACTGCTGCCACCAGCTTGTCTTTAGTCCTATATAAAAGTAACCAAAATCCTCTGTGTAAAAAAAGATTGGGTGATACAAAAGTATCGTAAGATCCTGTGTGCAACATAAAAATACAAGAATTCAAGAGGGAAACAGTTTCCCAGTACTGATAGTCTGAGGGACTGATTGGTTTCCCTATAACATGTGAGCAAAAGAATTGAAACTGAAGGCTTTTTCCCTTAAAAAATGAGGCCAGGAACAAACTGAGCAAAAAGAATGGGGTGCCATAGGTAAACTATGGAGGAAACGTTGCAAAAAGAAAATCTTTCCTAACTGGGGCCAAAACGGGCATGTTTACTCACCCCCTGTACTATTCACTCAGGGATCACTGTGGAAGTTACCGAAATTGCTGGGTATTCTGTATTAATACTTTGGTTCCGTTGGAGGAAGCCCAGCGGTTCTGGGGGCAGAGATCCCTTCAGGTTTCAGGTTTTTGGATCCGGCTAGTTAGAGGTTCCTTTACACCGGTTCTGGACACTGGACCGGTGGATACTCGGGACACATTGGCTTCAGCACCCCAACTCTGTTGACCACCTCAGGACTCCTATGACGCAATGCATGTGGCAGACAGCAATGGACACTTGAAGAAAATGGCAGATGACTACCCTTGTGGCAAAAACAATTAAACTGGTCCTGTAAGGACCTCCCTCTTTATGATGGGGAGCTGCAACTTCAGGGAAATGCTCCTCTCTCCAGCATGGGGTCTGGCATGGATTCACATGCTCAAGAATATTCCCTGTCAGGCTGGGAATCCTCGGTAAAAGAAAAAGCAGTTTCACTTTCACTTACAAACTGTCTTTCTCCTATAAACCAATCACTGAGCTCTCGGTCATACTGCCCCCAGCCAATGACTGCCCTAAGCCCCTCCTCTGGCAGCCATCTTCAGATTTTTACTGCACGTTCAAGTGTTGGGAGTCCTCGTGTTTTGCTCAGAGAGCTTTTCTACATTTTTGCGCTTTTTTTGTTAAAAAGGTCCTGTTTTTGTCAAATAGAGCCTGTGTGCTCTTTGTTTCTTTAACTGGCAAATGGGGATCCGTTGTTAGCGTCTTTCAGCGCCCCTCAAGTGCAAGAATTGTGGAAAGTTTCATCGAAGATTCTGCCGGACCATGTCTGAGGAAAAGGACCGAGGTTCTCTCCAAGCTCTGAGGAATGTGTTTGTGGAGGACAAACACTCCGTGTCTCTACTGTCTCCATCCGGATCACAAGGAAACGGATTGTGAGATCTGCATTGGTTTCACCAAGCGCAACATCAAGGATTGGCACAGTAGATTGATGGCGTGCCCTCTACCTTGTGTGGCAAACCGGGGCATGCCTCACCCAGGAGCGGCTGGTCTGAGTAGCGGGCGTCTAAGTCCTTTGAGGGCGCTCCATCCGTGGGGGCCCAAGACAAGGCCAAGCACTGCAAGTCTGTTTCCGTCTGTGTCGCTGCGCAAGCGGGTCCCGCGACAGACAGGCGTGCTCCTCTTCACCATCTGCCTCCATCTTTAGTCATCGCTCCAGCTCCTCTTCAAAGAGGAAATTGGCTACTTCGGGGGAACTGCAGGAAAAGTTGGCGAAGGCGCAGGGTAAGGTGTCTGACCTAGGGATACGGGGACGGACACGGCGACGACTGACACAGATGACGACGGTAGCTTTTCCCTGCGGCCAAGGGTTTCTACCCTCGACGAAGTGGGATCATTCCATGCCATGGTCGCCTGTGCGTCTGAGCTCTTCCAGCTTACGCCAGAAGAGACCAAGAAGGAAGGTTTCCTTTATCAACATCGTGAGGCCAAGAGGAAGACCATTCTGGCGGTGCCCCTCCTGGATGACGTTTGGGATGACGGCCTAGCGCTGATGATGAACTTCGCCTCAGCCCTGCGAAAAGAGGCAGGCTGGAGAAGATGTACTGGGTGCCAGAGTCTGCACCCAAGTGCCTACGGTCTCAGCCCTCAGTGGTCACGGCGGCTGATGGGAAGAAATCTTCAAAACCCTCAGCCTCTGTTCCTCTGGACAGCAAGGGGAAGAAATTGGGCGCTGTGGGTAGAAGGGTGACCTACTCTGTAGCGACGACGGTCAAGGCAGCGAATGCGCTTGTTATCCTGGCCATATACGACATGGAGCTATGGTATAAGAAGGGCCCGCTGCGCCAATTCCTCCCCGACGACAAACCGGTCGAGGCGCTGGAGATCCTCCAAGAGGGCAAGGTGGCATCGGATCATGCCATCACTGTGGCCCTTGACATCGCGGACACAGGGTTCTGACAGATGGGGAACGGTGTCTGTCTCTGTCCTCGTGGCTGGTTGAAAGCCACCAACTTTCGGCAGGAAGCTCAGACAAAGGCCCTGGATATGCCGTTCGACAGGGACAATCTTTTTCGGGAGGCCATCGACGAATAGTTACAAGCCATCAAGACCGACACAGATGGCCCGTGCCCTGGGCACGCTTCAGCAACATTGCTCTTCCTTTCGTGCCTCAGGAGGCAAATCCAGAAGATCGTTGATGGGTTTTGGCGGGGGATCATTCTCGTACCACCAACCCTCCCATTCCACGACCCAGGAGGCCTACAGGGGTAGTTCCAAGGCTTTCAGAGGTGGCTGCCGTCCTCATCCCTTCCAAGGCGGCACGCAGGCCCCGAACTAGGATTGAACTGGCCAGGAAGTCGGGCTCCCACCCATGCACCCTGGTGGGAGGCCGGCTGGTGGGCTTCGTCAGCGAGTGGGAAAAGATCTCCCCCGACTGATGGGTGCTGGATGCCCTCGTCCACGGACACTCTAGAGTTCTAGCAGAAGCGTCTGTGAATACCACTGGTAGCCCGGCAGGAGCAGCACATCCCTCAGCTCCTGCAGGAAGTACGGGCCATGCTAAGAAAAGGGGCGATAGAGCTGGTTCCAAGCGACGCTGGGGCTCTGGAGTCTACTCCAGATACTTCTTGGTAAAGAAGACCATGGGCTGGCAGCCCATTCTCGACCTGTGTCGTTTAAACAAGTTCCTGAAGTCCCAAAAATTCAGGATGGTCACATTGCAACACATGCTCGGCCAACTGGAGGAAGGGGACTTCCTGATGTCGCTGGATCTAGAGGGCGCTTACTTCCATGTCCCCTTTCACAAGAAGCATCAGAAGTTCCTGTTCGTCATACAGGGAAAGCACTATCAGTTCAAGCCCTCACCTTGGGACTGAAGTTGGTGCTGAGGGTGTTTGCGAAGTGCCTGGCACAAGTAGCAGCTGATCGAAGTCGGCAAGGGATGTATTTGTACCTGTACCACGACGACTAGCTCATCCGGGCCAAGTCAATGCAAATCGCAGTCGAACACGGACAGGACTGTCCAGCAGCTGACAGATCTGGGGTTCTCAGTGAACTATCCAAGTCCTGCTTGATTCCATCTCTTCTGGGGTCCAGGCTCAACATGGTCTTCTGACTGGCGGCCCCCACAGAAGGGAGAATAGTGGCCAGTGTTGGCACTGAAGATCGCCAAGGTACGGACCATCGAGTCGCTGCTCGGCATGTCATTGTGTATTTACCTGATCAGGCTCTGCAGGTTGCGGATGCGGCCCCTTCAGAATTCCCAGATGCTCGGTGGGCCCAGGTGTCCGGATGCTTTGTAGACAGGATTGTGCTCGACCAGTTCCAGCGAGCGATATGGTGGTGGGGCGTGTGCTCCAACATCGCCCGGGGCATGGATTTCCAGAGTCCCCCATACCAAGACACTGTCACCACGGATGCTTCCCTGGAGGCCTGGGCAGCCCACACCGGACATCTCCACGCCAAAGGCCTGTGGCTACCGGTGGAGAGGGATCTCCACATCAATGTCCTGGAAGTGCGAGCAGTGTTCTGGGCACTGAAGCGGTTCCTTCCGTCATTCAAGGGCAAGGTGGTGAGGGTCTTCACATATAATACCACCTCAATGGTCTACATCATGAAGCAGGGGTGCGGGGCAGTAACTAGATCCGCAGCTCTCTCCAGAGAGGTGCAGGACTTGTGGCACTGGGCCTTCGTCCAGGGGATGTTTCTCATTCCTTTTCACCTGACGGGAGTCAAGAACGCCATTGCTGACTCCCTCAGCAGGAAGCTGTACTTTTGCCATGAATGGGAGCTTCGGCAGGATCAAGTGGACAACCTCTTCCTCAGGTGGGGCAGAAACCAGATCGATCTGTTTGCGATGGTGACGAACACCAAATTCCAGAGATTCGCCAGCAGGTTCCACCAGCCGGGGAGCATGGGGGACGCATTCTCCTTCCGTGGAAAGGCCTGTTCCTGTATATGTTCCCGCCGTTGCCTCTCCTGCTGCGAGTCATCAATCAACTCGAGCAGTGCTGATGCAGGATGATCCTTTTCGCCGAAGCAGATTTGATTCCCGGACCTTCCCAGCCTGCCGACGTCGCCTCCAGTCAAGCTGCCAGTGGTCGCAGATCTGCTCGCCATAGAAGGAGGCGAAATTCTCCATCACGACCCAGCAGCGCTTAACCTGAAGACCTGGCTCCTGCAGCCCGAGAGTTTGGTAGGTATAAGCTACTGGCGGACCGCAGGGAGGTCCTTGCCAGGGCCAGAGCGTCGTCGACTCTTGAGTGCTATGGGCACAAGTGGAAGCGTTACGCAACTTGGTGCTGGATCCAGAAGATCAACTCTCTGAGGGTCACGGCACCTCAGATCCTTCCGTACTTGTCTTTTGGCCAAGGCGGGGCTGGCACACGCTTCCATCAAGGTGCATCTGGTGGCTATCTCCCACTACACCAGGTCTCTGAGATGATCTTCTCTTTGGTCACACCACCTATCAAGGAGTTCCTCAAAGGACTGTTTCCATTGTTCCTGCCGGTGAAGCCGCCTGCCCCAACTTGGGAATTAAATGTGGTACTGATGAGGCTCATGGGGGCTCCCTTTGAGCCTATGCATCAAGCTCCTCTCGGGTTCCTTTCATGGAAAAACAGCTTTTCTCGTGGCCATCACCTCTGCCAAGAGGGTAGGTCAGATCCAGGCCCTGTCCTGCAAGCGGACTGAACTGAATCTCCGAGCGACTAAGGTTGTGCTGTGGCCGCACCCCTCATTCATTGCAGAGGTTCCTTCGGAATTCCACCTCAACAAACCTTTGGTGTTGCCTGTGTGTTTTCCGACACTTTCGTCGGCGGCTGAAAAGACTTTGCACTCGCTGGAGGTGGCGTGTGCTTTGAAGCTGTATGTGGCACGCATGAAGAGTTTCCGGAAGACGTCTCAACTTTTCATGAACTTTGGTCCTGTGAACCATGGGAAAGCTTTGTCCAAGGCTTTCATTTCCAGGGGGCTCTCCGGCTGTATCACACACTCACTGGTTGGCAAACCGACCACTGCTCGGCCATCCGAGTGCCCATTCCACCAGAGCGATTGTTGCGACAGCAGCGTTCTTGTCTGGTGTGCCCCTGTTGGACATCTGCAAGGCTGCTACGTGGAGGTCTACGCACACCTTCACAAGATTCTACTGCGTCGACGGGGATTCCAGAGAGGATTCCAGGGTCGGCCAAGCAATGCTATGCTATGCAACCTATTTACTTGACGGTGAGCCTGTTCCGGAGGAAAGAGTAATTGCTTCTATTGAGCCTTGCCACCTCCCGTGGTTTTTTAATGTTGTATTTCTATGTGTTCATTATTCATGAGCATGTGAATCCATGCCAGACCCCATGCTGGAGAATGAACAAGTTACTTTCCTGTAACTGTTGTTCTCTGGCATGCGTCTGGCATGGATTCACATGTGAACCCTCCCTCCTGACCCTCTGCGGCTCTCCTTGGTCATACTGCCACTTTACGTGCTACCAAATCTGAAGGTGGCTGCCAGAGGGGGGGGCTTTGGCAGAGGGCACGGATTGGCTGGGGGCAGTATGACCCAGAGCTCAGTGATTGGTTTATAGGAGAAAGACAGTTTGTAAGTGAAAGTGAAAGTTTTTTCTTTTACCAAGGATTCACGGCCTGACGACAGGGAATATTCATGAGCATGTGAATCCATGCCATACCCATGCTGGAGAACAGTTACAGGTAAGTAACTTGTTCCTTTTTACATAATGTGATGATCTGCGGAGCTCCAAGGCAGATCATCCCTACCATTGCAGCGAAGCAGCCCAGCAGGATGTCTGGCTAGCCCACAGGATGGTTCTGGAACTTCCATTTTCTTCCAGATCTTCAGGCAGAGATTTTAATGTTTACTCCTGGGTGAGTGGGACCTTTTTTTTCACTCACTCCTGCGTTTTTCTGACCATGATTTCTACGTTCTTTCCTGTTTTATGGAGTCTGGTAAACTTCATTGGCATCTGCTTTTGCATTTTGACACACAGCACCTTTTGTGCAATGCCGCTGGGAAGTCCCTTTGACTTCTCTTTTCTTGGGTGAACTACTGTTCCCAAGAATAGTAAGATGACCCATGTCTGTTTTAGCTTTACTTTATGGGTCCAGCACACACAACCCTACATGGAGTGCTGAGGGGGGTTACCTAGTCATTCCTTTAACCCATTCCTCATGCAACATTTTGTTACACTAACTCACTTGAATGGCTGGTGGCAATGGTTTATTTTTTACTATCTAGTGACATATATCTGCAGGCTGATACCTCAGCTGCAGTCCTGCACACAAGGGTGACCATTTTCCCTAAATGGGCCTGGCCTTCTTTTTTGCCATTTCTTTTTATTTTATTTAATTATTTATTTTCAAGAATACCACAACATAGAAATAATATGTACACAAAATTACATCATAAAGTAATGACAACAAAGCAAACAAAACTATATACCGCTGAAAAAACCCCTCCCCACCCCCAGGAGTCACAAAACAATCAATGAACTGGTCTAATATAATAGCAGAAATTTACCCCAAATCTTGTTAAATAATGTAGTTTTCTTCTCTCTCTGATATAACACTCTCTCCATATCCGCTAGAGAATGCATTTCTGAAATCCATTCCTCAATAGTAATAGGGTTAGACGTTTTCCAATGTCTCAAAATTAGTTTCTTCCCCACCATTGCCCCACGAAAGATCCATTTCTTCTGGGAAGTAGTCGGGTCGTCCAATAAATCCCCACAGCCTAGTACAATTGTCTTAAAATCCATATGAACCGTCTCCTCCAAAATCTTTTCACAGATCTGATCAAACTCGAACCACAAACCTCTCACCCTCGAACATCCCCACAACATATGCTCCAAGGTGCCCTCCTCATGTGAACACGCCCAACATTCCGAGCTGTCACTCATCCCTCTTTTCATCATTCTCTCAGGTGTCCAGTATGTTCTATTCAAAATCTGTATTTGACGCGACCTATCAGCAAGATTCAAAGAACACAATTTCACATTCTCACAAATACTTGTCCAATCCTCCTCAGTAATATCCTTACCAATTCTCCGATTCCAATCCAATCTCAAAGCATCATTAGCCCGATAGTTCGACACAACCAGTCTATAGACATAACTAACCAGGCCACATCCACTCACTCCAGGTATCCATCCAAGCATGTCTATGTTGATTCTCTTTTCCAAGTCCACCTCCCCCACCGCCCTCCTGATCTTCCGATAGTCCGACAAACAAAAAGTAGGAATTTCAAACTTCAACCGAAATTCCCTAGCCGTCATCCAACGTAAACCATTGAACAAATCACTAATCCAATGCACCCCGGCTAGATACCAATCCTGCCAGAACAAAGTTTTCCCTTCAAGCGTAATACATGGATTCATCCAAATTGAAGCACTCGGATCTCTCAAAGCATTGAAACCCAGACACTCACACAAGGCCGCCCAAGAGTTCCGTAAACTCCTAGTTAGCAGGCCTTCCACGCTTGTTCGCGATGGCTTACTGGTCAAAATGGCCCTAGGCGACAAAGGGCCGACATGGCTAGACTCTGCAAACATCCAGTCCTCATGTTCCGATTTTAGAAAATCAAAAATATTCCGCGACATAAACGCCAGATGGTATGCCTTAAAATTAGGGACCCCCAGACCACCCTTAGACAAAGGCAATTGCAATTTGCTAATCTTCAGGCGAGGAGGTTTATTATCCCACAAAAATTCCTGCATGAGGCTATCTAACTCACGCCAAAAATGCTTTTCAATATCTAAAGGGATCATACACAGAACAAAATTCACGCGAGGAGTCGACACCATTTTCAAAGCATTCACCTTCCCCCAAAGGGAAAGGTGCAACACATTCCATCTCTTCAAATCTGATTTGAGGTTAGTACACACCATCATCATATTTTCTCTCACAAAATCAGCAACATTAGGCATTTCTTGTTAGTTTCTTGTAGGCTTTTACTCTGTTTGCATCAGGTTTGAGTCCTTTGTGTAGTTTGTCTTTGGCGGGCATCAGCCCTGAAGCCTGCCCAGGCTCCAGTGTGTCTGAAAAGGCAGAAGGTGATTGAGGGTCCCCAAACTTCACTATCCTTTTGTCTCTAGTTTTGCCTGAGTGAAAACAGTTCCTATTGGCCGGATGGCTGTTCTGGAGAACAGCCACCCCGCTGTGTGATTGACAGCCTACGGATGTGAATGGATGGGAACTTGATTAAAAAAATGTTAAAAAAAAGTTTTTGGGACTAGAAGCCAAGTCCACTGGAGGACAACATCCGAAGCAGAAGACTCCAGCAGCACCCTCCTGGACTGGAAGTGCCCGGTGAAGCTCTGCAGCTGTGCTGACCCCATTTTCAAATCAACAGGGAAGACCCGTAAAGGACGACTTCCTCCCTTAGGCTGGTGGGCCCAAGTAGCGTCGAGACAAACTCTATTTTAGCACAACCCCCGGCTTGCTTGGACTTTCCAAGGCTGCAGAAGCCTAATACCCGGGGTAGCTTGACCACTTGCGAGTGCATTGTCTTCTGTGGTCCAAATCCGGCCAGACCTTCGTAGGCATCCAGAGGACCCTTCAGAAGCAAGAAATCTGCATCCAGAATCCCCTCACCAGAGTCCAGGACCGAGGGATCAAGGAAATCCTAACTGGAGCTTTTCGTTCTTTGTTGGCACTGATTAAAAGGATTCAAAACCACAAAAAGCTGCTGAATCGACAGAAATCCACTGCTGCAGAGTCCCCCTCTCTCGAGTACTGCCGGAGGAGCCCGCCAGACGTCCTCCCTTTCGTCACCACGACCAAGGACCAGGAACAAGGGTCTGCTGCATTGTATCTTGAAGGCAACTAGCTGGAACACTTGCTTCTTTTTCAAGGTACTGTGGGGCTTGGGGTATTTTATCCTTTTGCCATTTAGGGTGCTTCCTATCTTCAGGAGTGTGATTTAAGCCAACAGCAAGTTCACCTCAACTTAGCTGCATTGGCTTAACAGCTTGTGCTTTCTAAAAGTGACTCCTCTTGATTTGCTGTAGTTTCTTTTCTGAACACTGACTATTTGAGAACATTTTTCTAAGAACAGCATCAGGACTTTGAATTTGTCCATTGACTTTGACTGTCCTGGCACCCTAAAGGCCGCCTCCTTTGCAGTGTTTGTTCCCTTACAGGTTTTAAATGTTGTACACTTTAATGCTGGGATAATTGACTGCCTGCACATCTCTGGGAGAATCTAACTGTTCTTATAACCTATCGGTCTGTGATCAAACCCTAACCTTTCCTTTCTTGAAAACTCAATATTGCAAAGGTGATTCTATATAAATTCTATACTGACCTCAAATTATGTCACCTCTGGGTGCTGGAACATGTGTAACATATGAATGACTACTCAGCTGCTTTATTGTTCACTTGTTAAATTGAATCTCAACTGAAGATTAATGTTACAGCTAATTACTGCTTTTTAAAGAATGCTTTAAATATGCGTGTGTATAAATAAATGTATTATAACTCGAAATGTGTAAGTGTTTACTTGGATACCTGTATTTACTGGTTTCATTACCCCTCTTAAGATAAGCCTGGCTGCTCAGTCACATTACCAACTTGTTTATTACCAGCATATATTAAAAGGTGGGTCTAATACCAAAGAGATAAGACTTGTGTAGTCCCACACCAGTTGGACTGCACTAATTCTTACCTAACAAGGATACATACCAGTAGCAACACGACATTAGCGGGATCCATACTTACAAAGAAAGGGAAAGCCTTCACATTAATTTCGTCCATTGTGACAAAACGCAGGTGCAGCCATCCTCCCAGAAACTACCTACTGATCAGTATTCTGCCTCTCCTCACAAGTCCGATAAAGACTGAACGATGCCCAAATGTCCTTAGGCTGGCAGGTCGAAGTAACTGTGGAAGTAAATGCCTCCTCCCTCTCGCTGGTGTAGACTCTCTTTAAGCCATTCACCACAAGTTGGAGCCAATGCTGATTTTCACTGTCTGAGGATGCATTTTTTAGCAACAATACAGGCGAGTTTAAAAAACTCCTTGTGATTATTGACACTTTACCGATGTCTCCCAACAGATATTTCAGTGGGATGATAGGGGGAGGGGGCAGCTCCCACAATTCACTCAACATTTCAGCCACCCTGTGACATAATAGGTTTACAGGCGAACAGTCCCAAAACATATGGAATGAGTTGGCACGAGACAATCCACATTTCGCACACCCACCCTCTATACCAGGAGAACACAGTTATTTTAGCAGCCGTGTCGTGCAGCTGATAAAGTATTTTTTAAACATGTTTTTATTGTTTTTCCACATATATAAACAACACAAAACGTCACTCAAGGCCCCCTCCCTCAACCCCCCCTGGAAGTCATGGGCCCCTTTCAGTTAAATCTCGGGAAGGTCTATGCGCCATATGTCTGTTATTTTAATATGATGTGGGCACCACTGTTCCCTATAGTCTGACTGTAAATATTCCAGCACTCCCCCCCATTCCTTCGTGAAGGATTCTTTCTGGCTCTGCAGGTGGTGCGTGATATTTTCCATAGTCATTTGCGACCACACCTTCTGCAGCCACGTGAATACCAGGGGTGGGTATTGCTTTTTCCAGTTTTGGGCAATTGTTGCCCATGCCGCAATGACCAAGCCCATGAAACTCCTCCAATGTGCTTTGTGAAGATCCCTGTCCTGTTGGTCCTTGAAGCCGCACATCCATACTTTCTGCCCCAAATGCTCGGCCACTGGGAACATCTTTTTCATTTCCGTTCGCACTTCCATCCAGAATCCATTGAAACGCCCCCCCCGCCCCCAACACCCCCCCCCCCCCCCCGACAGTCCCACCAGATGTGCCTGCACATGCTGGGTTCCGGGCACCCCCTCCAGCAATGATCCGACGTTTCCGGGTACTTCGTTTTGAGCCTCTCTGGTTTATAGTGCCATTGAGTAACTATTTTTAACCACATTTCTCTGGTTTGCACTGCTAAGGTGAGTTTGGGGATACCATCCCACAGTTCCGTCCATTGCTGTTTTGGCATCTTTCCCCCCCAGCGTCCCTTCCCATCTCCATGTATGCCCACTTAATTTCTTTACCCGGTGCATTTATAAAGTGATAGTGTTGATAGCAGTTTCTTAGCCCTAGAGTTGGTTATTAGGAAGCTTTCAAATGGAGTGAAGTCTCGTATGGCACCTTGTGTGACCTCTGGGGTAGCGAGCCAGTGTCCGATCTGCTCATATTTATACCTGCCCGCCTCTGTTAGGTTCCACATCTTTTTACATTCGATGAATGTTCTTATTTCTTTGTCTTGAAACATTTCCCCTATTTTCCTGCACCCTGCGGCTTCCCATTTTTCGAAGACACCTGAATCTTGTCCCGTGGGAATTGAGGGTTCCTACAGATGGGCGTGAAAGGGGGCCAATGGTGTGGTCATGGTACCCTTCCGGGTTTGTTCGTCCCAGGCATCCAATGTGGTTTTGATGACCTCACTGATGCGGAGATTCGGGTGTCTGTGTTGCTTGTAATTCCATAGTAAGTCTTCCAAAGGGGTCCTGGCGACCGCCCTGTCTTGGGTTACCCATATTATTTGTTGGTCCTCCCCCAGCCATTCCTTCAGGACCCATAGTTGCGCTGCATGATAGTAATTCCTGAAGTGTGGGAGTGCCATTCCCCCTGCCCTGGTAGGTGCAGTGAGGGTGGCTCTTGCAACCCTTGGGGGTTTTCTGTTCCACACATAGGTCGAGATTGCCTTCGACAGTGCTTTGAAAAAAGTCTTTGGGACTGTTATTGGGAGGGCATGGAAATAGTACAGCAGCTGGGGGAGTATATTCATTTTCACTGATTGAATTCTGCCCCACCAAGAGACCTGTAGCGGGCATCAATGATCCAGGTCCCTTTTCACTCGAGCCAGGAGTGGGGGGGGGGGTAGTTGCCATTTTATGTGTGAATGTTACTCCGAGGTACTTGATTCCCTCCTCTGCTATTTTTAGCCCTTGCGAGGCTGCCTCTTTTTCCAGTGTCCCTTTCTCTCCTGCTAAAAGCAGAATCTCTGTTTATTTTTAGGCCTGAGATCTCCCCAAATGCCTCTAGTACTTTTAAGGTTTGTGTTAGGGACCTCCCCGGGTCTTCAAGGGCCAGCAGCATATCATCTGCGTAAGCTATGACTTTGTGCTGTCTGCCTTCCATCTCGATCCCCCTTACCCCTTGAGATTCCCTGATTTTAATTAAGAGTGGTTCCAGGAAGATGGTGTAGAGGAGAGGGGAGAGGGGGCATCCCTGTTTAGTTCCCCTGGTTATCTCCACCTTATCCGTGACCTCCCCGTTTATCACAATTCTTATGGAAGGGGAATTGTAGTTGGCTTTGACCATGTTAATATATTGATCCCCAAATCCCATGTGTTTCAGTGTTTTGAAAAGAATGGACCACTCAACCCAGTCAAAGGCCTTTTCGGCATCTAGTGATAGCAAAATTGCTGATGTGTAGTTAATACCTATTTTTTCTACCAGGTGAATTGTTCTTCTAAGATTATCATGTGTTTGCCTGCCCGGGATGAAGCCTGATTGGTCTAAGTTTATTAGGGAGGGGAGGAGCAGGGACAGCCTGGCAGTCAGAATTTTAGTAAAGATCTTAGGATCCAAATTTATCAAAGCGATCGGGCGATATGAACCAGGGAGGGGAGGGATCTTTACCTGATTTATGGAACACCAGTACCTTTGCCTCGTTCATGGAGGGGGTACCGTTTCCGGAATCCTTAAATTTGTTCAACAATCTTGTCAAAACTGGAACGAGAGTGTCCGCATACTTTTTATAAAAGGGAGCTGTAAAGCCATCAGGGCCTGGTGCTTTGCCATTAGGGAGTCAGGCGATTGCCCTCTGCACTTCTTCTGTGATCCGTGAATCCAACTGCAATTTGTCTTCCTCTGAGATTTTTGGAATGGGGAGAGATTGTAGGAACCCGTCTTGGTTCCCTTCATCCGGGTGTTCTGTCGCATATAACTCCTGGTAGAATGCTTTAAAGGCCTCCCCAATTTCTTTGTTGCGTGTTTGTGTCTCTCCTTGTGCATTTTTGACATTCAGGATAGTCATTGATTTTTGCTTTACGCTGAGTTGTCTTGCTAGGTATCTGTCCGCCTTATTGGCCTTGATATAGTATCTTTGCTTGAGATGAAGGATGGATTTATCTGCCTTTTTGTTGCGGGGCATATCGAGCTGTCCTTGCACATGTTTCAATGCCTTCTTGAGACCTCGAGTGGGGTGTTCTACCAACTCCCCTTGAATGTCCATAATTTTCTTTTCCAGTGCTCTTTCCCAGTCATGCCTCTGCTTGTCTTTGGTGGCCTTCAGCACTATCATATGACCCTGGATCACTGCCTGGAAAGCCTCCCATACCAGTGCCAGAGGAACCCCCCCCCGTATCATTTTGTTTGAAATATTCTTTGATTTTGTCCCTTATTGCTTCTCCCATCCACCTGGTCCGAGAGAAGATCTTGTGGCAGCTTCCACCGCCAGAGGCCTCCCCCCCCCTTTTCCTGGAATCTGAACGTCCAACCATAATAGGGCATGGTCCGATAATGCTATCGGGCCTGTTTCTATTCCTTGAATTTTGCCCATTAATCCCACCGACATCCAGAAATAATCTATTCTCGACATCGTGTTTTGCATGTGCGAGTAGTACGTGATGCCACTCTCTTGGCCCTTCATTACCCTCCAAGCATCACACAGCACTAGTTGCTCCATCTTTTGCTTGAGATGCTTGGACGGAGCTCCCTGACTTTGGATACCCCCTACGCTCCTATCCAAACGGGGTTGCCAGGCCATATTCAGGTCTCCTCCCAAAATTACCTCTCCTTTCGCAAACCCCTCTAGCTTCCCCACCGTGTCCCGGAGGAAGCCGTCCTGTCCTGTGTTCGGTGCGTAAATAGTCGCCAGGGTAAGCCGGAGACCACCTAATGAAAAGTTTGCAAACGCAAACCTCCGATCCCTGTCCGTCTGTGTGTCTGAGGGTTGCGCCCAGTCCCACCTTCACGGCAATTATCACTCCTGCTCTTTTTTCCCCAGCATTGGCTTGCGCCCAGACAGTGTACCCTCTGAGGCATACCTTCCTTTTATCCTGCGCTTTTATGAGTTTCTTGTAGCCTTCTCCCGTCTTAGCAAAGCCTCCACCTTTTTCCTCTTCACTGGAGAATTCAGACCCCTTACATTAAATGAAAAGATTCCGAGCTTCCCCATCCCGTGTGGTCTACTGTGGCTGCCTACGATCCCGAGTTTTGTGGCCCCAACTGTCTTCCGGAGTATCCCCTCCTTTTCCCCCCAAACCCCGGAACTCCCCCCCACACCCCAACTGTTGACTCTAACTCAACTTTGGTCCCAAGGAAGGCCCGGGTACCTAAGGATGCTAGGGCATTACGCCTATCCCTCCCTGCCCCCAAATGACTCGGGATAAACTTTTCGGGGAGTCCTAAACCCCGCTTCATCCTCAGACTTTGGTACTTATCAGTTCCTGGTTCCCAGCCGGGCCGCTGGGTATCCGGTTCTCTGAGTGGCCCTCCATGATCTCCTCTTCAGCCTTCTATAATCAGAGACTGATCACAATCGACCCGATTGTCTGAGTTTCTCCTCTACTCCCTTGTAGGCAGCCTTGTGTTTCCTTTTCCATTTAGTTTCTTTTTTCGCCGCACTTCTTCGCATCCTCTCGGCCTCTTATACTGTTCCCCCTTAGCCTTGGCGCCCTTGGTTACCGCCTCTTCTACTTGCAAGTCCATAATGTGGAGCCCTTCCTCACCGGTAGTCACTCTTCTCTGTTTGCCTTCCCACTCGAACAGCAGACCGAATTGGAACGTCCATTTGTACCTTATTTCTTTTGCCACTAGCTCCTTACCAATGGGGACATCTCTCTCCTTTTTAACAGTGTCACTGATGTCAGGTCCTGGTATAATTGAATGTCCACCCCGTTCATCCTTATGTGGTCTACTTGCCTCGCTCTCCTTAAGATTTGCTCCTTTTGCGGGTATGAGGAGAGGGCCACCAATACATCCCTAGGTCTTTCCCCTGGGGCGCCAGTTCTTTTCGGTCCCACTCTTTGTACTCTGTCAATCCCGATGCTTTCCGCGTCCTGCACCTCAATATCTCTAAATACTTCTTGAAGCACACTCTTGAGATCGTTGTCCAACACTGACTCTGGCATACACTTAATGGGGATATTTGATCTGCGGGAGCGGTTTTCCAAGTCTCCGCATTGGATTTCTAAGTTGTGGGTTAAGCGTACCAGGTGCTCCTGCGTTTCACTGTTTTGCTGTGCTTCATCTTCTGCATTTTGTAGAATTCTCTCTAGTGTATCTGTCTTTTCTTCCAACTTGGCTACATCAAGTTTCAATTCTTGGACTGCCTGCTTCATTTCTTTCCTCATTGAGGTGAATTGGTCCTACACAGTAGACATGAACTTGTCCTGCAGCTCCACAAACCATGCGTGCATGTCGTCCTTTGTCGGGGTAATGCTGCACGGATTGTGGGGGATGCCGTCCACTGTGGGGTCTTCCATTGACCTCCCCTTGGTGTGTCTGATTACCACATTTGTAGTAAATTTGAGTCTTGTCTGGCCGACTGTGGTATTGATTGGCTGGCACCCCCTTTTCCCTTTGCCTTCGACATTGTCTCCTAGTTGTGGCGGTCCTGTAGTGTTCTAGAGGACCTTGGGGGGGTGGGGCGGGTGCTGTGCTGTCCCCACGGAGAGTGCCTTGTGGTCCGCCACGCACCGATGATTATGGAAAGAGCCAGTTGGCAGCTGACCTTGTGGTAACTTGACACTGTGTGGGGTGGCGGAGGGGGTGTTCCTTCTCTCCTGCTCCCCGCTGGCCTGAGTTTCTTCACTGTTGGCACAATGGAGTCCGGCTCCTTCACTCCGGCTGCCCTGCCCCCCCACAGCCTTTTGCTTTATTGATGGAGATGAGAGGGGAGGGGATGCCCCCCAAGTCCTGGGAGTGGTGCTTATGTGAGTTTGCACCCCTCTGACTCTGTGATGTGGGTAGGGGGGGTGCCTGGGAAGCAGCCTCTCCCCTCGAGTTCTCTCGCTCACAGTTCTGGTGTCTCAGCGTATTGGTGCACTGTCGCTATCTCCTCCTCCGCGCTCTGTGTCCTGACCAGCACCGCCTGTGTGGCGGCGTTGTCGCTCCGGCTCTACTGGTCGAGGTCACCAGTCGTCATGCCTGCCAACGCTCGCCTTCGCAGGCGTTCGCGTCTTGGGGCTCCCCTCCACCCCTAGGCCTTCCCGGCACGTCTGGTGCCGTGGATACTTAGGGGGGGGGGGGTCGCCCGTGCCTGCATCCCTTGTCTGCAGACTCCGGCGGTGCCCGCGTAACCTCCCCACTCTGTGGGCGGTGTTCCGAGATTGCAGACGGGGCACCCTTGGGCCCAAGGGTGTCCCAGTTCTCTCCCACGGAAGGACTGCGAGCCTCCGGGCTCCCTGTCCGTGTCTCCTGCTCTTTCCGCCTCGGCCGCCACGTCGCTCGGCCTGGATCCCCCGAGGCTCTCGAAGGGGGAGGGATGCCCATGTCCCGCGGGAGAGGAGTCTCCCCTGATGGCTCCACCGGGGCGATCTCCCCTCTCCTCTGTGCCGGCAGTTTCTGGGGAGAGTCTGCTGGGGTTTTTTTTTTGCGAAAATTCTCAGATTATGCTCTATGTGCTTTGTCAGTGGCCCGGCTGGAGCGCAATTCAAACGCGACTTCCAATACCTGCAGCCATCTTGGAATCCCATGATTAAGTATTTTAAACTGTATCAGCCAGTAACTGGCATTCGTAGATATTTCTTTAGTCAAAAGACAACACCTCCTCCACTGTACATCTGTAAAGACGGTGCCCATGTCTCGCTCCCATTTCTGGCATGCCCTGTTTGCAACCCTGCCCAGCTTGTAAAGGTTGGAAGTCATGTGCCTATTATCACCCCTGTCGGTGATTGATGTGATGCACTCATGCGTTTCTGGTTCCTGCAGGAACGATGGCCACAGCCGACCGGGCGGCCGCCCTAGCCCGGTAATATTGCAATACTTTTAAGAAAGCTGTCTCCCAACTTGGATCGAAAATCATCCAGTGACACAAATCGGCTGTCAGGGAACAGGTCTCCAATCATCAATTGTTCCTATCCACACCATGCCCTGCGTATTTCTGCATCATATTTTGGAGGAAGACCCGGGTAGTTCCATAAGGGAAACCCTCCTATTGAAAGGAGCGGCGAGCACAAGCCTACAAAATAGTCTAGCCCATGCATTCATTGTAGTGCGCACAGGGTCAAATGAACAGGAATCCACATACCGATCACTAAAAAGTACTGATTGAATATCCGTAGGTGCTGCCCCATAGTCCAAGGGTAAATGGACCACCTTAACCATCGGGGGAATACCAGTACCCTGCCAAAATGTGCCTGTGACAATAGATCGTAAAGCTCAATCTGGCACTGCCACCCCTCCACATATATACGGCTCAACAAGTTGTTCCCAACTGATCCTAGCTGCCCTACCCCCTCAGAGAAACTCCACCACAAGTGATCTGAGTCATGTACAAAACTCCCTCCCGGGCCAGATAGGGACATTACAAAAATAAATTGGCACTTTAGGAAGCTTAATCATCTTGAGCATAGTCTACCATACAATGAGAAGGGGAGTCGGACCATAACCTCAACTTGGCCCCAAGTAGTTGCAGGTATTGTGCATGATTGTCTGAGTATAAAGATTGCTGCGACCTGGAGACCATTACCTGAATCGCAAGCGGACCAACCTGAAACCCATTAAATAGATCGGAGCAGTCATGGCGTTAGTGAGTGGAAAGAGCTATGACTTGGATCTGTTGACCTTATAGCCTGAGTACCTGGTAAATTTGTGGACTGTGTCCATGATGGGCCTAAATTCACCTCCGGGTAACGAACATGAAGGAGAGTATCATCCGCATATACAATATGCAGGGGCCCCTTTACACATGCAATGCTCTAATACGTGCCGCCAGAGGCTGTATGGTAAGTGCAAAGAGCAAGTGGCATAGTAGACACCCCTGCCGTGTACCTCTACCCAACTGTAGCACCTGCAATATATTTTTGTTGGTATGAACCTTATCCACATGCCCAGAATAGAGTAGCTGCACAAAATTTATAAAATAATGACGAAACTGATAACGCTTCAGATCTTTGAATAAAAGCATCCACAACACTGAATAAAAAGCTTTCTCAGCATCAATGATTAATTTGGGGCACAATACCTCAGATTCAGTGCTGTAGATCTACTAGGGATAAACCCGGATTGGTCAATGTGCACCAGCTACGCCATGTATAATAGAATTCTTTTAGAATTGTTATTTGAGCAGACCGGTTGCAAGTACCTTAGCGGAAACCTCTGCATCCACATTAATTGAAGACCGTGGTCTATAGGCGGCAACATCAGTGGAAGGCTTATTAGGCTTTAACAAAACAGTAATAATGGCTTCTCTAAGGGGGGCTAGTAACCCCCCAACTTCCAGCGATTGCTAACACACCTGAAGTGTGTGGGCTAAAGTCATTTTTAATTCCTTGTATAATTCCACCCCAACCCAGGGGCCTTACTAGATACTAGTGCTGATATAGCCTCACACACCTCCTCAACCGTCACTGGATTATGTAACGCCACCCTGGCCTTCCTATCTGCCAATTGGTGGAACTTCAACACCGTCCCTTTAATCACACCCAATAGCGCCCTGTCCATTCGTCAGGCCGTATTTGTTTCCTACTTGCCGTTCGACCCCACTCAATTCAGCCCTAACAGATTTGAGAGTGCCCACTGAGGTTGAAAACAATTCACCTTGAATCCATACTTTAAACATTTCCCACACTGTGGAATGCAGGGACAAAGAACCCGTATGAATTCTAAAGAAGCCATCTATTTGATTTTGAAGGGTGGCCACCAGCCCAGGATCTAACAGCTGTGAGAGACCTGAGGGCATCCTCACACCTACTCCCCTTGGATCCTCTTCTCAGGTGGCTAGGTAAAGGCAGTCGCTTTTGGATCCTGACCCTGGGGGTGGAGATGCGAGGGCAGATCACCTGGGTGAAGGGTCCTTGGGGATTGGGGAGAGGATGTCTTCAGGCGAGGCATGGCATCTCCCTTTCCATTGTGATAGTAAACCTTACCCTCCTCCTACCTTCATAGGTTGTTGCCATTCATTTCCCCTCATTTCCTCTGTCATTCCACTCTGGTACTGAGACGAGGAAGAAGCCTGGTAACTATTGGGAGGGTCCGGCATGTCCACACAACACCAGTAATTGTAGTCGAGCAATAGGACTCAAGGGCTCGAACCTGCAACCTGTTAATAGGTCACAGGTGCATAAAAGGTTACACGGCCAGCAAGCAAGGGGAAACCAGCAGGAAAGACGGGCCTGAGAAGGGAGAATTCCTGCACAGAAGAGAGCTGCCAAGGAGGGTCCTGCCTGGAGTCCAGGACGTTAATATTGCTAAGGAGAGACTGTGACGACGGGGGCCCGAGCGAGCCGTAAGAGGGTCAAAGTGGTCTGAGTCCCCTCTGCTTGGTGCCCACAGCCGGAGCTGTGTGGCACAGAGAAATCCCAAGTGCTGCATGCCACCGGTAGTGTCTGCGAGTGACGAGTGGAGCTACCGGCAACCCACAGCGAGATTAGCAGAGAGCGAGCGCTGCTCGCAAAGCTCCAGAGAAGTATGTGCAGAGCCGAGAACGAAGAGGGATAACGCCTAGAGGAGCTGCCGAGGACTGGTGAGTTAATTAGAGGAAACACTCGTACCAGGGTCCTCCTGGGGCTACTACAGGGCATATGATGATGCCGAATGAACAGAATTAAGCCTGAAAGTGACGGTGAACCTAAAGTGAGGGGGTTTTGAACATTGCGAGTAAACGCAGAAGTATAAGTCAAGCATTATTGAATACTGAAATAAAGGAAAGCTTTGCAAGCATTATTGAAAACTGAACTAAAGGAAAACTTTAATAAGCCTACTATTAAAATGAAAGCATGTGTGAAACACACGTAATGAACTCTTAAAGACAAAGAATGAAACTTAATGCATAAAGTCAAAATCAAGTGATGAGCACTTTTAAAGATTGGGAAAGCAAGGTGGTGGAGGAGAGTTAACACCACAGAGTGAGTTGTGTGGACGAACACACGGCGGCAAAGCCAAAAAGACTGTTAAGGAGAATCCAGTTAGTTGTGTGGAAGAACACACTGTGACAAAGCCAAAAGGTTGGTGTTGGGTAAGATTTTCATTTCAGTGATAAATCTTCATGACCTGTGTCAACCCCAGAACTTTTTTGCTTGGACTTGATTATTTTCCCTCGTCCATAGGTCAAGGGGTATCTTTTTCCCCTCTTAACTAGTCTTTTACTCTTTTTATTGATGACCTTTTTTTGTGTTTCCATAGTTTGATTGGAGTTATAGTTTCCTATAAGTTTTGGGCTTAGGTTGGGTTGCCCCCTTGGGCTTCCATCTTAATTTCTCTTTAATGTACTTGGGTGAACTATTGTTCCCAAGAGGTAAAGAGGGATTTTCGTCTCCTTTACATTTTACAAAGTGTGCCAACACAGCCCACCTTATGTGGAGTGCTGGGGGATACAATGTATCCCCTTTCTTAGTTATCTGCAGCATTTATGTTACAATTGCAAGTTTGCTTGAATGGCTGGTGGCAGTGGTTTTACCTTAGTGAGTTTTTAGTCTTATTACTCGCAGGCTGTGAAATCGGCCTCGGTAATGCACAGAAGGGCCACCATTGTGCTAGAATCGTGTTTTGTTTTCTTTTTTGCCATTTTTAATTATCCTTGTTGTTTGAGGTCTCCCCCTGCCGTTCTAGGTAGGAACAACCTTAGTGAAAGTTTTGTCTTCGGCAGGAATCCTTTGTATTCCCTGCCCAAGCTGTGGGGTGTCTGAGAAGGCAGGAAGCAGTCCAAAATTATGCAGCCCTTTGTCTTTCACCTTGCCTGAAAGGAACCAACTCCCAGTGGTGGGCTGGCTGTCCTAATTGGACAGCCATACCACCTCTTTCTGTAAACTGGAGGGAGAGATTGCAGAAGTTGTGCTGTAGTTCTTGAGTAATACGCTGAACTTGGAAGCTGCTGACAAGTCAACCACTGGAGCTGAATCAAAATAGGAAGATGAGAAAAGGACCTCTGTAGCGATTTCCAGCTACCAGAGAGCCTGCTGTGTAACCAGAGTCGTCTGTAACCCTTTATTCCAGTCGACCTGGGGGTTCCCGAAAATGACTCCTACCGAGAGGCTAGTGAGGTGCACTAGTCTCAAGAGGACCTGCATTTTGAGCCATCCCACGAAATGCTGCAACCTTGCTGGGCTGCAAACCGCCAATACACTGGGACCTCGAGCCTGAGTGCAGTGCATGGTCTTCCGAAGTCCAAATAAGTCTGAACCTTTGGTGGCCTCCTGATGGAACTCCAGAGACATGATTCGAATACCTAAATTCCCCTCACCAGAGTGAAGGATCGAGCGAGTGAAGAGTATCTGACCAGCGATATTCGCTCTTCATCAGGCTGCTGTAAAAATGTGACAAATCCACAGAGCTGCAAGAATTTGTGTAGAAACCTTTGCTGGAAGCCTCCTCTGAGGGTTGCTAATGCAAGTTCCCATCCTGTGTACAGTTCTTTTGTCCCCAGACCTAGAATCCAAGGACAAGGTCCAGTGCTGCTTCATTCGGAAGTCATCCACCCTGAAGCTCTTATTTTCTCCTAAGGTACTGTGTGGGCTTGGATAATACGTACCTTAAGTCTGGTGTGCATCCTGTGAGACTGAGTGGGTGATTTGTGTGGTTGGGCGTTTGCCCATACCACCTGCCCATGTCTAATGCTGGAACACATATAAGGGAACCTTCTCAGAAGTCCCTGAACACTTTTAACTAACTCTGAAAGTGAATACTTACTTGTTAAAGAAGATATCCTCTGGAACTTTGACTTTCCTGCAACTGAACCCAATCTCAACCTGCCTACAGCTAACAACTAGACCACTAGGGCCCCTCTTCTATCTCTGAGAGAACTCATGCAATAGACTAGGGAAGGACTGGATAAGAAAATAAGTCTGCCTTGAAAGTACAAGCGTAAAGGTACTTACTTGCTAAAGAAGTTAGTGGGGTAACTGTATCTCTGTGAAAGACGAAGTTACAAAGGGTCATTACGTTTATGATTACCAGTTATTGCATGTTATGCATATTTCTAGAGCGCACAAACACCCGAAGGCACCCTAGTGTTAGGATGAATAAAGACCTACCATAAACAAAATTAGAACACAGAGGTTTTGAGCATACGCCGAAAGGTAAGGTGATCAGCTGTCATCCGCATGGCAGGGGAATAGCATTCCAGGCCATGGCAACAGCCATGGAAAAGGCCCGGCCACCAGTACGCGTCAGTCTAAACCGGGCGACCTTGACCAGGAAGGCAGAGTGAGAGCGGACACATCGTGTAGGCACATAATGGGGGAACTTTACTTGAATGTATTCTGGCCCGAGGCCGTTAAAAGCCCGGTGTACCATGCACAAGGATTTGAACAGAATCCTCTTTTCCACCGGAAGCCAGTGGAGCTGCCTCAAAAGAATAGCTCTGACGGCGGCCTTCTGTAGTAGCTGTAGCCGATGAATCACATAGCGGGGCGGGGCAAGATAAAGTGAGTTACAGTAGTCTAGACCACTCAGCACGAGGGCTGCTACCACCATAGCACAGCATTTTTCTAGCACAAAAGGGAGTACCTACCGAGTATGCGCAGCTTAAAATAACCGCTCTTACATACTGCCGCAACATGGGCATCCATAGCAAGAGAGGAGGAGATAACCCCCAAATTCTTTAGATACCACAGGGACCGGAAGAGGGCCAAGAGAGGTTGCCCCTCTAAAAAGTGTATACGTTGCTTTACTGATCCAGATACACTGCAGTCTCTCCATCCGTGCCAAAGAAAGAGCCCGCATTCAGACACGAGTGTCCAATGCATCCAACAACACGGCTGAACTCTTCAAAATCTGTAGGGAACTTGCCAACCCATCCGCAGCATCTCCTGCCCCTACTCCTTCCCAGGCCCTCTGCAATACACCCGCCTCTCACTTCACTTCCAAAACCCAGGACATACTAAACAGCCTTGTCACGCACTCTCCCAACCTAACCCAACCCTCCCTGTCCCCCCCTCCTACATTCACCCTCCCCCTTTCCCTCCTTCACTCCTGTCTCCCCTGAAGAAGTCGCCAGAGTTGTCAACTCCACGAAGGTCTCGTCCGAACAGGTTGATCCTTGATCCTCCAGAACCATCGCGGAAAATATCAACTCTCGCCCCTGCTCTGGCTGATCTCTGCAACCACTCTGTTGCTACTGGTTCTTTTCCATCTTCCCTCAAGCATGCCCTTGTGCACCCCTCCAGGGTAAAATGCCAGAGAAGTTGGCCCTCCCCAATCAACACTCCTACCGAACTTGTAGTAGGCGGCCTTCTGGATTCCGAGCATCCAGAGACACGTAAACTGCTTTTCTGAACACCCGTGAAGAACTTCTTGCTTCTCTTGACTCCAACTCACCGGCTGTCCTCCTCCTTCTTGATCGGTCTTCTGCATTTGACACAGTGAACCATTCCATCCTCATAAAAAGACTCCATGACACCCTTAGCATCTCGGAGCGGGCACTAAACTGGCTTACCTCCTTCCTAACTGACCATTCTGGGCCCATTCTCCTCCCCTTCTTACTGCGCCACCTGTGGCGTACCCCAGGGCTCCATTCTTTCGCCCTGGCTATTTAACATGTATCTCTCTGCTGGCACAACTCATTTCCTCCTTCTACCCTAACTTCCAGTGCTACGCTGATGATACACAACTTTTCTTCAAACTTCCCACTGACCCCCTTGCACCCTCATTCATCCCGGACTGCGCCTCTGCCATCAGGCTTGGTGCACTGCTAATGACCTCTGCCTCAATGCCAGCAAAACAGAGATTCTCCCTATTGGGTCCCCTGCACCATACTTCTTCCCTGCACTCTGGCCTTCCTCCATGGCCCCCTGTACTCCCTCCACTGAAGCTAGGAATCCGAGTCATCTATGACTCCTCCCTTTCCTTCATCCCTCCTATTCAGGACATTATCAAGAAGTCCCACTTTCAGCGCTTCCTTCTCAAAGTGACTCTACCCTTCCTCACCTTCCCCCAGAGGCCTCCATGTTACCCGTGCTCTGGTTCTCTCCAGGGTAGACTGCTGCAATAGCCTCCTCCTTAATCTTCCTTTTTCCACCCTGCAACTCCTCCAGCTAACCCAGAATAGGGCAGCTAGACGTATCCTTCGCCTCAAGCCCAGGGACCGCATCTCTCCTGCCCTACAAAGCCTCCACTGGATTTCGGTCTCAGCACAGATTAAATTCAAATCCCTCTGTAGTATCCAAAACGTTATCTGGGGTCGGGGACCACTGTATCTTTAATGCCTCCTGACCAAATACTCTGCTTCTAGACTCCTCTGCTAGTCTGGCACCAACCCCTGCTTGTTAAGCGCTTTGCTAAACGGAGAGCTGGTGGGCGATAACTTTCCTCGGCTGGCTCCCTGCTGTGGAACAGCCGCCCCCTCCCTCTGCGTCTTGAGCATGACCCCCCTTAAGTGCCGGAAAAACCTCAGACCTTTCTTTTTACCTCTTCCTTTTCCTCTTTTCCTCCCAGCTAATCTTACTGCAGCGTGAATGATGTGCAGGGCCCTTATTGTACTCGGGGGGGGGGGGGGGTGGGTGGGGGGGGGGGGTGGTGGGGTGGGTGGGGGGGGGGGGGTGGGGGGGGGGGTGGGGGGGGGGGGGGGGGGTGGGGGGGGGGGGGGGGTGGGGGGGGGGGGGGGGGGGGGGGGGGGGGGGGGGGGGGGGGGGGGGGGGGTGGGGGGGGGGGGGGGGGTGGGGGGGTGGGTGGGGGGGGGGGTGGGGGGGGGCTTTACCCCCACCCTTCCCCTCGCCCCCGCATCAGTCATCCAAGCAGCTGTCTTTCTACTACACTTACTTGGGCTCACCCTACCCACGGTTGGTTGCACTCAAGTTCTTCTCCTCTTAGCACTTACTCTGAGAACTTCAACATGAGCATGAAAGTTCCTTTCCCTACACTCATTATTTGTAGTACTATTCAATTATTTATCCGTGCTGTAATTCATTGTCTATCTTCCCCTGCCCCACCCTGTTTGCCCTGCGGGTGCTTTGAAACAGTCTTAATTGTATAAGCCCCTAACAAGTGACCAATAAATTAAATACATACTAACTTTGGATAGTGTTTCCCCTTCTAAAAAGTAATAAGTGTTGATATTGTTTTATCATTGCTTAACTGAATGAGTGTAAAAGCTTACCAATCGGGTTTACCTACCTTGAATAACAATGCTTCCCTGAATTGCTTTGGTGCTATTCTAAAATAGTTTCATAAAGTTCTGACTTACCTTAGAAACTGTTATAAACTTCCTAAAAGTATACTGGTTATATAACTATTAGATAGCTGATAGTTATGTGCCAGTAGGTCAATTACTGACCTTTAAATACATGGTGTCTTTTGTGTAGTGTAATTGTGTTTTACCTTCCCTGATTTGCTTAGAGCATTCTAAAATAGTTATTGATCGTTCATACTCGTCATTGAGTAGCTTAAGGCCCCGTCAGAAAGTATGAGTTGTTTACTAGCTCTGAACTGAGTTCTAA
Source organism: Ambystoma mexicanum (assembly GCF_040938575.1). Lineage (NCBI taxonomy): Eukaryota > Metazoa > Chordata > Amphibia > Caudata > Ambystomatidae > Ambystoma > Ambystoma mexicanum. Next base: position 447,347,090 of record NC_090937.1, read on the forward strand.
AAAGTAAGGTTGCAAGGATTTTTACTTATTGTATTCGAAAAGTATATCTAACCCAGTCTTGTAGCCCAAGAATAGTAGATTACTATCCTGAATGTATAACCTTAGGTTGGACTCGCCTTGACTAGCTTCTTGCTCCTCTAAATAAGGTTATACCTTGGTTTGCATACCATAGTTATTGAGTTGTCTTTTTTATAATTGTGGTTATTTGATGTTATAGAACTTGCCCAAGATTTAACTTGGTCTACTTGTATTTTAATAAACCCCTTGTTTTTACAATGCATAGTGTTTCAGAGTGTCTTTGGACTATATGTCTGCTACAATTTCTATGTACCATGCTACACCCCCTCTCCCTCCTAAGTGTCTTGCCTTCTTGGGGAAGGGAACCATGAGGCTTGTTTAAACTGCTTTGAATTTGTCGAACAGGAGCTGGAAAGTAAGCCAATCGCTGGAAGAAGCTCAGAACTTTGATTGGAACTTTATTCCTTTTGTTGCTGACATCTCTACACATTGTTTAGAATCGTGTTACAGCAGGCAAATGGAAATGTTAAACTCCAAACAAGCTGCACATTGACGTCAGCGCAACTTCGTGCTGCGTCTGAGTCGGTTCCTTTCTGATTCATCACGCACCGCTGGCAGTGTGGTGTGCCAGCTAGCTTGCAGCCTGTCTCCACGCACATACGACCTCCGCTAGCGAGTCCCGGTGAGTCCCGCTTTGCCGCTACACGCTGCTGCAGTCTGCCCTGCTTTGCCCTGGATTTTGGACTTTTGTGGACTACAACGCCCAGCAGGCTTTGTGCTGGTCCCTGTTGGAGGCGGGCCTATATAAGCCTCGAGCCGCGCGCACCGCGCGCGAGTCCCGGTGAGTCCCGCTTTGCCGCTACACGCTGCTGCAGTCTGCCCTGCTTTGCCCTGGATTTTGGACTTTTGTGGACTACAACGCCCAGCAGGTGAAATCGACTTTCAAGAAAGCCCATTTCTGTGTGTTTTCCTTCACTTTTACACAAGGTGGACTATATACTACTCATACCTTGTTTTATATTTATCTAGGCTTTGTGCTGGTCCCTGTTGGAGGCGGGCCTATATAAGCCTCGAGCCGCGCGCGCGCACCCGAGCGAGTCCCGGTGAGTCCCGCTTTGCCGCGGCGCCGCTCGGAGCTCACTGTAGAACTCAGCGTTTTGTTTACTGTTGTTGCTGTGTTCACTCACTCAGCTATTTTTTAATTAATGATCTGCTAGTCATTACTTTAGTTGAAAAATGACTCGGCCACTTTACTCACTACGGACTGGAATGCCAGTAAAATCAGCAATAGATGAATTCAACCCCTTGAAATCGAAGGAACGGACTAAATCCCTAAAAAGCTTTTTTTCTCGAAACTGTTCCACTCCAAAACAATTGACCTTGTGTCCCCCCCCAGCGAAACCCTCAAAGGATTTAACTACGGCGGACACTCGTAGCTGTTTCTTGGGCCAGTCAACAAGAGGGATGAACCTGCTGTGCCCTGCTAATCAGGTGGGAAAATGTCATGTCGTTGAAAGAATTGTTTGCCCAAATACAGTAGAGTTAACTGATTTGTCTTTACAATCTCCTGAGTGTGAAATGCTGTACTTGGCCACTTCAAATAATATAACCTCAAATGATATAATTACAATACCAACAAGTGATCAGCCTCTTGATCATAAAAATCCCAACAAAGACAAAACGGACATAGCGGTAATTGATTTAGACTCCATACATACGAGTTACTCAGCACAAACCATTTCAGAAAAATTATCATTCTCCCCAAAAATGTTTTCTAATGTTAGTACTGAAGAGCCTAACTCTTCTTTATCATTTCTTGACCCCACCCCAAGGCACACATTAAACAGAGAATCTCAAATCAGAGAAATTATTCCTAGAGACTCGCAGTCCCCTCAGATGGGTAACAGAATTGTGGGTCTAGCACTACAAGCTATGAACACAACTATGAACACTCTAGTGAAATTGTTCGAATCACTTAATGAAAAGCTAAATACACAAAGTGCCCAGATTGCATCTATTATGGCATGGCAAGCCGCTGTTCAATTGCCCAATCCAAAAGACATTCATTCGGTTGAATCTAAATCCACTTCTCCCATTAGAATCAAGCACTGCGACAAGGCATCATCTCCTTTTAATGCTGGTCACAATCGAGAAGAGTCTCTTTCCAACGTGGAGATTCATGATGCTTCCTATGCAGTGCCCTTTTTCCAAAAAATTATTTTTGACCCAATGGCTTCTGTGACTGGAGAATTTAATGCTCCGCCACTTAGTATAGAGCTAAGCAATAAACCAATTTACACAATTTTTGCTAAACCTGCTAAGAGCGGAATCCCCGCTACAAAACCTATAAATCAAGACCTAGGCAAATTAAATCAAAAAATAATTGTAGCTCCGGAAAAAAAGAAGTCCAAAAACATAAAAACTAGAAAAGGAGACGTTTCAAACTCTGCAAAACAGTTTATTAATGCACTTACCACCCCAAGGCAAAAAATCAACAAGATGTCTACTGCCATTACAAAGAAATATGTACTTTTGAATCAAAAGCGGAGAGCGAGAGGAGGAAATGTAAATTCTCTGTCTAACCCTTTACCTCACTCGCCTTTAGATGGTCTAGTGGAAGCCATTAAGAGTCAGCACTCTTCGATACCCATTGAACCGGTGATTCCTCCTACGATCGACATTGTCCCTTCCAGTGAGTCTACTAACCCAACTGTCCCTAAGGAGCAAGTCTCTAGACAAGCAGAAATTAAAAGGGCGGTTGAAGCCTACATGGCCAATTTCGTGCAAGTTCCCATATTGGGAGCCAAGCAAATAGTCCCTGTACCACATGTGACCTCTGAAACCATATCTAATGACTGTGTCCAACCCCCACTGAATGATTGCTATGAGGCTTGCTCTAATGTTCTCAAAGCAACTCACTCTGGTGAGGAAGTTAGAAGAGGTGGCAATCCAATTCAAAAAAACAAAATTGAGGATGCTTCATCGGAGAGTTATGGGCTAGAAATAGCCGAAATGGTGCGAGCACTATTACCAAAAACTCAACCAAAGATTACAGCGCAACCAATAGTCAAATTCCAACAAGTACCTGTCCCAGAGAAAAAACAATCTAAACCTCTGGTAAGGGATAACAACTTGAATTCATTGATTATTGGATGTCGCCCAGCTCCTCATCCACAATTTCTCTTAAACAGAAAAAGTATTCTCGAGATCTTTTCTGATATAGATGAGCTTGAGGATGTGAGTTCAGCCGACATTGAACAAGTAGAATTTATTGAAAAAAACACTCTAACAATCAGTTGCATTAAATTGCGATCTCGTTTAGTTCGCAATATTATATGGTCTGCTAAAAACCAACTTTTTGATATGGGTTTTTTGATTACCCCTGGCTCGTCATTGACAAATGAACCCCATAGGGACCCTTTACAGGAGGCGGCTGCAGTGGTTAACTCGGGAAATGGAGAGTGTATATCTCAATGCAATTGTAAATGCAACTATGTATCAAATAGTTAACTAAGCCAACAATCACCTGCCAAGTTAATACTCCTTGCCTCCTGGAATTCTTGTGGCCACTCACATTTGTTTAACAACTATAGTACAGACCTTAATCAGTTTGACATAATTATGTTGCAGGAAACCATGCTTACCAACTCTCCAATTTGGCAAGGACATACTATACACTTTACTCCTGCCGTACGCGGCGAAAAAGGTCGGCCGATGTCTGGTCTTCTAACTGCCATTACAATTAGTCCTACCACAGAACTTATGTCAACCTATTCTTCAAACGCATTCATGCAACTAACCATCATTTCTGTTTGCTCAATGTCATATGCTTTAATTAACATCTATTGGAACCATGCTAACATTACTGATGAACTCTTTTTTAAGGAAATGATTTGTATGTTGGACTTTATTGTGATGTCTCCAGAAATTGTACATACTATAATTGCTGGAGACCTAAATGTGCATCTTTTCTCCGCACGAGTCCCGTCGGAAAATTCTAGACTAATCCAATGGGAAGACTTGATGTCCGCACGGGGTTTTTGCATGTTAAATGGAGCTTGTGAAGGAGATGTTCCACCAAGTCACACGTGGCAAAGGGGTGTGTGAAGAGCTACTATTGATTACATATATGTCGACTCAAAGTTGTTCATGAGTGGAATAACTTTTAAGGTCTTGCCTCGAAGTGACAGTGATCATTTGCTTCTAACTAGTCACTGGAAAACTCCCTTGGCAACACCACTGAAGCATGCAGCTACTTACTCTGAAGCGCTTAGTGCAAACTCCCAGCTAAATCGAATTAAATGGCATGACACAACAATACAACGTTACACTAACTCACTAGTGGCAGCATTTACCCACTCATGACTAAGCAGCTCTCATCCAAACGTCTGCTATTATGACCTTATGCAGGACTTTGTCCCAAGGAGTCAAGAACCCAAACGACAAACAACTTTGAGAAATCATGTATTTGATATATTGGTAAAAAAGAAAAAAACTGAGTTTCGTACGCAAAAGCGGAAAGCTAACCTTCTTCCTCTCAAATATAGAATCCCAGTTTTGACCCGTATTAAAACAAAATATCGAAACTGGATGCGCCAATACCGAGCAAACCTCTATCAAAAAGATGGAGAGAACATGTTATCCATGACTCGGAATCAAAATACAGCTCAGATGTGGTCCACACTAAATTCAGTTTCTTCTCACTCTCATACACTGATACAGTCGCATAATGTTTCCGAAAAAAGTTGGATTGCACATTTTACCAGAATATATGCGCGACCTATAACATCCCCTGCGGGGCCTCACTTTGGTAAGATTATGCCATTTCACCTCAATTTCACTAAAGGTGATATATTGCATATTATTTCAACACTGAGTGAATCCAAGGCTCCAGGATTAGATGGGCTTTCGAATAAAACATTCAAGAGTAATCCGAATTTATGGGCAGAGGCCTTATTTCAGATCTTTCAAAATATTATTGTTACACAAACTATTCCTGCTACCTGGAGACATTCTATAATTATACCATTGTTTAAGAAAGGTGATTGTCAGCAGCCTCAAAGTTACCGTCCGATTGCTATACTAGATGCTCCAGGCAAATTGTTTTGTCGGATTATTTTGCGAGAGTTCAATGATTGGACGCAGCAGAAATCCAAAAGGGACCCTTTCGAGTCTGGGTTCATTAAAGGAATTGGCTCTGCTCCAAACATGCTCAGACTTAATCTGATCAAACAAAAATATGTTAATGAAAATCGCAATCTTTATGTTGCCTTTGTTGACTTCAGTATTGCATTCGACTCAATTGATCGGCATCTACTATTTCAAAAACTCCATCAACATGGGTGTCCCTCCTCAATTCTCACATTAATAAAACTCTTGCATTCTCCAGCATTGGATCTTTCATGGATTCACATGCTTTGAATATTCCCCGTCGTCAGGCTGGGAATCCCCGGTACATTATATAGACCCTTTCCCGTAGGAAAACTTTTTCGACGCTTATGCGTCCTATCCACCTCGTTTTGTATCATGCGTGCCCGTGCCGTCAGGACGTCATGATATAAATACAGGCCCCGCCCCCGCGCTCCCTCAGATTTCAACCGTCTTTCAAAGCAGTGGGATCTTCGTGTTACTACTAGTGATAACTAGATTGTTTTTTTGTCTGTTTCGCGTAAGCGAAGTTCAAATCTGGAGAATTATGTCTGGAAAGGCGTTATTTCGCCCATGTGCAACCTGTGGCCTCAAAAAGGTTTATGAAGGAGACGGCCACATGGACTGTATCTACTGTCTCCACCCGCACCACACGGCGGATACATGTGAGATATGCCAGGGTTTCTCCCAAAAAACCCTTAAGGACCGTAAAAGAAGGCTGGTCGACTGGCTTAATGACGGAGCGGGTGCCTACCCGGCTTCGGAAGTTGGCTCCACGGCCTCCAGGAGCAAGTCGGAGCCTCCATCGAAGAAGGTGCGGCCAGCAGAAATTCGCCCTGAGGACAAGCATAAGGGGAAACATGCTGGATCCTCCTCATCTCATAAAAAGCCCTCCTCCTCCTCATCATCTAAGACGGAGAGGCTGGCGCTGTCTAAATCCTCCTCAGGGGACCGTCCCAGGTCTTCCGTGAGTCGAGAAGCTTCAGCCGGGAAGTCGGCATCAAAATCGACAACGAAGTCTAAAGGCTCGACGACGACGACTTCCTCGTCGACCTCGGTGTCATTGACGATGCCTATTACCGTTCAAGCAGCAGCGGTTGGGATTCCTTCGTCGACGGAAACTCAGTCTATGGCTTGGCTGCCTGAGGTCTATGACCCGATCCCCCCTGAGGTCTTACTGCAGCCAGACACGGCCTGCTCGGCGGAAGGGGAAGGTGACATGGTTCTGCAGCCATTGGATTTAGGCTTACGGCCTTCCACGTCGACGACGACGGCGACGAGTGCGAGCGGGGGTATGGTACCTATATCATCCACGTTGCTGAACCCCCAGACAGTTTTGTCTCTGGATGTGCTTAATACTCTTCAGAAGCTACTACAGCGGCTGGATACCCAGTTCCCTCAACCTGGGACGTCATCGTCACTTCTGTCTGTACCTTCCGTCGACGAGCAAACTTGTACGGCTCGCTCGTCGACGAATCACCCATCGGCTCCCCAGGCGGTAAAAGATCGTCCTCGAGCTCAGGAGGAGGGTGAGTTGTCGGAGTCCGACTCTATACATGATGACTCTGGGTCAGACATCTCCCTGTCACCGTCGAGGGACCCGACATGGAATTCGGATGTAGAATTGGAGTCTACGAGGAGCCAGACACAGCCATCTCCCCCTGATGATGTGGGAGCCTTCCATGCAATGATGGGGAAAGCGTGTTCCGAATTCGGCTTGATTCCTGAGGAGCAGAGGAAAGACTGTTTCCTTTTTGACCATATGGGTCAAAGGAGAAAATCGGTATTTGCCATCCCAATCCTTGACCACGTGTGGCAAGAAGGTCTCAAAACGATGCGCCATCCGTTCTCGGAACCAGCCATAAAGGGACGGATCGAGAAAAAGTTTAAAGCTCCGGAGTCCACTCCAAAATGTCTAACATCACAGCCTTTGTCTGACTCGGTGGTGTCGGCGGCAGCAGCTAGGAAGGCCAGGGTCCAGCAAAAATGTTCAACGCCACCGGAAAGCGAGGCTAGGAGGCAGGACGCATTTGGAAAGAAGGTGCTCTCGGTCGGAGCGACGACAGTAAGAGCAGCCAATTCCTTAGCGATCGTGTCACGATATGATAGGGAAATGTGGCACAAATTAGCCCCTATCCTAGAACACCTGCCAGACGAACACCGAAAAGCAGCTATGTTACTGGTGCGGGACGGCGAGGAGGCCTCGAACCACGCTATTAATATCGCAGTGGACCTAGCAGAGTCTGGTTTCAAACAAATCAACCATGGAGTAGTGCTTCGTCGACAAGCGTGGCTCAAATGTACTACTTTCCGTCCTGAAGTACAGTACAAAGTCCTGGACATGCCATGCGAAGGGGAGCACCTGTTTGGCGAAAAGGTTGATGAAGCGCTGAAAGGGATGAAAGAAGACACGGATACTGCTAGGTCCCTCGGCGCCCTTCAAACGGGTAGAAATTTTCGCTCTTTTCGCCCTTTCAGAGGTGCTTCTGGAAACTCCCGCTTTGGAGCCTCGAGGGACCGTGGATTTAACAGGCCCTCGTACTCTTCACAAGGGTTCAGACGAGCGTCCCAGTCGGCACGTGGAAGCAGGGACTATCAAGCCTCCAGGCGGCGAGGCTCAGGTCCGTCGTCAACGAAGAACAAGCAAACCAGCAACCAATGACGGCCTTCGGAACGTCCTGGGGGGTCGAGTCTCTCATCACTTCGACCGATGGAAATGCATCACCAAAGATCGATGGGTCCTAGACACGATTCGCATGGGTCATGCGCTGCAATTCAAAGACAAGCCTCCGCGTCTTCCTCCTTTATTCTCGACACAGCCCCACCTCCAAATCCTACGACAAGAGGCGGAGCTTATGTTGCGAAAAGGGGCGGTAGAGAGAGTTCCTGTGGCACAGGAAGGCCAAGGAGTTTATTCCAGGTTCTTTGTTGTCAAAAAGCCAAACGGCAAATGGAGGCCCATTCTCGACCTGAGGGTACTCAACAAGTGGCTAAAGAGCCAAAAATTCAAAATGCTAAAACTCCAAGAGGTTATCAGATCGGTGCAACCCATGGACTATCTCTCTTCACTAGACCTTCAGGATGCTTATTTTCACATCCCAATACGCCCACGACACAGGAGATATTTAAGATTCGTCGTCGGGAGAAAGCATTTTCAGTTCAAGGTCCTCCCGTTCGGGCTCAAGTCCTCCCCCAGGACGTTCACCAAGTGCTTGGCCCCTATAGCGGCCCATTTAAGGAAGGATGGTCATCATGTCTATCCATATCTAGACGACTGGCTAATCAGAGGGTCATCCAAGGAACAAACACGAGACAGTCTACGAGCCACAATGTCCATCTTACAGGAACTGGGCTTCGCAATAAACTTCAACAAGTCCTCAGTAGAGCCTTCGAGGACCTTGGTCTTTCTAGGAGCGGAGTTTCATACGCACACAAGCCTGGTGAAACCATCCAGCGAAAGAATTCAGAAACTTCAAAACAAGGCGTCGGAATGGAGCGGCGGTACCAGAGTCTCTGTGCGCAAGTACATGTCCCTGCTAGGGACCATGTCGTCCTGCATTCCGTTAATAAACAACTGCCGTCTGTTTATGAGGCCTTGCCAGGAATTTCTAGCGGACCGTTGGGCACAGAGCAGAGGTCGCTGGTCCGACAGACTGGTCGTCGACGAACAACTAGTTCAAGCACTCGGCTGGTGGAAAGTGTCTACTCACCTAACGAGAGGGATGCCTCTACTGGAACCAGAGTTCCAAAAGACGGTGGTGACGGATGCATCGCTGAGCGGATGGGGAGCTCATCTGGATATGTTACAGGTACAAGGCCAGTGGTCTTTGCAGGAGTCCTCCCTGCATATCAACCTGCTAGAACTGAGAGCAGTGCGATGGGCTCTGAAGTCTTTTCTTCCGCAACTGAGGGACTCGGTGGTGCGTGTCATGACGGACAACACCACTACGATGTTCTACTTGAGGAAACAAGGAGGGACACGTTCCAGGTCCCTATCGACAGAGGCACAGAAAATCTGGCATTGGGCCCTTCAACACAACATACAAATCTTAGCATTTCACCTACCAGGAGTGAAAAACGTGGAAGCCGATGCCCTCAGCAGAGAAATGAACGAAGTTCACGAATGGGTGCTGAACGACCAACAACTTCAACAAGTATTCAAGGAATGGGGACACCCTTCCATAGACCTGTTTGCAACGAAGAACAACAAGAAATGCCATCAGTACGCAAGCAGATGGCCTCAGCAGGGCTCACTGGGGGATGCGTTCTCATTCCCATGGACGAACAAATTCCTGTACGCATTTCCTCCTTTTCCCCTTGTCAGGAGGACGTTGCAATGGATCCTCAGGTACCCATGTCGGGTAATTCTGGTGGCCCCATACTGGGCCAGACAAGTGTGGTTTTCAGACCTACTACACTTAGCGGCGGCGGAACCGATGAGATTCCAGAAGACCCCCGACCTTCTGTCTCGACAGGAGGGTGTCGTTTGGCATCACGACCCGGACAGCCTCAAGTTGACGGCCTGGCTCCTGACTTCGCCGAATTTGGTCGGCTAACGATTCCGGAGGACTGTCGACGTATCCTGCAAGCGGCAAGAGCACCTTCCACAAACGCCTCATACGCGTACAAATGGAAAAGGTTCTGTCAATGGTGTGAGGATCAACCAGGTTTGGCCCCGCAATCGATTAGGCCGGAACAGCTCCTTCCATACTTGCTGTTATTAGCTCAAATGGGCCTGTCGGTGTCGTCAATAAAAGTACACCTAGCAGCCATTTCCAGGTTTACTCGTCGACGGCACTCGGCACCATTGTTCAGCGACCGCCTGATTAAGCACTTCCTTAAAGGCCTCTTTCGGAGTTTCCCTCCAGAGAAGAAATTTCCACCGGAGTGGAGCCTCAATCTGATCTTAACGTCTCTTATGAAACCTCCGTTTGAGCCAATGTCATCATCGTCTCTGAAGTTTCTGTCGTGGAAATTGGCCTTCCTGGTGGCCATCACTTCAGCCCGACGTATCTCAGAAGTTCAGGCTCTAATGGTGGACCCACCATACTTACGATTTTTCAAGACCAAGGTAGTCCTAGCCACTAACCCACAGTTCATACCAAAAGCTCCTTCGGTGTTTCATAAACACTCTTCTATCGTGTTGCCTACGTTTTTTCCGGAGCCATGCTCGGGAGCGGAGCGCATGCTACACACATTGGATGTAAAAAGGGCTCTCAAGTTTTATCTTCATCGTACGCAACCGTTCAGAGAAACGAGACAGCTGTTTGTGGCCTATGGGTTGGGTGCTAGAGGAAAAGCCATTTCAAAGCAAGGACTTTCAAGATGGGTGTCATCTACCATCTCGTACTGCCATTCCAAGGCAGGGAAGCCTCTTCTACGACGGCCAAGAGCTCATTCAACTAGAGCAGCGGCATCGTCGACGGCACTGTGGGCCGGAGTCCCTCTAGGGGACATCTGCATGGCGGCTACCTGGGCGACTACACACACCTTTACCCGCCATTACTGCCTGTCGCAGCAACATGCCGAAGACACCCGGATGGGACAGGCGGTGCTTCGACACCTATTCCAGTAAGGTAAGCCCCGGCTGCGGGGTGGCATCCTGTGGAATTTATGACTGTATGTGGTCAGTTTTTTCCCTATGTAAACTATTACTGATGTATACATAATCTTAGGGAACGGCCTTTTGCGAAGAATGTATAGGGGTTTGCATGCACACCTCCTCTTGGGGGTAGTACTGCTATGTAATCTATTCAAAGCATGTGAATCCATGAAAGATCCAATGCTGGAGAAGGGAATAGTTTCTTACCTGTAACTCCATTTCTCCAGCATTGGTATCTTTCATGGATTCACATGCGCCCACCTGCCTCCCCTGATCATGCAAACCGGTTTCCCCACTACTTTGGGGGCCGAAATCTGAGGGAGCGCGGGGGCGGGGCCTGTATTTATATCATGACGTCCTGACGGCACGGGCACGCATGATACAAAACGAGGTGGATAGGACGCATAAGCGTCGAAAAAGTTTTCCTACGGGAAAGGGTCTATATAATGTACCGGGGATTCCCAGCCTGACGACGGGGAATATTCAAAGCATGTGAATCCATGAAAGATACCAATGCTGGAGAAATGGAGTTACAGGTAAGAAACTATTCCCTTCTAACACCTCCTTGCAGGTGAGATTATCTTTAGAGGGGCTCCTTACAGCTATTATTCCAACTGAGCGAGGCTTAAAGCAAGGGTGTATGCTTGCGGCTACATTATTCAATTTCTTTCTGTTAGACATTGGTATGAAACTTGAGAATACAATTTCCGATTCACCTAAGCTAGGCATTCAGAAAGTTACATGGCTGCTTTACGCCGATGACCTGGTATTACTGTCTTGTTCACCCTATGACCTTCAAAACCTTCTAAATAAATTGCAGGAGTATGTTCTTGAGAACAATTTACCTATTAACCTTGAAAAAACTCAAATTGTTGTGTGTCACAAATCAGCAATTAAAAAAACTTGTAGATTTACCTGGTCCTTGCATAATCAAGAGTTACTCGTAGTGCCTTACTACAAGTACCTAGGTCTTCCATTTTCAGAAGTATTGAACGATGATATATATCGTGTCACACTTGATGCAAAAAATCGCTCGCTAATATCCCAAGCCAAAATATTATTGTTTAAATACGGCAAATTCACGCTAACTCACGTAATTGCCTTTTTCCAGCAAAAAGTAACTCCCATTCTAATCTATGGAGCAGAGACTGTAGCTCCAAAGCCAAGAACTTTTTGGGACCGTCTTGAATCTCAATTTTGGAAAGGTTTGTTGAGATTGCCGCAATCGACCCCAATCCCAATGATTCGTTATGAACTGTTTTATGGAAATTTTGCTCACTTTACCGGAAATGTTTAATTGGTGCATCGTCTCACAATATTCTGGGTGTGTTGGCTAACCATTTGATAACCTCCAAATTGAAATTCCCGGAGAAATGGTCTGAATGTGTATTAGACATACTAGTTAAGGCTGACATCTCAATAGAATTATTGTTGTTGAATCCAACTAAGGCAAAATTAAAACTGCACCACCATGACTGGATATACACGCGCCAACAATGCTTAGAATATGTAGATTGCGACTTGGTAAAGTATTCGCATAAAAAAATGCGTAGTCCAGAGTCATATCTAATTAAATGTCCTTCAAGCTATATGAGAACCCAGTTGATGCGCATTCGGCTAAATTTGTGTTTAACAAGACAGATCTTGGGAAGGAGACATCTAGTGCCCCAAGATCAAACATTTTGTAGATATTGCCTTAACTACAAAACAATTGAGACTTTATGTCACTTAGTGGTTGAGTGCCCGGCTCTGAAATATGTGAGGTACAAATTTTTTCATGCAAAATGTAATTTCTACATAGAATATTCTATTGAAAAACTTTGGAATTACTTACTGACTAGTACGAATCCCTCTGTTCAAATTGCGTTAGTACAATTTGTTAATCATGTGATCAATGATCAATCAAGCTAAGAATGCAAGACTTTGTAAAACTATATATTTGTATATTTCAATTTTATCTTTTTGTATCAAATCAATTTTATTCAGATTTACATTGTATGAAACTATTGTTGATGTAAACTTCTCTGTTTGAAAGGTTGAATTATTCAGCCAAATCAATAAAAAAAAAAAAAAAAAAAATTGTTTAGCTTTAGAAGGCAACTATAGGTTTTGGACACACACTTTTAAGTTGAATTTACTGACTCGGAATATCCTTAGTTTCATTAGGTAGGGAAATCCCACCTTAGCATAGGGCAAGTTGGCCCTTACACCATCCTGACATTTTTTATTTCAACAAAACATTTTATTAGGCATTTTTAGATGAGATGATGTAAATATCTGCATTTTAAACACAAACCGATCACAGCACAAGTTCATTAAAGGTGTAACTCTCTACCGGGATTCAGCATTAGGCTTTTGTTCTGTCCATCCTCTCAGCATGCCTTGTCTGTGGCTTGCTCATTCCTTTTTTCTCGACTCCTCATTGGAATAATTTATACAAAGGTGCGCCTGGTTATGTCCATGCTCTATCCAGGTGGATGAACATTTAAATGATAGTTGAGCAAGGAAATGGAAACCCAACAGATGGACATACACACCTCCTGACAGTCAATGGACGAAACAAATGGTGCCAATGACTATTGCATGTGATTCAAATTTAATACATCAGATTTAGATTGCAAATACATCTTCAAGCAAAAAAACATAGGCGATTCCATAAAATATATACAACGTACATAAAACAATATACAATTACATGTGCAAATATGACTCCTTTTTTAACCAGTTTTGACAGCAATAGCAAGCTCTATGGTCCCATATGGGGGATGCCATGAGGAGGATAGTGCAATTGTAGTACATTAGGTAGAAACCAGTAGACTGGACTGTTAATGAGTGACAATGTTGTGACAGAATGAAAGGTCTAGACAACTGTGTTTCAGCCTCTAAGCGGCTCCTGCGAAGTCAGTCTGTGGGTCAAATTGATCATGTAGATTCAGCGGTGGACTTGCATGATGAATGTGATGTCCAGTCCTCCCCTCTGATCAATTTGACCAACAGACTCTGACTTCGCAGGAGCTCCAGTCTCTTTCAAAGTGTCGCGATCAACACGCACGTGACCCATTCCGGACTTCACCGGCTTTATCTGATGATCTGGACTTTCAGATTTATAGCCATCGTGCTACCCATTACGATCACATAGAATCTTTCAACACTCCAATCTTCTCCGTTCTGATGAAAGCCGATCAAGTTACAGCCACACAAGAACCGCTTAGGGGCCCAAACACAGTTGTGTAGACCTTTCTTTCTTTGGGTTATGGGCAAGGATTGTCAGTGACACTGCTGTTGACCTTGTAATGCTACCCATCGTTAAGATGAAGTTAGAGGGTGGTTAGTTGTGGGGCCAGTATATGCGAGTAGATTTTGTAAAATTTAGCAGTTAGTCCGTCCGAACCTGGGGCTGTGTTTTTCAGGGATTGTATGGCTCTTTATTTCTTCTAACGTAAGATTCTAATTTGTTTTCTATTGTGGGGGGAACTGATGGATCCTATGTACTGGGCTTGTCGGTCGGGGAGTGTTGCTGGCCCTGCCATTATTGCACTGTGGTAGTTTACTATGGCTTCCAATTTCTCTTTGTCAGTGTACAGGGCTTTGCCGTCTTTTTCTATGAGTTGAGTTATGTTATTCCTCTTGTGCACCCTCTGTAGTTTATAAGCAAGTATACAGTTAGCTTTATTGCTTTAACTGTAATCGAATTGCTTTGTATATGCTAAGGATTTAGCCGAATGGTCTGCCCAGTGCATTTCTAATGGTATTTTGGCTTTAAGTTCTCTCTGATTTTCTAGACCTGCGTTTTATTTTTTTAACACTCTCTCCAGGGTTGTAACCTTCTACTCTAGTTTGGATGCTAGGATTTTAGAGACCCGCTTTTGTTCGGCACCGGCACTAATGAGTGTTCGTCCCTCCAACAACCGGCTTCATGGCATCCCAAATTATATCTATGGTGGAGTCTGTTGTTGTGTTTTTCTCTAAGTAGTTGGACAATGAGTCACCTGTTTCCCTTTTAATATTTTCGTCTAACAGGATGGCGTCGCATAATTTCCAGTACCTCGGGGGAGGGAGAGGAGATCCTCTTATGTGTAGGTCTGCTGAAACTGGGGCGTGATCGGATATCATCTGAGTATGAGTCTCCACTGTATCCAGACAGGGCAATAGAGCGCTTGTGTCCAGCAACAGGTCAATTCTTGAAAAGCCTTTGTGTGCATTCGGGTAATGGGTATAGTCATTGGCTCCCATGTTGGATAATCTCCATGGGTCCATATTTTCAGTTTCTCTGAGGAGCTTGGCTAGGGATAGTGCTCGGTTGGGGGAAGCGTTTTGTCCTTTAGTGGATCTGGGACCACATTGAAGTCTCCACCCATAAGGAGGTTTCCCTCTGAGAACGGCAGCAGGATTGGGAGCAAGTCCGATAGAAATTTTTCTTGGGCATTTTTAGGGCTGTATATGGCAGCTATAGTTATCGGCTGTTCCAGGAGGTGCCCTTTCACTAGGAGGTATCTACCCTCAAACCCCTCCCCCCCCCCCCCACGGGTCTCTTTTTAGCAAGATTCCTGTCAGTGGAACCTTGTCACTTAGTAATATTGCCACTCCCCCCTTTCCTTTTTCTCCCCTGATGTTGCATAGAATGATTTTTTTAATCTTTTGAATCTAATGAGTCCTTCATCTGTTTGCAATAATGAGTCTCCTGGAGGAGCACTATGTCCCCTGCCAGTAGGTTCAGTCTATGCTCTACTGATCTGCATTTCCCCAGGATGTTGAGGCCCTGTACACTCCATGTAAGGATTCGAATTTCACTTTCGTCATCCAACCCCATGGAGTTCCCTAGTGGACTTAGCTGTAGGTGTTTTCAGATCGTCCCCTTCTTGTGTAACTTGGATGGTGGTGTTTTGATTGTGTGTGATTGCGATGCCTTTGGATGTCGTTGAGTTGATAATTCCGGTTTCTTGGGAGAAACGGACCAAGGTTCCTTTTCCTACTCCCCTAACCACTCCCCCCTTTAGAACCTTTCGGGGTGAGACCAGCATCACCCAAGGGCATAAACGGCTGCGCCCCCACCACCAAGCAAACTGAGGCCAACAGGGCCTAAGACGTTGTCGGCGAGACATTGTGGTAAACTCAGCTTTTCTGCTTCTTTCTGAGGTAAGTGACTTCTCTTTAGTCTTTCCCTTAAGTAATATCGGGGATACCCACATTTTCTCTACTTGTTTCCACAAGACCCTCAGTCTGTCCCTTCCCGCGGGTCGATCGTAGTGATCGGCCCTTGTTGAGAGCTGTTGGGGATCTCAGGGAGAAGTGACTGACCTTAGGTAGGTGCTTCCTCTTCGGCTCAGTCTGGGTTAGGGTTTCTCCGAGGCGGGCCTCGGATCCTGCGTCTTCTGTTAACTCGAGTCCAGGTTGTTGCTGCTTGCTTCTTGTGTGGTGACTTCCATTTTAGATTCCTCAATTCCTACTCCTGCACCTATACATTTTTCTGCTTCTTTTAAGGAGAAGATCTGTGTTTGGGTTCCTTCCCAGGTGAATTTCACCGAGGTCGGGAAGCCCCAGCGATATGGAGCTTTTCTTTCACGTAGCCATTCTGTGAGTTGTTTGAGCGCTTTTCTTTTTTGAAGAGTGGAAATTTGCCAGGTCTTAGTATAGTAGGTTGGGAGAGTCCCTGAACAGGATCTGCTGCATAGATCTGGCTTCTCTCATGATTTCTTCCTTCACTCTGTAAAAGTGAATACTGCTAGAACATCCGCGGGAGACGAAGATGACTGTCTTTGGGCCGTTCTGTGCACTCAGTCTATTTCCAGTGGGGAGGTATCTGGGAGAGTCAATATGAACCTGAATAGGTCTGTTGCATACCTCTCCAAATCTGAGTCTGGAATTGTAGTGGGGATGCCTCGTAGGCGAATGTATTCCTCCTCGAGCGGTTTTCGGCATCTTCTTGTTTTGCTTTGTGAGCTTTGCACCTGGCTTCTAAGGCTGCCATCCTGTTCAGACCTTTCTCCACTTCAAACACCTGGTTGTTTCCAATGTCTGCTGTTCGGTTTTCTACAGCTTCAACTCTCCTGTCTAGGGTGGTAATCTTTTTCATTACTTCGTCTGATCGCCTTTGTTGAGGCTGTCAGTAGGTCTTTGAGATCTGATTTTGTGGCTGATTGGGCCATTTCCGGGACATCAGTGATGGGAGCTGTCTCTGGAGTCTGTGTCCCTGTGAAGTCACCTTTCTTTGGTTTCTCCGGGATGGTGCTGTTAATTAATGTAGCAATGTCCACCTGCTTGGTCGCTTTCCCGCTCTTTGCCATGATCTCCTGTTTGGGGCTGGATTGGGCGCAGCGGTAGTCTGTAGTGTTACTCTTTTGTAGCCTCAACTCTCCGTTGTTCCTCCTCTTGAGCTTCAGTGGCAGGTGATCAGTGTTCAGTGGGGTCACTGGTTTCTCAACGTTTCACTTGCTCACAGTTCTAATGGTCCGTCAGTTGTAGCCATGTAGCCGAATAGAATATTGCTGTTTTCCACATCGGCTGAGAGGATTTTGCATTCGCTGGACGTTGCTCATGCCTTGAAGTTCTACGTGTCATGCACGAAGGGTTTTCGGAAGACTTCTCAATTGTTTGTGAACTTTGTGCCTGTGAATCATGGGAAGGTCTTGTCCAAGGCTTCCATCTCAAGATGGCTCTTCGGCTGCATCATGCACTGTCATTGGCTGGCTAAACGGCCTCTGCCAGGCCGTACGAGAGCCCACGCCACCATAGTGATCAGTGCAATGATGGCATTCCTTTCTGGTGTGCCCCTGCTCGACATCTGCAGGTGCTGCAACATGGAGGTCCACGCAACTTCACAAGGTTCTACTGTGTCGACAGGGATTCCATGGAGGAGTCCAGAGTCGGCCAGGCAGTGCTACACAACCTGTTTGCTTGAAGTGAGTCTGTTCCAGGGGTAAGTGTTCATTGCGTCTGTTGAGCCTTGCCACCTCGCATGGTTATGTAATGTGTAATGCTGTGTATTCGTTATTCATGAGCATGTGAATCCATGCCAGACCCCATGCTCGAAAGTTTGTTACTTACCTGTAACTATTGTTCTCCTGCATGGGTCTGCCATGGATTCACATATGAAACACTCCCTCTGCAGTGGTTCTTGTTCATACTGCCACTTTATGTGCTTATCAAATCTGAAGCTGGCTGCCAGCCGCGGGTCTTGGAGAGGACTGTCATTGGGTGGGGGCAGTATGGCCCATAGGACAGTGATTGGTTTAGAGTAGCAATACAGTTTTAAAGTGAAACTGGTTTTTCTTTTACCGAGGATTCCCAGCTTGACAGGGAATATTCATGAGTTTGTGACTCCATGCCAGAGAACAATAGTTACAGGTAAGTAACTTAACCTTTGACCCCTTCAGTAGTTGATCATGGGATTCAACTGTGTCCTCAAGATGTCCAACCTGTGTTTTGGTCTCGGTGATGCGTCCACTCTTTATCCATTGTACCCTAAAGGGAGCTGATATTGGTGACAATATAGACTAATTTAGCGTTAACACATCCATAAAGGGATCCATTCCAGCCACATGTTGGGGTTGCCTCTGCAGCGTAAATAGCAGACGCCTTCCGACCAAGGGTCCTGGCAACGGAATCAATCGAGCCACGCTTTTTCCTCAATACAGCCGATCAACAATTTCACATCCACCGTCTAGGATTGCTAACTGGGGGACCTCACTGGTATGTACTGGTGCCCAAAACCAGCATGCCAGGGGTTTGGTGCCCCATCTCACACCACGCAACAGGTTAACAGGGCCCGGCAGAGCAGGAGGACAAAAACTAAAATAAAAAATATCCTTCCTGTGAATGTAGAGCAGCACCATTAATACACGTAATGGTGAGTAGCAGCAGGATCTCAAATGCCAAGTCAGGCCTCAAAGCAGGGGTTAAAGCATTCTCGCGCCCCAGCCCCAGCCGCTGTAACCACACATCTCGGATTAAGCAGAGCGATGAAGGTGAAGGCCCAAAGGCACCCAGCTGCACAGCCTGTCTCAGCGGGTAAAAGGATTCACTCTCTGAGCCTGTGAAGCAGGCAATCGGAGGCCTGGTCCCAAGGACCCTGCAGGAGCCGCAAGACTCCGGCCAACGGCAATCAAAGATCTTGTTGGGATCACACCAAACAGGCCCTCTGTGTCAGCCCAGTCATGCACCGCAGCACGTTAAGCCGCTCTGTGCCCCCGAGGCCTGTCAATGCCAGGCCACTGCCAGTCTGGGAGGTCACATACATCGGCCCAGGCAGACCCCAGCTATATCCAGCTGCAATTAGCACATGCTCCCCGCCCGGAGTTCAAAGGGAGCCACCTCAGTACAGCAGCCGCCGATCTCTCCGACAATCGGTGTGGACCTGCACTATTAGATTAGCAAGCCGCAGCTGCACTCGCCAGCAATATCACGGGCTGGAAACAGGATTCATTCAGCACAGGATGTCGACTGCTCAGCAGCTGATTCCCTCCCACCCGAGCAGCTTTTAAACCAAAGTAGTCCCTGCCTAGCAAAATGCCAATAGGAGACATTTTACACAAGCGTTTCACTTTGCTATTGTGGTCGCATGGTTAAGGTTTAAAAACTCAATAAACAATACATTTAGCAAAAGGGAGGATAGGGGACGGATGCCATTCACCTGCTTATAGCATTCATTTCTGCCCTAGTCATGTAGTATGCATGCAGTGCTTCATCATGGGCTTACTACCTCCTAGGGCTATATGCAACAGGGGTAGTTTCCCCACTCGAGCTGCCCAGGATGGTAGTAAAAAAGATGCTGGCATGGCCTTGTACTCGGCCTCCCTCTGTCCCATTCCCACACAGCTGACACACCCTCTTTCCCTGGGTTGCGAAGCAAAGCTCTGCAGGCAGTGAGTCTCAAGGTAGGCCAAGGGTGTAGGCAGTGAAAGGCTCCAGTTATGGTCTGCCTGCCAGTATATTAAGATGACTTCAGAGAATGATTGTCTTCAGGGCGTCCTAGCAAACTACTGGTAAACAGTGACGCTGACAACATGAACCTATTTATGTGGGTATAGCTCCCATATTGCTGATTGTCTATTGGCTCAGCATTTGCACTATGTCTCGGAGGACATACAGACACGCATGCATGTGTGGACCCAAGAAGAGGATCAGCAATATTCTCCAACATTGGATCTTCCATGGATTCACATGCTCATGAATATTCCTCATCGTCAGTCCGGGAATCTGCGGTAAAAGAGAAAACACTTTCACTTACAAACTGTCTTTCGAGTGGATTGTGCCCCCCAACGTATTCTTCATCTTAGATAGATGTATTCCATCCAGCTTTAGCTGCTTCAGAAAAAAACTACGGCAGAGGGTGCCGTGCGTCCATGTCAAGTCGATGATCCCTCGAAGGCCTCCGTCGAGGGTGATGTCATCGGGTATACAAGTAGCACGCGCAGCACCCGTTGGCTTCAGTTCCGTTTTTCCACGGTACATGTTGCTTCGGAGATTCGGCGCGCCTCGAGTTCTGTGACGCAGTGAATTATAATATATTTCTGATGTTTGTTAATCTGCTTAGAATCACATGCTGTGCATAGGTCCGACATCCAGTGGTCACTGCGGAGTATTGCATTTTGTTTTTCGTAGTCGAAAAGGGGACGTCGACAAGGCGTGTCTGTAACACTATCCCTATAGTGACGTGCGTCGTACCCACAATCCCTCACGCGTCGAGGTCCCTCAGATTGTTTTTTTCCGCCCAGCTTCTGGTCGCCTTAGGCGGAGCTCCTAGAGAGACATTGCAAAATAGCTCGGCTCACGCCCTGCTTATGGGGATGAACACCCCGGCGACAAGGACGCACATAGACCCCATAGGCCTAAGCACACAACCCACGGCTCTTCTTCGTCGAAGACGAAGGATCCATCAGCGCCGAAGGGGACGCAGGGCACTCCGGCGTCTACCTCAGACCGTAAGGGTCTCAAGCCCCACCCGCAAACGCTGCCGCGACCAGCGATTGGGCTTTCATCAAACACGGGCGCTACCTCAAAAACATCCGACGTAACGCTCCATAGAGCGGCCGTCGAGAAACAACGCGTAACGCAGGGAACGTCGATACCAGAGCCCTCTACCGAGGAACTCGTTGTCGAGAGCCTGGCGAGAATTGTTTCCGAAGACAAACGTAAGCGGACGACGAAACAGATGTCGAATACCGCACCAAAAGCTATAGAAATGCCGAAAAAGCACAAGAGTAGCCAAGAACTGCCCCCTTCATCTAAGGGCACTTCTGAACTACCGGAGGGCTTTTCTGAGGGCAGGGAAACCTTTCGTCGACGTTGTGGGAGCGTTCTAAGCGTTTGGAAGGCGAAAACACTGATTTCCCCCCTCTAGACTATTCAGGGGTCCCCCATGAGACCCTTGAAAGACTCCATTCTTGTATGGAAAAAATGGAAAGGTTTTTGGGAAGCAAAAACCCACCCACACACAAAAGACCAGGAGAATGGCCCCAGGATGACCCTAGGGTCAAGATCCCTAGACTGTTTCCCCTTTCTACAGACGTATATAACCTCACTGAAGAGGAGCAATACCTCCAAGAAGATGAGGAGAGGTTGGGTGGAGAGGAAGAACATGAGGAAGAGGGGTTTGAAGAAGATCCTTACACTAGTGCAGGAGTTTTTGAAGAAGATACAGCTACCTCGCAGCCCTGGCAATCCCCATCAGTGCAGCCTTGGCAATCCCCATCTGTGCACTCAGACCCTGATGCCTTTCACCCTTCTCCTCCCAAGGATTCACCTATTGGAAACACCTCTCCCATAGATGACCAACCTTCCCTTAATGCACTATTCCGCAAGGCAGCAGCGCATTTTGAAATAGACACAGGGGAAACTCTTCCTGACATAGACTTTGTAGAAAAAGTTATTAAAGAAAAAGCCCCTGTTAGTCAGTCTATTCCGCTCCTGGCTTCCATAAAGAGAAGAATAACTCCTTCCCTTTCCAATCCTGCATTAGTCAGAGGGGTCAACCCTCGGATAGAAAAGCTCTTCAGCCCTTCGTCCTCTGACCCCTTGTACATCAGAGGTCATTCTATTCCGGACTCCCTTGTAGTTACTAATACAAGAAAAAGAGCGGGGGTACCACTATCCACTAGTGAGGCACCACCTGACAAAGAGGGCAAGAAGCTCTATGCACTTGGGAAGAGAATCACGACCTCCGCAGCCTTCTCAACTAGGATTGCGAATAACAATTCCCTACTAGCTAGCTACGCAGATGCACAGTGGAGCAAGCTGCGCAGCGAAGCAGAGGACGCACCAGAACCCCTGCGTTCACGCCTGTTAGATATCATCTCAGAGGGAACTCTTGTAAACCAGGGCATCGTAAAGAACTCCTTAGATGCCGCAGAGACGGCTGGCCGTTCCCTGGTTCAGGGAATACTTCTCAAACGCCATGTCTGGCTGCGCAATTCGGGATTTAAGCCGGAAACCCAGGCTTCCCTGATAAATAAGCCCATAGAACAAACACACCTGTTTGGGAAAGCAGTTGATGAGGCCCTAGAACATGCGAAGAAGGAATTTGATACCATCAAGACTCTTGACCAAATTTCTAGGCCCCCTAACAGACGCGGCTATGGCAATAGACGCTCCTTTCGTGGCCAACGCCAGCAAAACCAACAGCAATTTTACTCTGCTACCAACTGGCCCTCTAACCAGGGTAACAACCAATTCAGTCAAAGAGGCCAACGCCGTGGCAAAGGAAGAGGTCGCGGCTCCAGCCCCAAAGGTTCCACGACCAATACCAACAAATGACCCGAAGATTCGGGTCCCCTCCCATGCATCACCGGTCGGGGGCCGGCTAACATCGTTCCTATCAGCATGGGAGGAAATATCGTCAGACCGCTGGGTTTTATCCACCATAGCCCACGGATACTGCATCGAATTCAACGGTTCCCCGAAGTACAGACCCCCACGGAACCGACGCATGACACCGGAACACCTCACCATTCTTCTTCAAGAAGTAGAAGAGCTACTGAAAAAAGAAGCTATAGAGGCTGTCCCCCTATCTCAGGTAACAGAAGGTATTTATTCAGTGTACTTCCTTGTACCCAAAAAGGACTTAACCATGCGCCCTGTATTAGATCTGCGCCCAGCGAACAGGTTTGTCAAACCCCAAAAGTTTCGTATGGTGACCTTGCAGGAAGTAATCCCACTGTTATCACAAGGGGATTACATGACAACACTAGACATGAAAGATGCATACTTTCATATTTTAATGTTGCCAGCGCACAGAAAATACCTCAGGTTCAAGATAGAGAACAAGCACTACCAGTTCAGAGTACTACCCTTCGGCATAGCATCTGCACCAAGGGTATTCACGAAAGTACTGGCAGTGGCAGCGGCCCACCTACGCAGGTTATCCATCCGGGTATACCCTTACCTCGACGACTGGCTCATAACAGGGGATTCTTACGAAACATGCTTCTCCAATACCCAAAAGACCGTAGACCTTTTGTCCCAACTGGGCTTCTCCATCAACGAAAAGAAGTCCAGCTTAGACCCCAGCCAAATCAAACAATTCCTAGGGGCTCTAATTCAAACAAAGGACGGCCTCGTCTTCCCCTCCAACGAGAGGGTCCAAAACATGCTGTTTCAGATCCCCCATTATGTGGCAGGTCGAGAGGTGACGGTACGCAAGGCAATGCGCTTGCTAGGGATGATGGCGTCATGTATTTATTTGGTACCTCACGCGCGCCTGCGCATGCGCCCAATGCAAGAGTGGCTCTACAACCAGTGGTGTCAGGCCAGCGGACAATGGGACGATCTAGTGGTGGTCTCGCAGGCCTTGGTTCTCTCGCTACGGTGGTGGACAAAAGGAAAACCTGTTATTAGGGAAGACTTTTGCCACACCCGCAGTGGAAGCGACTCTAACCACAGACGCATCCCTCACAGGATGGGGGGCTCACCTATCCCATCAGACTGCTCACGGAGCGTGGACTCCAAGCTTAGCATCCAAGCATATAAACCTGCTGGAACCACTAGCGGTGTTCAAAGCACTTAACAGCACCACAGCCATGTACTACCTCAACAAGCAAGGGGGCACTCACTCTCCAGGACTGTCCAAACTGTCCCAGAATATATGGAAGTGGGCTCTCAAACACAACATGTTCCTACTATCACAACATGTACCAGGGGAACTCAATCTGCTAGCAGACAAACTCAGCAGAGACTTCCCCCTGCCCCAAGAGTACGAATGGCAATTGCACGAAGACATCGTCTTAGACGTCTTCACGCAATGGGGATTCCCGGAAATAGACCTGTTCGCAACTATGGAGAACTCACAATGCCAAAGTTACGCCTCCAGGTACCCCCAGAACCATTCCAAGGGGAACGGTCTGTCGATTCAATGGTCAGGGAAATTTGTTTACGCTTTTCCCCCGACTCCCCTTCTCAACAAAGTGGTGCACAAGATGCACCAGGAGCAGGTTACCATGATACTAGTGGCCCCAATGTGGGCCCGGCAGCCATGGTTCGCTCACTTGATGGAGATGTCCCTATCTCCCCCAGTGAAACTTCCCTGCCTGTACAACATGCTGTCACAGGACAAGGGCAGGACTCTGCATCCATGCCCTCAGACCATGAATTTAGCAGCCTGGCTCCTGAGATCATAGAATTTGGACATTTACAACTCCCGCAGAGATGTATGGACATCCTCAGGGAAGCCAGAAAACCTAATACTCGCCACTGCTATTCTAGCAAGTGGAAAATATTTGTCATCTGGTGTACAGGTAAGAGCATCAACCCGGTTGACTGCTCTCCCACTAACATTGTTCTGTACTTGACCCATTTACTGGATTCAGGTCTAGTCTTCAATTCCATTAAAGTCCATCTAGCGGCACTTTCTGCATACACCACTTCCCAACTTAAAGTGTCGTGATGGAAGATACCAGTTATCAAGGCCTTCATGGAGGGGGTAAAAAGAATACACCCTCCGATAGCTAACCGAGCTCCCGGATGGGACTTAAATGTGCTACTTTCTAGACTCATGGGCCCTCCTTTCGAACCCATGCACAAGGCAACTCTTAAAGACCTCACTCTTAAGACTGCTTTCCTAATAGCTATCTCCTCCATTAGGAGAGTAAGTGAACTACAGGCTCTTTCTGTACTAGACCCCTTCGTAACAGTTCACAAGGAGAAGGTGGTTCTACGCACACACCCAAGATTTGCACCAAAATTCATCTCGAAATTTCATGTAAACCAGTCAATAGAACTACCAACGTTCTTTCAAAACCCTTCCAGCTTGGGAGAAAAAAGTCTGCATACACTAGATGTACGCAGAGCCGTCATGTTCTACATGGAAAGAACCAGACCACTGAGAAAGACTAATCAGTTCTTTGTCTCGGTGGCAGCAGGAAGAGAAGGAGATGCTGTTTCAAAGTCCACTATATCTAGATGGATTGTTCAATGCATCACTCTCTGTTACACTCTTGCTAAGAGAGAACTACCCTTCAAGCCAAGAGCACATTCCACTCGAGGCACTGGGGCTTCCATAGCGTTCATTGCAAATGTTCCCCTTGAGTCCATCTGCAAAGCGGCTACCTGGAGTTCTGTGCACACCTTTACAAAACACTACTGTCTAGATGCACACTCTAGATCTGACTCCCAGGTGGGACAAGCAGTATTAAGACATCTTTTCTCTACTGTTCCTTCTCTTAACCCACCGCCAACTCCGGGTATTGCTCGCTAGTCTATGCACAGCATGTGATTCTAAGCAGATTAACAAACATCAGAAGAGAATGCATTACTTACCGTAAAAGCATTTCTGATGTTTGTATCTGCTTAGATTCACATGCGCCCACCCTGCCTCCCCGCTCGGATGGAAGGAACATAGACATCCCTTTCTATATTTCTCTCTCTTTTCTGTACTCACTCACGTCTAGAAGGCTCCCTCAGGGCAGAAAAATACAAACAGAGGGACCTCGACGCGTGAGGGATTGTGGGTACGACGCACGTCACTATAGGGATAGTGTTACAGACACGCCTTGTCGACGTCCCCTTTTCGACTACGAAAAACAAAATGCAATACTCCGCAGTGACCACTGGATGTCGGACCTATGCACAGCATGTGAATCTAACCAGATACAACCATCAGAAATGCTTTTACGGTAAGTAATGCATTCTCATATCGATATGTCCTCGTCATCGACGCAGACTACGACCCCGCGATCGGGTTTCAAAAAGTGTAAATCTTGCTGTTCGAAAATGTCTATCATGGACCCGCACCGAGAATGTCTGTGGTGTCTCGGGGAAGGCCACGACATGAGGCCTGTACAAAGTGTCAGGCGATGACGTGGAAGGCCTTGCGAGAGAGGAAGGGAAAATTACAGGTAGGTCGTAAATCTGACCGGAAAGCCTCTAATGTCGAGTCGAGGTCCCATGAGGAGAAGTCTCCTCGACGCGAAAGGCATCGGTCCAGGTCCGAAGCGATTCCCATCACTCGTCTTTCAAAAAAAAAATCAAAGAAAAGACGCCACAGGTCCCACTCCACCTCGTCCTCGGACGAATCCCCGAAAAGAATGAAATGCCCCACAAAACATTCTTCCTCAGAAGAGTGGGAAGCATTCAGAGTTAAAATGATGGAGGTGTGAGAAAAAGCAAAGCCTCTGTCTGTGCCTTCTTCGGAAGCCGGCTGGGAGCGTCATCGCTCCGACACTCGCGTGCCCTCGAGCCCGGGTGATCGAAGAAGGAAGGATCGAGAACCTTCAGGACGCCGAGCGAGAAAGACCAGTGGAGTCGACCCCTCGAGGTCACCGACGCCGTCCGAAACCCGATGCACCTCAAAGGACAAATCTTCGAAGAGTGCCTCGAAGCCGACTCAGTCGACGGCCACAATTCCGTCTGCGCCAATCGACGCCATTGACAACCTTGTCGAGCCCGAAGCCCTCGCCGCCAAAGGTTCTAAAGGCTCCAGTTGAGCCAACTCAACCAGAAAAAGGAAAAGAGAAGGCTGCAAAGCCTGTAATGCCTTCAGGGTCCACTAACACACCTCCTCCACCTCTCCCAGAAAAGGTTTTTAAACCTCTTCCTAGAAAGGAATTTTTCAACTCCCTGACCTCAATTTTTGAGCAACGGGAGAGATCTGATGAGGAGAATGTACCATTTGGACTGGAATATGGTACACCAAATGTCCCAGAATGCCTGATTTCTGAAGAAAGCAGGATGAGGGACCTGGTGGAATCCTTACATAATGCAAGTGGCATTGATGCATCTCCTGAAACAGATTTTGGCAGGCCAGAACCTGGAGAGCATGCCAGTCCTTCATACCGTTAACTAATTACAAAAGTGGTTGATTAATTAGAATGGGCTAGACCACCAACCCAATTCATCCAGGATGATTTGACCGATATATTGGACTATGGTCCCACCGAAGTTCCAGTCCTACCCTTCCATGTAGCCTTGCAAAATAGGGTGGCCAAAAATTGGGAGACTCTGGATTCTATTCCTCCAGTGAATAAATCCCTTACTCCAAAATACCGCCCTGCCAGTAGTGACCCCGGCTATCGTCTAAACATCCCACTCCCAAGAGTATGGTGGTCCAGGCAGCCACAGCTTCAAATAAAATGGCGTACCCTTCTTTCCCTCTGGACAGGTACGATAAGCATGTGGTTGGCTGGGCACATAAGGTATTTTCAGCCTGGAGTATGGCATTAAAATCAGCCAATCCACGTGTGCCTTGGCAAAGTTTTCGTACACTCTGTGGGAGTGCATTGCAATGGCGGCGGAGCACATTCCAGAAGGGGATGAAAGGGAAGGATTCCTAGCCATTGTTAGAGACGGAAAGGAGGCCATGCAGGAATCCCTTCAATCTGGATTGGACACTGCAGATAGTGTGAGCAGGTCCATGGGTACTAGCACGGTAATATGCAGATTTGCGTGGTTACGGAAGTCGGGTTTCACACCGGACGTACAGAACCGCCTTCTGAACATGCCCTTTGACGGGTCTCACCTTTTTGGCAGCAAGGCGGACGAGAGCCTTGAGAGGTTGCAGACCTCAAAAGCAACTGCCAAGTCTTTAGGAGCTGCTATTAGGCACCCTCCAGCCTTTTCGTGCGGCAGGACAATCTTGGAGGGGATGGTCCTATCGTTACTACTGCTTCTATGGAAAGGCGAGAGGAATGGCCAGTCAAAGGGGCCAGAAAAAGGCCACTCGCGGTGTACGAGGAAAACGTGCAAAGCCAGCTCCAGCCTCTTTGCCATCAGCGGCCGCAGCAACTGCCACAAAACCACTTTGAGGACTTGCATCAAAAGACACCTGTGGGAGGCAGGGTGTCACAGCATCTGCAAGAATGGCAAGCTATTACTTCAGATGTTTGGGCTCTGGAAATAATAGCCCAGGGGTACTGCCTTCCTTTTCTAACGCAACCTCAAAACAATCCACCAGGGAAACACATTTTTGAAGTTTTCAGACCTGCTCCTACAGCAGGAAGTACTAACCCTGCTGGAGAAAGGTGCTATAGAGCCAATACCTGTAGCGGAGAGGAACAAGGGATGGTACCCCCCGTATTTTTTTAGCCCCAAAAAGGACGGAGGGCTGAGACCCATCTTGGACTTAAGAATCTTGAACAAGTTCCTCAGGAAGGACAAGTTCAAGATGGTCACTCTTTTTCAGATCCTTCAGACCCTTCAACTTCAGGATTGGTTGGTGTCATTGGACCTCCAGGATGCTTATTTTCATGTGCCAATTCACGATTTCTCTCGAGGCTTCGCCTCCGAAGGGGTCGTCGACGCCTAGGTCGTCGAGAAACACGCTCGGAGCTCCGGCTTCGAGTCCTCTGTCGACGCTGACGATGCTGGCGGCGCTGCAGCTGACGTCGACGCCGATTTGCTCGACGTCGACGCCTTTTCTGTCGACGCCGGCGCCAACTCGTTCAGCGCCCTCGACTCCTTTCGAGTCGGTGGTGTGGGAAGGGGCCCCATGGCACGGGGTTTGCACCTAGAAAGGCAATGGCTAAGGTCAGGCACTGATTTGGTCCACAGAGGTCTTCCTCTCCCCGCCTGGAGTACATTTCAGAGGGTGATGAAGGCTCTGATGGGGGCTTGGTTCCGGTTACGGTTCCTGATGACCTTATCTCGGGCCATAGCCAGTTTGATGATCTGCGGCAGTCGCTGCATGATGCCAGTGGACTGGACACCTCTCCGGAGGTGGAGTTTTGTAGGCCGGAGCCTGGCACTCATGCCCATTCTTCATATCGGCGCCTTATGGGTTGGTCAGCTCCCCCAGGGGAGTTCGTTCAGGATGATCTCACGGACCACTTGATCTCGGTCCCCCCACTGACCCGGTTTTGCCTTTTCATATGGCTCTGCAGAGAAGGGTGGTGGAGGCTTGGATTGCTCAGGAGAGTCTCCCGGCAGTGGGCAAGTCTTTGTCGCGAAAATACCGTCCAGCCAGTAGCGACCCCTGCTACTTGTCTAGGCACCCCACTCCGGAGAGTTTGGTGGTGCAGGCGGCTACGGCCCCGGCAAAGCAGGCGTCGTATCGTACCATCCCTCCGGATAGGGACGACAAACGTTTTGACGGCTGGGCGAAGAAAGTGTTTTCTTCAGGGGGTATGGCGCTTCAGGCGGCCAACTCCATATGTGCCTTGTCCCGTTTCACTCACACTCTGTGGAACTGTGTTGCATTAGCGGCTGAACATATTCCCGAAGGGGACGAACGGGATGGCTTCCTTGCTATGGTTCAGGATGGCAAGGATGCTATGTGTGATGCCGTTCAGTCGGGTTTGGACTTGGCGGATTGTGTCAGCCGGTCCATGGCGGCGAGCACCGTAATGCGCAGGTTTGCGTGGTTGCGGAAGTCTGGGTTCGCTCCTGATGTGCAGTCCCGGCTCCTCAACATGCCCTTTGACGGTGAACACCTTTTTGGCAGCAAGGCTGACGAGAGCCTTGAGAGGTTGCAGACCTCCAAAGCTGCAGCAAAGTCGTTGGGTGCTGCAGTTCGCCAACCTCCGCCTTTTCGTCCTAGGGTACAGCAATGGAGGGGAGGTTCCTTTCGCTATTACTCGTCCTTCAGTAAAGCGAGGGGAGCTAGCAGTCAAAGAGGCCATCGTAAGAGTGCCAGAGGTGGAAATAAAGGTACTCGAGGTGCCAAGGCCGCTCGGGCAGTTGCCTCTTTACCCTCAGGCAACGCCGCAGCCGCTACCACTCAGTCATGAGGCCAGGTCCCATGGTTCGTCGGTTGGGGGGAAGGCTGGCGCAGCATCTTGTAGAGTGGCAAGCCATTACTTCGGATGTGTGGGTTCTGGAGATCATAACCCACGGCTACTGTCTTCCTTTTTGGCAGAGGCCTCGCGACAATCCACCAGGGAACCTCTCTTTGAAGTGTCCGGATCCGCTCCTTGCGCAGGAAATTCAAGCCCTGCTGGAGAAAGGCGCCATAGAACTGGTGCCTGTAGCGGAGAGGAACAAGGGATCGTAGTCCCCTTATTTTTTGATTTCAAAGAAAGACGGGGATTGAGACCCATCATGGACTTGCGCGGTTTGAACAAACTCCTCAGGAAGGACAAGTTCAAGATGGTGACTCTTTCTCAAGTCCTCCAGGCCCTTCAACTTCAGGACTGGTTGGTGTCTCTCGACCTCAAGGATGCTTACTTCCATGTGCCGATCCATCCCAAGCACAAGAAGTACCTGAGGTTCGCGGTTGGCGACTCGCACTTTCAGTTTCGGGTCCTGCCGTTCGGAAATGACATCCGCCCCGAGGGTTTTCACCAAGCTCATGGTGGTGGTGGCAGCGCATCTCAGGAAAGGGGGGATTCCCGTCTACCCCTACCTGGACGATTGGTTGATCAGGGGGAGCTCCCCTTCACAGGCTGGGCTTCTCCCTCAATTTAAAGAAGTCCCATTTGACACCAACGCAGCGGCTCCAGTACATCGGAGCAGTGCTCGACACGTCCCTGGGGCAGTGTTTTCCTCCTCAGGTGAGGGCTCTTCACATTCAGCAGATGGTGCACAAGTTTCAGTTTGCCCAGGATCTCCCAGCGTCCGAGTTCTTGAGACTGCTTGGCCTCATGGCATCCTGCATTCTTCTGGTGCCAGAGGCTCGTCTGTGGATGAGATCTTTGCAGTGGGCACTCAAGCTCCAGTGGTCTCAGTCCTCCGGCAGGCTGTCGGATCCTGTTCAGGTGCCGCCCTCGGTGGCCCGGGACCTTCTGTGGTGGGCCGTCGAGGGCAATCTGATGAAGGGGGCCCCATTTTGGCTGCCCTGGCCGGAGGTGACGATCGTGACGGACGCATCCCTCACGGGATGGGGAGCTCATGCCAACGAGTTGACAGTCAGCGGTCGTTGGTCTCCGTAGGAGTCCAGACTCCATATCAATCTGTTGGAGCTGAGGGCCGTCAGGCTAGCCCTGAAGGGTTTTCTGCCGACTGTGCGCGGAAAGAGTGTCCTGAATCTAACGGACAACACGGTGGCCATGCACTACCTCAACAAAAAGGGGGGGGGGGGGCAGGGTCACTTCCGCTGTGCAGGGAGGCGATGCAGCTCGAATTCTGGGCCATCCAGCAAGAAGTTTCGATCTCGGCTGTTCATCTGGCCAGAGACGACAACGAGACGGCGGATGCTCTGAGCAGGCAGAGCTCGATCTCTCACGAGTGGGAGCTGGCTCAGGAGATTCTCCTGGAGATCTTCGCCCTTTGGGGGACCCCTCAAGTGGATCTCTTCATCTCCAGTGTCAACCGGAAGTGCAAAAGGTTTTGCTCGCGGGAATTTCCTCCAAAAGGAGCCTTAGGAGACGCGTTCATGGTGGAGTGGTCATTCCCACTGCTGCACGCGTTTCCTCCAGTCCCCGTCATCCCCCAAGTGCTGCGGAGGTTACGGAGGTTCGGTTCCCGGATGATCCTCACTGCTCCGGCGTGGGCCCGGAGGACGTGGTACCCGGACCTTCTAGACTTGTCCATCTGCCCTCCACGTCGTCTTCCCTACCGAGACGATCTGCTCTCACGGGAGGGGGGTCAGGTTCTCCATCCAGAGGTCAGATCCCTCAACCCTCACGCTTGGCTTCTGAAAGGTTGAGGTATAAGGATTGGGACCTCCCTGAAGACGTGATGGAGGTGTTTCTCTCGGCCAGGCGGCCGGCAACAAAGTCTCTGTACCGGTGCCGTTGGAGAAAGTTTTGCGACTGCTGCAGAGTTGATAATGTGGATCCTTTTGAATGTGACATTCCCACGGTTCTGTCTTTTTTGCTTTCTTTGGCCCACAGGGGCTTGCAAGTGGGGACCATTAAAGGTTACCTGGCGGCGCTGTCCATCTTTAAGCACTCGTCTAAAGAGTGTTCCTATTTTAAGATTCCTTTAATTTCACAGTTTTTGAAAGGGCTCACTAATGTGTTCCCTCCGTCACCTTTTCTGGTGCCCGGTTGGGATCTGAACCTTGTTCTTAAGTTTCTTATGGGTGCTCCGTTTGAGCCTTTACATTCTTGCCCTTTGAGGCTGTTGACTCTGAAAACTGTGTTTTTGGCTGCGGTTACTTCTGCTTGCAGAGTGAGTGAGTTACAGGCACTTTCAGTTAAGCCACCCTTCACTGTGTTTCAGAAGGACAGGGTTGTCCTTAGTTTGTCCTTCTTTTCTTCCGAAGGTGGTTTCGGACTTTCATTTGAGCCATAAGGTTGTTCTTCCGGCGTTCTATCCTCCTCCACATCCTGGTAAGGAAGAGTAGAGGCTCCATAGGCTTGATCCTAGGAGAGCGCTGAGCTTTTATATTTCGCGCATGTCCCGGGTCAGAGTGGACGATCAACTTTTCATTGGTTACGCTGGAAAGCGTTTGGGACAAGCTGTGACGAAACAGACTGTCTCGTTGGATTATTTTAGCTATCTACGAGTGTTACCGCTTGGCAGGTAAGGACCTTCCGGCTGGCTTGCGGGCCCATTCTACCAGTGGAGTGGCTGCGTCTACTGCCCTGCAGAGGGGAGTTCCTATTCGTCACATCTGTGATGCAGCCACCTGGGCGTCAGTACATACTTTTGTACGTCTCTACTCCCTCAATTCCATCAGAGGGCAAGATCTGACCTTTGGCAAGGCAGTTCTCTATTCCGCAATTTGATTGGGCATGCTAAATTTGCATTCCAAATTCTTTCCCACCTCCTTGCTTGGTACTGCTTTGGGAGTCGGTCATAGATATGGAATACGTCGGAGGACCCAATCCCCTCGAAGAACAAGTTACTTTCTTACCTGGTAACGTTCTTTCGATGGGATGGTCCGACGACGTATTCCATATCGCTCCCTCCCTGCCTTCCCCGCTGCAGAATTTCTTTCGCGATTGCAGCTTGCGTTCCGCAAGGCCTTGTGTGTCTGACTGGCAGAAAACTGGTGGCACACGTTCTGGGAAAAACTATAACTGAGGCTATGGGCGTCGTACATCCTACTTATCACATCGGGTGACGTCGGCCGTCGGAGGAGGTCCTCGGGGAGGGCACATCGACGTCATCGACGCAGGACGCAGACGCCAAAGATTTTCCGAAGCAGCACAGCTGTGGACATTACCTGTCATAGATATGGAATACGTCGTCGGACCATCCCATCGAAAGAACGTTACCAGGTAAGAAAGTAACTTATTCATCTACACAGTAGAACAAGAGTGAGGGGGAAAACAGAACTGAGGCCAACGGGTGCCGCGCGTGCTACTTGTATACGCGACGATGTCACCCTCGACTGAGGCCTTCGAGGGACCATCGCCTCAATGACATCGGCGCCCTCTGCCAAATTCTTTTTCCGAAGCAGCTAAAGCTGGATGGAATACATCTAAGATGAGGAATACGTTGGAGGAACATCCAATCGAAAAAAGGTTACCAGTTGGTAAGTAACTTGTTCTTCTCCTATAAACCAATCACTGAGCTCTGGGTCACACTGCCCCCAGCCAATGACTGCCCTCTCCCTAACCCAGCCAATGACTGCCCTCTCCCTAAGCCCCTCCTCTGGCAGCCATCTACAGATTTTTACCGCACGTTCAAGTGTCAGGAGTCCTCATGTTATGCTCCAAGAGCTTTTTCCAATTTTTTTGCGCTTTTTCAGTAAAAAAGCTCCTATTTTTGTCAAGAGCCTGTGTGCTCTGTTTCTTTGACCGGCAAATGGTGATCCATTGTCGGCGTCTTTCAACTCCCCTCAAGGGCAAGAATTGTCGAGAGTTCATCGAAAATAACAGAAGACCATCAGGCCTGCACTGCACACCAGACCATATCGCAGGAAAAGGACGGAGTTTCCCTCTTCAAGCTCTGCTCCAGCTGCGGATTGAGGAATGCTTGTGGAGGACAAACACTCCCAGTGCGGCTACTGTCTTCACCTGGATCACAAAGAAGCAGATTGTGAGATCTGCCTTTGTTTCACCAAGCCCACCGTCAAGGATTGGCACAGTAGATTGGCGGCAGGGCTCAACGCCAAGGCCTCTACCCCATGTGGCAAAAAGGGGCAGGCCTCACCCAGGACCGGATGGTCCGAGGAGCAGGCTTTTAAGCCCTTTGAGGGCACTCCGTCCGTGGGGGGCCTAAGACCAGGCCAAGCACCGCGAGTCCGTTTCCATAGGGGTCGCCGCGCAAGCTGGTCCCGTGACGAGCAGGACGCGCTCATCTTCACCATCTGCCTCCATCAAGTCATCGCTCCAGCTCCTCCTCCTCCTCGAAGTCAGTGGCACTGGGTCCCCCGGCGAAGAAGGGGAAACAGCACCCTACGCTGCCTCGTCAACCACCGCACGTGCCCTCTCCCCCCTTAGGGACACTGGGACGGACCCTGCGATGACACAGATGGCGGCAGCGTTTCCCTCCCGCCAAGAGCTTCTTTCCAGGACGAAGTGGGTTTGTTCCACTCCATGGTTGCCCGCACATCTGATATCTTCTAGCTGACGCCAGAAGAGACTAAGAAGGAAGGTTTCCTTTACCAGCGACAGGAGGCTAAATTTGAAAGACCATTCTGCCAGTGCGCCTCCTAAATGACGTTTGGTATGAGGGCCTGGCGCTGATTAAGAATCCAGCTTCAGCTCTGGCGAAAAGGGACTGGCTGAAAAAAAAAAAAAAAAAAATTACCGGGTGCTGGAGTCTGCAGCCAAGTGCCTGCGGTCGCAGCCCTCCCCGCACTCTGTGGTCTCAGCGGCTGCGAGGAAGAAGTCCTCAAATCCAGTCTCTTCTGGCCTCCGTTCCCCCGGACAGCGAGGGGAAAGAAGTTGGACACCATGGGTAGAAAGGTGATCTGCTTGGCGGCGATGGAGGTCAAGGCATTGAATGCTCTTGTGATGCTGGCCAGATTCGACAGGGAGCTGTGGTACAAGATGGCCCGCTGTTGGACTTTCTCACGGACAATAAACGGGTGAGGAGGGCGAGGTGGCATCGGACCATGCCATCACCGTGGCCCTGGACATTGCGGACACGTTGTTCCGACAGATGGGGAACAGTTTCTGCCTCTGTCGTTGTGGCTGGTTGAAGGCCACCAATTTTCAGTAGGAAGTTCAGACGAGGGTCCTGGACATGCCTTTCAACGGAGACTACCTCTTTGGGAAGGCCGTTGATGAGTCGTTGCAGGCTATCAAGACTGACACAGAGACGGCCCGGGCCCTAGGCACACTTCAGCAGCAATAGCCTTCCTTTCGTGCCTCGGGAGGAAAATCTAGCATATCGTCGAAGGGTTTCCGCTGGGGATCATCCTTGTACCTCCAGCCCTCCTGTTCTATGACCCAGGAGGCCTAGAGGGGTTGTTCCTAGGCTTTCGGAGGTGGCCGCCGTCATCGTCGCTTCCAAGGCAGTACACGCAGGCCCTGAAGCAGGATTTAACTGGCCAGGACATCGGGCCCCCACCCTTGCACCCTGGTGGGAGGTCAGCTGGCGGGCTTCGTCAGTGAGTGGGAAAAGACTCCACCGACTGGCTGGACGCTCTTGCCCATGTACACACACACTTGAATTCCAATGGAAGTGTCTGCGGAAACCACCGCTGGCCCAGAAGGAGCAGCACATCCCTCAGCTCCTGCAGGCAGTACAGGCCATGCTAAGAAAAGGGTCTAAAGAGCTGGTTCCAAAGCTACTTCGGGGCTCCAGAGTCTACTCCAGATACTTATTAGTAAAAAAGAAGTCTGTGGGCGTGAGGCTCATTCTCGACCTGCCACGTCTAAACAAGTACCCCAAGTCCCAAAAATTCAGGATGGTCACGATGCAGCACATGCTCGGCCAACTGGAGGAAGGAGACGTCGCTGGATCTAGAGGAAGCTTACTTCCACCTCCCCATTCACGAGAAGCATCGGAAGTTCCTGCGCTTAGGCCCTTCCCTTTGGACTGAAGTCGGCGCCCAGGGTGTTTACGAAGTGCCTGCCACCTGTGGCGGCCCATCTACGTCTACAAGGGATACATGTGTACCTGTACCTCGTAGACTGGCTCATCCAGGCCAAGTCAAGGGAGATAACCATCATGCACACGGACAGGACCATCCAGCTGTTGGTGTTCTCTGTGAACTATCCAAAGTCCTGCTTGATTCCATCGCAGAACGCGCTGTTCCTGGGGTCCAGGCTCAAGACAGTCTCCTGCCTGGCGGCCCCCTCGGAGGAGAGAATAGCGGTCATACTGGGCAAAGTGCAACGGCTGTGGGCGCTGAAGATAGCCACGGTGTGGACCATCAAGTCGCTCCTCAGCATGATGTGTATTTAACAGATCAGACTGCGGGTGCGGCCCCTTCAGGAGTTCCTGAACGCTCGGTGGATCCAGGTGTCCGGAAGTTTCGCAGACAGGATTGCGCTCAATGAGGAGATCCATCAAGCGATAAGTGGTGGGGCGTACGCACAAACATCTCCAGGGGCACAGATTTCCAGAGCCCCCCATTCCAGAAGACGGTCACCATGGACGCTTCCCTGGAGGGCTGGGGAGCCCACACCGGACGTCTCCGAGGCCTGTGGTGACCGGAGGAGAGGGATCTCCACATCAATGTCCTGGAACTGCGAGTGTTCTGGGCCCTCAATTCGTTCCTTACGTCCTTCAAGGGAAAGGTGGTGAGGGTCTTCAGGGACAATACCACCACGATGTTCTACATCAGGAATCAGGGGGCTCCCGATCCCCAGCGCTATCCAGAGAGGTGCAGGAATTGTGGCACTGGGCCGTTGCCAATGGATTTTCCTCATTCCTTTTCACCTGGCGGGAGTCAACAACACCATTGCCGACGCCCTCAGCAGGGAACTACGCTTTTGCCATGAGTGGGAGCTTCGACTGGATCAAGAGGACAGTCTCTTCCTCAGGTGGGGCAGACCGCAGATCGACCTGTTTGCCACGGCGGCAAACTCCAAATGTCAGAGATTTGCCAGCAGGTTCCACCAGCCGAGGAGCATGGGGGGCGCGTTCTACTTCCCATGGCAAGGCCTGTTCCTGTACGTGTTCCTTCCATTGCCTCTCCTGCTGCGAGTCATCAATCAACTCAATCGATGCCAGTGCAGGATAATCCATGGCCAAGGTAAATTTGATACCCGGACCTTCCCAGCCTGTCAACGTCACCTCCAGTCAAGCTACCAGTGGTCGGAGGAAAGAGGCGCAATTCTGCACCATGACCCAGGATCGCTGAAACCGAAGGCTTGGCTCCTGCAGCCTTAGAGTTCAGAGGGTACGAACGCGGGCGGACTGCAGGGAGGTCCTTGCCAGGGCCAGAGCGTCGTCGATTCTGAAGTGCTAAGAGTACAAGTGGAAACATTTCACAGCATTTTGCCGAACACAGAAGATCATTCCTCTGAGGGCCACGGCCTCACAGATTATTCTGTACTTGGCCAAGGCAGTGCTAGCGCACGCCTCCATCAAGGTGCATCTGGCGGCTACCTCCCGCTACACCAGGTATCCTGGACAGACTTCTTTTGTCCCACCGTCTAGTCAAGGAGTTCCTCAAGGACTGGTCGGATCGTTCCCATCGGTGAAGGTCCTGTCCTGGCGTGGGAACCCAACGTGGTACTGACGAGGCTCATTGGGGCTCCCTTGGAGCCTATGCATCCTGACCCTCTCGTGTTCCTTTTGTGGATAACGGCTTTTCTCGTGGCCATCACTTCTGCCAGGAGGGGTCGGTGAGATCCAGGCCCCGTTCTGCATGAGCCTTATCTGACTTTCCACAATACAAGGGTGGTCCTGCCAACGCACCCCTCCTTCATGCCAAAGGTTCCATCCGAATTCCACCTCAACGAACCTTTGGTGTTGCCTGTGTTTTTTCCGACACCTTCGTCGCTGGCGGAAAGGACTTTGCAATCGCTGGATGTGGGGCGTACTCTGAAGTTCAATGTGGCACACACAGAGTTTCCGGAAGTCGGTCTCTACTTTCCGTGAACTTTCTTCCTGTGAACCATGGGAAGGCCTTGTCCAAGACTTCCATCTCCAGGTGGCTCTCCAACTGCATCAATCGCTGTAACTGGTTGGCAAACCGACCGCTGCCCGACCGTTCAAGAGCCCATTCCACCAGAGCGATCGCTGACACGACAGCGTTCCTGTCTGGTGTACCCCTGCTGAAAATCTGCAGGCCTGCTATGTGGAGGTCCACAAGCACCTTCACGAAATTCTACTACCTTTGACAGGGATTCCAGGGAGGAGTCCAGGGTCGGCCAAGCAGTGCTACGTGAGCCTGTTCCGGAAGGAAGGGTAATTGCTTCTGTTGAGCCTTGCCACCTTCCGTGGTTGTGTATTGTTGTACTGCTATGTATTCTTTATTCACAAGCATGCTGGAGAAGGAACAAGTTACTTACCTGTAACTTTTGTTCTCCAGCATGGGACTGGAATGGATTTGCATGCGAACCCTCCCTCCTGCCACTCTGCGGCTCTTCTTGATCATACTGCCACTTTACATGCTACCAAATCTGAAGATGGCTGCCAGAGTAGGGGCTTAGGGAGAGGGCAGTCATTGGCTGGGGGCAGTATGACCTAGAGCTCAGTGATGGGTTTATAGGAGAAAGACAGTTTGTAAGTGAAAGTGAACGTTTTTCCTTTTATCGAGGATTCCCAGCCTTACGGCTTGGAATATTCATGAGCATATGAATCCTTGCCAGACCCATGCTGGAGAACAGTTACCGGTAAGTAACTTGTGCTTTTTTCTATTTTTGTGGAATTTCTTCATTGTTTTAGATTTCCGGTCACATTGATGACCTACGGATGCGGGGACCCATTGCTGGTTAAGATCTATTCCATCATCTGATCGTCTTTCTTTGTGTGAGGCCTTCTCCTCAGACTTGGGACATTACCAGGCAGCATAGTGGACGCCAGCAAGAAGAGTTTCCACAGCGCCTGCTCCAAGTATAGCCAGAAGAACGTCATCTTGGGCGATCAGCATGATAAATGCCTCTACCTCTTTAATATCGACAAC
Source organism: Ambystoma mexicanum (assembly GCF_040938575.1). Taxonomy (NCBI): domain Eukaryota; kingdom Metazoa; phylum Chordata; class Amphibia; order Caudata; family Ambystomatidae; genus Ambystoma; species Ambystoma mexicanum. The sequence goes on from NC_090937.1 coordinate 447,386,140, forward strand.
GTAGGGGATCATTGTTCCATCTGCAAGTCCTCCTCCAAAACCTGGTGGGATTCAGTCGGCAGATCGGTTGAACGTACTCCCTCTAAGTGGTCAAGATCTATTGAGGACACTTCCCTGGGGAAGAGACCTGAAAAGGACAAGACGTCCTACTTTATCGCTGTCGATTGCTCCCAAGGTGGCAGGGTCCTCTGCCATGACTCTGGTGGCCTCATTGTCAGAAAAACATTGCACGTTGACAACTTCTCCACCGACGAAAGGCACACAGTCAACCGACAAAGCACCATCCACAAGCAGTCACTCCAAGGGTCACGTATCATGTCATTGAAACTCAAGTCTCTGTTAAAGTTCACGACCAAGTCTGGTCACCGTTCCCTTGACCAAAATCTGTCTACCACCTTGTCGATGGCTCCTCATTCTACTGTCTCGTCGACTGCTTTGACTATATCTAGGACTGTTCCATCTGCGGTTGCCTAGACTACTTAGTCAACAACTAAGGTAACAGTCCACAAGGTTGGACTACCTCCACCTCCTCCCCCATCCAGCCCTGCTCCGTTGACAACACCTCAAGCTCCAGTCATCACCTCTTTCCCAGGGGTGCGGGTGTGGACAAAGCAGTGTGGCCAGCTCTCTGGTTGAGCCTTGGTCAGCGTTGGGAGAACACTCTTCACCCTGTCCTCAGTGGGTTCTTCAGGAGCATTACCTCCTGCTCAATTGCTGCATGCAGGCTCTCTCTCGGACAACGAGCTTTCAGGGTCTTCCTCTGATCTGGAAGAGGTCCAGGGTTCTCCTGACCCCATTCTTCCTTGGCTTCATCGTTCTCTGCAGCCACAAGCGCCTGCTCGCTCTCCCCAGCCACAACCAACTCTGCCAACTGTGCCTTTACCTGCTGCCCCCATGGGAACAGCGCCTAGAGACTTGTCCTTTGTCATCCTGTCTTCTCTGCACACCTTGGTTTTCCGAGCTGCAGCAGCGTCTGCCTCCAGCAGCTCCACCAGTGCTCTCAAGGCATGCTCCCTCTGGGAGTCCACCATTGCCCTCAGGGACGGGGCCACGTTTAATGCCTCCTCCTCCTCCTAGGCTGTTTTCCATCCCTGTGGCTACCCTAAAGGACACGGATAATAATCTGGATACTGACTTTTCACAAGGTACTCCTCTAGTTTGAGGACCTGATTCTGACTGATGGTGAGCCCCTTGATGTGAATCTACCCTCCAGGGACTCTACACAGGATGAGATTGGCTTCTTTCATGTACTGTTGACCTCCGCAGCGATTTATTTAACCTGGTCCCTGAAGAAAATAAAAAGGAGGGTTTCCTTTTCAGAAGGAAGAGTCCTGTAGGAAATCTGTTGTCGATCCGCCTGCTCGATGAACCTATGGGAAGATGGCTTATTGGTCATGGAAACTCCTTTCTGGGCTCCTCCAAAGAAGGATTGACTGGAAAGGAAATACAGAATACCAGATTCTGACCCCGAAGTGTCTTCGTTACCAGCCTTCACTGTTTCTGCTGCACTGAGGAAAAGTCCTGCTAACCCCTCCTCTTCATGCATGGTTCCACCAGATCAGGAGGGTGAGAAATTGGACACATTTGGGAAACGCATCAACACCGCCACATCCACCATTTATTTTAATTTTTATAAACTCGCACGAGGGCCTCAGGACACAAATTAAAGTGGTTAATGCTTTAGCCGAACTCCCCATGTACTATAGGGGGCTATGCTATAAGCTTGGACCCATCTTAAACTTCTTTCCGAAGGACAAGAAGAACGAGGCATTGGCCTTATTTCGTGAGGGTGAGGTTGCCTCTGATCATGCGATTACAGTAGCTCTGGACATTGCGGATTCCGTCAAATAGGCAACAGATCAGTACTCCGCAGGCAAGGCTGTTTGAATGCCACTAACATTTGCCTAGCAGTCCAATCAAAAGTTATTTGTATGCCTTTTGAAGGCATGGACCTTTTCGGGAAGACTTTAGATGGGACCCTAAAGTCTGCAGATACAGACCGCTTGCTGGGTACTCTACAACAACAAATGCGACAGTCCTTTTGTTCATCCAAAGGCTGGTTCTCCAGGCCCACAAAGGAGTACAGACCAGCATATCGTCAACCTTCGCGCTCCAACACACGAGGCATACAGAGGGCGTTCGAAATCCTTTAAAGGAGGAACACAGCGTTGACGTGGAACATCCTCGAAGACTTTAGAATTCTCATTTCTGTGCGAATTCCCTTCAACCTTAGAGACCCCCAGCTATTTTGCTGGACTTGCGACTTTTTAAAACATTTTAACCCTGGAGTGAGACCTTTTTCTTACTCGTGTGTTTTTACCTGATTTGGAATTTTGTGTTTTCGCTGTTTTTGGAGTCTGACAAACTGCATAGGCATCTGCTTTTTGTATGGTGACACACAGCACCTTCAGTGCAGTGTCACTGAGAAATCCTTTAGGATTCTTATAAGGTTTTAATACCTTTTTCTTGTGTGAACTACAGTTCCCAAGAATAATAAAGTGAAATTTACTTAACTTACCTTTTCTCTTTGTAGGTCCATAACACGCCATTTTATGTGGAGTGCTGGGGGTGGGGGAGGGTTACCTAGTAGCCCCTTATCCTACATTCTCAAGTAACATTTTTATGTTACCCTCAATGGCTGGTGGCAGTGGTTTACTTTTCCCTACCATTGTGCTTTTCTACTGCAGGCTGAACCCTCAGTTTGAGAGGTCTTTTGTGGGTTTTACTCTGTGTGTTGAGACAGGTTTGAGCCCTTTGTCTTGCCTTTGGTGGGCTTCAGCACTGAAGCCCACCTCTGGCTCCAGTGTGTCTGGGAGGAGAGGATGTGAGGGAGGGTCCTGAAACGCCCCTGTCCGTTGTATCGTCTGAATGCATCTAGTCCTGATTGGCTGGCTGTCCTTTTAGGACAGCCACCCTGCAATTTGATTGACAGCCTAGGCTGTGCATAAATGGATACAACCTACTTAAAAGGTGTAGTTTTGGGACTACGGGCAGAGTCAACCACTGGGAGAAACACCTGACTAAAACCGTGAACAAAGCTTGCTGCAACCTCATGGACCTTTGAATTGCCCAGTGAAGCCCTGCTGCTGTGATGATCTCCTTTTTCACCTTGAGGGAGAAGCTCCTTCGGAACGACTTCTCCCCTTGGGCTAGTGGGACATACTAACCCAGAGACGAACTCCACTGGACCACCATCCCCGACTTGCTGTGCCTCTCCGTTGCATCGGAAGCCCAATGCCAGGGATCGAGTGTCCATGGTCGAGTGCAACGTCTGCCACGGAACAAATTCAGCTAGAAGCTCCAAGAGTCTCCTGAGGTCACTCCAGAAGTACGACATCCAGATCCAGAGTCCCCTCACAAGAGTGCAGGACCAAGGGATTGAAGAGAGTCCAAACGGTGTCCAAATCCGCAACATTGCTGTTTGCTAAGCGCTAAAACCACAAAGTGCTGCTGAACCAAAAAGGCCCCGTAGCGGCTGACGACCTCCAAAGTACCGCCACAGCAGGCTTCCAGACGGCTTGTCCCCACGACTGACGCTCAGGAACAAGCGTGTGCACTGCTGTAGCAAGACAGAATCCAGCTGGACCACGCCTCTTCAAACCAGAGGTACTGTTTTTAGGCTTGGTGTACTTAACTTATTGCCTCTTTAGCCGCATTCTTCTCAGTTGGGAATTTTATTGGCTTACCTTTTAGACTCTCCTCTTATAGGTTTAACAGCTTGTGACCCTTCAAGTGATTTTTCTAACAAAATCTCTAACTTTGTGCAAGACCTTGCTCTGAGAAGTGAATCAGATCCATAGACTGTGTCCCAAATGACGTTGGCTGTCCTGGCTCCCTGAAGGCTCTTCTAGTCCATTGACTTTAGTTTATTTATTTCTATAGTGCACTTAACCCTCAGGTATCTAGGCGCTTTAGCTTGGTACAGAGTTACAGATACAGGTCATCTCACAGTTGAATTAAACATACATACAACATTTACAAAATAAAGCCAATATAGATACAAGTCATCTCGCAATAGAGTTAAGAAAACAGACAAAATGTACAATTGCAGCAGGTTATGTGGCAGTTGGCTTATATTACAATGCAAGTCTAGGGATCAGGTGGCAAGCAAGGTACAATTTCAGTGATATTGTTGCTGGGCAAAGAACCATGTTTTCACCCTAGATATAAAGGTCCAGAAAGAGGGTTTGGCTCTGATGGCAGTGGGGAGGGAGTTCCAGCACTTAGCTGCTAACACTGGGAAGCTTGAGTCCCCTTCCATTTTTCGATTGTACTTGGGTATACTGAGGCAGTGTAGGTAGGATGATCTAATGGATCTGATAGAGGAATGTCTTGAGAATTTGTCAGTCAGATATTGGGGGTGGGCTGGGCGGCTGTATTAGCCAGACATTTGTGAGTAATGACGAGTGTGTGTGGTTTAATTCTGTCCCGTACTTTGATACTGTTTGTCCCTCATAGGTGTTAGCTTGTTGTAAACTGTTACTGCTGGGAAAGGCTTATCTAGATTTCATTGGAAGATTTAGTTGTCCTCACATATACTGACAAACTGTCTAACCTTTTTCCTTCCTTAACCTTTCCTTTCTGCAACCTCAGAATATGCAAAGTATACTAGTGTGATCATAAATGCTATTACTGTCCTTGTGATGGAAATCACCCCAGGGTGTATGAATTGTGTAAGAAACCTATCCAAAGATTATTCACTAACTTGTTTTAATTCTGAAAAGTGATTTTAAAGTATATTTACATTGTTAAACGAATTACCTTTTTAAAGAATGCTTATTTAAAAATTGACGTTAAATAAATATATATAACTGAAACCTTGAGTGGAATTGTTACTTGGCTATTTGTATTTACGGATTTCATTTGTACAGCTCTACAGCTCACATTTACCCCTCTTGAGATGGGCCTGGCTGCTTAGTCACAGTACCAACTTGTTTAGTACAGACCTATACCAAAACGTGGGTTACCTAATACCAAGAAGATTGTTAGTGGGGGCTGAGGTGGGGGCACCTCAGCCCCCACTGCCAAATCCGCTAAAACTGTTGGAAACAAAGTGGGAAAGAAAGTTTTCAAACCACCCACACGGACTTCAAGTAAATGCCTGTGGCCTATATCAAATGGCTCTCAGCCCTCAACTGATCCCCCTTTGAAACCAACTGAGGAGCACGAAACGCCTGCCATTCACTCTCAGCAAACAAACATGGACACAATTTCCAGACCAACAAACACGATCCCACCCGCTATGTCTCTCCCCGCTCGCTTAACGGCCTACCCCGGAGGGGGTGCTGTGTCAGCAGTCGAGGAGCAGACCTCTTGCGGGCCTGGGTACGCGCCTTAGTCCCTGCAGTTAGTAGTGGAGAATCCGGAGATCCCTCCAACCTCTTTGAGCCCCCCTCGTGTTGTGTAGGCTCACACAGTGTGACTGCACCAATTCTTACCTAACAAGGACACAGACAACCAAACAGGCCTGGCCAGTTCCAGGACCTGTCCCCCGCCCCTCTTCAGCACCCCAGTGGGAGGCAGTATATCAGTTTGTCAACTAGTGGCGCAACATCTCCACTGACCAGTGGGTGCTCTGCATTGTCAAACAAGGTCACACCCTCCAATTCCTGGACTAATGTCCCTTTATTCCACTAGTCATTAGACAGAAGCAACACCTGCCTCTGCTCTTGCAAGAGATCCCGGCACTGTTAAAAAAAGAAAAGGGGGACAATGGAGGCGGTGGTGCCATAACACCTCTCGGTGTACTCCGGATACTTTTCTGGTGAGAAAGCAGTCAGTGACTGGAGGCCCATCCTCGACTTAACAAAACACAACTCAACACATTCCTCAAGTCCCAGAAGTTCTGGATGGTCGCATTGCAGAACGTGCTTGAGCAACTAGAGCACAGACACTTCCTGGCCTCTCCAAACCTAGGGGATGCGTACTTTACCGTCCCCATTCATTGCAGACATGGACGCATCCTCTGGGTTGTTGTAAACGGTAAACATTACCAGTTCAAGGCTCTTCCCTCCAGCCTTGTGTCAGCTCTGAGGGTCTTCACAAGAGTCTGGCTCCAGTGGCAGCCCATCTGCGGCATTCGGGGATCTGTCTATCCCTACCTGGACGACCGGCAATTCCACACCCGCTCTTGTTCAATGGCCTTACAGCCCACCAAAGAGACCATCGGGTGCCTAATTTTGCTGGGATTTTCAATCACCTTTCCTAAATCAGGCATGTTGATATCGCAGAATGCTCTTTTTGGGCTCACGTCTCGACACAAACGGGTCTTGCTTCGCCCTCAGAGAAGAGGGTCAAGGCCACCTAGAGCAAAGTGCAACAGCTCTCAACTCTTTGAGTAACAACGGTCCACTCCATCAAATTGCTGTTAGGAATGATGTCTTCATTTATCCCCCTGGTCTCTCATTGCAGGCTGCACATGAGACCTCTACAACTGTTCCTGGATGCCATGTGGCAGCAAATATCTGGATTCTGGAATGACAAAATCGTCCTCATTCCAGCGTTCAGGAAGACCCTGCAGTGGTGGTCCATCAGCGTGTTACACAAGGTGCTCCCTTACTCTTTCCGGGGCATCAGGCCACTGTTCCCACCAACGCCTCCCTGGAAGAGTGGAGAGCTCACACAGGACAACTTCACGCCAGGGTCAGGTGGCAACCAGAGGAGGAGTTGCACATCAACATCTTGGAGCTGAGAGCGGTGTTCTGGGTTATCAAGCCCTTCAAACCCCAACTTCAAGGCAAGGTAGTCCGCATCTTCACGGACAATACAACCACCATGTGCCACATCAGGAAGCAGAGGGGGACCAGCTCCCCCATTTTATCCAAGGAAGCGCAAGCGATGTGGAAATGGGCGATCGATCAAAATATGTTTCTCATTCCATTCCATCTGGCGGGCATTCACAATACCATCGCAGATTGACTCAGCAGGGAACTACGATCATGCCACGAGCGGGAGCTTCATCAGATCTAAGTTTCTCTGCTCTTTTCCAGTTGGGGATCACCCTCAAATGTATCTATTTGCTGCAGCATCAAACGCAGAGTACCCCAAGTTTGGCAAACGGTACCCGCAGCCAAGGAGTCTAGGGGACGCATCCTCGTTCCCTGGGAGGGCCAATTCCTCTACACTTTCCCACCAATTCCCCATATCCTGCGAGTGATAAGGGCACTCAAACAGACCCATTGTGAAATTAAACTCATTGCTCTGGCATTGCCCAGGCAGATCTGGTACTGAGACCTCCTCCACCTGTCTGTGGCTTCTTGCATCAAGCTGCCTCCTCTTCCAGACCCCCCCCAAGGTACAAGGTACACCTGGTAGCTATCTCCCAATAAAATTGAAAGCCAGGTAGGTCTTCCTTGAGGTCTCAGACTTGTTAACGAATTCCTCAAGGATCTATGCAAAGCGTTCCCGCCGGTGAAGGCTCCAACCCCTGCATGGCAGCTTAACTTTGTTCTGTCAAAATTGATGCAACCTCAGTTTGAACCTCTTTGCAGTGTTTCTCTAAAGTGTTTGTCTTGGAAGACTGCCTTTCTGGTGGCTCTCACTTTGGCCAGACGTGTTGGAGAGTTACAAACTGTTTGCAAACTAACTTATTTGTCTTTCCATCAGACCAAGGTGGTGCTACGGACTAGTCCATCCTTTATGCCAAAGGTACCGTCTGATTTTCACTTGAAGGAGCCTTTAGTTCTGCCCGTCTTCTTCCCCAATCCTGACTCTTCTGCAGAACGGGCTTTACATTAGCTGGATGTGGCGCGTGCTTTAAAGTTCTATGGTGCACATACTAAGACTTTTCGCACAACTTCTCAGTTGTTTGTAACATTTGCACCTGGGCGACAAGAGAAAGCCCTCTAAGAGGCTTCTATTTCCAGGTGGCTCTCGGGCTAAAGCACGTATTGCCACCAGCCAGGAAGACAGAGGCCAGTCCACCAGAGCCGTAGCTGCTACTATGGAGTTTGTATCTGGTGATTCCCTGCTGGTCATTTGCAGGTTTACGTGGAGGTCGACGCCTAACTTCACAAGATTCTACTGCATCAACTGGCATTCCAGGGTCGAGGCCCGTGTTGGCCAGGCAGTGCTTCGCTACCTGTTTAATTGAGGCAAGTTTTTTCGAGGTGAGTTATTGGATTGCTTCTGTTGAGCCTGTGCCACCTCCCGTGGCTGTGTATGTACTGCTGTATGATCGTTATTCATGAGCATGTGAATCCATGTAAGATCCCACGCTGGAGAAGGAACAAGTTGCTTACCTGTAACTCCTGTTCTCCAGCATGGGTATTTTACAGGGTTTCACATGTGACCCTCCCTCCTACCCCTCTGGCTCTTTTGGTTCCTACTGCCATTTCATGTGTGCCTCTAAATCTGAAGATGGTCATGGGGGTGCCGGGGGGTAGCTGAGGACAACGAATGCCATTAGTTTGGGCAGTATGGCCCAAAGTCACAGCATGGGCTGTAGAAGCGACACACCGTTTTTAACTTTAAGGCAAAACTGCTTTTACTATTAGAGGATTCCCAGGCTGACTACGGGGAATTCTCATGAGCATGTGAATCCATGTAAGATACCGATGCTAGAGGACAAGAGTTACAGCTAAGTAACTTGTTCCTTCTCAAAATGGCTGACTAGTTCGTAATGAAGTGTGGCGTGCCTTTTAAGCACTTGAAGCAGGCTGCCTTTCTTTGTAAAAGCCCTCACACCCTGGCACGGCTGCAAAATTGAATGTCAGGCTGCACATGTACTCTGTGCACCAGTTAACTAAGTCATTACATTTTCCTGGCTAAAAACCTTATTCAGAGACAGGGCTATGTACATTTTCAATTACATCTTGAAAGATATTTATTTGTAGGCTTCCACTCGGTTGCCATTCAAAAGATTTACTGCAAATAATTAATGGTATCACATTTGCCGTAAGTGCAGGGTTTGGAAACTGTTATTTCTGTATTAACAAAATACAGCATTGAAATACTTTGTGCACTTTCACCACTAGGTGGATAGCTGTGATCATTACATCAAACGCACTCAAAGAAAAATATTGATTGAAAACTAACATTGTTTGTATGCCCGACAGAAAGGTAGCGTAGTGGCGGAGAGTGGCAGTCCTGCAGTCTACTTTCTGTTTTGGTCTGCTTTCTCTGTCCACCCTTACCTGAAGGAGGAGCTACACTTATCCACCATAAAGACTTGGAGCTACCGTGGAGCGGACGCGGAGAGTGGCAGTCCTGCTGGCATGACTGGATTGACGGCCTCCCCACAGACTCCTCTAGAGGAAGAAAATGGGCACTTAAAAAGTTTGCGCCCTCGTCCACACCTTGACAAACTCCCCCAAGAAGAAGCGTAAAACTCACTAAGCACCTCAGCCCCCACTACCAAATCCGCTAAAACCGTTGGAAACAAAGTGGGAAAGAAAGTTTTCAAACCACCCACACGGACTTCAAGTAAAAGCCTGTGGCCTATATCAAATGGCTCTCAGCCCTCAACTGATCCCCCTTTGAAACCAACTGAGGAGCACGAAACGCCTGCCATTCACTCTCAGCAAACAAACATGGACACAATTTCCAGACCAACAAACACGATCCCACCCGCTATGTCTCTCCCCGCTCGCTTACCGGCCTACCCCGGAGGGGGTGCTGTGTCTGCAGTCGAGGAGCAGACCTCTCGCGGGCCTGGGTCCGCGGCTTGGTCCCTGCTGTTAGTAGTGGAGAATCCGGAGATCCATCCAACCTCATTGGGCCCCTCCGCATGCCCGGGCGTGGAGACGTCGCTGGGCCCGGCAGAGGAAGCAGCCGGAGACCCGAAACCACGTCAGGCTGCCGCGGAGCCAGTGGCCTGCAACGCACCCGCAGCCCCTCATACAGTCCTCGCCCTCGTACATGCGGAGGGTGAGGGCACGGAGCCGCGAGAATTGTGCGAGGAAAGGAGGGAGGCGCCCCGGCTCACAATCAGCAAAGTGGTTCCCGACGACTTCATCTTCGGCCAAATTCCATTCTCATCTCATACCACAACCCCTTCACCGCTTCCACTAATCATCCCCCCAATCCCATTAACAAACGAGCTACAACAAGCTACGGAGCCTGAGATCGCTCCAATTGCTGTACAGAACAAGAAACAAACCGCCGTCCCATCTTCTCCTCCAATGTTATCACTACTTTTCCCAGTTTCACAGGACATAATCGCTTCATCACTTAACTCACCAACTGAACAGCGAAGCATAAATCAACAGGAGATAGAAGAGCAAAGAGAATCCAACAAAACCGGTCACACAAATCGACCGCCGCAGGAATCTAGAGACAAAAGGAAATCATATCATGACTATGATCCACGCTACGACAAATCGAGCTTCTACATCCCCTCCACTCCTACAAATGGGCCAAGCAGATAATCCTCTGCAGCTACTAATGAAACACCTTCAAAGAAACCGGATTTACTTTCATATATGTCAGCACTAACAATTGCCTTAGTCCCCTTCACCAAGCTCTACGAATCATTACACGACACACTAAAGGAGCATACAGTACTCCAAGCCATGATTCATACGAAACTCATTTTTCTTGAAGGCCATGTTACAGCTCAAAAAGACACGAAAAAAATGTCCTGCACAAACTTGGCTGACATAAACGCACGCCTCCAGACAATAGAATCGACCTTGAACCTTTTAGAAAAACGATCATCAGCAAATGGATAACGCTCCCACACCACTCATTGATCTCACAGCTGTAAATCCACACAAAAATATTGCAGCTGAAAAAATGACTTTGATCCCCAAACAAACCCAACAGCTCCCATCCCAATCTACAAATGGATCAATCACCAATATCGTCCTAGTAATCGACGAGGAGAAAACAAAAGTAAAGCAGCAAAAGTCCCAATGGAGCAACCCTATTCAATCTTTGACCCAACTAGACCCAAAAACCCAAACAATCTTTCTGCCTCAGATGCCACTAACAAAACTCCTCTTCCAAAAAAAAAACCTCCAACCTGGGTCCTAAACCTGCTGCAATACTTATGAGACAACAGACTGCTCAAAATAAATTATCCCAACAGATTGATGTCCCAACGAGCCCTCAGCGCTCACTCACAAACCAAGTCACCAGGAGCTCACCGATAACATCTGAGGACTTCCTGCTAAATTCTGACCTGATGAATCTCACAGAGCACTCAGACACTACACCTGGTATGGGCTCTTTATCTTATCCACAAGAAGACAATACCAGCCCTTCTAAATTGGATGCGCAAATCAAGGATCCAACGCCTAAAACACTAACCCCAAAGAATTAGAAAACTCACCGATCTTCTTAACCCTGGAAGAACGTCAACCAGTATGCGACCCAGATTCGTCAGCATGAAGGACGACCAAAAAAAATGAAAATCAAGAACAGAAAGATACAACAGTACCCAACGAGAGCGTTCAAATGAACCTGATCGACTGATTGCTGCAAAAAACTCGCCCGAATCATCACGAAGAAATCGTAAACGAAGAAACAGTTCAAGACAAAACACCGCCTATCCTACTCGACACCAATACTCCACAACAAACACACAATACAATTCTACCAAATCTGGAAACCTGACGGAGAAATGGATCCTTAAGCTAGAACAAACGAAAGACAACGGAGATGAAGTCACACTAAATAGAAGAGGAGTCTTGACCTTGATGCATCTTATTCCAAAGCTGACTCAAATTATATCAGACGATTTGAGGATTGTTGAACCGAACCACTACCACGGAAGAGCAATGTGCTACCTTCATATTGCCTCAAGACAAATTAAAAACAAACTGATAGACCGAGAAAGAGACTTTCGAAGCCTGGGGTACCATCTGTCACAACATAGAAATACCTCTGAACACTCAAATCCCAAAAATACTGAACTCACACTGAAAAAGCTGCAAAATAACAGCGAAACCGCTCATCATTCAAGACCTAAACACAATACAAATGTCAGCTCACATGAACGTAGACACTCGTATCGAAATACCTCAGTGACTGCACATCAAGACTCAAATGTGCTATCATCGAATCAGACCCAAGCTTCAACTCAAACTATTCGAACTTCAACTACACCAGACGACGCTATCAAAGAAAACCAGGAAACAAAAATAGCCTTCTGCAAAGAACGACATGATCAGCACAAGAACCTCACCAAAACCATTCATCCAGTACAAGACCTCCCTCCAACATCCAAAACCAAAAATTCGACTTCATCCAGCTTTTGGGCATGGTTCCCAAAGGTACTGGCAACACATCGATCAAAGTAGCAACTCATGGACAGGAGAGACTCGACGAATACACAAAAGAGCGCAACTCGTGATCTTAAACTTGGATCATGGAACACTAGAGGATTTAAACACCTAACCTCACCCAGTGACATCAATCTGGGATCAGCCGATTTGTGGTGCTTCCAGGATACTTGACTGGCCAAAACTCCATTACTCGACGGCTTTGACCTCCGCCTGGCTCCGGCATCAAAACGCCCAGTTGGTCGACCATCCTCGGGCATGCTTACCGCTTGCCACATCAGCAGTGGCTTGGCAATAACAGACATTATCGCCTCAAACTATTCATTACTCGCATTACTGCTAACATGGAAACCCTCCTCTCCTAACGAGACATTTCAACAGACGATTCCTGTGGCAGTATTAAACATCTATTGGAACCCCACTGCAATTGATGAAAAAAACTTTTTGGTCCCAATTGAAACCACTGTTGATGAAGTACGAACCACCCATAATACCTACCACATCATAATATGTGGCGATCTAAACACCCTCTGCAACCAGAATCCTGCCAAAGACAAAACACTGAACGAACGACGAGGCGAATCGTGGATTAAATTGATGAATTCAAGACATCTACACAACCTGGATACAGTATACAAAAGCAATACCCGCCCTCCAACATGGGCGTACAACAAATCGGCGTCAACTTTTGACTACACCTTTGTGTCTGAACCTATTCTATCTTTAACAACCTCCTTTGACGTCCACCAAACTACATCTAGCAATCATAATATCCTGATGACTACATGGAAAACATTACACACCAAGCAGGATGAGATGGGGGTCGGACTTGAACAAAATAACCAAAGAAACATACTGCGCCTCAGAGCAAAGTATAAGAGAACTTACAAATCGATACGCAAATTCAACCGACATACCCAAACTCGAGCCTACAGTTACGCCCCTTTGCTAATCTCATATAAGACACAGAAAGGCAATCTTAACAAAAATCTTCAAAAATCAACTCATTCATATGACAAACTCCTGGTCCTAAAACGCTGCGCCTTCAGGAAAGCAACACTCCCCATGACCAAAAGGGCAATAGCTATCAAAGAAATAACGAGAGAATACAAATCTTGGGTGAGAAGACACAGATGGACACTACAACAGCAAGATGCCAAAACCATGCTGAAATCCATCTGCTCCAAAAACTCCAAAGAATTCTGGTCACTGCTGAACAAAACATCAACCACTGGCCCAGAAATTACGAACTCCATCGATGAAGCCGCCTGGGCTGCTCACTTTAGATCACTCTTCGAGCTGCCAGACACTCAATCAGAATATGTGCTTCTACAATCATCGACGACTGACCCGAAACCCTTGAACCAAGTCGAGGCCTGGACAAAGCTGGACGACCTAGATGACATCTGCGACATCATCAGAAAACTGAACAAATCTCGAGCCTGTGGCCCCGATGGAATCACCAATCTCGACCTAAAATCACATCCTGTCGAATGGGCTAAATTTATAAGAATTGTGTTCACACGATGCGTGACCGTACCATCGATTCCTCCAACATGGCTGTCCGCAATAGTGGTCCCGATTTACAAAAAAGGTGACAAACAAGACCCCACAAACTATCGACCTATTGCCTTACTGGACCCTATAGGGAAAGTCTTCGGCTCTCTTCTCTTGAAAAAATTCCAATCTTGGGCCTCACGTGGCCCATGTAATGACAACTTCCAAGCTGGTTTAAAAAAAACACTAGAAACCACAATCAACATCTTTCTCTTAACCATCTTAAAAAACAAAGTAAAAGACGGCCACCCAAAAGTGTATACGGCTTTCATAGACTTCTCTGAAGCCTTCGATAGAGTCGACCGCACCAGACTCTGGCAGAAATGATCTACCTGGGGCTGTCCAAGCAACATCCTAAATCCGATCAAAGCACTCCATACGGATACCAACATAAAAGTGAGACTAAATCAGCAAGGCAGTCTATTTACTCGAATCAACACAAAACGAGGAGTGAAACAGGGCTGTCCACTGGCTCCGGCCCTCTTCATCGCTTACTTGGGAGATTATCAACACTCTGAAGCTCTGATCAGATCCTTTCCACCAAAAATAGCACAAACGAGCATCAGCAGATTACTATACGCGGACGACCTTATCCTACTGGATTTGACGCCCATAGGTCTTCAACGCCAACTCGCCAATCTACAACTATTCTTCAATGAGAACAATCTAGAAATCAACATAAAAAAAGCTAAAATCATGGTGATGGAGCGCACAGCCAAAACCCAGGATAAGTCCAACTGGTACCTAGAAAAAAACAAAATTGAAAGAGTAAAGAACTTCAAATATTGGGGCGTAATACTGGATAATTCATCAAAGGACATGGTTATGCAAGAATCTGTTTGACAAAGTTCGAAGCCTAGCAACAAAAGGCAAAGCAATAGATAGAATATTTGGCAAATTTTCCACCATTCCACTACTGAACTTCTACAAACGAAAGGCGGTCCCCACTGTAACATATGGAGCAGAAGCTATGCCATGCCTACCTAAGACTCTCTGGCCTAAACTAGAAGCTTACTTCTGGAGGACGACTCTCGGCCTACCAGATTCAACCCCTATCACACTGATACGCTGAGAACTCAGGCTGCTCTCCCTTCAAGGGACGTGGACTGCAACACACCGATGCTCTACAGGAAATGTATTCTATCTAATTGCTCCTTCCTCCACGAGCTGGCGCTCAAAGAAATCCTAGGGGGAAGCTGCACAATGCTAAACCAATGGAAAGAAGAAAATCAAGCCTTACTAAAATCCATTGAATGCACAGAGGATGATCTGATCAATAACCCCACAAGAATAACCAAAAAAATAAAAGAAATAGACTGGATCCACACCCTAGATGTAGCGACCGAATACAAGCTCGTCTCTCACTTGCCCCAGGTATGGAAGAAACGAGATGCCCTTCAGAACTATATCAAAAAATTTCCAAGCAGAGCGGCACGCAACCTCATAATGAGAGCAAGACTAAACCTTTTAGACACCAACGAAATTCGTCATATAAGAAACCAATCTCTGACTAACGTATGCAGATTCTGTGGCAAAGAGAAAGAGACCATTCGCCATCTTTTACTGTCTTGCCCAAGTTTGACGGACACTCAACATCCCTACATGACACACATCTGCCAACATTCAGCAGTAACTGACGAAGAAACATGTTGGAAAAGGATGATTAGTGGTGATCGCACATCTTGGCAACTAGCGACATTCAAGATCCTTCACACCCTAATCGAAAAACTTGCCTTGAAACGACATGAAAATTAAGACTTTCTTACCTACTGGGACGACCTTCTTTTCCTCAATACCACTCAAAATAGGTAGAAATGTAAGATTTAAATCAAAGAGACTAAACATGACTAAAGAAACAAAGAGCAAAGATGTTGTAAAAATCAAATTCTTTGATTAAATATTCAACAATAAAAATAAAAAATAAAAAAAGAAAGCTAGCGTACCAAATGAATGGTACTAGACCCTTAAAAGCTGCAGCCAATCCTAGTGGGTGTGTAGATTTTGCAACCAAGGCCTGATAGCCCTAGAGGATAGGAAACCTTTTCAAGCCATAGGCTTCCAAGAATTAAGCAGACATTTAAAAAAACAAGTTACCGTAGCCATACATTTCAGGGAAAACATTTACTGTCCCCAAAGTTAGCTACAATGTTGAAAATACAGTCACTGTAGGAGAAATTGAGCACATGCATTTAAAAAGTAAAGTCATTTGGGTAGGAAAAATACTATTCTTGGTTCAGAGCTCAATCAACCCTTTGTGGATCCAGGAAGAATGTCCAGGGGCAGATAATTACCCCCAGGGAAATTTAGAAAATGTCCGGAGCAGGTTGACAGTTCCATAGGAACCAATGGGAGTAAAGTCAATAAAACATCTGCTTTAGTGACAGTAAGTCAGTTCTACCTCGCAGGTGCAGTTTCTGTGGCAAACAGCCTCAGAGGAAGGGAAGGAGAGACCCAAAGAAGAGTTCAGAGGTCAACGGAAAACCAGATGTCCCAGCGGAAAATGCAGCAGAGCCGTAGGATCCCCAATTGAAGTCTAAGGGAAATGCGATGCAGCAGTGCCGCTGAAGAATCTTGACCTGGAGACGAGGGACCCATGAAAGTGAGTATCTCTAATAATCACCCACCCTAGGTCCTAGAGGTAAGTACTTGTATCTGTGGTTTCTGTTAACACAGCTCCAACAGCACACAACCCGGTACGTACATGCCTCTTTGTATGTGCGACTTGCACCCTCAGCCAGCGACGACCCAGATGATCCCCAAAAAGATACAAATTACTTTCCCATGGTGTCAACCTTAAAGGAAGGTGAGGGAGATTCAGGGAAGGTGAAGGGAACCCATGAAGACTGCTCCTGATGGCTCAGTGTAAAAAAGATTAAGGCAGTAATTTATCCCAGTTAGTGAACAGCAGCTGGAGACACCCTTGATGTCCTAAACTGACGAATCAGCGGTTGGTGAAGTCTTAATATCCATCTGGGCACCAGCAGTGACCTGCAGCTAAATGGATGATCCAGGCGGGATATGGTTGTTAATGGGCCAGAATATAGTTCCAGTGATGTGTAGAGATTCCAGGAGATTTCGGGAGGCCCGCATTGAACTTTCAGGAGCAGAAGACCCAAATCCGGATATGCCTGTGCCACCGCTTTGGAAAACTCAGTCAGCATGTCAACTACCACCTCAAATGAGAGCAGGGGCTGGGCAGATTCCAAGCATCACTGCACAAAGGGGCCGAAGGCACAATATCTAAATGGGCAAAGTGTTAGGGAGGATTCTCTTCTAAGGCTAATTTCCCTTACCTATAGAGTCCCCCAGCAGCTTTGCTGGATTTGAAGGGTTTATTTTTTTCTCCTGCTAAGAGTGGGACTCTTTTTCCCACTCTTAGACATATTGCTGATGTGTGTTTTAGGCTATCTTTTGTGCCTATGGTCTATTGTTTTTTTTCACCCTCATAGGTATCATCTTTTTACACGTTACACAGCACCCTCAGTGCAGTAACACCGGGGTGTCATAGGGACCACCAAACATAGACTACATACCCTGGGACCGACTGTCTCCCAGGGCATGTAAAGTCCCCATTGACTTTATTAGTCAATAGTTATGAACAAAACCAGTACAACCCATCTTACTATGGAAGTACTGGAAAAGGTTAATAGTTTTTCCCTGGTGTTTATTTTCGAGAGGATACCGTCCAGTCCCCCTCTCCAGTTTCTGGCTGGTGGCAGTGGTTACTACCGTAAATATTCGACAGCGAATATTTCCCTATGGGATTTTCCCATTGTTCGAGGCTACCACTTTTACTGACAGCCTCTAACATACCGCCGGTTTATTTTAATATTAACTTTACTCCGGTAGGTTTTTATTGCCTTATCTTTGATAATATTTCTTTCTCGTGTCTTTCTCTGAAATCCTAACCCAGGTTGGGGATCCTTTGTTCGTCCTTTTGGCGGGCTTCTGCACAGAAGCCCTCCTTTCGGCGCCACTGAGTCTGGGGTAGACAGGATGTGTGGGAGGGGGAATAGGCACCCTGGTCAGCGTTACGTAGGCAACCCAAGTCGCACTCTTCCCTGATAGGCTGGGGGATTATCCCGCCAGGATAGCCACCCGACTGTGTGAGTGACAGCTAGGCTGTATGAATGGGGGTTTTTCTGCATAAAAGCAGGGCTCTGCGGACTGGAGGACAAGACGTCGCCACTGGAACTAAGAAACCCGAAGAGGAGAGAAGCTGAAGACATCTGCAACGATTGAACCACCGGTGAAGCCCTGCTGCAGATCCTCACCTCTTTTCTCCCACGACTTGAGAAGATCTTCACCTGCAAGGGTCTTCTTCCCTTGAGCTGGTGGGGCCAACCAGTTCGCCAATTGCCTTCCTGGACCTGCCTTGGTTGAATCGCCAGTGCCCAGCACTAGGAGACCGGATAGCCAGGCACCCGTCCACCACGACTGCGATTTAAAGGAGCGTACCTTTTTATTTCGTTTTGGCATCACCGCGGCTAGCTTCATCCCTGGGCAGTGCAGTAATTCGAACCTTCCTCCACGACGAAAGCCTCTTCCTCTGCTGGATCTCCCGAACTGCAGGAACTGCCAGGAACTACTGCCACAGCAGGAGCCTCTACCACTTTTCAAGGTACATTGTTCTGCCAGGCCTCCCGTTTCATTGGGTACTGCTAAAGGTGTTTTAAATCCTTTACTTTACCTTCTGGGTTGGCCACCCCTTTCATCTAACATTATCTTTTACCTTCTGCAACCGCCTTTTGAAATCGTTAAACAAAGACTTGACTGCAGCTACTAGAACTGGTTGATCCAGGGCCCTTTGCCTTGTAACATTGACTCTGGCTATTTCAGTTACAACTGCCTTCTCTAGATTGCTTTTCACTAAGAAATGTGTTGGTGCACCTAAACTCTTATAACCACCTTTCCTTCCCCTTTATATATTGTTAAAGTGCCATTTTGCTTGGTTTTCACCTAAGTATTGCTTACGCTAAAGTACTGCCTTGCCTAACTTGTTCACAATCCAATTGGGAAGTGTTGCTGGTGTGTTTAGGAGTCTAACCCTGGATGACTTGTCCTTCCCCTCCCTCTGAAGAAATTGTTAGTGCCTTTTCTGCTTGGTTTACACTGTGTCGTTTGCTCAGTTTTCACTCTTGCTCAAACTTGTGTAGAATTTAAATAGGGAGTTGTGTATACTTTTCTTGACTGTTTTAACTTACTTTAATAATAGTGATTTGTGTGTGGACCTAAGAGTGTATAAAATGAATATATTCTTTTTGATACAAAGCTTTGGTCAGTGTTTCCTTGTTCCATAGTACTGTAGTCCTATTGTGTAAACCCTGAATAATTCTCATCTCCCTCTTGAGAGAAGTCTGACTGCTTAGCCACAGCTACCAACTAAATCTTTGTGGTACAGACTGATACCAAAGGGGATTTATTGCATATACCTGTAGTCTTAATCTTCTGTAGTGCTCCCTAAGGTAACTGCATAGGATTCTGCCTAACACAAAGGGTCAGACGACAGACCATTCTGGTTGGTTACTGGGAAAATGGCACTTAGTCAAACCACCCCACAACAAGTGAGAGCCCAGGGACATATACATGCTTAAACCAGTTAGGATCAATATGGAGGCTGCCATTGTGGGCTCAGAAAGGGCCCACATGGTCGGAGCCATTTTAATGCCACTTTGTGGTTGTCCTTAGTAAAAGGAGCCCTAAACTACAAAATCAATGGGTGCAGGATTAAAAAAAATGTACCAGTGCCCCAATTGTCAACAAAAGGTTACCTTGGGTTTCAAGGCGCATTGGGCTACCAATGTGGTAAAATGACTTCCACCCTTGGGGAAGCCAAAAATAAAGTACAGCTTCCACCAGTCTATTCTTTAAAAACCCTATTTGGATGATAAATCGCCATAGGACATAAATGGGGTGCCTGAGGCACCACTGCGTCTGGGTAGCTTGGCAGCAACCCGATACCCTATAACCTAAGTAAGGCAAAAAGGGCCATATTGGCAGAAGAACCTCAGAAGTCCACATGGCCACCAAAAGCAATGATACAAAAAAATAGAGGGAGGGGGATGTTGGGCAGAATTGCAGGTAGTACCCTCTGGGAACACCACACACAATTAGGACTACAGGTGTAAGCAAAAACCAACCTTTGGTATAAGTCTGTACCACACGCTTTTGGTAGCGTGCGGAGTAGCCAGGCTGATCTCAAGAGGGAATGTGAGCAGTAGAAGAAGTTACACAGAAGTATCACAATCAGTGGTTCAAGTAGACGCACTCGAGGTTTCTTGGTAAAAAAAATACTTAAACATGTATTTACACAGTCATTTAGAAAACTTTCACTAGTAGAAATCAACTGAATATTAAACACCAATATACTACAATAACAAACTCGTAAGTTATAGAGACAGTTTGCGCTCCCTTGAAAAAGTAGTCAAATAGCACTTCAATACTTTTAAATAGGAATAAAAAGCATAGGTTTGTACAAAGGGTTAGAAAACACTTCTTTTAGATTATGCAAAGGTCTCACTGTACCAGGAGGGTCAGTTCGATTTAATAGGCCAGGCTAAAGTCAATAGTCTAGTGTTCTTGAATAGGATAGCACAGTTCTGGTACAAATGGAGAAGTCTTTGTTAAAAGTTTTTAGAAGTGGTTCAGTTGAAAAATCAAGATATGTCGGGTCATAAGGTGATTAGGCCTGCGAGTTGGGAACGTTTCACGAACTTCCACCGCGAGAGTTGGAATCTCTCAACCATATGACACAGTACCTTTTAAAGTGGAGCAAAAAGAGGCAGCTGAAGACGTTGGTTCCTGGCAGGTCCTGCAGGTCTCGCTGTTCCTGAGCCTCAGTCGTGGGGACAAGAGGGAGGATGTCGGGGGGACTCCTGCACTGCACGGAATCGTCGTCGGAGCAAACAAAATGGTATCACTTCAGCTCAACTAGCTGTGGCTTCCAAACACAAACTGGTGTCCTTCCCACTAACCTTAACCAGCTCTGAGAATGGTATCCAGTCATTTGCTGAGTTGATTGGTCCCACCAACTCAAAGGGAGAAGCCGCCCTTGAAGGATCTTCTCTGTCGATTGGAGTTCTGGCAATTTGGGGTTGCAGCAGGGCTTCTCCGGGCAAACCAAGGGTTCAATGGTTGCAGCAGCCATCCTCTTCCAGCTCGTCTTTGGTTCTTTCGTTCGAGTGGTCGACTCTGCCTTCCAGTCCTGGAGACTTGCCTTTTAAACAGTTTTCTCCCATTCATTCCAGCCTAGCTGCCACTCACCCAGCAGGGTGGCTGTCCTTGCCGGACAGTCTGCCAGCCAATCACGCCATAGTGCATTCAGGTCTCCTAGGAGACTAAGCACAGGGAGTTTCGGGCACTTGCCTCACCTCCTGTCCACCCCAGACACTGAGGCGCCGGAGGAGCTCTTCAGCACTGAAGCGTGCTAAAGGGCATCGAATAAAAGGACCAAACCGAGTTTGGCACGCAGAGTTAAACACGGGAAGGACCTTTCCACAAAGAAACAGCAAAAAAAGATGACAGGAGTCTGTTTTTACAGAGGGGTCTTGGGTGCCATATTGAAAAACACGGCTACTCCGATTTTTACCTACCGGTGTTCGTGGTCGGGAAAAATCATGGTAGTTCGTTATAAAACCACTGCCACCAGCCATTTCGATAGGGAAGGGTAGCATTTGACTGCTACAAGAGTGTTTAGACACAGGGGATACTAGGTAACCCCTCCAGCACTCCATTGTAAGATGGTGTGTGCTGGGTCTATGAATTTTTAAAAAACCTAGTGAAGTCAATATAACTTTACATTCTCTGGGGAACAGTAGTTCATCCCAGAGAAGGTATTAAAACCTTGGGGAGTCCAAAGAACACCCCTGTGCCACTGCACTAAAGGTGCTGTGTGACGAAACAATAAAACGATGATGCCTTATGGGGTTTGCTAAAACTCCATAATCAAACAATGCGCGTAAAAAAGCATCAAAATACTTGAGAGAGTGGGAAAACAGCTCACACTCTCCAAGGGAAAACAAAGTCCTCAAAATCCAACGAAGTTGCTGGGTGTCTCTAGGGTGAACGGAAATGAGCACATTTCTGAGAATTCTCCCTAACAGGGGAGCATAAAGTTGAGGGGGGCCTAAAACGTGCCTCTTGAATCCCCAAAGATAGGAATTCTATTTTAACAGATTGCGTTTTAACTAATTGCAAATGCAGTGCTTGTATGCTGTGTACATAACCTCCTTATAAAGGAAAGCCTTATTTTGTAAGATAACTGCCATAAGATCGTGCTCAGGTGGTCCTGAAATCTTGTGAGAAAAGAAATATGTTTACCTCTTAAGGGCTCATCCTTTCAAAATTGCATTCTGTCAGTTTGCTGTTTGAAAAAAAACACTGCACGTTGCTTTAAAATGGTTTTGGTGGAATACTAAAGTTGTGCTAAGTCGGTCTTATGATTTCTTTAGGTGGTGGTCGATATGTGCCAGGCTCTGCATCAGATGCTGTACCTCCAAGTGGTGCTGATCCTTTTACAGGTAATGTTGTCACTTCTCTTATTGAAAATAAGCTGTGCAAGTTAGTAATGTTTTTATTCTTTTGCCATTGCATGGTTGTGGTGAGCTGGCAAATTTCCCTAGATTGAGGAGAATTTAATGTGCTATTCATATCTTCAGACTTAATAATTGGGGTGAAGCAGGGATTGATATAAGGATGTGATGAGCAGGTGATATAGGCACCTGGCTACCGGGCAAGCAGGAGGTATCTCTTGGAAACAATGCCACAAATCTACCTTCCACTTGAGATGCAAACGTAATGTTGTTTCTGATGCTTGTTAATCTGCTTCGAATCACATGCTGTGCATATGGTCCGACATCCAGTGGTAACCGCAGAGTATTGCATCTTGTCTTTCGGGGGACCGAAAGGGGACGTCGGCCTAGGCGTGTCTGAAACACTATCCCTATCGTGACGTATGTAGTACCCAAAATCCCTCACGCGCCGAGGTCCCTCAGATTGTTTTTTTCCGCCCAGATAACTGGTCGCCCTATAGCGGAGCTCTTCATGAGACATTGTTTATCTAATCCCCGTTAAGTCACTTCGCCCATCAAGAACATCTTCGACGAAGACTATGGGGGAATCGTCTACCGCTGTGGGTTCCGGCGCCTAAGATCCTGCGTTCGGACTTCCACATGGTCGGGCATTCTGGCCGGCCTACACAGTGGGGAGAGTGGGCTTGGGGTTTGCAATACTGTTAAAATGATGTCTTTCCTCGTTTCCACTGCTTTCCTTTTTGGTCTGGTCACCCTTCCCTTCTGCTATGGAAAGGACTCCATTTAGATTCTGCCCTGTGTGTAGGGTCAGATATCCGTGGAAAGACGAGCACACGTCGTGTAACGCTAGTCTCCCCCCAGAGCACGACGAGAAGCAGTGTTCGGCGTGTAAACTCCTTAGACCTAAAACCCTTAAGGAGCGCTGGTTGAAGCGGTGGCCCGCGTACGGAATGTCACGCGTGGAGCCTCCCTCCCCTGCCGCGACACCAGCCGAAAGTGACGGGGGTACATCGGATGACCAAACGTCCAACGCGGATGTTATAGACCTTGAGGCGGACTATTCTAGGGCCGCCACGCCCATCCCCAACCCTTCCAGGCTCGACTCCAGTCTTGCTACAGGGTCCACACCCGGTGACAGGGACGTACAATCGCACCGCACAAAGCACACAACCCAAGCGCCCTCCTCGACGACTTTGTCGAAGAAGGCGAAAGCGCCAACGGATCGGTCTGATCCGAAGCCTTCCGCACATCCGCAGCAGCGCATGACGACTGGGCATAACAAGGGCGCTACTCCCCACACTACACGCGCCGAAGTTTCAGAACAAGAAACTTCGATGGATTCCAAGGTTTCCAAGGCCCGAAAACTACGAGTAGGCCTCTACCCGAGAAGCCATCCGCTGGCCCTTCTGGAGCCACGGAAGCCATTTTCACTGCCGACACATCATCGGAGGGGTTGTCTCCCGAAGATTCGGTGACCATCCGTAAGAGCAGCAATAGGATTGCTACGGCGGTGGGCCTACTACCGGTTCCGCCCACAGTTGTGGGCCAATCCGCCAAAAAGTTTTCCACGGGTTTGGAAGACGATCCCAAAGACTCTTACGAAGAAAGCCAGGTACCCCTTTCAAGCACCCTGAGGAGATCCTCTCAACGCCCTAGGGCGGAGAACATGCTTCCTACTCAGCTAGGTCTATTTTGGTCATCCAAGTGGACCACGGAGCAATTTGAGGGGTGTATGGATCGGCTAGAGCAGTTTTTCAGAGTTTCTGATCAACCTCCGCCGAAAAAGCTCGGGTAGACCCTAACCCTCAAACACAAGATGTCCAATACCTAGATGTCCAACACCATGTTGACTATCAAGAAGATGTCCAGATGGACACGTATAGAGACATCTATACAGAAGAAGAGGAGTCTTCTTTTCTGGACAACTATGGGGAAGATCGAGGAGCAACGGACAACTGTGAGGACACCCAGCAGGAGGATCACAACTCGTCTGCCTCGACTCTTCCCCCATCCACCCCGATTCGACAAGCTTCCCTGGTGGATGATCAATTGGCTTTCAAGAACATTTTGAAAAAAGCAGTGGAATTCTTTAAAATTGCCACGCTTGAAGCCTTGCCCGAACAAGATTTCGCGCAGGACATTATTAATGAAAAGCCTCCGGCAAGCCAGTCTATTCCTCTCTTGAGCTCTGTAACGAGACGGCTGGCCCCTTCCTTACTCGCACCGCTCAGACTAGGGCTGTGAACCCAAGGGTCGAAAAACCTTTCCGACCTTCCCCCACCGACCCGATTTATATCAAAGGACACGCAATCCCAGACTTGCTGGTGGTGACCAACACTCGCAAGAGAGCAGGGGTTCCCCTTGCCACGGGAGAGTCACCCCCGGACAAGAAGTCCAAAAGGTTGTATGCCCTAGGCAAACGGGTTACGTCGGCAGCAGCCTATACCGACCGGATTGCCAATAACACGACGTTACTGGCAAGCTACGTCGACGCCCAATGGAACCTACTTCAGGAAGGCCTTCAAGAGGTTCCGGAACCAACCAGAGCCAAGCTTCTCGCCATTGTCTCGGAGGGCAAACTTGCCAATCGGAATGTGGTAAAGAATACCCTGGACACCGCAGAGACAGCAGGCAGATCTCTTGCACAGGGTACTCTCCTAAAGAGGCACGCGTGGCTGCGCACGTCGGGCTTCAGGCCTGAGACTCAGGCATCCATTATCAACAAACCCATCGAAGAGGCCAACCTCTTCGGGAAGACGGTAGACGATGCGTTGGAGACAGCCAAGAAGGAGCACGAGACTATTAAGTCGCTGCACCAAATTTCCCAGAAACCCTCTTCACAGAGGTGCAGTAATTTTCGGCGGTCCTTTCGAGGACAAGCCCGCGCCGCTCAAAATAATTTCGGCACGGGCAACTTCAACTCAAGTCAACCTGCTGCAAACCCCACTTACTACCCCCAGAGGGGTCTGAAGCGCGGAAAGAATAGAGGCAGAGGCTCCAATTCCAGAGGAGCGTCCACTTCGGGTCAGAATGTCTCCCCGGTCGGGGGGCGATTAACATCTTTCCTCAAGGCATGGGAGGGGATAACTTCAGACCAGTGGGTCTTAAAGACGGTCGCCCACGGTTACTGCGTGGAATTCACCCAACCTCCACAGTTCAGACCGCCGAAACATCGATGCCTTTCACCGGAACATCTGCAGAGCTTGATCCAAGAGGTGGAAGCGCTGCTGGGAAAGGACGCCATAGAAGCCATCCCGATTCTTCAGGTAAAGGAGGGTATCTATTCAGTTTACTTCCTTGTACCCAAAAAGGATCTCACCATGCGTCCTGTTCTAGACCTGCGCCCAGCGAACAAGTTCATAAAGCCCCAGAAGTTTCACATGGTAACACTGCAAGAGGTGATCCCATTGCTAAAACAGGGGGACTTAATTACCACATTGGATATGAAAGATGCATACTTTCATATTTCAATGCTGCCAGCGCACAGAAAATTCCTAAGGTTCATGATTCAGGCAAACACTACCAGTTCAAGGTACTCCCCTTCGGCATAGCCTCGGCGCCAAGGATGTTTACCAAGGTCCTGGCAGTGGCAGCGGCATACCTGCGCAGACTTTCAGTTCCAGTTTACCCTTACCTCGACGATTGGCTCATCACGGGGGAGTCGTTCGACGTTTGTTTTTCGAACACCCAAAAAACAGTATACCTGCTGTTCAGCCTGGGATTTTCTAGCACCGAAAAGAAATCCAGCTTAGTCCCCAGCCAAGTAAAACAGTTCCTGGGGGCTCTAATTCGTACGGAAGACGGTCTAGTCTTCCCTTCCAGCGAGAGGGTTCAGAACATGCTCTCTCAGGTACCTCAGTATGTAGCCAGTCGAGAGGTGACGGTACGCAAAGCTATGCGTTTGCTAGGGATGATGGTGTCATGCATATTCTTGGTCTCCCACGCGCGGCTGCGAATGCGTCCCATGCAAGAGTGGCTCAACAGCCAGTGGTGTCAGGCCACCGGACAATGGGAAGATCTGTTAGTTGTCTCGCCAGCCCTCGTTCTCTCTCTGCAGTGGTGGTCGAGGGAGAACCTCTTGAAGGGGAAAACCTTCACCACCCCTGCAGTGGAAGCCACTCTCGCGACAGAAGCCTCTCTCACAGGGTGGGGGGCTCACCTGCTTCAACAGACAGCGCACGGAGTGTGAGTGTGGTCCCCTCAGGTAGCGTCCAACCATATAAACCTACTGGAGCTACTAGCAGTGTTCCAAGCATTGAAAGCCTTTCAGGAGCAACTGCAAGGGAAGACGGTGCTGGTCCTAACCAACAGCACAACTGCAATGTATTACCTGAACAAACAGGGGGGCACTCACTCTCCAGGGCTATCCAAGCTGTCCCAAAACATCTGGATATGGGCTCTCAAACACAAGATGTTCCTGATATCCCAACATGTTTCAGGGGAACTCAATCTTCTGGCAGACGTAATCAGCAGAGATTTTCCTCTGCCAGAAGAGTACGAATGGCGACTGCACGAAGACATTGTATCCAACGTCTTCGCAGAATGGGGGGGTTTCCAGAGATCGACCTGTTCGCTACTCAGGAGAACGCCCAATGACAAGATTACGCCTCCAGGTACCCCCAGAACCGATCCAAGGGGAATGGTCTCTGATAACTTGATCGGGAAAATTTGTCTACGCTCACCCCCCCGACTCCCCTTCTGAACAAGATAGTACACAAGATGCACCAGGAACCAGTCACCATGATTCTGGTGGCTCCCATGTGGGCCTGCCAACCTTGGTTTGCGCACTTGATGGAAATGTCCCTCTCCCCACCAGTCAAGCTGCCCTGCCCGTACAACATGTTGTCTCAGGACAGGGGGGAGACTCTGCACCCATGCCCACAAACTCTGAACTTAGCAGCCTGGCTCCTGAGGTCCTAGAGTTTGGACATCTGCAACTCCCTCAAAGATGCATGGACATATTGAGGGAGGCAAGAAAGCCTAACACTCGTTATTGCTATGCCAGCAAATAGAAACGTTTTGTCATCTGGTGCAGTTCCAAAGGCGTCAATCCCACCGATTGCTCGCCTTCACACATTGTGTTATATCTAACCCATCTGTTGGACTCTGGGTTAGCTTTCAGTTCCTTAAAGGTTCACCTAGCCGCGTTGTCAGCCTACACCACGTCACAGCAGAAGGTGTCGTGGTGGAAAATACCTGTGATTAAAGCCTTTATGGAAGGGGTTAAAAGAATGTATCCCCCCATCACTCATCCAGCCCCTGGGTGGGATCTAAATGTGGTTTTAACTAGGCTCATGGGACCCCCTTTTGAGCCTATGCATAAAGCTAGTCTGAAAGACCTGACTTACAAGACAGCCCTTCTAGTAGCTATCACTTCTATCATAAGAGTTAGCGAACTACAGGTCCTCTTGGTTTTGGACCCCTTTGTTACAGTCCACAAAGATAAGGTAGTTCAGCGCACTCATCCCAGATTTGCGCCAAAATTTATTTCAAAGTTCCATGTGAACCAGTCAATCGAACTACCCACGTTCTTCCAGAGACCTACTAACATGGCCGAAAGAAGCCTTCACACACTAGATGTGTGCAGGGCAGTCATGTTCTACATGGATAGAACTAAACCACTGAGGAAAACTAAACAATTCTTTGTTTCAGTGGCAGCTGGTAGAGAAGGGGATCCTGTCTCTAAATCGGCAATATCAAGGTGGATTGTCAAATGCATCACACTATGTTACACTCTTGCAAAGAGAGAACTGACCTTCAAGCCTAGAGCACGTTCTACTCGAGGCACTGGGGCATCCATAGCATTCATTCAAATGTTCCCCTAGAGTCCATTTGCAAAGCGGCAACCTGGAGTTCTGTACACACCTTTACAAAACACTATTGCTTAGACACTCATTCTAGGTCTGATTCTCAGGTGGGACAAGCAGTACTAAGACATCTTTTTTCTACTGTTCCTTCTCACAACCCACCTCCAACTCCGGGTACTGCTTGCTAGTCTATGCACAGCATGTGATTCTAAGCAGATTAACAAGCATCAGAAGACATGCATTACTTACCGTAAAAGCATTTCTGATGATTGTATCTGCTTAGATTCACATGCGCCCTCCCTGCCTCCCCGCTCGGGGTGGAAGGAACATAGACTTCTTACTACTTTCTCTCTTCATGTACTCACTCACTATAGCCTTGGGCTCCCTCATGGCAGAAAAAATACAATCGGAAGGACCTCGGTGTGTGAGGGATTTTGGGTACTACACACGTCACGATAGGGATAGTGTTTCAGACACACCTATGCCGACGTCCCCTTTCGGTCCCCCGAAAGACAAGATGCAATACTCTGCAGTTACCACTGGATGTCGGACCATATGCACAGCATGTGAATCTAAGCAGATACAATCATCAGAAATGCTTTTACGGTAAGTAATGCATGCCTTATGTATGACCCGTTATTCTTTGTCTTGTAAATGTGTCTCGATGCTCATTTTTACATGTTCTCCAGCATGTGGTATGATATATTTTATTTATATCGTGCTCGTACAAAGGTGTTTCAGAGCACGACCAGGCGAAGGGAGGGGAACAGGGGAGAAGCAAAAAACGATCTTACTAGGCCCAGTTACATTGAGAACACGCAAGTGCATGGGGAAGGGAAAAGGGAGAAGTGCATGGGGAAGGGAAAAGGGGGAAAGTGCATGGGGAAGGGAAAAGGGGGGAAGTGCACAGCATAGAAGAGAACAAAATAAATAGAAGTAAATAAATAATTAAATAGGGTGTTAGCCGTGGTAGTGCAGCCTGGAAGAGGCAAAGGTGCAAGGTTAGATAGGGTGTATCAGATAAGTGCAAAAGAAAAGTGGGTGGGGAACTGTTTGGGTACAGATACAGGCCCCAGTGCAAGGGGTGGCCCGGAGGCAGTGCAGGAGGATGGCAGGGTGAGCAGGTACCTGGTCCCGGAGGACAGAGGGTGGCCAGGTGCACAGTGCCGAGGGAGAGGCAGATCAGGGGAGAAGCGCGACAAAGACAGAAGAAAAAAGGAAGGTCTTGAGGAGCTTCCGGAACCGTAGATGGTTCTGCTCAAGTTTGAAGGTGGCAGGGAGGTAGTTCCAAAGGGAGGCCCCAGCCGAAGACAGATATCTACCTCCTGCTTGTTTCTTTGAAATACGACTGACCCTGAGGGAGTTGGAGGTAGAGGAGCAAAGGGCTCGAGAGGGGGAGGTATTTACGGAGGGATAGTTGAAGGTATTTTGGACCCAGGCCCCAGAAAGCCTTGTGGACAATGCAAAGGGTTTTAAATGTAATCCTTGCATCCACTGGGAGCCAATGAAGGGTTTTCAGAGCTGGAGATACGATCCCAGGGCTTGAGGCCAAGGGCAAGTCTTGCAGTCCTGGATTACTTGTAAAGGGCGGAGAGTGGAGGCAGGTAGATTTAGAAAGAGGCTGTTACAGTAGTCCAACCTAGAGAGAATCGGAGCTTGGGAGACAGTGAACTTCTGAGGGAAGGTGCGGGAAGGCAGAGTACCTCTAAGGAGGTGCAGTAAGAAGTATGACTTTTTAGAGACATCAGAAATGTGTGGGGAGAAGGAAAGTGTGGAGTCAAAGATGACCCAGAGGTTCTTAGGTTTGCAAGTAGGGGCAGGAGGATGGCCAAGGAGGCTGGCCAGAGAGTGAGGGGAAAGGATGGAGAGGGTGTACCAATTCGGAGGATCTCGGTCTTGTTGGAATTTAAACAGAGATCGTTGGCGGCACACCCATTTTGAATGGCGATGAGACAGTCAGAGATGAGGGAAGGAGAGGAGGTGGCTGAAGGAAGCCTGAAAATGAGTTGGGTATCATCAGCATAGCACTGGAAATTTGAGCAGAAGATGGAAATTCAGTATGAGAGAGTTGCCAGGTATTGGTTGAAAAGCCAGGGCGAGAGGATAGACCCCTGGGGAAGACCACGGGTAGAGAGGAAGATGGAAGATAGGAAGGACCCAAGTTGTACCTGGGAGGGTCGATCAGAGAGAAAAGATGTCAGCCAGGCCAGAGCCTGATTGGTGATACCCAGGTTGTCACAGACGATTGAGCAGGGTGGTATGGTTGACTGTGTCGAAAGCAGAGGAAAGATCAAATAGGATGAGGACAGGGGGTATGTTAGAGTCAAGGTTGGAGAGCAGGTCTTCACAGATGTTCAGGAGGGCAGTTTCCGTGCTTCTGGCAGATCTGAAGCCAAATTGGTGGTCGTGAAGAGAGCCAACAGAGTCAGAATGAAGGTTAAGCTGAGAGATGGCAAGCAATTCCAAGATCTTACCCAAAAAGGGAGTTATGGATTTGGCCGATAGTTAGCTGGGCAAGAAGGATCAGCTGTGGGTTTCTTGAGGAGAGGATGCACAAGGGAGTGCTTCAGAGGGGAGGTGAAAGACCCAGAGGCAAAGGAGAGGTTGCAGAAATCGGTAAGGGCCGGAGAAAGGGTATCAGTGTGGTCCTTAATGGTTTTAGAGGAACGAAGATGGATCTGTTTTTTGGACTCCGGATGAGTCTGGAGATGCTGCAGACCCCCAAGGTGGCAGCCAAATCCCTTAGCGCCTCCATTCGACAACCTCAACAACCCTATTCAGGCTCTTCTTCCTAGGTGGGTCATTCTTTTTGTTTCTATTCCTCAATTTATAGAGGAAGAGGACAGGCCGGTCAAGGGGGACAACAAAGATTCCCTCGTGGTGGACGAGGTAAGGGTGCTAAATCAGCCCCAGCAGTTGCATCTTTACCCTCAGCCGCTGCTGCAGCTGCCTCTAAGCCACTCTGAGTCTGAGGCATTGACCCACAAGACGCCGGTGGGAGGCAGAATTTAACAGCATCTGAACGAATGGTGGGGCATTACTTCAGATGCTTGGGCATTGGAAACGGCAGCCCAAGGTTACTGCCTTCCTTTTTAAAAAAAAGCTTCAAGAGCATCCACCGGGATCCAACTGTCAAAATTCCAGATCTGCTCCTTGTGCAGAGGTTTTTAATCCTGCTAGAGAAAGGTGCAATGGAACATGTACCTGTAGCGGAAAGGAACCAGGGTTTGTATTCCCCCTATTTTCTCATTCCCAAGAAGGACGGAGGATTGAGACCCATCTTGGACTTAAACTTAGTTCCTCAGGAAGGGCAAGCTCAAGATGGTTACCCTTTCTCAGATCCTTCAGGCTATCCGACTCCAAGAATGGTTGGTATCATTGGACATTCAGGATGCTTACTTTCATGTTACAATCCATCTCATGCACAGAAAGTACCTGCGGTTGGCGGTTCTCATTATCAGTTTCGAGTTCTGCCATTCGGGCTGACCTCCGCCCCAAACGTTTTCACCAAGTTGATTGCGGTAGTGGCAGCAAGTCTCAGGAGAGTGGGGATTCATGTCTACCCCTACCTGGACGATTGGCCGATCAGGGCTCGTTCACCCGAACAAGCCCAGGAACATCTCAGTATCACCTGCCACTCCCTTCATAGACTGGTCTTCTCCCTCAATTACCAGAAGTCCCATATGATACCATTCCAAAGACTCCAACACATTCACCAGATGGTAAAAAGATTCCAGAATGGCCAGCCTCTTCCGGCCTTTAATTTTTTTATTATTAATTTTTTTTTTTAGGTTGCTCTGTCTCATGGCTTCCTGCATTTTTCTGTTGCCAGAGGCCCGTTTGAGAATGAGAGTCCTTCAATGTGCTCTCAGGACTCGGTGGTCCCAATTCTCTGGGAATATGTCAGACCATCTGCAAGTTGAAAGCAGAGTGGCTCAGGACCTTCTATGGTGGGCTTGCAAAGACAACCTTCTCAAGGGAGCATCTTTTTGGCAACCATGGCCAAAGATGACGGCAGTGACGGGCGCCTCACTCACGGGGTGGGTAGCCCCCACCAACAAACTGACAATCAGCGGTCGTTGGTCTCCATCGTAGTCCAAACTACACATCAACCTGTTGGAGCTGAGGGCAATGAGGCTAGCGCTGAAGGCCTTTCTACCATCTGTATGGGGAAAAAATGGCCACTGTGTTATTCGTCATTATCAGGACATGTACTACCTCAACAAAAGAGGTGTAGGGTCACTACCACTGTGCAGAGAGGCAATGCAGCTGTGGTTCTGGCGAACGCAATAAGGAATCTCTCTCTATCAGCAGTTAATCTAGCTGGAGAGCAGAACACAGCGGTGGACGCTCTGAGCAGGCAGAGCGCTGTCTCCCACGAGTGGGAACTAGCTGAAGTCCTTCAAGAGATCTTTGCTCTTTGGGGAACCCCTCAAGTGGATCTGTCCGCGACCGGTACCAACCGGAATTGCTAACTGTATTGCTGCAGGGTATTTCCTCCCAAGGGGAGCTCAAGGGGACACGTTCATAGTTGACTGGGAATTTCCACTCCTGTACCCGTTTCCTCCAGTCCCCGTCATTTCTCACGTGATCAGGAGGTTGAGGTGGTTTGGGAAATCCATGATCCTAATTGCTCTAGATTGGGCCCTCTGGACGTGTAAATCTGCCCATCAATACGTCTTACACAAAGAGAGGATCTTCTCTCGCAAGAGGAAGGTCTGGTTCTCCATCCAGAGGTCAAAACACTCTGCTTTTATGCATGGTTTCTGAGAGGCTGAGATACCAGGATTGGGACCGCCTGCATGACGTAATGGAGATTTTGCTTTCGGCCAGAAGGCCAGCAACCAAATCCTTGTACCGGTGTCGTTGGAATTAATTCAGTAACTGGTGCAAGGATAAGAATGTGGATCCATTCCAATGTGGCACACCTATGGTGTGTTCTTTCCTGTTGCATTTAGCCGATCTTGGGCTCCAGATTGGAAACATAAAGGGATACCTGGCTGCGCTTTCAATTTGTAATCGCTCCTCCAAAGAGGATTCCTATTTCAAAATCCCCTTGATTGTACAATTTCTAAAGGGACTTACTAATGTATACTCTCCAATAATAATAATAATTACATTTAATGTACCTGTTCGGGACCTAAACCTTGTATTAATATTACTGTCATGTATCCCACTCAAGCCTATTTATGTCCTTTAAGGCTCCTAACATTGAAGACAGCCATACTTAACGCAATAACATCAGCCCGCAGGCTAAGTGAGTTGCAGGCTCTTCCTTGCAAGCTTCCTCATACTACTTTCTATAAAGATAGTAATCCTCAGGGTAAAACCATAGTTCGTACCGAAGGTAGTCTCTGACTTCCAACTGTCGCAGAAGATAACGCTACCAACTTTCTTTTTGCTAAGGCCGTCCTCCATTCGGCCCATGATTAAATTAATTGATACGCCCACCTCCAAATTGTCATAGCTTTGGGAGTCTATCAGAAGATGAGGATTACGTGGGGGGACACTATCCATTCGAAGAACAAGTTACTTACCCCTGGTAACTTTCTTTCGATTGGATGTTCCTCCCACCCCATTGGATGAATACCTCATCGCCCCTCCCAGCCTATCCCGCTGTACAATTTACGTGTATTACACTCTGCGCTTTGCGTGCCTACGGTCTTGGGTACACCTGGTTAATCCCTCGAAGGGGGAAAGGAAAAAACAGAACTGAAGCCAATGGGTGCTGCATGTGCTATTTATACTGACAACGACGCTCAACGGAGGCCCTTGAGGGACATCGACGCAGTGGCATTGCATACAGCGCCCTCTGGCGAGAGAAAATCCAATCGAAAGAACGTTACTTGTTGTTCTATTCTGTACACAAGGGAAAACAATTACAGAGAGAATACTATTTTATTTTTCTTGTGTATAACAATGTTTCTTGTTAGTGCAATGTATACATTGAAATAACATTTTTATAGAATACCTCCTGTTCGAATGAATTAGGGAATGAAATTTATTTTTAAACCTAATCATTTTTAATATTGTGCTTACCTACCAATAAAATTTGAATATATTTTGCTTTCTAGGTTTCCTTGACCTGGTCCACTAGCCCCCTATTCACCAGTAGAAGTCTGTTATCTACACATTATTAGTCTTGTTGTTCCATGTTACATAACTCCCCCTGTGTTTTTACTTTCCATCTTTGGACATCTTGACAAGATGTCAAGATATGAGCGAGACATAAGTGGGGGAAGAGAATTCCGAAGACTGCCATAATTCCAATTAAAAAATATTCCTGGTCATCCCGAGGCAATGAGGCCTTCCCTTCTCTTTCCTTTGTATTTGGCCTTGTGTGCTGTCTGTTGTCTGTGTGTGTACCGAGGGAGTTCTGCCGGTGTCTTATCTGTGTTTGGCTTGAAATGAATATCCAGTGTTCCTTCTGTCTGGATCACGATGTAGGGTACCATGTTTGAGAGTGAATTTCCTTTTATTATTGCTCTGTTCTTTGTGTCCACTTGGGATGCTAGTCAGTTACCTTTCTATAAAGTATGTTAGCTTACTGATCTAGTGCACTTGGACATCAATTGTTTGTGTCCTTATTAAAATTCACTGTGCTCTTATAAAAATTAACTACTTCTCGTCCTGGGAACTGTTAACTTATGCCTGCGTTCCGTTCATCTATTACTCCTTTCCTTGTTCCTGACCTTGGCTCTGGCCGCAAGCTACTGTCTGTCCTCTGCACAAGTTTCTAGAAAACATGTGTTTTGTACATTCAGAATCTTGGATTCTGAGGCCTTGCTAATTCTGAGACCTGCTTCGGATCTGTGTTGGGAAAATGGCTGCACTCCTGTTTTCCTGTCTCCATATTGGTGAACTATAGCCACGTCTATTCGTCTTGTATGTCTACCATACAATGGTGTCCCTGCTCGTGTATTTAGCATCTTATTTACCTACAATCCAACTGCCCTATTGTTGTAGTGAGTTCCTTTCTTGGTACACCGGAACCGCCTGTCCTTGTATATGGTGTTGCACTATTTATACTGCACACTCTTTGTGCATTCCACAAACTACTTTTAGTCCTTAGTTGTGTCGCACAACCTAATATATAGGGCAGATTACATGTACGTTGACTTTAGTTAAACCTATTGTTTCATGGAGCTCCGTTTAAAGCTGTCTCAATTTGTAACGTTTCTCGCCTGAATGGCAATGGGACGGGCCTGGGGCAGAGGTTGGTAATGACGTATTCATTTGCGTCATCACAGTGGCTGCTGAGATGCAGGTTTTGAGGCCATCCACATGACGACTTGGATGTTCTGCTCTCACCTGGAGACTTGCAACCAAGACAATTTACAGCTGGCAGTGAAGGAAATTCCATGCTATTTATCACAGGATAGTCAACATGTTATCACACATCTGTTCATGGTCCCAGTATGGGACTTAAATATTGCTCTAACTGTTCTTATAATGGTCTGGTTTGTGCCTTTTCAATGCTGCTCCTATGCTAAGATAGGTGAGCTTCAAGCACTTTTTTGGAAACTGCCATACCTGTTTTTTTTCCAAGAGGAAGGTGACCGTTCGAGTGAGACTTTCCTTCCTCCCTAATCTGGTCTGAGTTTCACTTGACTCTGGGAATAGTTACCAGTTTTCTGTCCTCAACCCTCAATGGAAGAGACATTCCAATGTCTGGGGTATGCTGTGCTCCATAGGTAACACTTCTGTAGCCAAGCAGTTGGTGTGGAGCTACATTACCCTTCCTGATGAGCAAAGGTTTCTGAATGGAAATGCCATTGCAGACGTATATCTAATATGAAGAATCTTTGAGAGGAGAAACTTTGCCAAAGATAGTAATTTGTAATTTTTCTGTATTTACTCTTTTTACTGACTGCCACCTAAAATGGATTAATTTTTTTCCTCTCATAGGTAAAAATGCGTATCGCCTGGATGCATCTCAAGCTGCCAACATCTATTTTCCTAAGAAGGACGCGGTTACATTTGACCAGGCCAATCCGGTGCAAATAATGGGTGAGTAGCCCCCAAAAATAATTAGGATTTTCGAGCATTCCACACGAGGGCTTTAGTATACATTAGTAGCATTCACTTACAAGCAATCCATTACTTGCTTACAAAATGTTTACACAGAGAAAATATTTACTTGTGGTATCTGTAATATGTTCATTCCTCTTTTAAAGGCTATAGATTGTAACTTAGCAATACAAAGGAGATCTCTAGACTGAAAAAGGATCACAGTGAGCGTTGTCAGAAAGTCAATATAAAGACAAAAAGAATCAAATATAAATCTAATATGGAAAAAGGTTTAAGTGACTGTTATGGAGTTTTCCTAAAGTCCACTTGAGGTAAGACTTCATAAAACTATCCCTTGGTATATAGGACCCCAACTGTACTACCCAAAGGATCTTGGTAGAATAGGAGAGCAGCCAGGCTTATCATAGGAGGAAGATGTGAGCTGCAGGTATGTACACTGAACCCAGTAAATACAATAGTTCAATGAAACACTTAAAAATATACATTTGTCATTATTTACACAACTAAGGTAGATACATACTTAGTTCATTAACCAACACATATAGGAATTCTTAATACTTTTCAAAGGTGATTACTTCAATGGTAGTTGCTCACACTTACAATTGTAAGAGTTTGACATGACAGTTCTACCGTGTTATTGGTACTACGCACACTCATGTTACTTCACAGATATACAGTAATTGTATTCAGTTACCAAAACCACATAAGATTAAGTCTTTAGGAAGGAAAAAGTTTGGTTATACACACAGCAGCAATTCTTAAGGATATAGAGAGACTTTTTATGGGCTTTTAACGCTTTCAAAGTCCAATCCCTAACTACATGAAAGTCAGTGTAGCAGTGGAGCCACAGTCTTCCGAAATAGCAGAATAGCAAAGGTTTCACAGGATACTTTCAGTCTCTAGGATAGGATTATTTGAGGATATAACAAATTAGGAGGACCCTGCAAAAGGACACCCTTTAGGTACACAAGCTGGCAAGCTTGGGTCAGAGGTAGAGTCAACACCCGGGAAACCGCTTCGCGCGCTCCAGTCACTCTGGATCGGCTTCTCGGTTCAAGGTAAGTTATACGTTTCACCCCACAGTAACTTAGGTTAGAAGAAATTAACATAGCTAAATTCTCCTCTGTGCAGCAGCGACGGGCCCAGTCTCCCGATTCCTCGGTCTAGTGACAAAAGGAATTACTCTGAATGGGATGCCTGAGCAGCGGCCTCGAGAGAGGACCCTTGGCATGGATTTCTTCAGTCTCCTTGGTTTGCCTGTGGTTTTGGTTCCTTTTTCTCAGCACCAACATAGTTCGATCTTCTTTGCTTCTGAAGTCCTGCACTCTGGTGAGAGGACTTGGATGAGTCAGATCGTGCCTCTGGAGGTCCAACTGGAGCTCACCAAAGTTCTGGATGGATTTGGCCTTGCAAAGACAGCCACATGGAAGGAGTCCTTTTCGGAGCTCCTCTGTTCATTAGAAAAAAAGGTCAGGGACAGCAGTGGTCACTTCAGTGATTGGAAGGGTCTGCAGGCGTCTCTGGTCGTCTTCAGCTTTGGTTCTTCTATTCCAGTGGTCGACTTGCCTTTCACCTCAGGAACCTCACCTCCTTATTCAGTTTTCCCACACTCCTCTGCAAACTCTCTCAGCATTTTACAGAAAGGGGTGTGTGGCTGTCCAATCAGGACAGTCAGCCCCCCAGTGGGAACTGGTTCCATTCAAACACTGTTAGGGAGAATTCTCATTTCGAAGGGATTGTGTCCTCCAACGTATTGACTGACCTGTGCGTTGAAGAACCCTTCGATAACGGCGTCGAAGACGCCGATCTATGCGTCGAAGGGATCTTCAACGACGGCATCGAAGACGCGACTTTGCCTTTACTCGAGGTTTCGTGACGCTCTCGAGTGGCTTCTTTCGCCGGGTGCTGCGACTCGCGGCGTTTTGATTTTTCGGGTCTTATCACCCTCAGCAGTCTTCGAGGGGGTCGAGGCCGCTTTCTCGAAGACGCTCAGCATCTTTTTCCTGAATTCCTCCCACTCAGCCTGAGAGCTATGTTTTGTGGGGCAGGAGACTCTTATTGGGGAAACGGAAGAAGATGACGAGGAAGGGGATCTTCGACGTCTCTTTTTTGAATGCTTAGAATCAAACGTTCAGTTTGGCCGTCTGTCTCCGGGTGATAGCTGGTTGAGAGCCTTATTTCCATTCCCATTGATTTGCAAAAGGCCTGCCAGAACCTTGATGTGAACTGTGGTCCTCGATCCGAGATTACACTACAGGGTACACCATGTAACCGGATTACATGTTGTAGAAACAGGTCTGCCACAGTGCTGGCCGAGGGGGTACCTTGGCAGGGGATGAAGTGTGCCATTTTGGTGAGATAGTCCACTACAACCAAGATGGCATTATATCCTTGACTTTGTGGTAGTTCCACTATTAGATCCATAGACACGGTTGCCATGGGGTGGGTGGTGTAGGGAGTGGTTGTAAAACCCCCGCCTGTTTCTGATGCTCCGATTTATTCCTTAAGCAGGTTTCACATTTTGCGATGTGTTGTTGAAATTCCCGGTTTAACCCTGGCCCCCAAAAATGACGGAGAAGTAGTTCTACAGTCTTTTTCTTCCCTGGGTGTCCCACGAAGGGTGAGTCATGGCACCATCGAATGGCCTGTTGACGAAGAGGCACTGTTGGGAGATACAAAGCTGATTTGTAGAAAGGCAACCGGTCTTTCACGGTTTTGTCCTTGTCTTTGGCTGTCCAATGCACTAATTCCTGTGCCGACATGGCCTTTCTAATATCTTCAAAGATGGTATCCACAGATATGCTACGTACGACATAACTTGGTGTTTCCATTATGGGTTCTGACTGGCTGGAATCCGAACTGGGTTCAGGGTACTGTGAAAGTATGTCAGCCTTTCGATTTTCTGCTCCCGGACGGTATGTCACCTCGAAATTGTATTCCGAGAATTGCATTGCCCACCGGAGCTGTCTTGGACTCAAAGCCTTGGCTGATTTCAAAAACTGTAAGTTTCGATGATCTGTATATATGGTGACAGTGTGCCGAGCTCCCATTAAGTAGTGGCGCCATTCATCGAAGGCCGTTTTGATAGCCTGCTATTGCATAGTTCTGTTCAGCTGGCAACAACATCCGGGAGTAAAAGGCAACTGGATGCAACTGACCGTTTTCATCTCTTTGCAATAATATTGCCCCAACAGCATAACTGGAAGCGTCGGTTTCCACAATGTACGGCTTGGCTGGATCTGGATGTCGTAGAACTGCCGCAGTGGTAAATGCCGCCTTCAAAGCCTGAAAACCTTCCTCTGCCTTCTCATCCCACCGGAACTGAACTCCTTTACGTAACAGTCGTATCATGGGTTGCACCTTTTTAGCAAAACCATTGATGAATCGGCGGTAGAAGTTAGCAAATCCTAAGACAGTTTGAATATCCTTCACTGAACCAGGGGAGGGCCAATCTATAATGGATTGCACCTTCTTCTTATCCATAGTGACTCCTTGAGGAGACAGAATAAACCCCAGGAATTCTACCGTTGTTCGATGGAATTCACATTTTTCTAGTTTGGCGTTCAAATGATGTTCCCGTAGCCTTTGCAGAACGGCCTTGACATGACTCTGGTGTTCTAAAGGGTCTTGTGAGTAGATTAGTATATCGTCGATGTACACTACTGTGAATACATCTATGTAGTCATGCAAAACTTCATCTAGAAAATGTTGAGACGCTGCTTACGCATTGCAGAGCCCGAAGGGCATTACCTGATATTCATACAGGCCAAATTTCGTGCGGAATGCTGTCTTCCTCTCGTCGCCTTGTTTAACCCGTACCAAGTGGTATGCCCCACGGAGATCTAACTTGGTGTAAATTGTGGAACCGCTTACCTGATCTAATAACACGGGTATCAAAGGCAGGGGGTAACGATTTTTTATGGTTATCTTATTAATTGCCCCATAGTCGATGCACGTTCTTAGATCCCCTGTTTGGCACGAAAAACACGGGTGAGGAAACCAGAGACTTGGAATGCCTAATAAACCCATTAGCCAAGTTCTTTTCAATATGCTCTTTCAGATGTTTATCTTCGGCTTCCGTAAGTGCATATTTCCGACTGCAGGGCAGTACTGCTCCTTCCACAAGATCAATTCGGCAATCAAAAGGCCGGTGTGGGGGTAGGGTCTCGGCCGCGGCTTTGCTAAAGACGTCCCGATATGCTTCATACTCCATAGGCAGGTCTGTTTCTGAACTCCCTCCTACACAGTGAGTAACCTTCTCTGATGTCCCACAGTTCGCATGACAGTGAGTGGAATTCAATTCCAGTACCCCGATGCTCCAATCTATGGTTGGGTTGTGCAGCCGTAGCCAAGTCAACCCCAAAATAAACCCGAACTGTGGAGCCATTATTACGTCAAAGCTGATTGTTTCTTGATGTGTCACTCCACAACCCAAGTGTAAGGGTAGTGTTTGCTGTGTAATCGGGCCGGAAACCAACTGTGAACCATCCACCGATTTCACTTCTTCTGGACGGGATTTGTCACACAGTGAAATTGCCAGTTTCAAGGCCATCTGACGATCCACGAAATTCCCTGTGGCACCAGAATCCACCATCAATGACACTGATGTTTGTTTTTCTTGCCACCTGAAGTGACCTGCTATCATGACATGACCTGCCTGGCTATGATGCACATTCGCTAGTATCTCAGGGGTGTCTTCAACTTTGCTCGTCCTTGCCACCCTCATGGGCGAGCGGTCACGTTTCCCAAAGGACTTCCCTTAACAGGCTTGTTCGTACATTCCCGCACAAAATGGCCAGCTTTGCCGCAATATAGACACAGTTTGTCTCTCTGTCTCTTCTCTTTCTCTTCTTTAGACAGAGGCCCACGCACAGTTCCTATCTGCATTGGTTCGTCTGTCCCTTTTTCCGGTGTTTTGGGAGTCTTTTGTTGATAGAGCCTCACTAGAGGCTTGTTCTCCCACTTGCGCCGGTCTTGCCGCCGCTCATTTTGCCTTTGGTCTAATCTAAGGGCTAGATCAATCATTGTTGAACAGGTCTCTGGTTGTGGGTCAACCTGTGCTACTAGATCTTTTAGATCTTTCCTCAGCCCCTGATAGAACAGGGCCATCCTTTTGTCCTGGGGCCAATCGGTTTCCATAGCCAGTCGATTAAAGGCTGTGACATAAGTAACCAGTTCTTTATTACCTTGTTTCAGAGTCAATAGTTCCCAATCCTTTACTAGAGTTGCAGCCCTACGATTGAAGATTTTACCAAATTCTTCGAGAAACAAATCCCAATCGTAGAGCAGGCTGTCGTCCTTACGGACCAAGGGTGTGGCCCACGAGGCTGCATCGCCCGTAAGGTAGGAGATTACAAATGCGGTGCGCGCTTGAGCTGTCCGAAACACTGCTGGTTTAGTTAAGAAATGCAGTTGACATTGCATTATGAACTGATTAAAGTTCTGAGGATCTCCATGGTACCTCTCCGGGGCTGCTAGGGGTATTGGTGGTTCCGTGGACACTTGCACCTGCACAGGGGTAGGGGGTGACGCTCTAGGGGTTGGTAGCGGCGTAGCTTGGGCCTGATTTTGGATTGTTAAGGTATGGACCTGACCCGCCAGATTCTGATAGTCCTGTCTGGTTGCGGTCAATTCCGCTTTCAGTTCCTGAAGGAGTGTGACCACATCAGCCACGATTGTGCTGCCTGGGCGCCTGATTTACAAGTGGGCTCGCAATTCTGTCAGAGCCTTCAGTCTTCTTCTCCTGGCGCAGAGGCAGCACAAACGCCTCCCTTCCCGTTAGGTCTTGGGGCCTGGAGATTACACCATCGCAGGCTTCCGCGACCCTTCGGGGAAAGGGGGTTAGGGTCCGTGGAGTGGATAGGTAGAGGGTTGTAGGATCACCGGGTAGAGGAGTAGGAAGGAGTTGTGGATAGGAATGGGGAAACTAGGGTAACATGCTCCTTTGCTCCTGCTTCCTTTTTGTGGAGTTTCAACCTGTCACTCCTACACACTTCACAACATTTAGTATGCACTAATACGGGAGCCTTTGTGCTGGAGCTCCAACCAGTTGTCCAAATGCCTCTACAGTGCCAGTGAGTATGCCACTATTGTTCACAAACCCTTGTAATATGTTTCTCACATTACTGCATGTAAGATTCCCACATTACTGCATGTAGGATAAAGCTCCCCCCACATTGCTTCATGCAAGGTACAGTACACCTAGACTTTGCCCACTAGATTCGCTGTGTCATTAATGGCAACAAGAAACATAAACATGAATTTAGCTTCGTTCTCAGGTGATTCCGCGGCGACTGCCGTTTTGCTTTTCTGTCCACACACTGTTCTACGGAGTCGTCTTCCACTAGAAACAAATAAGGAATGTCAGAACGGGTGCGTGCTGCGCTAGTTCTACCCTTAAAGGGTTGATCGTTCACGGGCGGCCTGTGTCTAGCGTCCCCGCACAGTGGCCCAAGGAGTCTGGACAATACAATGCCCCCCAAGATGCACGCGGTAGTTGTGCAAGCACTACTCATGCAGGATTAGTAGTTCGTGCCCCAAGAGTTAGTTTCGTTTTGCACGCGACTTGGTTTTCATGCCGTTCGTATTAGTTTAGGGAAATCCCTTCCATGCAATTAGCCGATGCGCGTAGGAAACATGATGCTCTACTTATCTCGAATGTGACGCGGGGCCTGGGGTATGCTTTCAGGCGGGCTGGTGCCCCGCTGATGCTTGCTGACCAGAGCTCTGTAGATGCACGTCAGCTCAGGTTGCCGGTCAGGATTGCGAGCGGCGCTCGTGGGGCGCGGCTCGCTCTCGTGCGGGCATGGTCCCCATTCCAACCTCCATGTGTCTTGCCGCCAGGATTGCTGGGAAACAGTTTCTTGGCTGTTCTCCACCCCTGGTCTCGTGACCTGCTAAAGGGGTGGAGAACACGTCTTGAGAAGCCTGTCGGATGCCGAAGAGGCCCCCCACCTCCCTCCAAAACCTAACATAGGGGCCCTTTTCCCAGCCACCACCCCAACACTTGCCAGGTTCCTGACAACAGGAGGATCCTTGGGTGCCATTTCATGAGGCATTACAAAGGAGAATATTGGCAAACTGGGAAACACCTGAGGTAATCCCGGCAGTGAACAAAAAATCATCAGCTAAATATAGGGTGTCTTCTGCTGACCCTGAATATTTATCCAAACACCCAACTCTGGAGAGTCTGGTTGTTCAGGCAGCTACTTCAGCAGGTAGTAAATCGGCTTACCCTACTGTTCCACAGGACAGGGATAATAAGAGATATGCCTCTATGGCCAGAAAAGTCTTTTCTGCATGTAGCATGGCATTGAAATCCATCAATGCTACTTGTACGCTCGCAAGGTTCAGCCACACACTTTGGGAGTGTGCTTCATCAGCGGCTGACTGCCTCCCGGAGGGAGAAGAAAGGGAAGCGTTCCTAAACATCATCAAGGATGGTAAAGACGCTATGTGCGAATCCCTTCACACTGGCATCGATTCTGCTGACAGCATCAGCAGGGCCATGGCGGCAAGTACAACAACCCGGAGATTTGCTTGGTTGAAAAAGTCTGGTTTTGCTCCAGATGTGCAAAGCAGACTTTTGAATATGCCCTTTGACGGTTCTTCTTTGTTTGGTAAGAAGGCGGATGAAACATCAAAGGCAGCAGCAAAATCCCTGGGAGCTGCAATCCGTCGGACACCATATCGCCCCTCAGGAACCTCTTGGAGAGGTAAGTCCTCTCGCTTCTATTCAGTATTCGGAAGAGGCAGAGGACAGAAAAAATTCACCCGAGGTGGACGTGGTAAAAATACAAAAGCCGCAGCAGGTGCCTCTTTACCCTCGGCATCTGCATCAGCTGCCTCCAAACCGCTCTGAGGACTCTCCTCACAAGACACCAGTAGGGGGCAGGTTAACTCAACATCTGACGGAATGGCAGGCTATTACGTCAGATGCTTGGGCATTGGAGAGTTGCCCAAGGTTACTGCCTGACTTTTCTACGCATCCCTCAGTCATTCACCGGGGAACAGCTCTCTGAAAGTTCCAGATCCACTCCTCTTGGAGGAAATTGTATACCTGCTAGAGAAAGGTGCCATAGAACCGGTACCTGTAGCTGAGAGGAACAAGGGCTGGTACTCCCCATACTTTCTCATACCGAAGAAAGACGGAGGACTGAGACCTATCTTGGACTTACGAGAATTGAACAAGTTCCTCAAGAAGGACAAGTTCAAGATGGTAACTCTCTCTCAGATCCTTCAGGCCCTCCAGCTCCAGGACTGGCTGGTATCTCTGGACCTCCAGGATGCTTATTTCCATGTGCCAATCCATCTCAAACACAGGAAATACCTGAGGTTCGCAATTGGCGGCT
Source organism: Ambystoma mexicanum (assembly GCF_040938575.1). Lineage (NCBI taxonomy): Eukaryota > Metazoa > Chordata > Amphibia > Caudata > Ambystomatidae > Ambystoma > Ambystoma mexicanum. The sequence continues at coordinate 447,430,641 of NC_090937.1, forward strand.
CTCATTATCAATTTCGAGTTCTGCCATTTGGGCTGACCTCCGCCCCGAGGGTCTTCCCCAAGCTAATGTCGGTAGTGGCTGCAAGTCTAAGGAGGGAAGGGATTCACGTCTACCCCTACCTGGATGATTGGCTGATCAGAGCTGTAGCTCCAGAACAAGCTCAGATTCAGCTAGATTATGTCTGCCACTTCCTTCACAAACTGGGCTTCTCCCTCAATTTAAAGAAGTCACAGATGATACCATCACAGAGACTCCAGTTCATTTGAGCGGTCCTGGACGCTTCCCTGAGAAAAGCCTCGCCACCAGAGGTGAGGGCTCAAGATATTCTGCAGATGGTCACCAAGTTTCAAAATGCCCAACGTCTCCCAGCCTTCGACTTTTTGAGGTTGCTAGGCCTCATGGCATCCTGCATCTTCCTTGTGCCAGAGGCTCGCCTGAGAATGAGATCTCTTCAGTGGGCACTGAGAACTCAGTGTTCGCAATTCTCAGGGAGAATGACAGACCTCCTTCAGGTTCCGGACAAGGTGGCTCGAGACCTTCAGTGGTGGGCCTGCCAGAAAAACATCTTGAAGGGAGAACTGTTTTGGCAACCATGGCCGGAGATAACAGTAGTCACAGATGCCTCACTCACGGGGCGGGGAGCCCATACCAACGACTTGACCATCAGCGGTCGTTGGTCTCCATCAGAGTCCAGACTACAAATCAACCTGTTAGAGCTGAGAGCAATCAGACTAGCGCTGAAAGCTTTTCTGCCATCTGTACAGGGGAAAAATGTCCTGATAATGACGGACAACACAGTGGCCATGCACTACCTCAACAAAAGAGGAGGCGTAGGATCACTGCCACTGTGCAGAGAGGCAATGCATCTCTGGTTTTGGGCAATTCAAGAAGGAATCTCTCTATCGGCAGTTCACCTAGCCGGAGAGAAGAACTTGACGGCGGACGCTCTAAGCAGGCAGGGCACAGTCTCCCACGAGTGGGAACTAGCTCACAAAGTCCTTCAGGAGATCTTTGCCCTTTGGGGAACCCCTCAAGTGGATCTGTTCGCCAACAGGAAGTGCGATCTGTTTTGTTCGAGGGAATTTCCCCCGAGAGGAGCTCTAGGGGAGCGTTCGTAGTGGACTGGGAGTTTCCACTCCTGTACACATTTCCACCAGTCCCTGTCATTCCTCAAATGATCAGGAGGTTGAGAAGATTCCGGAGGACCATGATCCTAATTGCCCCAGACTGGGCCAGGAGAACGTGGTACCCGGACCTTCTGGACATGTCCATCTGCCCTCCAATTCGTCTTCCACTCAAGGAGAATCTTCTCTCACAGAAGGAAGGTCAGGTTCTCCATCCAGACATCGGAACCCTCAACCTTCACGCCTGGCTTCTGAAAGGTTGAGATCTAAGGATTGGGACCTCCCTGATGACGTCATGGAGGTGTTGCTTTCGGCCAGAAGGCCAGCAACAAAGTCTTTATCCCGCTGCTGTTGGAACAAATTTTGCAGCTGGTGTAGAGAAGAGAATATCGACCCCTTTTCATGTGGTACACCAACAGTGTTATGCTTTCTACTCGCAAATTCAGGCCTTCAAGTTGGCCCTATCAAGGGCTATCTCGCAGCGCTATCGATCTTCAAGCGCACTGCAGAGGAGCCATCGTATTTCAAATTACCCTTAGTAATACAATTTCTAAAGGGATTAACTAATGTCTACCCTCCAAGACCGTTTCAGGTTCCTTTATGGGACTTAAATTTAGTCTTAAATTTCCTGATGGATACTCCTTTCGAACCACTCCACTCTTGTTCGCTAAGATTTCTCACCTTTAAAACTGTCTTATTAGTGGCTTTAACATCTGCTAGAAGGGTGAGCGAATTACAAGCTCTTTCTTGTAAACCCCCTCATACAATTTTTCATAAAGACAAAGTTGTCCTACAGGTGAAGCCTAATTTCCTCCCAAAGGTGGTTTCTGAATTCCACATCACTCAGAAAATTACCTTACCTTCTTTCGATCCGCCTCCGCATCCGGGGAAAGAGAAAGAAAGGCTACATAGGCTGGACCCAAGGCGGGCTTTAAGCTTTTACATCAGCAGACTTGCTAGGATTAGGCAAGCAGACCAACTGTTCGTAGGTTACTCAGGACACAAATTGGGACTACCGATAACAAAACAAACCATTTCCAGATGGATTATTTTGGCCATTCTGGAATGTTAAAAACTAGCAGGGAAAGAGCCTCCTCAAAATCTTAGGGCTCATTCAACCAGGGGTATCGCAGCCTCCTCGGCCCTCCAAAGAGGGGTTCCGGTTCGAGACATATGTGCGGCTGCCACATGGTCGTCCGCACATACCTTCACAAGATTTTACAACCTGGATTCCTCCTCTAGTCAAGAGATTAGGTTTGGCAAAGCCGTATTACGTTCTGTTAATTCCTAAAAGGCAACATGGCGTTTTACTCCCACCTCCAATTACACACCACTGCTATGGGAGTCTATCAAAGATAAGGAATACGTCGAAGGACACACTCACTTCGAAGAACACGTTACTTCTTACCTGGTAACGTTCTTTCGATGGGATGTTCCTCCGACGTATTCCTTATTGCCCCTCCCATCCATCCCCGCAGTAATACTTCCCTTGTGGTTGCAGTTTATGCTCCTTCAAGGTCAATAACCAATTCATGTAAAACTGTTAACGTCAAAACGGAACTGAGCAACGGACGCTGCGCGAGTCTATTTATACGCGTGATGACGTCGGCGCCGATACGGAGGCTGTCGAGGAACATCGGCTCGAGGGACGTTGGCGCGCAGCTCCCTCTACTGAGAACATTTTCCGAGGCCAGCAAGTTGGGAGATGATCTATCAAAGATAAGGAATACGTCGGAGGAACATCCCATCGAAAGAACGTTACCAGGTAAGAAGTAACTTGTTCTTCTGTGCTAATTCCCTTCAGCCTTAGAGGCCACTAGCTCTTTTGCTGGACTTTAGGTCTTTTACATTTTTATCCTGGAGTGAGTGGGAACTTTTTCTCACTCATGTATTTTGATCTGATTTGGACTCGCTGGTTGCTTTTTTTTGGAGTCTGACAAACTCCATAGGCATCTACTGTTGTATGGTGACACACAGCACCCTCCTCCGTGCTGTGTCACAGAAGTCCTTTGGATTTCTCTTAAGGTTTAAATACCTTAACTTGGGTAACTACTGTTCCCAAGAGTAGTAAAGTGAAATTGACTTTACTTAACCTTTACTTATCGTGTAACATTTTTTGTTATCTTCACAACTTTAAATGGCTGGTGGCAGTGGTTTAATGTTCCTACTTTTATGCTTTTCTACCGCAGGCTGAACCCTCAGCTGCAGTATAGCACCCATGGGTGACCATTGTGTCAAAATGGCCCAGTCTTCTTTTTTAGCCTTTTCTTGTTTGTGAAGTCTTCCTTGAATTTTACTCTGCGTGCCAAACCAGGTTTAACCCTTTTGTTAGTTTTCTTTGGCGGGCTTCAGTGCTGAAATCCTCCAGTGTGTCTGGCAGGGCAGGAAGCTAGGAAGTTTCCCGAAACTCCCTGTCATTAGTCTCCTTGGTAACCGGAATGCACCCAGTGCTGATTGGCTCCCTGTCTGTCCTTGCAGGACAGCCATCCTGCTGTGTGAGTGACCGCTATGCTGTGCTTGAATGGGAGAAACCTGCATAAAAGGAGAGGCTTCTTGAACAGAAGGTAGTTGACCACTGGACGAAACAAATGACAAAGGAATCGTGAAGAAAAGCTTGCTGGATCCTCCTGGACCCTTGAAGTGCCCGGTGAAGTCCTGCTGTAGTGCTGAAACTGCTTTTCGGAATCGACTAGAGGAGCTCCGTAGAGGACGACTTCTTCCCTTGGGTTAGTCTGACCAACTAACGCCAAGACGAACTTTGCTGGAGGACCTTCCCCACGGGCTGCCGCTGGGTCGAGAAATCCGTAGTAGAGTGCATTATCTTTAAGCCGGACCCTCCCGAAGCAGGATGACCCAAGCTCGAGTCACCTCACCAGAGGGCTGGACTCAAGGCGCGAAGAAAGTTCAAGTATCCAAGATCTGCAGTTGTGCTATTTGCCAGTAGCTCAAACCGCGAAGTGCCGCTGAACTGAAAAGAGCCCGTACCCGCTGCTGACCTTCGAACTACAGTGCAGGAGTCCTCCAGACATCCTCCTTCTTGTCCCCACGAATAAGGCCCAAGAACGCAGGATCTGCAAGACTGCAACCAGAACTGAAGCCAGCTGTATCATCATCTTCTAATCTAAGGTACTGTTTTCACTAAGGGGTACTTAGCTCTTTTGCTTGTAGCTTAGATTATCTCACTTGAGACTTGTAGTAGCTGCTTTTTGCAGAGTTGATCTCAGCTCTACCTTCACAAGCCTAACAGCTTGTGGTCCAACAGTGATTTTGTACAAACTCTCCAACTTTGTGCAAGACTTCTGTGCTATCTAAGAAGTGCCTCAGCTCCATAGACATTGTTCAAATTGACTTTGGCTGTCCTGGCTTCCCGCAGACTCCTCTGACCCATTGACTTTGATTCTAACTGTCGCTCATAGGTGGTAACTTGTTTGAAACTGTCTTTTTATCTAGACTTCCTTGGGAGATTTTAAAGTGCTCACCTGCTCTTAGTACCTGTTAACCTTTTTTCCTTCCCTTTAACCTTCCCTTTCCACATTTACCAAGTACAAAAGTGATATATAAATGCCAATACTGTCCTAGGAATTGAAGTCACCTCAGGGTGTAGGAAGTGTGTATGAAGCATCTCTAACGAGTATCTACTTGATTATCTTGATTCTGAGAAAGTGTTATGAAGTATATTTTTATTGTTGCACATCTTAAAGAATGCTTATTTAAAATTGATTGTTAAATAATTATTTTACTAGAAAACTTTGAGTGCAAGTTTTATTTGGATACTTGTATGTGTGGATTTAGATGCTGCAGCTCACATTTACCCCTCTTGAGATAAGTCTGGCTGCTTAGTCACTCTACCAACTTGTGTTGTACAGACCTATACCAATAGGGAGGTTACCTAATACCAAGAGGACAAGACTGGTGTAGTCTCCCTGAGGGTTACTGCATACTATCTTGCCTAACGCACTCTGGCAGACAAAGGGCAGGGGAGTGAATAACTCCTCGCCTCCTTCCTGCCTGCCCAAACACACCGGAGCATAGGTGGGGACACCAAAGGGTTCCTGCCAAAGGCAAATCACACACAGACCTCCCCCCTCACAGAATGGCAGAAGAAGGGCTACCAAAGAACAACCACAATAGAAATGGCGAAAGAAGAAAGGAGCCACCATGTTGGAACATAGGTGACCCAATTGCGCACAACCGACACTGTGAATACAGTCTGCAGTAAAAAAAAAACTGCTGAATAGTTGTAAGAACACATCCACTGCCACCAGCCATAACTATAGGGTTGTCTGTCACTAGAAAGTCACAGTAGCAGAGAGAAGGGGGATACTAGGTATCCCCGTAGCACTCCACATAAGGTGTTGTGCTAATCTGTCATAGTAAGTATCCCCCTATCCTTAAGAACTGGAATTAGTACGGCTAAGGAAAGCATCTCAAAGGAGAACCCAAAGGGTTCCCAGCAAATCTGCACACAAGGTGATGTGTGCTGCAAAAGGTAAACACAGATGCATTTAAAAAGATCTAGAGGAAAGACTCCACAGTAAAGATAAAACACAGAGAAAGAGTTTCAAAAGTCGGAGCAAATGACAATGAATGAGGGGGAAAAAGGCTCCCCTCATTAGGATTAGGATTAGAAAGAAAAAGGTCCAGAAGTCCAGCAAAAAGTGCTGAGGGTCTCACTGGGAGAGGGGATGAAGCACAGCAATGATAAATCTCCCTAACAGTGACAAAGAGCTTTGACGATAAACCAAACACAACCAAGGAAATAGCAAACATACTAAAGCAATATACATCAAAAACACATGTACTGTATGAGAACAGTAATCACAACAAATACATTTGTACATTTTGCACCAAATGTGTCAAAACGTTCAAGGCTACGCATATTAGAATGTAACGGTCTACATTTTTTAGCAGTCTCAAAACAAGAAAATGTTATACATAAAAAGGAAAATGAAACTGACGGCCAAATATAAGGGTTTTGGCTACATGTGTGTAGTCTTATGGACACCACCTTCAGAACAGCATCCAACATGGTCCCAAAAAGGGTTACACCGGCCAATTGAACAGTCACTCACTGTCCATGCTGTGTCCCCTCACTAATGTAGTTGGAAGCACAAGTACTTGTATATGTTGATTGACACAGTTTGGCTAAGTGAAATTCTGTTCTCCCACATAATGGGCAAAATTCAGGTGTGGGGCTTGCAGACTGACTTGTATCTCGCATACATCTGTATACAGGAGGACCAGCATATCACGTTGGACTACTGCAACAAACTGTTGTAGTCTAGTCTCAGTGCGTTACTTCTGCATATCTGGCCCTGTTGCTGCCTGCTAGATAAAAGCTCCGTAAATGAAGTCTTGCGCAATGGCATTCGATTCACCATAGAATTACAAGTCTATATAAATTGTAACTTAGACTGTTTTTTAACAGTTGTAGTGGCATTTTATTTCATTTCTGACCGTTTCCACTGCCACGATGGCCATAGATTGTTATGTTAAAGGGTTTATACCTCACACTGTCACCAGTTGTGTGGTTCCTTGGTGTTCTGGTGGATCTGTAAAGCAAGGAGGGGGGGGTAAAGTTAGCACGACTCAGCGGGAGAAGGAGCCAGAGAGCAGTGATGTACTGTTGGCAGCTTCCATTTGGTTGACACCGTTCACTGAGCATAAGTCTGTTTTTCTGTTGGTAGCTGTCAAGTGCTGTTGTGTGTGGCTTGTTTCGTCGTTATGGTGTAGTGAAGTGTGTGCGGTTTGTTGTGGTGTAGTGGTATGGTTGCGTTTAGTTCAGAGTTTGAGAGGTGTATGCAGAAGGAGTTTTTTTTTTAGTTAGGCTGGTTAGTTGCGGTGCTATATCTTAGTCTGTTTTGATTGACTGTTGCGCGTATCCCTTCCTCTGTTGTGTATTCTTGTGTGATACACTTGCTCCTCCTACATAGTGTGTAGAAGAGTTGGTCCTCAATGAGCTATATCTACCCCGCTAGTATATTTTGGAGTGCCGCAATTAGCCCCCGCTCGAGGTTGAGATGTGTTGCCCTGTCGCCCCATCGTTTTAGATCTGGCTGCCTCTCTCTCTCCCTTTTTCTATTTAAGGCTCTCTCAGTGGTCGAAATAAATCGGACCCATATCTCTCCCCCGTTTCCCATTTGAGCTTCTATAGGGAAGGGTACACCTAGGTCTCCTTCCCATTCTGACTGCTCTCTTCTTCCCTGCACTTCATTCTGGTTCAGCATACTCTCTAGTCTTTCTCCGTTGTGTGCTCATTTCATGGTGAGTCGAAGTTGTTCATTCGTTTTTGTTCCGTTCAGAGTTGAAAAGCCAAGTTTTCAAAATGTTTAGGTGGTCATTGATAGTTCGTATTTCTCTTGGGTAGGGAGTTCCAAAGTTTTACGGCTAAACACGAGAATGCCGAACCACCTCGTTTTTTTCGGGTGTAGGTTCTAGGCGGATGTCATTACTGGATCTGAGTGTTCTAGTCAGCTTGTAGATGGTGATTTTCTTTTGTATGAATTCCGCTCCTACGCGTGGATTGCTCTGTGTAATGCATATAGTTTTGAAGATGATTTGTTTTTTGACTGGGAGCTGGAGTCCCTTTGTGAGAGTTTTGAGAAGTCTGGCAGCTGTGTTCTGTATACATTGTCTGTTTCTTCAGTAAATAGTCTGGCATTCCTAGATATAAGCTGCTGGCGTAGTCTATTCTGGGCATGATGAGGGAGATGGCCAGTGTTTTTTGCGTGAAAGAGAGGAATCAAAGAATCTTTTTGATCATGTGTAGATGGATGTTGGATAAGAATTAGTGCAGTCCAACTGGTGTGGGACTACACAAGACTTATCTGTTGATATTGGGTAACTCCCCTTTTAATATAGGTCTGTACTACTACACAAGTTGGTATTGTGACTGAGCAGCCAGGCTTATCTTAAGAGGGGTAATGTGAGCTGTAGAGCTGTACAATTAAATCAGTAAATGCAGGTATCCAAGTAAACACTTAGACATTCAAAGTTATATAATATGGTATTTATTTATACACAAATATATTTAAAGCATTCTTTAAAAAGCAGTAATTAGCTGTAACATTAATCCCAAGTTAGTATTGAATTCAAAACGTGAATAAAGCAGGTGAGTAATGCATTCTTATGTTACACATGTTCCAGCACCCAGAGGTGACGTCAGTTGAGGTCAGTATAACATTTATATTGCTATCACCTTTGCAGTATTGAGTTATTTAAGGAAGGAAAGGTTAGGGATAGATCAGAACATACTGATAGGCTATAAGAACAGTTAGATTCTCCCAAAGGGATGCAGGCAGTCTATTATCCCAGCATTCAAGTGTTAACGGGAACAAGCACTGCCAAAGCCAATAGGTTCAGAAGGAGGTTTTTAGGGAGACCGGACAGCCAAAGTCAACGGGCAAAGTCAAAGTTCTGATGCTCTTATGTGAAAAATGTTCTTAAATAGTCTGTGTTCAAACGAGAAATCACAGCAACTCAAGAAAGAAATGCGTCAAGGGGGAGGAGTCGCTATAATAGCAAGAGAGTCCACACACATGTTCCCAGCAAAAACCTTATGCTCCGTATGTGAGATATTACACATGAAATACTCTCCCTCAGACACCAGTTGTCTTAACGTGATTGTGGTGTATAGACCGCCCTATCTGACATCCGACTTTAATGAAGAATTTACCCAGAAACGTAACCTTCTGAAAGGGCCTAATACCGCGACACTCATTAATTCCAAACCCACTATGATTAACGGCAACCAACTGGATTGGGTGGTTACACAAAATCTGGAAACAAGAGATATTGAAACCTCACCATGCATTTAGTCCGACCATAGAAAAATAATGTTTACAGCTACCCTACCATACTCAAAAGCAGGCCAATGATCCCAAGAATATGGCCTGCCGGAACTATAGAAAAAGGCGGCACTTGGAGCAATGTACAAACAAAATTGAGAACGAATATAATGAGGGGGGTTCTTGTGACACCCTTATAGCTTGCCTGATCTTCCACACTAAGAAGTTGGTCGACCAAATGGCCCCATTACTGCCCAAGCTAATTAGACCCAATAATAAACATCAAAAATGGTTCAATACCAAACTTTTTAGGTTGAAGCAGGAGAAAAGGAGAAGAGAAAGTAGTTGGAGAAAAAATCCATCTGCATCTAACAAGGAACACTGGAGGGAAAGTGAGAAAGCTTACAAGAACAACATCTGAGAAGCAAAGAAAATATACTCTAATGAGCAGATTTCCACCGCTGCAAATGTGTCTAACAAATTGTTTGACGTACCAAAATATATTGAGAAGCCCAGTTCGCTAGCACCACCATATGTGCCCTCCCAAATCGAGTGTGATAACACTCAGACGGCTTTCACAAATAAGATTTTGAATGCTAGGGAATTAATAAGGAACTCGTTAAGTACAAAGTATAGTTACGATCCTCCCATTGAGACTAATGTCAACAGTAGAGTACCCTTTAGTTTTAAAGAGATATCTACAGAGGATATGGTGAAAGTGTGATCTACAATGAAGCCCACCTCATGCGCTGAGAATATCTTGCCTCCTAAGATAATTCTTGAACGCATAGATATCTTTGCGCCCATTCTAATGAAGATTATAAACGCATTCCTTTCGTGACAAAGTTGTTCCCAGTAGTATAAAAAAGGTAGCCATTACACCTCTAGTCAAAAAGCCCAATCTTGATCAAAGAGACCCCAACAATTTAAGGCCCATAACAAATTGTAATTTTATATTGAATGTTATGGACAAAGTAGCTACATTACAACTACAGGCACACGTCGAAGCCTTACAGTTATTACACCAGCAACAATCAGGATTTTGCACAGCTCACAGTACGCAAACCGCTATGCTCGATCTCCAGACTAAAATGCTGAGTATCATGGACAAGTGGAACACAGGTCTCCTCATTTTTCTGGATCTGAGTGCGGCGTTTGGTCTTCAAGACCACAGTCTTTTAAAAAAGGCCTTGGAGAAAACAGCCAACTGCTCTGAGGAGGCGATTGGCTGGAAAACTTCCTTTCTATCTAAGGAAATCAAGAGTATATTGGGGTGACACATTTTACTTTGGAAAAAAAAAAGTCTGTGGAGTCCCTCAAGGAGCCAGCATGTTACCATTACTCTTCAATCTTTATTTGAGGTTCCTATGCCTGGTCCTTGCTCATATTAACATCTTTTTCACCAACTATGCTGACGACACTCAGCTAGTGGTGGAATTAAGCGGGGACTATAAGAAGGATAGTGAAACCATAACAACCATATACAACACAGTAGAATCTTGGATGGACCATAACTGGATGTGTTTAAATATCAAGGAAACTGAGCTGATGGTATTTGGATCACACCAAGCCAGGGCTAAACTTAACTCTAACTATGAGTCCTTCATGATCGAGGATGCGCACATCCAGGTACTGGGCAAGGTTAAAACCCTTGGAATGATACTGGAAGCCTATATGAGCGCTGACGCTCAAGCTCATTACATTAGTAAAAACTGTTCCTACTACTACCTCAGAATGTTGAAAGCTATCAAACCCTACTTGAGTGAAGATAACTCCGCCACAATAGCAAGAGCAACTATCTTGCCCCGTTTAGATTACGGCAACGCACTGTTGTTGGGAGCGGGGGGAGTCTCTCTACCTCTATACAACTACCCTTATTCTGGACCACGGTCCCCAAACCCGACCCTCGCCATGACCAAGGGAGCTGGTACGGGGAAGAAATCGAGCTCATTGAATATGTTTACTAAAACGCCTTCCAAACCCACCACTGACGGATCCGAGGAACAACCTTCCACCTCTGCTCCACCAACTTCTGAGGACTCACAGAAAATGCTGGATTACATACGTGATGGCTTTAACACACACCATACTAAATTGGACGATATGAATGGGACAATCTCCTCCATAAAAGCCCATATCGAAAGGACTGATGGTAGAGTAACTGAGGTTGAAACTAGACTGGGAGTCGCGGAGGATGACCTGGGCTCGCTACAGGCTGCAGTATCTACGCTCACTAACCATGTGGCAGCGGTGGAAAAGAAAAATGATGACCTTGAATCCCGCTCGAGGCGGATAACCTGCGCATTATTGGAATTCCCGAGGACAACATCACTGAACCCATGGAGGACTACGTGGAACGCATCCTCATGACACTTCTAGATGCCCCTAAATTCTCCTCACAGTTTGCCGTCAAAAGAGCACACCGAGCCCTGACCGCAAAGCCCAAACCGGGTGCTCCGCCGCGGCCCATTATTGCCAGAATCCTAAACTTCTGGGACCGGGATGCCCTCCTTAGGGCGGCCAGGATCAAGGGAGAACTTCGCCTGGGAGCCAACAGAATTCACCTCTATCCGGACTACTCCGTGGCTGTACAGCAGGAGCGCCAATCATTCACGGCCGTGAAGAGGAGACTTCGCGACCTGGAAGTCAAGAACTCCATGCTATTCCTCGCAAAACTTTGTCTCGAACATTGCAACAAAACTTTCTTCTTCACTATCCCTGAGGAGGCCTCTAAGTTCCTCGACGAACACTTCCCCGGCTGACCCACGACACCCATGGACACAGTCCACCAAGATACCAACTATATTGCTTTAAATCAATGATGGTCCGCCTCTAGCCCCGTTCATGTGGTTTCACGCCAAGCACATCACCTCTGTTTATGCACCTGGCTCCTCCGCTTCCTGTTTTGCTCCTCCATTCTCCTGGCCCCACTATAGGAGCGGGTTCTTGCTATGTTTGAATTTCAGTAGCACTCTACAATTGCACCAGTTTCTAGTTTGCTCTGATTAGGCAATCAGGGGTTGAAATTACCGACGAGAGATGGTCTGGAATGTGTGCTCGAACCCATGATGTGTCCTACAACACCAAATTCAAACTGATCCAATTCAAGGTTCTGCACAGGTTCCACCACACTCCCATGAGACTGCATCGCATGTTCCACACCACCCCCCTACATGCCCCAGATGCGGCACTGACCAAGCCTCCTATATCCACATGCTATGGGACTGCCCCCTCTTAACCCAATTCTGGATGGATATTTGCTCCACACTATCTGACATCCTGGAACACACTGTCACCCCCACCCCACTGCACTGCTTGTTCCATGACCTCCCTCAATTGCCCCGTGACTCTAAGAAACTGGCAGGCCTATGCATGCTGCTGGCAGTTCATTGCATATTACTAAGCTGGCTCCGCCCCAGGGCCCCGACCTACACGCAGTGGCTCAGATCAGTCACATGGGCGCATGACACGGAGCAGTCCTGGAATGCAATGCAACACCCACATTCCAGGCCGAGAGACATCTGGCGTAGACTCCGGGAATATATGACCGCCATGTCTTCCCCATCCAATTCGTCGCCCTCTTTGGTGGGTTCCCCCTAGATGCATACCCCTTCTGGTACAGCAGGTAACACCTTGTTTATTGCCGATTTCGATATTGATTCAATCTACTCATTATGTATTGTCTGATGTGTATATTGCCTGATGTTTGCTTAAATATGGCGCTGTGGGGCCCCCTCTGTTTTTTCTGGTACGCTGTCAATTCAAATAAAAAAATGTTTAAAAAAAAAAAAAGTGATGCAGGATCTGTTGACGCAGAAGCAAGAGATATGACTTTACAGTCATTGGACTATTCACGGAACCATGCCTAACACCCTTACGGGAGACAGCTGGGATGCTCAGAGGGAGCTGCAGAGGTGATGTGGACCAAGTCTGAGGTGCAGCCAGTTATTGCCCAGGACGACGATGGCAGATTTTAGGAAGTTGGCTCTTATCAAATTGGTTTAAAAAGAAAATTCATTAAGACTTGGAAGCCATTAGGAAGATATGGCTAGCCATTGCGGGTGGTCTGAATGTAAATGGTCGCCCAGAAGGCTCTGGAGAGGTGTGAAAAAAACAGCTGGAGTAAACGGCGGGTGTTGAATGGTCAGAGTTTCTGCAGGAGAATGGGCATGGGCCTAGCAAACATGAAGTAAAGGTTTTGGGAGACCCACATATTTTCACCCATATTCCTGGGATGAGAGACAGATCCCATGAAGGTGCTGGAGACGGGGGTTTTGTGAAAAGGAGTAAAGGTAAGGTTTTTATATATATATATTTCGGATTCGAACCTCTGTTGCTCTGCGTCATCTTGCTTCCAAGACAAGCTGTTGGCACTGAGCTATACTACCTGTTAATTGGTTATTTGCTGGGAGTTGGATGTGGGGAGACAGGTATACCTTGTCCAGGGGCAGTCATGTCGGAAACTGCAAGGTAAACCAAAAAAAAGACCAGAAAGAAAAGCAATAGGAGGAAGGGCAGGGAAAAGCGGAAAGGAATTTTCAGGTGCAGCGGCTGCAGAGAAAAAATAGGGCTGAAGTTAAAAGTACATTGTTAATTGTTGACGATAAGGGGCGGGTGCGAAAGGGGTTGGTTTCACTGCATCACAGAGCATGTCTAATACCAGGGCAAGAGGTAAAAACTTATAGAAGGCAAACCTACCTTAAATAAAACTACCTTTTATCCAATGTAGGAGTGTGGCTGGTAAAGTTGCGCCCCCCTTTCTTCCAAAGTAAGGATACTGGGATGTGCAAAGCAGACATACTCCTACCCAAAACCTTTCTCTCCCCTTATAGATAAAAGGAGCAAGGGCTTCTTCTGAAAGTCCAACTGCAAGGCAATAGGAAATGGGACAAATCGGAAGACCTTCACATCACATGAAAAGACCCGAAATTCAATATTCCTACAACAGGAAGTCTTGAGCTGTAGTGCTCCTTGGTGAAAGAAAGTGTGCGAGTAGGTTGGTTGCACACAGAGATCCTAGTCTTGTGGCAGAATGTATTTTGCTGCAGTCAAGGGGGCCAGCGCTGAGCAGCTCGGGTCCACAGCATTCACTGGAGGGGTGAAGTGCGCAGGCCCCTAACCCCAGACTAGGGCACCCCATGATATCGGGTGCCCGTGTTGTTCTTGAAGCCGCCCTGCCCGGGCTCTGTTTTTGCCTCCAGGCCCACCAACCTTACGAAGGCCCAGCCAGGGGGCTGGCTGCCAGCTGACTGCTGCCGGTCCCGTTCGAGCACTGATCGGGCCTTGCCTTCACAGTGTTGCTGTGTCCGTCAGGGAGGCACCCCGTCTGAGATGCTCTTGTTAAGCGGGGCGACCTGTCCGCTCAGGAGGGCCATGGACCCGTGTGGGGCCGACAGTCCAGTGGGCAGACTGCATGCAACAGGCCTGCTCGAGCCATCCTGCCATCCTGCTATCCGACTGGGCCTGCCTGCTGGCTGGCTGCCAGGCCCAAATTTATACAAATCTCGGGCAAAGCATGGCCTGATGGGAGAAAGGAACTGTGCTACAATGTGCTCTTCTGCTGGGATCTGCCTGCAGGAGCTTCCCCCTACACGCGGGACAGGCAGCTCTGCAGATGCTCAGAGCTTACGAGGGTGCTGGGTCAGAGCCTGCCTTCTCACCCTCGCTTAGCGGGGCTTCCAGAACTGGCCCAACCGCTGCCCTCTTACTTGCAACTCATACATACCTGACAGGGGAGAATCTGCGATCACAAAGGCAGATCTCCCAGGGAGAGGCTCACCAATTGCACATCGGATTTGCTGACCCCTGCTATGTCCCCAAATGTGGGATACCCGACTGCATTATTTCTGGTAGTGGGGGGACTGTGTTTGCGCTTTCCCCTGATTTATTGGTGAAAGAAAAAAAGGTAAAATGTGCACTAGGCCTGCTAGGTTGGTTGCACACAGAGCCCCTGGTCTTGTGGCAGAGATAGTGCTGTCTTAATTTGTGGACACATTCATCATTAAAACGTGTTGTGTTTTAAAATGTTCTTGCCTGCTGTTAGTGACATGGAATTTTCATGTTCACCTTTAGAACTGATTGTAAACTTATGGCTTTTTGGTCACCTTTCTGCTGTAAAATGCACCATTTAAACCCCATATTTGAAACAAAATTCTTGAGGGGCTGGGGGTGAGCAAACCCTCCCTAGATCCTTAAAGCTCCATCGCTACGCTCGGTCGCCCCCACTATTTCAGAAAAACATTAACACATCACACTGAAAGAAATCACAAGCAACTAACCTTTAATCACTGCCCCTGACACCAAAAGCTATCTTTGGGACTGCATGGCTATCACTGCCTGTGATGTTATTGTGTCAAAGGTCACACAATATTGATTTTTAATATACTGATTTGGGTGAGGTTGTTGACTTTTGGCTCGCTGGCCCACTGGGTGACAGTTAATGCTTCGCCCCCACATTCAAAAAGGTTGGACAAGCCTGAGCTAGACACTCACCGGCTTCTGGGTAGTTTCTCCACTAGTCCTGTGTATCTGTTGTATATGCCTTCTGTTGTAACGTGTTCCTGTAAATGTGCCCCGATGCTCGCAAGCTTACGGCGCTATATAAATATAAATATAAATAAATGTGTTAAAAAACCCCAGTATCCCAACAGAACCCCTCCCTCTTCCCACAATCCAAACCTCAATACCCCTAAAAATACTTATATTCATATGATCACCACACCACAACCCCAATAAACACAAATAGTCATCCATCACCAGAACACTACTGTATACACAGCTTTTAACAAAATCATCAAATAAAAACATTATTTATACAATGGCGTAGACCCTTCCTCTGTCTCCTACTCTCAAGATGAGGATGAGAGAATTCAGCCCTCCTCACGTCCCCTATATAGAGGATGGAGGGATACTGAGTTGTTTCTCTATAGGACTGTCACCTCAATTACAGCTTGCTTTCCTCTTCCAAGAGGAGATATCCCATATCATTTTTTTTTTTTCAGTTGTATGCCCATACCTGGGCCAAATACTGTATTGTATTCAGGGAAGAGTTTCCTATGGAAAGAGCTGGACAGCATCACTGCTGTCCTCTGCATTAACACACACATATCATTCTAGGAGATTGTCAAGTGCAAGGATTGTCACTGTTCCGCTTTCGGGGAGGGCACTGTCCGGAAAAAGTTCTGGGAGGCTGTCGCGTTGCTGTTCATTTGCTGGTCCAGGAACTCTGAGGTCTCCTCTGCAATCTGGCCAGGGATTCGGAAGTCAATGGTGGGGGGGTCCCTCTTCGGGCTAGGGTTGGACTGGACATTTCTGGGATCGGCCGTATCAATTAGTCTAGTTTATCACTATTGCACTACAATGACGTCATCTTTGTCCGCAACAGGGGAGATCCACCTTCCTGCTACTCAAAAATTATACATCACCACCAAGTGGCCTTTCCTCACACTCGTACACACTCAAACTATAACTTCCACCCCTCTCCTATTTTTGCCCGCAAGAGTGGACTCCGGTCCGATGCGGCGTCCCCGTCCAATTGCCTGCACAGCTGGGCGCAGCACCCCGCTCCAAGGATCAGGAAGGGCTTCTGGCAACACAGCGCCTGCAGACCTCTTTAGAGTGTGCACACAGACTGGTCGCTGAAGACGGGCGCCGCCACCGAGGATGCTCGGCATGGGAGATCCCCCCAGCCTCGCAAGAGTATCTGGAATTCCGTCTGGATCAAGAAATTCTGTGAGGCAGACCCAAAAATTGATCGATTATTTATTTTTAAAAAGAAAAGAAAAAAACCACTCCACAAGGGGTCTATAATGAGTGCACGGCTTGCAGGAAAAAGTTGTATAGCATGAAAATAAGTCAGAGAGCGTCAGTCCCGTAGAAATGAAACCACGCTCGACACACCTTTTCTAAGTTGCATCTTTTATAGCGGAAAAATGCACATTAACATATTTATTCGTTTTTTTATAACGCGCCTTATACCGTACCCGAGATCTGGGATTCGAACCTCTGTTTCTCTGGGTGGTCTTGCTTCCAAGAACAGTGCGTTGCCCCTGTGCTATCCTCCCTTCCCAGCTAAATATTTCAGATAAAACATAATCGCATCTTCCCCATTGGCTAACACCTATACAAATATCTACACATCTCCTTTAGTTAATATCCCCTTCAGTTGAGCATATCTAAATACAACCCCTTACAAGATAACCTATTTTGCCATCAGCAGAAAATACTGTACTGTGATTGGTTCATTATGCTCTGGTAAATTGTTACAATAATGTACTCTTCTTATTGGTCAAGACATCTTTGGACAACTAGTGATGTGCATAACCCTGAGAGGACCCAATTAGTGAGCTAATGTGCTAAATGAGGTCAAACCTCCCCGGTGATGCAATGGCTTCTTCATGAGACCAGACAATTTGGCACTCCCGAATGACTCATGTGACCTTGCAGCTGTAATCTTTGGCATCAACTCTTGCGACTCCTGTCTGAGAACACGCTGCACCCTTAACAAGACCCCTATTAGATCTCTCTTGGGAACCATGTGCTTATCTAAAAAAAAACACAGCGGAGGCACCGCTCTTGGTAATTAATTTCTCATATTTGTTTGTTCTAGTTAATGAAAACGCCTGCAGTTCAAAGGGTCCACCTGCTTTCACTGGGGGTACTATTGCTCCAAACATAGCTTGACCACTTGGCAGTGCCCGATTCCAGGCCCTGTTCTCCACAGGTGCAACACTAATCTAATCATCTAAGACCAACATTCCGTTCCCAGTTCCTGTACACTGGTCAACCTGACACAATTAACTTGCTTTCTGCACGGCGCGTCTCCTTTTTCCTCAACCTTGCCTGTCTGCTTGCTCGCTGGGGGAAGGATGTATACATTCAAATTAAATGGACAAAGCAAAAGCTCCAACGATCAGCCTAATTCTCTAGCTACTGTTTCTTGCAAGACCTAATCCAAAACGGTGGAGCTCTTGCTACTGTGGCGCACATCCCTTATGTTACTACAGCACTACACTTTGCCCTATCTCGCTCTTGCACACTTCAGCTACCTTTTACCAATGGTCAAAAGTTGCTCTACATCCCTAATAAAACCAAAACACTATATGGTCGCTACTGCTAGCTACAAAACATAGCGCATATGCCCTAGCTCTTACCTCTATAATACGCAACATTAACACATTGTTGCTCCTTTTTCATCGTAAAAGGATGTCTGATGCTTTATAAAGTGTGTCAAAGCTTAACTACAAATAACACGTGTGTAGAACTGGCAATCCAAATGGCAAAATACTGACAACTAAATCACCAACTCTTTGTTAATACAAAAATGCTGCAGCCTAAACCTCTTTCCACAGTTGGGGCATTACACCTGCATCCCAACACATGTCTCTGCGTGAGCTCTCACCCAGGTAGGATGTTAGGTGTGGACTGGTGGCAGTGTTTTGCTTTTTCCATTGTGGCACTACCATGCCAAACTTTTTCTACTGCAAAGTAGCCTCCTTTGTGTGTGTAGTAGCCAAAATGGCTTGCTAGTTTTCATGCCCTGCAACCACTGACATAGTGAGAACACCAGAGCTTCCTCATTCCTGGACACAAGCTCTCTTAATTCAAATCTATAAAAATAGAGAAAACCAGAGGAATTACTGCTTAAATGCACTCCTGGGTATTAGTTATATGGTTAATTTGCTGTCCTGCAAAATGAGCTTCCGAATGGATTGTTTCCTCCAACGTATTCCTCACCTTTGACATGTAATGTCCAGCTTCGGCTGCTTTGGCAAACTTTTTCAGCAGAGGGCGCTCTGTGTCGATGACCTCGAGTCAATGTCCCTCGAAGGCCTCTGTCGAGGGTGACGTCATCGGAGGTTATATATAGCACGCACAGCACCCGTTGTCCTCAGTTCCGTTTTTACGCAAAGGTGTTTGCTTCATGAGAAACTCGGCACGCCTCGTACTTGTGAAAGAATATTTCAGTGGGTTTTTGATATTCTACGAAGATGTCGTCTTCAACACCGTCAACTCCTCGGTCCAGGTACAAGAAATGTTAGAACTGCGGATCCAAGGTGTCCATTATCAACCCCCATCATATCTGCCTGTGGTGCCTCGGCGAGGGCCACTATACGGCGGCGTGTTCCAAGTGTCATTCCATGACAGGAATGGCCTTGAGGGAACGAAAAGGGGAGCTCCAGGTAGGAAATGTTTCCAAACCTCCCCAAAGTCCCGACCTACTAGGCCTTTGACCGGTGAGTCGAAAGACTGTCATCCTCGGAGGAAGAAGGCCAAGCGTTTTAGGTCCAGGAGTGGTTCCCGCCACTCATCGTCCTCTTCAAAGAGGTCGAGGAGAAGGCACCGCCGGTCGCCTTCACCAATGTCTTCGTTGGAAGATTCCCCCGTGAGGACGACATCCCCGTCCAAAAAGTCGACTCCTGCAGAATGGGAAGCTTTCCACGTGGAAATGCTGAAGATATTTGAGAAGCAGGTTCGTACTCCGACCAAGCCTTCTACTGAAGCCTGGAAGGAGAGGTCTCGGTCGAAAACTTGTGTGCCCTCGAGCCTGTGTAAACGGCGTGATCCCCATCAAGAATCCTCGAGGCCTCGGTCGGATAAGAAGAAATCCAAGGATCACTCGAAATGTGAGTATAGTTCGAGGTCGTCGAAGCCTTCGACGCCTATGACGCCCATCGTGTCCTCGACCCATGTTAGGCCATCGATACCAGTATTGACGTCAAAGCCAAAATTGACGACGCCAGCTATGCCCACTTTGCCAGCTCAGCTATTGCTGCCTAGTGTTCCTCTGAAAAAGGCACTGGCTATGACCAAGTCAATGACTTCGGCAATGTCGAAGCCTCTCGGTTCTATACCAGAGAAGCTGTACACTCCTCTCCCGAAAAAGGAATTTTTCAAGTCTCTGACTTCCATCTTTGTGGAGAAAGAGCAGTCAGATGAGGAGGATACCCCTTTTGGGCTTCAGTACGGCACACCAAATGTGCCTTATTTCAGAGGAGAGTAGGATGCAAGATCTTTGGAACAATTTGCATAATGCCAGTGGCATTGACACCTCCACAGAGTTGGAGTTCGGAAGGCCAGAACCAGGGGAGCATGCAGACTCCTCATGTCTAAGGTTGTAGAATACTTGGGATGGTCTAGACCTCCAGTAGCTTGTGATCAGGATGACCTGACTGACATTCTGGACAAGGGTCCGCCTACTGATCCAGTCTTGTGGCACTTCAGAAAAGTGTGGCCAGGAATTGGTACACTCTGGAAGCTAATCTGGCAGTTGAAAAAATCTCACAAAGAAATACCGCCCATCCAGTAGCGACCCTGGCTACTTGTCCAAACACCCCACTTCCAAGAGTCTGGTGGTCCAGGCGGCGACGGATACCTTGAAACAGGCAGCAAACCCTACCATCCCTCCAGATAGGGACGACAAGCGTGTGGATGGAGGGGCGCGCAAGGTATTTTCTGCACAGAGAATGCATTGAAATCTGCCAACTCCACTTGTGCCCTTGAAAAAAGTTTGTACACTCTCTGGGAGTTAATTTCTATGGCGGCAGAGCATATTCCCGACGGGGAGGAAAGGGACGGCTTCCTAGTTATAGTTAAGGACGGCAAGGAAGCCATGTGTGAGTCCCTTCAATCTGGATTGGATTCTGCAGATAGCCTCAGCAGGTCCATGGCTACTAGCACCGTAATGCACATATTTGCGTGGTTGTGGAAATGGGTTTTGCACCTGATGTGCAGGCTCGACTTCTCAACATGCCTTTTGATGGGTCTCATCTTTTTGACAACAAGGCTGACGAGAGCCTTGAGAAGTTGCAGACCTCAAAGGCGGCAGCCAGGTCTTTGGGTGCCGCTGTTAAGCAACCTCTGCCTTTTCGTGCTAGCGGACAACCTTGGAGGGGTAGATCTTTTCGGTACTACTCCTCATTTGGAAGGGCGAGAGGAATGACAGGTCAAAGAGGCCAAAGAAAATGTCCTCGTGGTGGACGAGGTTGAGGTGCTAATCCAGCTCCCACAGCAGCTTCTGTACCATCGGCCGCTGCAACAGCCACTTCAAAACCACTCTGAGGGCATGAGTCACGACTCGCCAGTCGGGGCAGACTGTCGCAGCATCTTGAAGAATGACGGGCCATTACTTGCGATGCTTGGGCTCTGGAAACAATAACCCATGGTTACTGCCTTCCTTTCCTAAATTAGCCCCAGAACAATCCACTGGGGAAACACACTTTGAAGATTCTGTATCTGCTCCTTGTGCAGGAAATTTTAACCCTGCTAGAGAAAGGTGCCATAGAACCGGTGCCTGTGGCATAGAGGAACAAGGGTTGGTATTCACGCTATTTTTTGATTCCTAAAAGGATGGAGGACTGAAACCCATCTTGGACTTGAGATACTTGAACAAGTTCCTCAGGAAGGACAAATTCAAAATTGTCACTCTTTCTCAGATCCTTCAGGCCCTCAAACTACAGGATTGGTTGGTGTCATTGGACCTACAGGATACTTATTTTCATGTGCCAATCTATCTGAAGCACAGAAAATACCTGAGGTTCGCAGTGACGGCTCGCACTTTCAGTTTCGGGTCCTGCCATTTGGGTTGACCTACGGCCGAGGGTTTTCACCAAACTGATGGCGGTGGTGGCAGCAAGTCAAAGGAGGAGGGGGGCGAGGGGGATTAACGTCTAACCCTACCTAGACGATTGACTGATCAGGGCGTGTTCTCCCGAACAAGTCCTGGATCATCTCTGTTACCTGCCACTTTCTTCACAGACTAGGCTTCTCCCTCAATTACAAGAAGTACCATATGACACCTTCCCAAAAGCTCCAATACATCAGAGCCGTGTTATATACATCCTTGGGGAAAGAGCTCGCCACCCGAGGTGAGGGCTCAAGACAGTCATCAGATGGTAACAAGGTTACAAAGGGCCCAGAGTCTGCCGGCCTTCGACTTCTTGAGGTTGCTCGGCCTCATGCAGCCTGCATCTTTCTGGTGCCGGAGACCCACCTGAGAATGAGATCCCTTCAATGGGCTCTACGAACACAATGGTCCTAATTCTCAGGAAGGATGTCGGAGCGACTTCAGATTCCAACCAGAGTCTCACAGGATCTTCTATGGTGGGCCTGCAAGGAATATGTTCTGAAGGGAGAACCCTTTTGGCAACCATGGCCGGAGATTACGGTGGTGACGGACGCCTCACTCTCGGGGTGGGGAGCTCACACCACCGATCTGACCGTCAGCGGTCGTTGGTCTCCATCGGAGTCCAAACTACACATCAATCTTTTAGAGCTGAGAGCAATCAGACTTGTGCTGATGGCTTTCCTGCCCTCGGTGCGGGGAAAGACTCCTGATAATGACAGACAACACAGTGGCCATGGACTATCTCAACAAGAGAGGAGGTGTAGGGTCACTACCTCTGTGCAGAGGCGCAATGTAGCTCTGTTACTGGGCTATTCAAGAAGGAATCTCCCTATCTGCGGTTCACTTGGCCAGAGGAGAATATGGTGGCGGATGCTCTGAGCCGGCAGAGCACAGTCTCCCACGAGTGCAAACTAGCTCAGGAAGTCCTTCAAGAGCTCTACAGGTGGATCTGTTTGTGACCGGTGCCAACCCGAAGTGTGAGCAGTACTGCTAGAGGGAATTTCCTCCAAGAGGAGCTCTAGGAGATGCATTCGTGGTGGATTGGGAGCTCCCACTATTGTATGCATTTCCTCCAGTCCCTGTCATTCCTCATGTAATCGGGAGGTTGCGAAGTTTCAGGAAACACATGATCCTAATTGCCCCGGATCGGGCAATGAGAAAGTGGTATCCAGACTTTCTGAACATGTCCATCTGTCCTCCAATGCGTCTTCCACAAAGAGAGGACCTTCTTTTGCAAGAGGAGGGTTGGGTTCTCCATCCAGAGGTCAAGAATCTCAACCTTCACGCTTGGTATCTGAAAGGCTGAGATATAAGGATTGGGACCTCCCGGATGACGTAATGGAGGTGTTGCTTTCAGCCAGAAGGCCAGCGACAAAATCTCTATGCAGTTGGAACAAGTTTTGCGACTGGTGCAGGGAAAAGAATGTTGATCCTTTTCAGTGTAAAACTCCAGATGTTTTATCCTTTTTGCTTTCATTGGCACAGAAGGGCCTTCAGGTTGGCACCATTAAGGGCTACTTAGCAGCGATCTTTATCTTTAAGAGCGCCTCAGATGAATACTCCTATTTCAAGATCCCACTGGTGACTCAATTTCTAAAGGGACTCATTAATGTGTTCCCTCCAGTTCCCATTCAGGTTCCAGTGAGGGACTTCAACCTGGTTTTAAAATGTCTGTGTGCCCCATTCTAACCTTTGCACACATGTCCGTTAAGGTTTTTAACCTTTAAGAGTATTCTGTTGGTTGCGATAACATCTGCACGTAGAGTGAGTGAGTTACAGGCACTTTCTTCCAAGCCACCCTTTACCATATTCCACAAGGACAGGGTTGTGTTAAGGTTAAAACCCTCCTTCTTGCCTAAGGTAGTCTCAGACGTCCATTTAAGTCAGAAGATCGTCCTACCGACTTTCTATCCTCCTCATCGTGGCAAGGAAGAGAAAAGGCTTCATAGGCTGGACCCTAGGAGAGCGTTGAGCTTTTACATCTCCAGAAAGTAGAAATAGAGAGTGGATGACAAGCTTTTTGTAGGGTATACAGGACACAAACTGGGACATGATGTTAACAAACAGTTCTTGTCTGGATGGATCATTCTAGCCATTTCTGAATGCTACAGACTGGCCTGCAAGACCCTCCTGAGGGTTTACGTGCTCATTCCACCAGGGGCATGGCTACATCGACCGCCCTTCAAAGGGTTGTCCCTATTAAAAACATGTGATGATGCAACGTGGTCTTCAGTGCACACGTTTACAAAGCATTATTCTGTGGATGCTTCCCATGCTCGGGATGTGGCTTTTGGTAAGGCGGTACTTTATTCTGCCCTTTACATTTCTGAAATACAAATTCTACTCCCTGCTCCATTCATGGATACTGCTTTGGGAGTCTGTCAAAGATGAGGAATACTTTGGAGGACACAATCAATTCGAACAAGTTACTTACCAACTGGTAACGTTCTTTCGACTGGATGTTCCTCCAACATATTCCTGATCGCCCTCCCAACCTACCCCTCTAGAATTTCCCATGCTATTGCAGATTTTGTTCCGACAAGATTGAATACTGTTGTGCCCTTATTTATGGGCACTGGTGCTGCACGTGGAGGGGATAAACAGAACTGAGGCCAACGGGCGCTGGACGTGCTATATATAACCCGATGACGTCACCCTCGACGGAGACCTTCAAGGGGACATTGACTCGATGCCATTGGTGCAGATGGCCCTCTGCCAAAAATGTTTTCCAAAGCAGCTGAAGCTGGACATTACATGTCAAAGTTGAGGAATACGTTGGAGGAACATCCAGTTGCAAGAACGTTACCAGTTGGTAAGTAACTTGTTATACTATTGTGCAGTAGGGAGCCAAGCCGGCCCATAGGACTGGGAGTTTCCAAACAGCACTTTAAGATGAGTAGCAGCACCCTTGAGATGGATGGGGATGCAGATTAATACTCTCGCACCAAATCAATAATGACAACTCAGTAGTTTGGCAAAGGGAGTCTGTTTAATGGCCAGTACAAAAAACAGGGAGTTCATGAATGTCAGCAATCGCTTGATCTTCCATCTCGCTTCAACTCCAATTAATTTCAGAAAAAACATAACATTTATACCAAAAACTCATCACTGATGTGTAACTCTTAAAACTTAGCATGCAACTTGATTGTTTCTAGGAAGGTAATTTTAATATAGGTACTATATCTGTATATGGTAACGGGGTGAGGGGATTGGATAGACCATGTCAGGTGGGGCAACTAAGCCCTTCCTTCAAAATGGCTACTGTAAACGTCACTAAAATACGACGTCTCCTTAGTTCTACTAACTATAAGACCCTAGATTACATGGTCCACTATGATTGGGTTGGCATCAACTCCACTCACACTTTTCCACTTGCGCGTAGCAGCATGCAGAATAGCCGGCCAGGTGCAGGGAGTTTGTCTGCACCCCAGCCTCCCTCCAATTATAGGTACAATCAAGCATCACCTCAGTGGTCATGTGTCAATTATTTCTCTGTGGTTGGCCTTGAGTCTGCTTCTTGGCCTGGGAAAGTTAAGGTGTCTGGGCATGGCAAAGGTCGTAGGTGTGAAAGTTTCATCCCTTTCTGCTTGTCTGGTCACGTGATTCCGACACCGTGAAATCGGCCTTTTCTTCATGCAATTTTGTACATTTAATTCTGCCAGTCATCTGCCATCTGTTGCTTATCTTGACCTTTCTGAAAAGGATACTCTGTTCTTCTTTTTAATTGTATCCACCGTTGGCCTATTTCAGACGATACGACCTTGGCTTCTTGGCATGGTTACCGATTAATTTGCTGCGAAACTCTCTTCTCAAGACCTTTAGTAACCTTTGGTTGATTCTGCTCTTGTGCGTAGTGGAAGTATACTTTATATAAAGTGCTTTCTTGAGGTAGCTGTATGTACAGGTCGCTCTTGCCGCAATCCATCTTACTACTAAGCATAAGCAAGCCTCACGATTTCTGTGCTTCTTGCGGTTACTTTGCATATGTACACGTTTAAACTAACTGAATATCTTCATCGTGCTTATGGCACAAGTTTCTGACAGCCTGACATCAATAGTTTCACTTTAGGCTTAGGATGTCACTTGTCCATGGTGTTTCGTCTAGTTTGTCATCATTCTCAGGTTGTTATATCTTCTGTATGTGAGTCAGTCCATGTTCTTATGACGATTATCATCTTCCTTCAGCATCTTCTTAGCT
Source organism: Ambystoma mexicanum (assembly GCF_040938575.1). Classification (NCBI taxonomy): domain Eukaryota; kingdom Metazoa; phylum Chordata; class Amphibia; order Caudata; family Ambystomatidae; genus Ambystoma; species Ambystoma mexicanum. Next base: position 447,456,375 of record NC_090937.1, read on the forward strand.
TCTTCGGGTATTGCATTCTGACGATCGTCATTCTATCTCACTTGTCGGTATGGTTTTCTCAATGGGTACCTAACTGTCCAGGTTTTCTTAGGTGTCGGTACTTCAATAGGTGCTGTTATTCTGATAGGTACTAGAGAGAGTCCCACTGCGGCTCTCTGCTGGTTTATATGCTCATCATACGTCACATATTTCGTCGTGAACGTTCCTGGTACTTCAAAATGAGCGGTAGGAGTGCGAATCATACTTGCCACTTCCTCTTCACTATCTGGGCAAGTACGTTGGGTATAGTGCCACTTGCAGAGACAGTTTTTCAGCCGGCCTTATAACCCGTAATGTGTGTGTTTGCTTTTGTGCATTAGTTCGTAGAATTGGTAGTCTTAATTTATATTTAGATTTCATTAACTATACAGCAGCATTCAAACAAGTGGATCAAAACATATTATGGCGCAACTTACTATGGAGGAGAACTGATGAAGGGCTACTCCAAATGTTGATTGTGTTACACCGTAACACAAATTGTGTGTGATTTGATGGGGCGTGGCAGAGGGTTCTCATTCGAATTACATCCATACTTGCCATGGGCTTAAACAGGGCTATGGCTTAGCGTCTCTCTTATTAAATTGTGTACATTTCTGACATTGAGCATGCCCTCCACATGGCCCATAATTCCCCTCCAATATAAATAAGGGATTGACATTTATAGACTCTAGCATATGCTGATAACATTGTAATCCTATACTCAACATAAATGGGATTGGTGAGAAGTCTGATGGCATAAAATGATTACTCTATTTACATGTAAACTGAAACATGTGCCATCTCTTCTATATAGTGAGCAAGGGCGCGGGGGACACCCCTGCAGCCTCTTTATTTTTTGGGGTGGCTGCGAGGGACACCCCCACTGACAATATAGTGAACAGAGTTGCGGGGGTGGTCACACTTTTCGGCCATTCACGATTTTTCGAACCGCCAAAATTCGGCCAAATCACGCATTCAGTATTTTATTTCCGAACAATTTGGACCTGGGAGACTACACCAGTCTGGCCCTCTTGTGTTAATAGGTAACCCACCTATTGGTATAGGTCTGTTCTACACAAGTTGGCAGAGTGAGTGAGCAGCCAGACGTACCTCAAGAAGGGTCAATGTGAGCTGTAGAGGACGACGGGGAATATTCATGAGCATGTGAATCAATGCCAGACCCATGCTGGAGAACAGTTACAGGTAAGTAACTTTTTTCCTTTATCCGCATTAACCATCTCAAGGGTTAATGGTCTGTCTGAATAACAAAAGTAGAACCATACAAGTATGGTCTAAACTTCTTCAGAGACCACATAATGGCAAAACACTCAGGTTCAATAGTTGCCCACCTTGTCTCAGGTTCCTGCAGTTTCCTACTGATGAAGCAGATGGGGTATTCTCTGCCTTAATCATCCAGTTGACTCAAAACTGCACCTATCCCTATATTAGAAGCATCTGTCTGTACAATGAAGGATTGCTTATTATCAGGAGCTCTCAAGACTGGAGGCGTGACAAAGGGATTTCTTCAGGCCTTCAAAAGCCTTAGTGCACTCCTCATGCCACCTGACCTTCTTGAGGAATTTGGGTGAGATCATCACATTCAAGGGAGAAGCTATTGTCCCATAGTTCTGAATGAAGTTCCTGTAGTACCCAGTGAGACCTAGAAAGGCTCTCACTTGGGTTTGAGTAGTAGGGGTGGCCCAGTCTTGTACAGCTTATATTTTGCTAGGCAATGGCCTTATTTCACCTCCTCCTACCTCATGTCCAAGGTAGACCAGTTTACTCTTATCAATTTGACATTTACTAGCCTTTATGGTCAGATGGGCCTGTTGAAGAGCATGCAAAACATATCCAGGGTAGTCAAGATGCCCTTCCCAAGTGGGGCTGAACACTGCAATGTCATCCAGGTATGCCATGCAGAAGTCCTCAATCCAATTCAGAACTTGATCAACCATCCTCTGAAATGTAGGAGGTGCATTTCTGGGTCCAAAAGGAATAACCTTAAACTGGTAGAGGCCTCCTGGGATAGAAAATGCAGTCTTCTCCTTGGCATGGTCATTCAGAGCTATTTGCCAATAGCCTGAGGTCAGGTCAAATGTACTGAGGAACTAGGCTGAACCAAGTTTGGCCACCAGCTCATCTGTCCTGGTTAAAGGATGGGCATCAGTCGTGTTGACTGCATTAAGAGCTCTATAGTCCACACAGAATGTCAACTCTTTGGATCCTGCCTTTGGCACTAGTACAACTGGACTAGCCCATGGATTTGTAGATGGCTACATTACCCCCAAGATCAAGCATCTTCTTGACCTCTTCCTTTATGTGGATTCTTGTATGGTCTGACATTCTGTAACCCCCTGCTTTTCACAGGGAGACTATCACCAGTGAGAATATCATGCTGGCCCCAAGGGGTCAAGCCTGGTGTGAGTGAACACAGGGAGGCTAACTGATTTAACAGAGCCTTGCACTCCTGTTGTTGCAGAGTCAGATATGAAGAGTTTTACTCCTTTATTTATTTTGACATTTATATAGCGCAGCGCGGAGGCATCTGGGCGCTTACTTGCAGCGAGTAGCAGTTACAATTGTTGCAGAGGAAATACAAGAAAACAGAACAACCCCTAAAAAGGGGTGAACACCTAGACCAAGGTAATGGATAACATACAGAAATTAAAAAAGGGGCGCTTATCTATCTGAGAGTGGTGTCTTGGATGGCTTAAGCTTTTGGCAAAGAGGTTCGTTTTAAGTTGTTTCCTGAAGATCCAGAAAGAGTCTTGGGTTCTGAGTGGTAGGGGAAGTGCGTTCCAAAGTTTGCTGGCAAAGGTGGGGAAGCTGCTACCACCAACCTTTTGAAGCTTGAATCTGGGAATGGCAAGGCAGTGCTGATAGGTTGCTCGTGTGGGTCTGGAGCATTGTCAGTGTGAAGCTGCTGGATAGGTTATGCTGATGCCTTCCGGTGGATGCATTTGTGCGCAAGGGTGAGTGACTTGAACATAATGTGTTCCTGTACTGGGAGCCAGTGTTGCTGTTGCCTGGTGACTGAGATGTGTGCAGATTTGGGAATGTTGAGCGCGGCCCTAAGGGCATTATTTTGTAGGACCTGTAGTTTCCTGATATTCTGTTTCATTGTCCCCGCATAAAGAGTGTTGCAATAGTCTAGGCACGTGAGGAACAGGGCTCTGGCCAGGGTGAGGCAACTGTCAATGGAAAGGAATTTGCTGCATGCCGAGTTTGCATGTGTATGCTGAGGTGGTGGCATTTATTTGTTTGTTGAGGTTGAGGGAAGAGTCTAGATGGAAGCTGAGCGTTTTTACCTCGTCTGCGACTTTGATTGCATGTCCATCTATGTTGAATGACTTGAAAAGGTGATTGAGTTAGGCTATTCTGTGTTGGGACCCGATGATGAGCTGCTTGGTCTTGTCATTGTTCAAGCAAAGACCATAATGGGCCATCCAGTCTTGGATGGCTCGGCAGATGCAGTTGAGGGTGGCTGTGTCCGTGGTGTGGTCTCCAGGGATGGGTACAAGGACCTGGGTGTCATCAGGGTAATTGGTGTAGATGACACCCATGTCATCCAGGCAGTCAGAGTGGCTTTTGAAGATATTGTACAAGGTGGGGGCCACACATGAGCCTTGTGGCACTCAGCAGGTGACTGGGGTGGGGGGGGCGTCTCAACTTTGAGGGAGAACTTTCCTGGATCTGTCGCTGAGGAAAGACTTTATCCAGAGTGTGGCGTTAAGGGAGAAGTTTGCTGCTGATGCTAGGTGTTCACAAAGAATATTGTGATCCACCAAGTCAAAAGCAGCGGAAAGGTCTAGGAGGTAGTCCATTTGGATTTTAAAATCCAAAAGTGCAGTTGTGTCCTGTGTCTAGGACAGAAACCTGATTGACGTAGCCCTAGGACATTGTTAGCTTCCAGGTAGTTCTGGATCTGCAGATATGCTACGCGGTCAAGAACTTTCTGGAGAAAGGGAACTGTAGTAATGGGGCAGTAGTTGGTGGGAATGTTAGAGTCCAAGGTGTTTTTTTTTATAAAATTTTTTTTTTAGGAGGGGTAGATCCCACGCTTTTTTCTTTTAGGTCTGATGGGACGCAGTTGCCTTTTGAAGGAGGTATTAATCAGATTGGTGATAAAAGGGGGAGTTGGGGCCATTTTCTCATCTGAAGGTTTTCCTTGAGATCAGGTATAGGTTCTCTCCTCTTCCTCTGGATCAGAGGCTAGACGCAAAGCTCCTAGTTCTGGTCTGGAAACATAAGCTTTCAGACGGTTAGTGTGATAGACCCTAGGGGCCTCCTTGGGATTGGCCAAGTCCACTACATAATTGACCTCTCCAAGTTTGCACACAACCTTGAGGGGTCCAATCCATTTGTCCTCTAAGGCCCTCTACCTTGTAGGTACCACAAATAGAACAAGCTGGTCTGGAGTAAGCTCCACCATGTTGGCCTTCTGGTCATGCCAATGTTTGACCAGACCATGAACTGCTTTCAAGTTATCGGAAGCTTCCGTCATCATGTGTCTCATTCTCCTCTGGAGACCTAGCACATAGTCTATGACTCACTGGCTTGATGGAAGGAGAACTCTCCAACCCTTCCTTGATTAGGGCCAAAGGGCCTATAACCGGATTACAATAGACCAGTTCAAAGGGGCTGAAACCAACCCCTGCTTAAGGGACTTCTCTATAATCAAAGAGAAGGCATGGGAGTAGAAGGTACCACTTTCTTCTAAGGGATTCCTCTAAAGCACCTATCATGCTCTTAATAGTTCTGTTAAACCTCTCCACCAACCCATTGGTTTGGGGATGGTAGGCTGTTGAGAATTTGTAGGTCACTCCACAGTTTTTCCACATGGTTTGCATGTAGTGGGACATAAAATGTGACCCCCTGTCTGAGATGACCTTAGGAAAACCAACCCTGGTAAAGATACCAAGGAGGGCCTTAGCCACTGCCTGAGCAGTAACAGTCCTCATAGGTATGGCTTCAGGTGTCATGGTCATGAAGTCAGGGTCACAGGCATGCAGGGGTCGCATGCACAGGAGACCTGGGTGGACACTGTCCTGGCACCTTTAGCACCAGGCTCATGAACAAAAGTAAACAAGAACATCCATTTAACACCAAAAGACTTTTATTATGGACATAGCACTTTAGATACATTAACCCTGAACATTCCATCCATTAAGCAGGATGCATTAACCTTGAACATTCCATCCATTAAGCAGCCCCAGGTGTATTCTTGTGTGTGGCTGCTAATGGAATGCCTTCTCACGTGCTCACTCGCTAGGAGTGGCAGGGTGTGGCTGGTAAGCTGGCCCTAATGGGTGTGCCCACGATCTCAGCTATATAAGCTGCCCCGATCCTCAAGACAGACGCTTCGCGTTATTCTGCATTTGCAAGCAGCATAACGCTCACCGTCGCCTGAGGTCAGACTTACCTTTGAAGATCCTGCTTCCTGGACATCCTGCTTCCTGCCAGCATACTTACCAACTGGGGGAAGCTGTTCTTACCTGTACATCTCTTCGCGAACCAAGTATTCATCTTTACACTTTCCGGAACGCTGAAATCTTCATCTTGGCACCGCAGCACGACACGATCCATCGTCGACAGCAGCGCCTGCAAGCAAAAACAGAAGACGAGGTTGGACATCAAAAAAACAGTCCGTTTAAGGTTGCGCTTCACCATAATTTGCGCTTTTCCTTAAACCATCACTTACCTGCTGTCGAGCATTGCGGTTGCATCAATCTTCCATCCGGCCGCGGTCGTGTCTCACAGCTGCATTGAGGCCGCGTTTCCATCTAAGGGAAGAAAACAGAAGAGGCGTTATTGCGGGCATAAGGCGCAACATATAAAGACATTAAACAGAATGACCAGAATCACAAGAGCTCAAGAGACACTTAACAATCATAAGGAGAAGCATAGTTGCAGCTGGACTGGACTAATCCTTATCAGGGATCAGTGAAGGAACTAGATCCCATTCAACGCGCCGCTGCCAGAAGTAGCAGGACTGAGAGCTTACCTTCCATAATTCACAGGTGAGCTTTAGGGGCCAGAAACCGTACTTTGGGGAGAAGGGTTCGAGGGGTACAACAATCACAGATTGGTGCACTCACAGACTCTTAATCTCCACGCAGGATCAGTATCACAACCTACCACCGCTCACTGCTTTTCTACCGAGGGAGAAGCCTGAAAGGGGGATGTCAAGTTCAGGGAGGGCTGCAACGGTGCCCCAACGCCTCCGCATAGAGCAGGCGAGCATAACAGATACCTGATAGCATGGTCTACCACAACCAATATAAATCGGTTGCCTGAAGAAGTTGGAGGGTCTAGGGGACCAACAGTGTCAACCTCCACCACTGGGAGGGGCACCAAAGGTGCCACATTCTTGACTCCACTCTTGCCAGAAGACTGACAAGTGTGACAGATCTTACAGAATCTTTCTACATCAGATCCCATCTTGGGGCAGTAGAAATACCGGAGATAGCCTCTCTTTGGTCCTCTTGAAACTGAAGTGGCCAGCCAGAGGACTGTTGTCTCACCTACTGGGGCACTAAAAGTCTTCTGTAGTCTCCTGGGGTTGGCTCAGTAGGTTCACTGTAGAGGTGGCCATCCTCCCAGTAAAGCGTATGCTTCCCTGGCTCTTGCCCTTCCAGCTGGGAAGCTGTTTGTTGGGGAAGACCTTCTGGAGTGGGACATTCGTTGACCTCTGCTGAAGTCTGCCCTAGAGGGTCCACCTTCTGCAAGTAAATTTTGCAGTTCAGGGTGGTCTTTTGGATCCAGTTCTCCAGCACTGGGAAGGGGTTCTTCCAGCTGTTTCACCAGTAGCTGACTCTTCTGAGTTCAGTTGATCCTCCCTGTCAGCCTCAGCCGGGGAAGGGGTAACTGGGGTGACCTTGGACTGTCCTCTCAGGGATGACCTTGTCCTTTGAACTAGTTTAGGTGTAATACCTTTCTTTCTCACAGAAATCTTGGGTTTCCCCTTTGTCTCTTTCGTTGGCTTGGAAATAGAAGGGTGGCCCTCCTTTGGACTGGTGGTAAGAAGAATCTCCTCAACCTCCCACTGAGTCTCCTAAGGGTGCCTCTCTGGCCAATCTTGTCTGCTCCTGCTTCCTTTTACTGGGAGGCCCGGGGGTACTAGATACAACTCCAAGAGTTTTCAAATCCTTCCCCAACAGGACTCCCCCAGGCACCTCATTTTGTACACTGATAGGTATTCCAACAGTCATATTATTGCACTGGATGAGAGCTGGCAGTATTGGAACCTTTTAGATTCGGCATCCTGCAAGTTTAGCGGGACCTTTGGGTGTTTTAGCTACCTCCTCAGATTTGAAAAGACTTCCATCAACCACTGTAATGCTTGTCCCAGTGGGGGGAGCTTTAATAAGATAATTTTTCTCCATTTGAGGCAATGGCACATACTGCGTTATCCCTACTCCTTTATGTATGAGGCATGTGCATGTCTTTTTGTTGTTGTTGTTGTTTTCAACCCTTTTTTAGTATTTTTCTGATCTTGTACTGCCACCACTAAATCTGGTCTAGTTCTTGGTCTATCCCTTCTCACCCTGCCTCTTGTGGCGGGGATGGGTTTCTTTCCGCCTTCTCTCCTTCATCTTTCTTGCCCTGTCCCTTCATGATTTCTGCCATCTTGATCTTTCATTTCCCCTTGCTGGTTCGACTTCTGGTCCCAGGACAGTCCAAACCCTCTCCCCATCATCTTTTTCGACACAAACATTTCTTATTGCCCAAGGGTGGAATCTAACCAAAGAATCTCCTGACTTCCAATCCCCTATTTTCTGCACTGGCACCCTTATTTCAGGTGGTACTTCAGGTTCTTGTAACCAGACCAACATTTCCTGCAACATTTTTAACTCGTTTATACCTGCTTGTGAACCCTCTGGTTACATTGATGCTACAGGCATGTCAGTGCTTGTGGATGGGTTATATGGAGGCGGAGGGGCAAAAGCTCTTCAGTCCCCCACTCCCCCTTAGTGGCTGATCCTGATGATCCTGTTAACACTTTCTCTACCACTGGAGGCTTATAGATCGGATTTGTACATCCTAATGCAGTTTTAGGCGTTACGGGGTATATCCCCTTACATTGGATCTCTTTTTTGTATCTTGCTGATCTTCCATATCCTCGAATAATCGCCAGAGATCAAAATTCTTTTCTTTTCTGTAACTTCTTTCCCTTATATTTTGCTGCTAAAAAGATGGAGATTTGTTCTAGCGTGCTTCTATTAGGGGAGCACTGCTCTGGGCAGGAGCAGGACATCTCCCCTTCCTTTGTTTCCAATACCCATTGTTTGATATTTGTCTATCCTGTCACAATACAATGGCAGGGCCCTATGCATGGGTCTTATTGGGGTTTCTTCTCCCATAATTTTGCATGCATCCCTGATGCTTCACTTAGACCGTACTGTTATGCTGCGCATGCTGCTGCTTGTTACACAAAAATACAGATCAACCGACTGTTTCCCCCACCCCCTTTATTCTTTTCCACTTTGTTTTAACACACAAACACACACACCGCGACTTATCCACCTTCCTTCCTTTTTTACCACAAAAGACAGCAAGAGAAAATATACAAAAATAGACTAAAATCCAGGCCCATTCCTTTTACCGAGCCACTACTTATTTTTCTTTATATCCTCGTAGTGCCACCTTCTCCGCTTTTATTAACATGGCTGAGGATCCCATTGATTTTATCGTCATTAAAGAATTCCACATGACACTACCTTCTCAACCTATTATGGCTGAGGATAACTTACCCCTCAGTCTTTATATTCTGAGGCTTCCTTCATTCATTATAAAAAGTAGAAAAACAGAAATACGTGACAATTTCAATACATAACCCACCTCCTATTGAATCAATACCTTAACACATGACCTGAAATCCTATCCAATCTATAACTTAACACATCACTAAAAGTCCTATTCAGTCTGTCATTGACCTCGTACTTCATCCATTCACACCAACATACTGCCATAAACACATGTCCTCTTGTTGTTATCTCTTACAAGAATCTACTCACATGTGCATGTTCACCCGAGTTTCCCCTCTGTTATGAGGTCTCAATACTGGCCTGTCCTCTCTGGAGCCACTGTTAGGGAGAATTCTCTGTTTAGGCTGAATTTCCTAACCTAGTGAGTCCCCCAGCAGCTTTGCTGGATTTTTGGGGTTTATTTTTTTCTCCTGCCAAGAGTGAGACTCTTTTACCCTCACTCTTGGGCATGATTTGAGTGTGTTTCTTTGAATCTAGATGTGTTTAATGCGCTATGGGGTCTTTTACTCCATAGGGCTTCATGTGTTTTTGTAATGTGTGTTACACAGCACCCTCAGTGCAGTTACACAGGGATGTCATAGTGACCCCCCAGTATAGACTCCATACCCTGGGACTGTCTACTGTCTCCCAGGGCATGTAAAGTCACCATTGACTAGTCTTAAATTCTGAACAGAACCAGTACAAACCATCATATTGTGGACGTACTGGCTGGGGCAATTCAATTGCCCCGGGGTCTGTTAGTCGAGGGGGCACGTCTCCGTCCCCCCTGATCGAGTTTTGGCTGGTGGCAGTGGATACTACTTTTTATATTCAACCGCGAATATTTTCCTATAGGATTTCCCATTGTTTTAGGCTACTATCTTTATTTAATTATTTACGGTAGCCTCGAACATACCGCCAGTATTTAATTAATATTAATTCTCCGGTTGGTATTTTTTTGCCAAAACTTGATTCTAAAATGGCGTTTGTGTTCTCTTTTGTGACTCCAACCCAAGTCAAGCCCTTTGTTCCACTTTTTGGTGTGCTTCTCCACAGAAGCCCTCCAAAGTGGTGCCACTCTGTCTGGGGTACTTGGGAGGGGTGGAGGGAAATTTAGGCACCCTGGACTGAGTTGCCTAGGCAACTCAAGTCGCACTCCATCCTGATTGGCCCAAGTGGTGAGCAGACCGGCTCACCACTTAGCATGTTTGAATGACAGCTAGGCTGAGTGAATGGGGGTTTGCTGCATAAAAGCAGGGCTTTGGGGACTGGAACTTCAGAAGTCGCCACAGGACCTAAGAATCCGACGAGGGAGAAGCTGAGCCGACCTGCCACGACACCACCACCGGTGGAGCCCTGCTGGACTGCCTCACCACTTTTCCCAACGACAGAGGAGATCTCCCGCCGGAGAGTCTTCTTCCTTTGACTGGTAGGGATAACCAGTTTCACCGTCTTTTCGCTTTCCCGACGTATCTCGTGGCCGCCTTGCCCGTGCCAAGCACCCCGGCAACCGAGATACCACGTTTTACCACGACCGCAAAACCAAGGTACCACCTTTTTAACCGGAAAACTCTGCGGCTGGTTTCTGCCCTGGTAGTGCAACGACCTTCATATTTCCTCCAAGTCGAGATCTTCTCTTCCCCTGGACGACGACGCAACTTGCACCCACTACCAGGAACAACTGCCACCGCTGGAGGATCCTTCCTACTTAAGGTACTGTGTCCCGCCTGGTTTCCCTTGCTACCGACTGTACGGGGTAGATTTAGCCCCCGGCTTTCGAACCTGGGTTAGCCTGGGACACCTTGGCTAAACTTTTCTAAGCCTCTCTAAACGCTTTGCTGAACCCTCTGCAAGACTTTCTAAGCCTAGTGTAACTGTGTGATCTTGGGCGCATTTGTGCTCTGCTCTCTCTAAGAGTGGGCCCAGCCTTTGTACTTTGGCTCACCAGTGACTTTTTGCTCTCTGCCTTGCTAACAGTGTTCTGGAATCGTAGAGTAGTGTACCTCTGCTTATTCTGTCTTTTTCCCCTCCCTTTTTCACAAACGTATTAGAGTGCAATCTAGTTAAGCGCTCACCTCTGTATGAAAATAAGTGGTGTTTTACTGTGATTTTCTAATAGGGAAAAAGGGGTGTATATATCATAATAGTAACTGTGTTTAGAATATTTTAAAATAAGAGTGCTGGAGTGTTTCAACTGTGTGTTTTTAAATAAATAATTATATACTTTGATACCAAAGCTCTGGTCAGTGTTTGCTTGTATTATTGTATCTGAGTGCCTATTGAGGGAAGTCTGACTGCTCAGCCACAGCTACCAGGTAAATCTGGGTGGTACAGACTGCTACCAAGTGGGTTTACTGCCAACGCCTGTAGTCTTAAATCTTTTGCAGTGGTCCCTAAGGGAACTGCACAGGTTTCTGCCTAACAGCCACGCCACTCTCCAGTGCGCAGAGAGGATGTTTTTTAAAATGGCTCTTTCCAAAATCGCTCAGGAAACACGTGATTTTTTTTATTTGGGGGACCGGTCGCTGTAAGTGGGGAAGGCTCTTTCCTGATGAAGAGGCCTGGGACCATTCCGTAGAGTACAGGGGGGGACTGGGATCACGTCGGAATAGTCACCACTTGTAAGGGTGTCCCTAATTACGCTCACACCAGGACAAATACACTCCTCTAGGGGAATAAGGCCAAAAAGCGATCTCGTAAGGATAACAAGTTTAATATTACCAAATGAGGATGGTAGCAAAGGACTGTGCTGCCTGAGCGACCTTCTCCTGTCCCTCTTCCATTCCTTCCTGCCAAAGTGGTTTGAGACAGAGGTTTATATAAGCCTGGCGTGCTGTAGTGGTGTCCCTGGATATGGATCATGGCTTCATCCCCATCCGTCCTTTTTCCATAATAGAAATGCTCCAAAGCCGCCTTTCTTCATTTTCAGCGGTTTTTTCAGGGCATGCTGTTCTACATTTGGATAGCTCTACAAGAACACATTGCAGCTCATGCTTTCTTCCTATGCAAAAACACTGCAGCTCTGCAGACTTTTACAAACCTTGAGGCCTGGCCCAAGGGAAAAACTAAACAATTGTATACACAATTTTCATTCATTCTAGCCATATTTCACTCCTCCTGCTAATTTTATCTGGGCCCTGTAGTCTCCTTCACACTTTATTTGTATAATGTGTCCTTCCAATGGGGTCTTCAGCCAATAATTGAAAGCTACCATTTGCCATATGAACTTCTCCCTCAGCGAGGAAGGCTAAGGAGGCAGTGTGGACCCCTGAAGTTTTACCCTTCATCTGAGATCCCCTTTCACATGGTCAGTAGACCCACATACAAAGCATTTCCCAAATGCTCTCTAGAATGGGGGTTTCTGCTGACCTCCCTCTGGTTTAGTGCCACAGATGTCACTAGACTTACCAGGTTTCCCATCAGACTTATGTTTGTGGCCTTCTTTTGGATGGTTGGAATTAGAATTCTCTGTTCCCTCTTTCTTGTGCTGCTTCCCCTCATCCTTTTTGTGAGTGCCCCCAGAGTCCTTGTGGATGGCCCTGTTGGGTACCCACAAGTAAGCAGCATGTGCTAACTTTTTGGGATCTATCTCCTTTGAATCAGTTAAGTGCTGTCTCAGCTCAGGATAGCAGGCATCAAAAATAGATTCTAACAAAAACAGATTTCTCATTCCTTCAAAGGTGTTCACTCTGTAACCCTTAACCCAACCATCTAAGCTCCTTAAACACTCACATACTCAGGTAGCCCAAGAGGTACCATCAGTCTTTTTGAGCGTCCTAAACCTCTTAAGGCACTGGGAAGGAGTTTTCCCATATCTGGCTATTAATGCCAGCTTCACTGATTCAAAATCCTTTCTCTCAACGGCATTACAGCATCACAACCATTCAGGGGAAGCCTAGACAAGAGCTAAGGGATTACATCATTCCCACTGATTCCTTGAAGACAATAGGTGTATTCAACTGTACTCAACCAATCCAATACATCATGTTTTGCATCATACATACTCACTGCTTCTTTGGGCATTTCCAGCTCCCTGAACCTGATGTCCCGATGTTGGGCTTCAGTTTGAGCATTTCACTTTTTGAATTCCAGCTCTAATATTTTGTTTTCAAGAGAAACACATTCTGGGTTTAAGGTTGGACCTTGTAGAGTCCCAATAGAAATAGGCTGAGGCAGAAGGGCAGGCTGTGGCAGAGAGGCCCTCTTCCTGGGACTCCTCTACTTCCTCTGACCCTAAACTGTCATCCTCATCATTTTCCATATTACTTGGGATAATAGCTGTTACAGGCCTACTACCAAAACTTTAGTGATTCAACAACCTTGCAATCAATTCACTTTTCTTTCCTTTAAAAGGCATACCCCCTAGCTTTGCACATATCTTTCAGTTGGTTGTCTGTCAGAATTACCAGGGCTGCCTCATTGAAGTTATCCGTATTTGGCATGTTACAATTGCTTTTACTTTTTAATGGAGCTTAGCATTGTGGATGGTTTAGTTGGACACAAGCACAGCAACACACTCAATGTAACAACTCTACACAAATCCTCACCGCCTGCCACCAGTGTTAGGCCATATTGGATGCAGTAACCCTGTGGGAGACGACACTAGTCTTGTCCTCTTGGTAATAGGTAACCTCACCTATTGGTATAGGTCTGCACTACACAAGTTGATAGTGACTGAGCAGCCATACTTATCTAAAGAGGAGTAAATGTGAGCTGCAGAGGTCCAACACTGAGATTCACAATTACAAGTATTCAAATAACACACTCAAGGTTTTCTAGTAAAATAAGTATTTATTTAACAGTTTTAAATAAGCCTTCTTTAAAAAGGGCAATATGCAACAATACAAATACACTTCATCGGATTTAGTATAAGCAAGTAGATACTCTTTTGAGATGCCTCACACACACACTCCCTGCACCCGGTGGTGAGTTCAATTGCTAGCCCTGAGGTGAGTTCAATTGCTAGGACAATGTTTAGCATTAATGTCACTTTTTACTCTGAATGCAATTCTGAGGTTAAGGAAAAGGTTAGGGAGGGGAAAAAGGTTAACGGGTTCTCAGAGCATGTGATTACTTTTCAATCTCCCAATGAAGTCTAGATTAGATCTTTCCCAGCAATACAAGTTAAACTTATGCACCACCTATGAGGGACAGTTAGAACCAAAGTCAATGGTTTAGAACAGTCTGCAGGGAGCCAGGACGGCCAAAGTCAATTTGAGCAATGTCTATGGAGCTGAGGCACTTCTTTAGATAGCACAAAAGTCTTGCACAAAGTTTAGAGTGTTTGTAGTAAAAGGAATCACTGTTGGGCCACAAGCTGTAAGGCTTGTGAAGGGCAGAGCTGAAATCAACTCTGCAGCAAACAGCTACTGCAAGTGTCCAGTGAGAGCAAGCAAGCTATAGACACAAGAGGTAAGTACCCCTCGTGAAGACATTACCTTAGGTTGGAAGACGAGGATCCAGCTGGCTTCTGTCTGGTTGCAGTCTTGCAGATCCTGGGTTCCTTAGCCTCAGTCGTGCGGACAAGATGGAGGACTCGTGCACTGCAGTTCGAAGGTAGTCAGCAGCTACGGGCTCTTTCCAATTCAGCGGCACTTCACGGTTTCAGCTACCGGTCAATAGCACCGCGGTTCTTAGATACCTGATGGGCTTCCCTTGCTTCTGGGGTCCAGCACTCTGAGGTGGCTCAGGCTTGGGTCGTCCTACTTCGGGAGGGTCCTCGGGATCTTCCTGGAGCTCAGGTCCGGCTTAAGACGAGGCACTTTATTCTGGTTTTCCTGACCCCTGCCACTCGGTTCCAGCAGCAGCAAAGAATTACAGCCAGCAGGGAGAGGTTTTCCAGCAAAGTTCGTCTTGGGGTTAGTTGGTTACACCAACCCTAGGGAAGTAGTTCCGGGCTTCTCTAGTCGATACGAAATTAGAGCTTCGAAGGGATTTTGTCCTCTGACATATTCCACATCTATGACATGTAATGTCCACAGCTGTGCACTTCCGAAACTTTTCAGCAGAGGCCGTCTTGAGTCGATGGCGTCAAGCAGTTGTCCCTCGAGGGCCTCCGTTGAGGGTCGACGTCACTGGATGTTATATATAGGACGCACGGCGCCCGTTGCCTCAGTTCTGTTTTTTTCCAACAGCAAACGTGTATAGCTTCATGAAACTCGGTGCGCCTCGTGGATTCATCGATCTTTATGATGTCTTTTTCTTCGACCCCTCCGACTCCAAGGTCCGAGTTCAAGACTTGCCAGGACTGCAAGTCCAAGATGTCATTGACCGACCGCACCTTATTGGTTTATGGTTGCTGGGTGAGTTGCACGACACTGACAACTGCTTCAAATGCCAGTCTCTAAAAGCCAAGGCCTTGCGTGAAAGGAAGGGGAAGCTCAGTGTAGGTAAGCCCTTGAAGTCCCATAAGTCCGGATCGAAGTCTAGGGTTTCTACCGACGATTCGAGGGGTGACTCTTCGCGCTGGGAGGTTCTTCGGCTAAAGGTTCTCAGTCCCGGAGTGGTTCCTGCCATTCCTCGTCCTCGCGGCACTCTCGGAAGCGCTGGCACCGGTCGCCTTCCCCATCCTCTTCGGAGGATGGCGTTGTGCGCAAGGTAGCCTGTCCCACGAAGTCCTCGACTCCGGAGGAGTGGGCGGCTTTTAAAGAGCAAATGATGGCGATTTTCCAGTTGCAAGGCACAGTTCCTGTCGCGCCTGTTCACGAAGCCGCAGAGAACACACTCAATCCGCTGCTCGCACTCCTTCGGACTCGCACCGCGAGCCCTCGCGGTTCCGTGCAGACAAGAGCAGTCGCAAGAGACGTGCGTCCAGGTCTTGGTCCTCGTCTCCAGTGAGACAGTTGCAGCCTGTGGAGGTATCGGCGCCAGTGTCTACTCGTTCGGCGCCGGGCCAGTCGGACTCAGACAATGCTTTACCATCCTATCCGCCTACGCCTGTAGCAGCATCGATGCCGAAGGTCTTGGCGTTGACACCTACGGTGTGGATTCGGGCAGCGAAGCCCTTGGCTGTCTCAGCGTCGATGTTCTCGATGCCGAGGGCATTGAGGCCTTCGGCGCCCTCTGTGCTTTTTGGGCAGCAGGTGTCTGAGGAGTTTCCTGAGGGGGTGGTTATGCCTAGGAAGGTTTCCTCCAAGTCTGGGAGGCCGGTATTGGGCCCAGGCCCTCTTCTGTCACTTTGGCTCGGTTTTCTGAACCTTTGCCTGACATTTTTGAAGAGGAGGAAAGGTCGGATTGAAGACCCTGCCTCTCAGGATGAGGCTCCGCGATTGTTGGATGACAGTCCCTTGGAGTAGTTGAGGCAGACCCTCCATGATGCCAGTGGCCTGGATACCTCTCCGGAAGTTGTTTGCTAGGCCTGAGCCGGGGGCTCATGCAGACTCTTCCTACAGGCGGCTTTTGTCTAGGGTTGCCGAATACCTGGAGTGGTTCAGTCCTCCTGAGGATTTTATTCAGGATGACCTTCCTGACATCTTGGTCCCCCCCCCCCCCCTCTGACCCGGTATTGCCCTTTCATCTTACGTTGCAAAACAGGGTGTCATCGGCTTGGCAGGCCCCACTCCTGAGAGTTTGGTGGTTCAGGCAGCTACGGCCACCTCGAGGCAGCAGGCGTACCCTACCATCCCTCCGGGTAGGGACGACAAGCGCTTCAACGGATTTGTTCGGAAGGTCTTTTCTTCAGGGAGCATGGCACTGAAAGCTGTCAACTCCACATGTGCCTTGGCAAGATTTACACACACTCTGTGGAACTGTGCTTCCTTACCGGCTGAGCATATTCTCGAGGGGGAGGAAAGGGATGGCTTCCTAGCCCTCGTGCGGGACGACAAGGATGCTATGTGTGAATCCATTCAGTCGGGTTTGGACACGGCAGACTGTCAGCCGGTCCATGGCTGCGAGCACCGTCCTACGCAGGTTTGCGTGGTTGCGGAAGTCGGGGTTTGCTCCTGATGTGCAAGCCTGTCTTCTGAACATGCTCTTTGATGGTGTTCATTTATTTGGCAGCAAGGCTGACGAGAGCCTTGAGAGGTTGCAGACCTCCAAAGCTGCAGCAAAGTCTTTGAGCGCTGCAGTACGTCAACCTCTGCCTTTTCGTACTAGGGGACAGCAATGGAGGTGAGGTTCCTTTTTAGTTTCTACTCTTTTGGTAGATCGAGAGGTGCTGCCAGTCCATGGGGCCAACGTAAGGGTACCCGTGGTGGACGGGGTACTGGGGGTGCAAAGCCATTCGGGCAGTTGCCTCTTTGCCCTCAGGCACTGCCGCAGCCACTCCAGCTCAGTCATGAGGCCATGTCCCATCACCGGTTTGGAGGGCAGACTTGCGCAGCATCTTGGAGAATGGCGTGCCATTACTTCAGATATGTGGGTTCTGGATATCATAGCCCACGGCTACTGCCTTCCCTTCCTTCAGCGGCCTCACGACAATCCACCGGGGAAGCTCTTTGAATTGTCTGGATCCGCTCCTTGCGCAGGAAATCCTATCCCTGCTGGAGAAAGGCACCATAGAACTGGTGCCTGTAGCGGAGAGGAACAAGGCATGGTATTCCCTTTATTTTTTTATCCCAAAGAAAGGCGGGGGATTGAGACCCATCATGGACTTGAGTTGGTTGAACAAGCTTCGAATGAAGGACAAGTTCAAGATGGTCACTCTTTCTCAAGTCCTCCAGGCCGTTCCACTTCAGGATTGGTTGGTGTCTCTGGACCTCAAGGATGCTTACTTTCATGTGCCAATTCATCCCAAGCACAAGAAGTACCTGAGGTTCGCGGCTGGCATCTTACACTTTCACTTTCGGGTCCTGCCATTCGGATTGACCTCCTCCCCAAGGGTCTTCACCAAGCTGATGATGGCTGTGGCAGCATACCTCAGGAAAGGGGGGAATTCACATCTACCCCTACCTGGACAGTTGGCTGATCAGGCGGCATTCTCTCGAGCAACCCCTGGATCATCTATCCGTCACCTACCATTCCCTTCACAAGCTGGGCTTCTCACTAAATTTAAAGAAGTCACATTTGACACCTTCCCAGTGGCTCCAATACATCGGAGCAGTGCTCGACACGTCCCTGGGACAGTTTTTCGCCTCCCCAGGTGAGGGCTCATCGCATTTTGCAGATAGTGGACAGGTTTCAACGTGCCCGGAGTCTCCCGGCTTTCGAATTCTTAAGGTTGCTCGGCCTCATGACGTCCTGCATTTTTCTGGTGCCAGAGGCCAGACTGCGGATGAGATCCCTGCAGTGGGCTCTCAAGATGCAGTGGTCGCAGTTATCCGGCAGGATGTCGGATCCCATTCAGATTCCACTCTCGGTCGCCAAGGATCTTCTATGGAGGGCCGACGAAGAAAATCTGATGAAGGGGGCACCATTTTGGCATCCATGGCTGTAGGTGACGATCGTGACGGATGTATCCCTTACAGGATGGGGGGCTCATGCCAACGAGTTCACAGCCAGCGGACGTTGGTATCTGTTGGAGTCCAGACTCTGCATCAATCTGTTAGCGCTGAGAGCCATCACGCTGGCCCGGAAGGCTTTTCTGCCATGTGTGCGGGGGAAGACTGTCCTGATTATGATGGACAACACAGTGGCCATGCATTACCTCAGCAAAAAGGGGAGGCAGGGTCACTCCCGTTGTGCAGGGAGGCGATGCAGCTCTGGGCCATCCAACAGGAAATCTCGATCTCGGCAGTTCATCTGACCGGAGACAAACGCAGCGGCGGATGCTCTGAGCAGGCAGAGCACAGTATCTCACGGGTGGGAGTTTGCTCAGGAAGTCCTTTTGGAGATCTTCGCCCTTTGGCGAACCCCACAAGTGGATCTCTTTGCCACCGGTGTCAACCGGAAGTGCGAGTGGTTCTGCTTGCGGGAATTTCCCCCAAGAGGAGCCTAGGGGACTTGTTCGTAGTGGAGTGGTCTTTCCCACTGCTGTACGCGTTTCCTCCAGTCCCCGTCATTCCGCAGGTGTTGTGAAGGTTATGGAGGTTCGGTTCCCGAATTATCCTCATTGCTCCAGATTGGGCCAGGAGAGCGTGGTACCCGGACCTTCTCGACATGTCCGTCTGCCCTCCACGCGGTCTTCCGGGGGGTGGGGAGTCAGGTTCTTCATCCAGAGGTCAGGTCTCTCAACCTTCATGCTTGGTATCGGAAAGGTTGAGATACAAGGATTGGGACCTCCCAGATGACATGATGGAGGTGTTGCTTTTGGCCAGGCGGCCCACAAGTAAATCCCTGTACCGTTGCCGGAAGTTCTGCGACTGGTGCAGGGGTCAGAATGTGGATCCTTTCCAGTGTTCCATTTCTATGGTGTTGTCTTTTCTGCTTTCTTTAGCCCACAAGGGCCTTCAAGTGGGTACCATTAAGGGTTACATGGCGGCGCTGTCTATATTTAAGCGCTCGTCTGAAGAGTGTTCTTACTTTAAGATTCCTTTGATTTCACAGTTTCTTAAAGGACTGTCTAATATGTTTCCGCCGTCCTCTTTCCAGGTGCCGGGTTGGGATTTGAATTTGGTTTTAAAGTTTCTGATGGGTGCTCTTTTTGAGCCCTTGCACTCTTGTCCGCTGAGATAGTTGTCTTTTAAAACTGTGTTTTTATTTGCGGTTACTTCCGTGCGCAGAGTGAGTGAATTGCAGGCACTTTCTGCCAAGCCACTCTTTACTGTTTTCCATAAGGACACGGTTGTCCTGCGGGTGCGACCTTCTTTTCTTCAGAAGTTTGTGTCGGAATTTCATTTGTGCCAGGGGGTGATTCTTCCGGCTTTTTATCCTCCTTCGCATCCTGGTAAGGAAGAGGAGAGGCTCCATAGTTTGGATCCTAGGAGAGCTTTGAGATTTTATCTTTCACGGATGTCCCGGGTCAGAGTGGACGATCAGCTCTTTGTAGGTTATGCTGGACACCGCTTGGGTCAGGCTGTTTCCAAACAGACCTTGTCCAGATGGATTGTTTTGACCATCACTGAGTGCTACCGTTTGGCGGGGAAGGACCCTCCGGTAGGTTTACAGGCTCACTCTACTAGGGGTGTGGCTGCCTCCACTGCTCTACAAAGGGGTGTTCCTATTCAGAATATTTGTGAAGCAGCCACATGGGCTTCTGTCCATACTTTTGTTAAACACTATTCCCTGGATTCCATCCATGGGCAGGATTTGGCCTTTGGTAGGGCGCTCCTCTATTCAGCCATTTGATTGAGTATTCTAAATTTCACATTCTTAATTCTTTCCCTCTTCCATAGTGTGGTACTGCTTTGGGAGTCCGTCATAGATGTGGAATACGTCGGAGGACACAATCCCTTTGTAGAACAAGTTACTTACCAAACTGGTAACGTTCTTTTGATGGGATGTTCCTCCGACGTATTCGGCATCGCCCTCCCAGCCTGCCCCTCTGGAGAATTTCCTCTGTGATTACAGCTTCCATTTCCACAAGGCTGTAGGCAGTTATACTGGCAGGAGACTGGGGTCACACGTTCTGGGGGGGAAAAACTAAACTGAGGCAATGGGCGCTGTGCGTCCTATATATAACATCCGGTGATGTCGAACATCGATGGAGGCCCTCGAGGGACATCGGCTCGACGCCAGACGGCCTCTGCTGAAAAGTTTCCAAGTGCACAGCTGTGGACATTACATGTCATAGATGTGGAATACGTCGGAGGAACATTCCATTGAAAGAACGTTACCAGTTTGGTAAGTAACTTGTTCTTCAGTGCAGCAACAGGGCTTCTCCGGGGAAGTTCAACGGTCCAGGAGGGTGCAGCAAGCTTTTCTTCCAGTTTCCTTTGTCAGATGTCTCGTCCAGTGGGCGACTACCTTCTGTTCGAGACCGCGCCTTTTTTGCAGTTTTCTTCCATTCATGCACAGCCTATCTGTCACTCCCACAGAAGGGTGGCTGTCCTGCAAGGACAGGCAGCCAGCCAATCGGCCCTGGGTGTATTCAGGTAACCAAGGACACTAAGGAGGGGTAGTTTCGGGCACCTCCCTCGCTTACTGCCCTGCCAGACACACTGGAGCCAGAGGCGGATTTCAGCTCTGAAGCCTGCCAAAGACTAAACGAACAAAATTGTTAAACCTAGTATGGCTCGCAGAGTAAAACCCAAGAAAGACCTTGCAAGCAATAAATGGCAAAAAAAGACGACCAGGGCCATTTTGACAAAATGGGCACGCATGGGTGCATTACTGCAGCGGAAGATTAAACCACTGCCACCAGCCATTAATTGTAGTGAGGATAACATAACATAAAAAAATGTTACTTGAGTAAGTAGGAAAAAGGGGCTACTAAGTAGCCCGTCCCCCCTGGCCCTCCCAGTACTTCACATAAGATGGGGTGTACTGGACCTACATAGGAAAAACAGGTAAGGAAAGTCAATTTCACTTTACTACACTTGGGAACAGTAGATTACCCAAGAGAGGTATTTAAACCTTATGAGAAATCCAAAGGACTTCTCTGTGACACTGCACTGAAGGTGCTGCGTGTCACTATATAAAAGGTAGATGCCTATGGAGTTTGTCAGGCTCCAATACCAAAAGAAACACAGTCCAAATCAGATCAAAAACATGAGCGAGTGAGAAAAAGGTTTCGCTCACTCCTCAAGTAGCTAGCACCCGCATCATGAATAGCCCGATCAATAACACAGTTTTAAACTCAACTCTGGTCTTCACGAGCAACCAGTGAAGTTGGCACCGCAGCTCGGCAGAAGGAGCCAGTCTAGGGGCATTCAGGGCCAGTCTGGCTGCTGAATTTATAAGTACTTTCAGTCGCTGGATCTGATTTTTATTTTTTTATTTTTTTGGCTGCCCTAGACCTTGATAGACAAGAGTCCAGCGATTCCCATTATCGCTGAGGTGACTATCTTGGTCCGGCTATCAGGCGGGAGTAGAAGTAAAATCTTTCTCAAGACCTTGAGTTTTCCAAAACCAGCATTACAAGCAGCCAAAATCTGGGCTTCATGAGAGCCATTGGGCAAAATTCTCACTCCTACACTGTCCAGGGAGACGTGCTGGGCGTTGGGCAAGGGCCGAGCGAGTCAGGACTTACCTGAGAGCTCCCCGAACTAATAGCTGCTTGGGGACCAAACACCAACACTTAATTTTTTTCCGTGTTAAGTTTTAGCCAATTGTTAGACATCCACGTGCCTATAGTTTAGAGACAATTTCTTAGTTTAGCAGGCGGCTCAGTCGTAGGAGAGTCCAGCCGAAACACCAATTGTGTGTCATCGGCGTAGGTATATTTTCAAAATGAGGAACGTTTTCTTGTGGATTGGAGCATCTTCCTCCTTATGACATTTGTACTTATGGGGCCTAACGACGCTCCGTTTCGTTTCATTGTCCGTGTATGCCCATTTAAGTTCCTTGTTCATTTGCCATTCCAAGATGGCTGTGCCCTTTGTCGAGCACTGGAGTGCTCGGGCTGGTGTGCATGGGGCCGTGGCCTTCTACATCTTCGTCAATCAGGAGGCTGGCAGGCTTGGCTGGCCCTCCTCACAAGGCCCGATCCTAAGGCTCCTGTCTGCTCCCTGTCCGCTACAGGAATGCAGGTTTGCACCCCCCCCCTGGTCCCCCGTGATGCTGTTGTGTCCCCTCCCACCCCCGTGGTCCCCCGTGATGCTGTTGTGTCCCCTCCCACCCCCTGGTCCCCCGTGATGCTGTTATGTCACCCCCCACCCCCCTGGTCCCCTGTGATGCTGTTGTGTCCCCCACACCCTCTGGTCCCCTGTGATGCTGTTGTGTCCCCCCACACCCTGGTCCCCTGTGATGCTGTTGTGTCCCCCCACACCCTGGTCCCCTGTGATGCTGTTGTGTCCCCCCACACCCTGGTCCCCCGTGATGCTGTTGTGTCCCCCCCACCCCCTGGTCCCCCATGATGCTGTTGTGTCCCCCCCACCCCCTGGTCCCCCATGATGCTGTTGTGTCCCCCCCACCCCCTGGTCCCCCATGATGCTGTTGTGTCCCCCCCCTCACCCCCTGGTCCCCCATGATGCTGTTGTGTCCCCCCCCTCACCCCCTGGTCCCCCATGATGCTGTTGTGTGTCCCCCCCACACCCTGGTCCCCCATGATGCTGTTGTGTGTCCCCCCCACACCCTGGTCCCCCATGATGCTGTTGTGTGTCCCCCCCACACCCTGGTCCCCCATGATGCTGTTGTGTGTCCACCCACACCCTGGTCCCCCATGATGCTGTTGTGTGTCCCCCCACACCCTGGTCCCCCATGATGCTGTTGTGTCCCCCCCACCCCCTGGTCCCCCATGATGCTGTTGTGTCCCCCCCACCCCCTGGTCCCCCATGATGCTGTTGTGTCCCCCCCACCCCCTGGTCCCCCATGATGCTGTTGTGTCCCCCCACCCGCTGGTCCCCCGTATTGCTGTTGCGCCCCCCGGTTCCCTGTGATGCTGTTGTGTCCCCCCCTGGTCCCCGTGATGCTGTTATGTCCCCCTGACCCGCTTGGTCCCCTGTGATGCTGTTGTGTCCCTCCTGACCCCCCCCTGGTCCTCCGTGATGCTGTTATGTAAGAAAACAGAAGGTCTGTTTATATCACGTAAATCTCTTCAAGGAGTAGAAAGAGACCCCTTCAGCCACCCATACCAAACTACTATCTTGTTTGGTTCCAGAAAATATATACAACTTCAAACTAATTACTCCAGAGCGGTCTGCTCGAAAACAAGAAGCTCTAAAAGATGTAATTATATCCTTCCCCGATGTATTTTCAGACAAGCCAGGAAGAATCAAAGATACTTACCATTATATTAGTACACCCAAGGCAAAAGTGGTACATTTAAAACGGTACACATTCTCAGAGACCCGTTCACAGATAGTGGTCGAGGAAGTAAACAAAACGCTGCAAGCTAATATCGAGCCCATGGTCTTCCCCTATCGTATTGGTCAATAAACCTGACCATTCCTGGAGATTCTTTATAGACTTCTGTCAAGTCAACCCAATATCTGATTTCGATGCCTATCCCAATGCCGCGCATCGATGACTTAATTGATAAGCTCGGAGCAGCCATTTTTCTATCCACCATAGACTTAACAAAAGGATACTGGCAGGTACCAGTATATGGGCCAGATAAAGAAAAGACAGCGTTTTCAACGCCCCTTAGGACTATTTCCATTTAAAGTCCCCCTTTTGGCTTACATGTCGCACCAGGACTTTTCCAAAGCCTAAAGGATAAAATCTTGCGTCCCTATTCAGATTTCTGTGGCGCTTATATTGACTATCTTGTCATGTACAGTAAAACCTGGGAAGACCACCTTTTCCACCTTCATACTGTTATGAGAGTCCTCGGACAGGCCGCCCTAACTGCTAATCGCTCTAAATGCAGATTGTCACAGTCGGCCGTAAAATATCTTGGTTTTTTTTGTAGGGAACGTACAGCCCCAACATGAGAAAGTGAGAGCCATCCTAGATACATCTACCCCCAAGACTAAAGGGGATCTTGGAGCCTTTTCTAGGGTTAATAGGATATTACCGTAGGTTTATGCCAAATATTTCAGACAAAATAGCTAAGCTGACGGATAGACTTCAGAAAGCCAACCCCAGAAACTTCATTGGTCTGAAGATGGCGACATATGCTAGAACACCTTGAAGCAAACTCTGTGCCAGAATCCAATCCTGGCGGTAGTAGACTTCTCCAAAGACTTTATACTGAAGACCGACTGCTCCCTTACTGGGTTAGGAGCAGTCCTATCCCAAGTTTGTGATGGATTAGAATATCCCATCTTGTTCACAAGTAGCAAGCTCTTCCCACATGAAAAAAATTACTCTGTGCTGGAATTGGAGGCCCTGACCATTAAGTGGGACATATCCATCTGAGATGCTACTTCTTGGGCAGAAGTTTACCTTGGTTACTGACCATTCTCCTCTTGTTTGGATTAGCCAACGCAAATACTCAAAACCCACGTGTCATGCAATGGTTTCTGGACCTGCAGTCCTACTGCTTCACAGTGGATCACTGGAAAGTTAAAGACAAACGGAATGTAGATTTCCTGTCCCGGTTCCCCTGTGAATCAGATGCGGCTACATCGCATGGAGGAAGGGTATGTGAGAAACCTGAAGGTGTCTCACCCGCTAGTCCCCGGAGATCTGTCGTCCAAGTGGCCAGGACATGGCCATCGCTATTGGATCCAGTTCCTAGGGGTGTACCAGTGGGGGGGGGGGATCAACTGGGCAAGGGGTCTTCGGGGAGTGGAAGTGGGACACCGACGGGCGAGACGCGGTACCGCATTCCCTGCAACACCTTTTCCCTATCCTACCCTGTAGGATATTTAGAAGCCCTACAGCGTAATACTCTTCCATCTCCCACAAACTTTTCTACTCTTACAGCGGACAAGGCCATGTCCACCCTTTCTTTCTTTCCTCAAGCCTCGACCAACTCTATCCTCTCTCTCTCCTTTTCAGCCCACCCGCAAACCTGCCCAACCTTTGCTTTCCTCTCACTCTTTGTTCTATGCAGTGTCTTCTCCGCCATCTGGAAAGGCGATGTATCAAACTCTGATCTCCTGCTAATCACTCTATTTCTCTTACCACGCTCTCTGATGACTGTATTAACTCTGCTAAAAGCACTTACTTCTCTGACCTTCTTCATAGTTAATCTGCTCACCCTCAGTGTCTTTTTCAAACTTAAACTCGGCTCCTCTCCCCCCTTTGTCTGATCCTTATATATATTCAACTTTATCGGCATCTGATTTTTCTCATTTTTTCTCTTCCAAAGTGATTTCCGTACGCCAGGATATTCTAACCTCATCCTCTTCTAACGCTTCTCCCTTACTTTTTCCTACTCCTTCTAACCTCATTTCTAATTTTGCTCCTGTTTCTGACTGTGATGTGTTACTTTTGTTGACTAAAGCTCACCCTACTGCCGCCCTGACACTATTCCATCTATACTCATTCCTAAAGTCTATCCGCTCTTTGTACCATTTCTTTTTCTTTCTTTAATATCTGCCTTTCTACTTCTACTATTCCTTCTGCTTTCAAACATGCAACTATTAGTCCTATTCTAAAAAAAATATGGATGTTTCTCTTCTTGTCACAAATTTCCGTTCTACTTCTCTCCTACCTTTTCTATCTAAGCTTCTGGAGCACCTTGTTTATTCACAGATCTCATCGTTTGTTACTGGTTGATCTCTTCTTCCCCACCTTTCAGTCTGGCTTTCGTCCCTGCCACTACTGAGACAGCTCTAACCTGTGTGCTTAACTCTCTTCTTACAGCCCGCTATTCTAGACACTCTTCTGTTTGCATTCTTCTCGATCTATCTGTGGCTTTTGATAACGTGGATCACTCCTTGCTTTCTGGATTTGCTTTCTTATTTTGGTCTGAGGTTCTGTTCTTTCCTGGTTTTCCTCCTACTTATCTAATCAAACTTTTTGTCTCCTAGGGTGGTAAGACTTCTGCACCTCTTCCTCTTGAACACAGTGTCCCCCAAGGGTCAGTCTTCGGCCCTTTTCTATTTTCCTTATACACTTCATTACTCGCTCCTATAATTTCTTCCTTTGGATTAGCGCTTCACTTTTATGCCGATGATAGTCAGCTTTTTCTATCTTTCTCGTCTTTCACTTCTGAAATCCATTACACTCTTTCAGCATGTCTTTCCGCCATCCAATCTTGGAAGGCACTCTAAATGCAGGGAAGACTGAGATCTTATTCTTTCATGCTAACACTCTCCCTCCACATCCCCCCGCCCTATTTCTTTTCCTCCCTCTATTCTTCCCATTTCTCCTATTGCGCGCAATCTTGGTCTCTATCGCGATTCTAATCTTTCCTTTGCTCACCATATTTCTCTCATCTCACTCCTGTTGCTTTCATCTCTACAATATTTGCAGAGTTCGTCCCTTCCTCACCTTTCATGCCACAAAACTTATAATTTCTTCACTTATTTTTTCTTGTTTATTTTATTGTTCTGTCACGCTTTTTGGTCTTCCTTGCTCTCGTCTTGCCCTTCTTAAATCAGTGTATCATTCTTCTATTCTTTTACTTTGTCTTCTTTTCTATCGGGAATCTATCTCGCCATCTCTCGTCTCCCTTGGTTGGTTACCTTTTTACTCCCAACTCAGATTTCATTTTCTTTATAGTTTTTAAATCTCTCCTAGCTATCTTGCTTCTCTTCTCTCTTTGTACACTCCTTCGCGCTCTCTTCGCTCTTCCTGTCTTTTCAGGCTGACTGTCCCCCGTATCCCCTGTGCTCAATCACGCTTCCGTTCTTTCCAGCTTCTTGCCCCTCTTCACTGGAACACTCTTCTGCTGCCTCTCTGATCTATCACTAATTATTCTTTCTTCCGTTGTTCCCTGAAAGCTCATCTCCTTCATTGCCCTTGATTGCTTGTTACCAGACCTGTTTGAATTGTTTGACATGTACCATTGATCATTATTTGTACCGTTGTTCTTATCTATGGTGCAGTGCTTTGGACAAAAGCACTATATAAAGTACAATAAAAATACACGTTCTCGCCGGGAGCTCACCCCTCGAACTTTAAAAATTGGATCGCGGGAGGCCTCAGCTCCCTAAGCCAACTATTTGAGGGAACACAGCCGCTGACATTCGCCCAATGCAAAAGAGCGTTTAATCTAGCGGAGTCGGACAGGTTCTCATACTGCCAAATCAGACACTGGTGCACACAACCCCAAACACGGGAGGCGGCCACTCGGGCCCAGGACGCCTTGGAATTGACGGTGACGGACCCTCCAGCCCGAGGGAGGATCTCGACACTATATCGATTATTCCAGGAGGACCTCCTGACAAATAGAGCGACTTACATGGCCCGGTGGGAAAAGGACCTGGGGCATCCAATCCAGGATCAAGACTGGACTGATATCTGGTCCCGCACGCACTCCTCATCCTTCTGCATCACCAACCGAGAATGCGCACATAAACTACTCATGAGATGGTACTACCCGCCCCTGCAGCTACACCACTTCAATCAGTCGCTAGACCCACAGTGTTGGCGTCGATGTGGCCTGCCAGGCTCCTATCTACATATGTGGTGGTCATGCCCGGTGGTGAAGGCCTTTTGGACCCAATGTATAGCGGCCATCACAGACATAACCCAGATCCCGCTACCACTGGAACCAGAATCGCTGCTGCTGGGGACCCCGATACCGGACACCTACCCGAGGTCGGGGACATCTGCAGCTCTCATCACTCAATTACTCCTAGCCGCTAAAATCACAATAGCCCGGGCATGGAAGGCCCCAGAGGGTCCCCTAACAGTGTTGTGGTGGCTAAAAATTTGGGACATCTTCATTGCTGAGAAAGTTATGGCAGCAAACAGAGGCCACCTACATCGTTTCACGAACATTTGGTCGCCGGTGATAGACTATGACCTTCGCTTCCCGGCGCTTACATACAAGCCGCGCCTAGTGCAACAGGCCCAACGAGCTGCGGATAGAGACCAGTCTCAGACGAGCGAGGAGCAGGCCCCGGAGGATAGCCAGTTACAGGACTTGGAGACGTAAGCCTGGAGAAGAGTGGAGATGTCGAACCGAGGTAGGAGGAGACAGGAGCGGATGAGCCCTGAATCGGACCTGAGGGGGGGGGGGGGAAAGAGACAATCCACTGTGAACTGTTGAGTCTAGGAAGTGGGTTTGGGTGCCGGGGGATAGACGATGTGATATTTATGCTGTGATAAAGTGTTGATTAGACATGTTAAACTGTTCTCCTGTATGCCAACCGAAAATAAACAAGTTAAAAAAAAAAATACACTTTCTTACACAATAACAGACAATGGACTAAAACCCGAGCAGTTTACCTGACACATCCCAACACGTGGGTCAGGCAGAGTCGGGCAATTGATACCCATACACACCTGACGACCCTTTACCTTCCCAACAGGGATAAAAGGTGGAGCACGAAAACACACTTCGAGCAAGGCCAATCGGTGTAGTTGTCTCCTCGTGCAAACTGGCAATTCAAATGGAGGAGAAAGGCGGCGAGACCTGGAAGGATGACGAAGGGGAACTACCCTTGCCCTTTTCAACTAAAGTGTACGAAACCTCAGAGGGGGAAATCATAAGTCCGGGAGTTACCGCTGGCGTGTGGCGGCGCAGATTTCAATGGTACACAGGGGCCACCCGCGTTGCTAGCACAGGTGGGTAGGCGTGCTGGCTAAGGTGGTACCGTCCTTGACTCCAGAGGCAAGACCAGACAACGGGTTCAACACAGCTGGTGAGTCGGTGAAAGCTGATGGCAAACAGGCGTGTGTTGAGCCCAAAGTTGCAAGTGACAACATTTGATGAATGCAAGAACCTGAAACAAAGAACTTGTGTAGATCTGAACTTTTGGGAAAGCCCAGAGAAGGGCCAGCTGCCGAGTGATCAGGTGCCGTAGGAGTGCTCAGTCGAAGGGCTTTCGCTGGCCCCTTTTTGTGTTGAAAACTGCAAGTACCAGAAGGCCCTAGAAAAGGGCAACGTGAGATGTCGGAGTGGTCCTTCAAAGGTCACGTCAGACTCTGGAAGATGATCAAAGTATGTAAGGGGGTGATCTAAATCAGAGGAGTATATCATGCCCTCACCGGATGGGGCAGATGCTCTGGTTACTTCACCAGCCGAGGATCATTATCAATATACAGCCCTCATTTAATGAGCTGCTGAAAGGTTTGGCATAAAGGCACAGGAGCCAGATGGGGATACCGACTTCATAGAAGACCTTTTAGAGGAGAAAAAACAAATTTCTCACTGCATTCACTGCTACAATAAGTGAAGAAACAGATTGCACCATTGCTGTTGAAACCGGTCGCAACTAAAATAGTGAACATGTGTAACGAAAAAATATATCCTCCTGCCACAGCAGATCCAATGTATATTGGGGGCCATGAGATACCAGACTCGCTAGTGGTTGTCGCTGCTCGGAAGAGGATTATTGCTCCCCAGTCAGCGTATCCTGTAGACGGGGAGAGTAGGTGGAAATTAGAATTTTTGACATAAAGTAGCAACTTCAACGTCTTTCAGTCTGCATATAGCCAATGCCACTGCTCTTATGGTTCGATGTAACAGATCCCAATGGGACAACATGAAAACACTGGGGAAAGACATCCCACCTGAGCTACAGCCATCATTTTTAAAGATTCTTCAAAAGGGGAAACATGCAGCTAATGCTGTCATCAAGAATACTCTGATATAGCTGAAATGTCAGTTTGCCAGATAGCAGGGTCAGTTGGCGTAAAATGGCACGCCTGGTTAAGGGGAACTGGATTTAAACTAGACTCAAGTCACAGCATCGAAAAGCTCTTGGAGGAGTCCGTCCTCATTGGGGAGGTGGTTGATGAGCCACTGGAAAGGGTGAAAAAAGATCATGACACCCTAGGACAAGTAGCAGGCAGTGGCTACCAACAAAGAGTGTCTGCGGCTAATAAAGTCCTTTTGGACCACACCATATTAGCATTTCTCAACCCAGACACCAGGTTGTGTGTGGTCAATAACCACAAACCTATACGTTTGTATCTGCGCTACATAAACACTGCAAAGAAAAACAAAAGAAATATACAGACTCCAAGGGTGGCATCTTCTACCTCTTAAGTGACAACAAGGTCCAGGTCCCCCTCCCATGGATCCCCAGTAGGCAGGATGAGAGGAATATCATCTGACAAGTGGGCACTAGGCACAGTGGTTCCAAGAGTATCGCACTGAAATTCGAAACAAGTCCTGCAATCTATCAGCATACTAAAGGAAATTACTTTGCAAGCGTTTGCAGCTCCTCTAAGAAGTTGACACTTCTAACAAAGCCATATAACCAGATCCCTATCAGGTAAGCCTAGGAATTTTCCCGGTTTCCTGATACCCCAAAAAGACAAGAAGAAAAGGTGCATACTAGATTTACGGCCAGCATACCAGTATGTAAAACCACAGAAATTCCCAATGACCATTCATCAGGAGGTATTTGCAAAGAGCAATTATATGGTGACACTTGACATGAAAGATGCTTTCTCTCACGATTCAATGTTCCCAGGTCACCAGTTCTAAGATTCAAATTGAAGGTAAGACCCGAAAGGTGTGCTCAGTTTTTATGTAACCAGGGCGGCCTCATTTTGCCGCGACGATCAGTCATTTGTCTCCTTTTTGCAGCCATGGCTATGGAATGCATTTACCAATCAGATTCTGTCAAATGAAGATACAAAGAGGTCTCACGCCATTTCTAATTCGAAGTACTTGCTTTTGAAATTGCTTTGCCACCTTGTGTATTCACCAAAGTGCTTGCTACAGTGGCGGCATACCTTCTGTCATGATGAATCATCGTGTGCATAGCTGAGTGCTATGAGAAAGCTGAGCAGCAAGTGCCATTGGGGCTTTGAGCTCACTACACTTGAGGGGTGACTGATTCTTCTGAAAGAGAGTTGTCAAGTCGCAATATGGTTTACCTTGCACACTTTTGCTGAGCGCTTCGTCTGGATTTGCTGAGATGCCCGTTTTGGAAGGGCAGTTTTTCAAAGTTTTCTTGTTTAGTCTCATTTCAGCCCGCCTCTGTTGCGGTCACTACTCTAGGAGTCGATTTAGATCGATGATGCAATCCATTGAAGGAAAAATAACATACTGGTAATGTTCTTTCTGGGGATTCTCCTCCCACGGGTTGTTCTTCACCCTCCTGCCTGCCCCACTTCTGAAAGTGATGTAAGGTAGGGTTATGAGGCTGCATCCTTTGGCCAGGTCTGCTAACTTTGTGAGAAGAAGGTGGTAAAACAATTAAAATTAAATTTGGTTTTGGTACTGTTCTTTCTGAATGCAAATCTTTGATTTTTATTGCAGTTTTCTGCTTCAAATGTGTCCCCTAGTATAGATTCCCTAGGTGACTGAGCACAGGAGAGAAAAGGTGGGGGGAGGACTAAAGAGAGACCTATGTGCTTTATATGTCATGTCGATGTCCTGTCCAGAGTCTACCAGTGCAAGAGCCAGAGTGATCGATCGCCAAGCTCCGCCATGCCCAATATTGGAATTTTCCAAGAACTGCTGGTGCTGGGAGTATCTATCCAGCGGAGAAATCTGTGTGGACATCCGCACATGTTCTCTCTTGGAGGCGTTTACCATTTGGGCAAAGGAGCCAATTACATTTGTCAACGAGCAAGGTACATGACTGAAAAAGCAAATTGATTTATATGTACTTTTCAAAGCGGGCAGTAAACATTTTGCACAA
The DNA here is from genome assembly GCF_040938575.1 of Ambystoma mexicanum. Classification (NCBI taxonomy): domain Eukaryota; kingdom Metazoa; phylum Chordata; class Amphibia; order Caudata; family Ambystomatidae; genus Ambystoma; species Ambystoma mexicanum. The sequence goes on from NC_090937.1 coordinate 447,488,224, forward strand.
AGGAAATTTGATCCAGGTCGAAGTGTGCAGTGGAGCATTCCGCTGGCTGTTTGGTTCAAGCATGGGTTGAAGTTAACTGTTATAATGTTGTGGCATAGCCTTAACTTCTCACCTTGGAACTGTGTGCAGGGCCTCAGTTGGATGTCCCTTATGGAAGGAGTCATTTCAGAATGTATTTTTTGTGATTCTTGAACAATTAACTCATGTGTTTTATCTTTCTCACAATTGAATTCTAAGTGTTCCAAAATGATTTTAACCATTGATGTTTTTTTTATCATGTAGGCAAACTACGAGAGCTTAATGGAAGTGCTCCTGAGGAGCACACATTGTCAGACAATGAGCTGATACTACTTGAAAGGTTATTGTCTGTAGTCAGTCATCCGTATGCAGAAACTCCAACAGCCCAACAACTGGAAACGTTGTGGAAAGCAGTCAGATGGCCAGAAGGTATGAATTGATAAATGTGTTTAATTTTGAGGAAGGGTGGCCCACCGCATCCTTCAGATACCTCCTGTTTGACGCCTTGCTTTTGGCAGCACATAGATAATAAGCAACATCATTCCTAACCTTTTAAAGCGCTTTTTTCAGAACCAGAAAACAAGCAACTAATCATGGGGAAATAGGACCGTGCACCTTTATGGCAGGAGTTCATCCAGCACCTGAATACTCTGTACCAGAGCAGCCTTTCAGGGGAACCCAGAACTCCTTGGTTTATTTATAAGGCACGTTTCTGCACCAAGCATATACATTTTCCTCTCAAATCTTTTGTTTGATTGGTTTTGCGTGTTTTCAAAGGTTTGGCATCTTTACTATAGTACTTTTGCACAGCTGAAACAGTTTTCTGGCAGGAATCTTGCCCTCTACCCTAGTAGGTTTGAGTCTCTGCCTGATACCTACAGGTTACTGTCACTCCAGGGTTGCATTGGGCTTCCTTTTGAAGTTTGAGATCTTTGATGCGAGAGTATTCTTTGACTGTGAGTTTGAAAGCCCTGAACTGCATTTATGCCCAGCAGCCATTTTCCTTCTTTCGTTTACCTACCTAAATTACTGTCTTCTTCACATAGCCCTAATAAGAGGCCTCATCAGGGGCAAGACTGATGTGCCCCTAAGAGACACTATGCCGCTAAGGGTTTAGATGCTTCAAAAGCAACCTGTTTCCTGTATGCCTGCAATGACATAACCAGATGGTTCTGGTTATGTTTCTGAAATCCACACTGGAAAAGGGGCATGGGAAAAACGTTCAGTTGTTTGCATGCAGCAGTCAGTGATTGGTTGGCTGCCAAAATAATGAAAACATGCGACCTTCCAAATTATATTTAATCAGTATCTGCTTCCATATTTTGTAAAGATGACCCCAAACTGAAAGGTAGCATGAGAGCCCTGCCCGTCTTCTCCTTGGCAAGACCGATCTGATGGCAAGGTTCTACCAGTGTCTGAGAACCCCAGACTTCTCTCCCGTTCAAGGGGTGCTGAGAAACATGTGCCCCCTCCACTTCACTCAGCAAGTGGAGTTGGGTCGCAAGCCTTAAGGATTTCCTGCTTTTATAGAAAGCCTTTGTGCTTGTTCCTGCGCAGAGAATACTGTGGCAGGAGCACCAGAGAATCTGCCAGACAGAGCCCATAGCCTCCCGGTACAATGGAAACAAGCAGCCTAATAGCTTAACCTTTAGGGCTTTGTAAAGCTCTGGTCCAACCTGAACTGCAAGTGCTGTACTGACCCTGCTTCCTGGTACCTCGAATAGCCGTGTTTTTCACTGGTTTGTTGCACTGCCAACCAGCTGTTCAGCCACTGTTCTCCACCTCTGACACAGCACCTTATCCCGTGGCTGTTCAACAGATCTGCCTGCCTGCAGATTTTCTAGACTAGGAACCACCCCTGTTGACCTCAGTCCGTGCAAGTGACTTGCAGCGGCTTTAAACATCTGTTGATTTCTGATTGAGTTTTCTCTGTATTCGTATCCTTGCTGACATGCACCAAAATACAACCGAAGCGAAGCCCTAACTTTAACATTGAGCTTATGCTGCGTTTATACCGTAACATCTGCATGATAGAAGTTAGTACCCAATCTGCGTATCGGAGTTTCAGGAATGCTACATCTGGGAAATGTCCTTTTGATTTGTTGGTCAGAGAACATTCTTTGCATTTATATCCAGTCCCCCCCCCTAATCCCCAGTGCAATTCATAAACTGAAAACCAAAGCCCGAATGATCCTGATATCACACTTCGCTGGCCATGCTAGTGGTGACACCCAAGATGTCCGCACGTAGAAGACTGTGTATTGTGACTTGGCCAGATCTGTTGTTCCTAGGCAAGAGCCAATGGGACCCCTAGCTGCTTACACCTAAGTGTGGGAAAGTGAGTAATTGGTGCTGGGCAATTTCCCCCAAAAAGTGCTTGTTACCTTCTACATTTCTTATGGGAGTTAAAGGAGGCTCTGGGGTACCTGTGAGGCCATTTGGTTGCTCTAATCTTTTGCTCAGCAACACCCTATCGAAACAACCAAATTCTGAATTAAAATGTCTCCACGCAGTTAGGTGTGTAATTGGGAAATGCATACAGCATTGTTTACATAATAGATGTTCCTGGAGCTTGCATGAGTAAGTGAGGCGGGATCAGTACTTGTGGAGGCCGCTGCGGCAAAACAAGAGGTAATTGTTGGTTAATGCATGTTTTCCCACAGTAAGCCATTACAACTGTATTTGTGGAGGAATTTCCTTTAGAGACTGCATATTTGTTATAGAGATTTTTTATTTCCTGTGCCAATTCCCCTCAACCTGAGAGAAACCCCAAGCACTTAAGCTGGACTTCTCATACTCCTGAGGGTATCCCTACAAAATATCCCCACCAAAAATATTGCTGTACGTATAGCCGTTTGTCTCGCCATAGGCAATATTTTTTGGGGGGATAATTTGTGGGAGCGGGGGGTGTCCCCCGGAGATTAAAATAATGCAGGGTTGTCCCCCGCAGGGTCCATGGGTCAATATTGCAGCAAAAATATGGCGATATTTTTGTATCACGATATTTTTGCGGGGATAATAACACATGGAACCCTCCTGAATGAGTGGGACTTTTTACCACTCACTCATTCGCTTGCTCTACAATGGGAACCCTATTTTTCGCTGCTACTGTATTCTTTTCACTTTTAATGGAGTCATGCGTTACTCCCATGTATTTCACTACAGGCATCTGAAATGGATTGTTGAAGCACACAGCACACTATGTGCAGTGTTTGGGGAGTCCTTTGAGCTACCCTTTATTTCTTGTTTCTTTTCCATGAGAACTACTTTTCTCAAGGATAGGATACTTTTCTTACCTTTCTTTTTGTGGGATCAGCACACACCACCTAATGTGGAGTGCTGAGGGGCTACACAGTAACTCAATTTCCCACCGCTCCTGTAACTTGTATAGTTAAAGTCCTAAATGGCTGGTGGCAGTGGATACTTTCCTACCATTTGTGTTAGTTACTAGCAGGCTGTTTACACAGCTGCAGTACAGCACCAATGGGTGACCATTTTCCCAAAATGGCCCCAGTCTTCTTTTATTCCCATTTTTCGTTTGTGTGTTCCTGGTTGACCCTTCTACCATTCCATGTGGGGGTGGGTCTTTTTTGAGTCTTGCTTCTCGCAGAATTCCTTTATGAAGCCCGACAAGGCTCCAGTGTGTCTGCTGAGGCAGGAAATAAGGGCTAAGCCTGAAACTTCTCTGGACTTTGTCTGAGGGTATGCCTGGTTGGAACCAGTTTCAACTAGGCAGATGGCTGTCCTAAAATGACAGCCACCCCCAGGTGATTTACAGGTGCATAGGACTGAATTAATGGGTTCCTGCAAATAAGGCAAGGCTTTTGGGACAGAAGGTGAAGTCCATCACTGGAACTGAAGCTCTGAGACACCTGCAGAAGCACTGCTGCTGTCCTGACCCACGTCTGGCTTCGCAATTCCGGTTTCAAGGCAGAAAAGCAGGCGTCCCTCATTAATAAGCCAATAGAAGAGTCAAATCTCTTTGGAAGGGCAGTGGAAGATGCACTGGAAAATGCAAAGAAAGAATTCGACACCATAAAGACCTTAGACCAAATCTCAAAGCCTCCAAACAGGCGGGGATTTGGCAACAAGCGCTTTTTTCGTGGCCAACGCCAACAGCAGCAGCAGCAACAGCATTACAAAGGGAACCAGTAACCAGTATAACCAAAGAGGACAACGCCGTGGCAAGGGCAGACGCCGGGGCTCCAGCCCCAGAGGCACCCCGTCAAATAACACCAAATGACCCGAAGGTTCGGGTCCCCTCCCATGCGTCTCCGGTTGGGGGCCGGATAACATTGTTCCTATCAGCATGGGAGGTAATAACATCAGACCGGTGGGTATTGTCAACCATAGCCCACGGGTACTGTATAGAGTTCAATCGGTCCCCCACCTACAGACCTCCAAGGGAACGACGCCTGTCACCAGAACACCTCGTCATCCTCCTGCAAGAAGTAGAACAGCTGCTACAGAAAGGAGCAATAGAGGTTGTGCCCCTATCTCAGGTAATGGAAGGTATTTATTCAGTGTACTTCCTTGTACCCAAAAAGGACCTAACCATGCGCCCTGTACTAGATCTGCGCCCAGCGAACAAATTTATAAAACCACAAACATTTCGTATGGTAACATTACAGGAGGTAATTCCCCTACTATCTCAGGGGGACTACATGACAACACTGGACATGAAAGATGCATACTTTCATATGTTGATGTTGCCAGCGCACAGAAAATACCTCAGGTTCATGATAGAGGGCAAACACTACCAGTTCAGAGTGCTACCCTTCGGCATAGCGTCTGCACCAAGGGTATTCACGAAGGTACTGGCAGTGGCAGCGGCCCACCTGCGCAGGTTGTCCATACCGGTATACCCTTACCTCGACAATTGGCTCATAACAGGGGAGTCTTACGAGACATGCTTCTCAAACACCCAAAAGACAGTAGACCTTTTGTTCCAACTGGGCTTCTCCATCAACGAGAAGAAGTCCAGCATAGACCCCAGCCAAATCAAACAATTCCTAGGGGCTCTAATTCGAACAAAGGACGGTCTCGTCTTCCCCTCCAACGAGAGGGTCCAAAATATGCTGTTTCAGATCCCTCAAAATGTGGCCGGTCGAGAGGTGATGGTATGCAAAGCAATGCGCTTGCTAGGAAGGATGGCGTCCTGTATTTATTTGGTACCTCACGCGCGCCTGCGCATGCGCCCAATGCAAGAGTGGCTCAACAGCCAGTGGTGTCAGGCCAGCGGACAATGGGACGATCTAGTGGTTGTCTCGCAGGCCTTGGTTCTCTCGTTACGGTGGTGGTCGAAGGACAACCTGGTGATAGGGAAACCATTTGCCACCCCCGCAGTGGAAGCCACTCTAACCACAGACGCATCCCTCACAGGATGGGGGGGGCTCACCTATCCCATCAGACTGCTCACGGAGTTTGGACTCCGAGCGTAGCCTCCAAGCACATAAACTTACTGGAGCTACTTGCTGTGTTCAAGGCACTAAAAGCCTTCCAGACACACTTACAAGGGAAAACGGTGATGGTCCTCACGGACAGCATCACAGCCATGTACTACCTCAACAAGCAAGGGGGCACTCACTCTCCAGGACTGTCCAAGCTGTCCCAGAACATCTGGAAGTGGGCTCTCAGACACATGTTCCTATTGTCACATCATGTACCAGGGGAACTCAATCTGCTAGCAGACGAACTCAGCAGAGACTTCCCTCTGCCCTCAGAGTACGAATGGCGGTTACACAAAGACATAGTCTTCGACGTCTTCACACAATAGGGCTTCCAAGAAATAGACCTGTTCGCAACTCTGGAGAACTCACAATGCCTAGATTACGCCTCCAGATACCCACAGAACGGCTCCAAGGGGAACGGTCTCTGGATACCATGGTCAGGGAAATTTGTTTACGCTTTTCCCCCGACTCCTCTGCTGAACAAGATAGTGCACAAGATGCACCAGGAACCAGTCACCATGATACTGATAGCCCCGATGTGGGCCCGCCAACCATGGCTTGTGCACCTGATGGAGATGTCCCTGTCCCCACCGGTGAAACTGCCCTGCCGGTACAACATGCTGTCACAGGACAAGGGCAAGACACTACACCCATGCCCACAGAACATGAACTTAGCAGCCTGGCTCCTGAGGTCATAGAATTTGGCCATTTACAACTCCCACAGAGATGCATGGACATTCTCAGAGAAGCAAGAAAACCCAACACTCGCCACTGCTATTCTAGCAAGTGGAAGAGATTTGTCATCTGGTGTAGAGGTAAGAGCATCAACCCGGTTCACTGCTCTCCCACACAAATTGTCCTTTACCTGACCCATTTACTGGACTCCGGTCTAGTGTTCAATTCTATTAAAGTCCATCTAGCGGCACTTTCTGCATACACCACCTCTCAACTTAAGGTGTCATGGTGGAAAGTCCCAGTTATCAAAGCCTTCATGGAGGGGGTAAAAAGAATACACCCTCCGATAGCAAACCCAGCTCCCGGCTGGGACCTTAATGTGGTACTTACCAGGCTCATGGGCTCACCCTTTGAACCCATGCACAAGGCAACTCTTAAGGACCTCACTCTTAAGACTGCTTTCCTAATAGCTATCACCTCCATTAGGAGAGTAAGTGAACTACAGGCTCTTTCTGTTCTAGACCCCTTTGTAACAGTTCACAAAGATAAGGTGGTTCTACGCACACACCCAAGGTTTGCACCGAAATTCATATCGAAATTCCATGTCAACCAGTCAATAGAACTACCAACATTCTTTCAAAACCCTTCCAATTTGGGAGAAAAGAGCCTGCATACATTCGATGTGCGCAGAGCTGTCATGTTTTATATGGAAAGATCTAGGCCACTGAGAAAGACTAATCAGTTCTTTGACTCGTTGGCAGCAGGAAGAGAGGAGATGCAGTCTCAAAGTCCACTATATCTAGATGGATTGTTCAATGCATCACTCTCTGTTTCTCTCTTGCTAAGAGAGAACTACCCTTCAAGCCAAGAGCGCACACTACTCCTTGGAGCACTGGGGCATCCATAGCATTCATTGCAAATGTTCCCCTTGAGTACATTTGCAAAGCGGCAACCTGGAGTTCTGTACACACCTTTACAAAACACTACTGTCTAGATGCTCACTCTAGATCTGATTCCCAGGTGGGACAAGTAGTATTAAGACGTCTTTTCTCTACTGTTCCTTCTCACAACCCACCTCCAATTCCGGGTACTGCTCGCTAGTCTATGCACAGCATGTGATTCTAAGCAGATTAACAAACATCAGAAGACAATGCATTACTTACCGTAAAAGCATTTCTGATGGTTGTATCTGCTTAGATTCACATGCACCCACCCTTCCTCCCCGCTCGGATTGAAGGAACGTAGACATGTTTCTACATCTCTCTCTCTTTTCTGTACTCACTCACGTATAGAAGGCTCCCTCAGGGCAGAAAAAATACAAACAGAGGGACCTCGACGCGTGAGGGATTGTGGGTACACTGCACGTCACTATAGGGATAGTGTTACAGACACGCCTTGTCGACGTCCCCTTTTCGACTACGAAAAACAAAATTCAATACTCCGCAGTGACCACTGGATGTCGGACTATGCACAGCATGTGAATCTAAGCAGATACAACCATCAGAAATGCTTTTACGGTAAGTAATGCATTGTCATATATATATATCACTATTTCTGATGTAACTACAAGTTTGTAAGTGTTTCTTTGAGTCTATGTATATTCTGATTTCTTTGTACTGATTTACAGCTCACATTCCTTCTTAGATAAGCCTGGCTGTTCTGCCACTCTACCAACCTTGGGTAGTACAGGCCTATATTGAAGGTTGGGGCCCTAAAGTAAGGGATAAGTCTTGTAGTGCTGGCAGGTGGTGGGATTTGGATACATTGGATTGCTCTGACTATTGGAAATACTTGCGTCCAGAGAATCCATCCACAAGGCTAACACTACTGAGAAAAAGTACACTAAAAATTGTTAAAATGGATAATTTTAAGAAATAAGCTCTTACAGTATATAAACTGGAAGAATGTACAAAGAAAGAAACCTCAGTTGTAAGGTTAGAATGAACCGAGTCAAACCTTACTGAATCACCAAAACCCTAGGAGTAGGCCTGTAACCCCCTAATCTTAACATTGATGTGGAAGAAATTGAAGAGGATGAAAGTTTAGAGCTCAACCCTGATTTATTTCATCCCCTATCCTCGCACGACAAGAGGTACTAGGGAATAATGGGATGCTGCCAGGGAATTATATGCATGAATATACTCGTCCCAGTCCTAAGGACAAGAATGAAAATATAGAATTGAATGATTGGAACTGTAAAACCCTGAGAAAGCAAACACAGTTGGGGAAGACCTGTGTCACTTGAAGAGAGAAACTCGTCCCAGTCCTGAAGATGAGATGGCAGTGAAAAAAAAAACTGTTTTCAAGGAAAGAGCAATATTTTAAAAGGGAGATTTAACCAACCCAGGAGCTCAAACCCTGGGAGGAAGGGCAACCACATTATATCTGCAGATTTGCAGGCTGGACAAAGTACAACCCAGAAAAGGTGAGATGAAGCTTTCCAGTGAACAACAAAGGAGCAGACCGCCTCAGAGAGTAAATCCTTAGCAAAGAAAGTCTCTGAAAGGCAATCGAGGCAAACCTAATTTAATAAAGCCTGAGCAAACAGACTGGGAAGAACATATGTCATGACATAATTGTGAGAACCTACTGAATCCAATGATGGAGCCACAGAAAGCACAAGGCCCAACTGTCATTTTGAAGAGCTAAGACAGGGCCTATCAAAGAAGATAACGCTAAGAATATGAGCCAAAAAGAAACCTGTATATAAAAAGACTATCCATGAAGAAAAGATGACCAGAGGAAGAAGAGACATTCTCTTGGCCTATTTACTTTAGTTATATTTAGTGGTAAGGTCAGGTAGTTCGTTTGGATGGCAGACATATTTACTTTGGACTTCCTGATATCTGACCATTACCTTAGTTCCTTGAGATGGGTAGGGAATTCCCTCTAGCAATAGGGAGAGATGAGCATTATGCTCGTACGCCTCGTACCCTTTCATCCATCCTTGTGGGTGTCCCACAACATGGGGACGATACCAGAACCTTGGACAGCGGAAAGATTGAGCTTCCCCTTTAAATTTAGTATAGCGTGTGGGGGCGTGGCATCGAGCATGGAATTCCCCTCCGAGGCCCCACCCTTTGGCGCATCATCTCAGTTCCTTTTGCCGCACAGACGGCGTCTGACCTAGCAACGAGCGCAGGGACTTTTTTAAGCCTTCTGCTTGCGCCCTGTTTTGTTTTTTCAATCTTTAACTTCACTTTCGGTGCCTCGCCACCCCGGTGCATGTCGGCTGCAGGAGGATTCACGAGATGTGCTTCATGGGACCACTCGTTCCCGGCCTCGGACCCCCATGCTCTCTGTCTTGAGTGTCTGGGCCCGTCCACCGCTGGGACGCATGTTTGGCTTGCAGCACTCTCGGTCACAGGGCATTGAAGAATCAGTTGTTGCGGTGGAGAGAGATCATCCACACCTCTTCTCCTCTCCTCCTCCCCACCGTAAGGACTTTGTCCCCAGGACCCCTCGTCGAGACAAGTTAGGCCCTTTGTTCAGCACAGCTCCACAGTGCAGCGACTCCTTCCCTGGGGTTCCCACGGATCGGGTTTCCTCGATTTTCGGTTCTGGCAGGCCCATGGCCTCTAAGGCTACTGGCTCCCAAGCCAAGGGGCACGGCGGCTCTTCTCTGCGCTCCAGGTATAGACCTGAGGCTGTCCCGGCTATCGACTCCCAAGCTGAGGTGCTTAGGGGCCGCTACCAGTCTGTCCTCTGAAGGGTGATCAAGTTTGTGCACTAGGACCCCAACCGGCCCATAAAGCTGGGGGCTGCCCAATAGCACTTTAAGATGAGTAGCAGCACCCATGAGATGGATAGGGATGCAGATTAATTCTCTAGCATCAAATCAATAATGACAACTCAATGGTTTGGCAAAGGGAGTCCGTTTAATGACGAGTACAAAAAACAGGGAGTTCTCGCTTCAACAACTCCAATTAATTTAATAAAAAGCACATCATTATACCAAAATACATCGCTGACGTGTAACGCTTAAAATGTTGCATGCAATTCTTCTGGTTCTAGGAAGGTAACTATAATATAGGTGCTATATATGTATATGGTAACGAAGTGAGGGGATTGGATAAACGGTGTCAGGTGGGGCATCTAAGCCTTTCCTTCAAAATGGCTGCAGTAGACATCACTAAAAGCACGTCGTCTCATTGGTTCTACTAACTATAGGACCCTAGATTACTTGGTCCACTATGATTGGGTTGGCATCAACCCCACTCATACTTTTCCACTAGCCTAGCAGCATGCAGAATAGCCGCCAGGTGCAGGGAGTTAGTCTGCACACCCAGCCTCCCTCCAATTATTGCTACAATCAATTATAATTTCAGCGGTCATGTGTCAATTATTTCTTTGTATTTTGGCCTTGGGACTGCTTCTTGGTCAAAAAAAAAAGTTAAGGCGTCTGGGCATGGCACCAATCCATGCGTAGGTGTGAAAATGTCATCCCTTCTACTTGCTCGGTTATGTGATTTCGACACCGTGAAATCGTCTTATTCTCATGTAATTCGTGCATTTGATTTAATTTAGTCAGCCATATGCCTTCTGTGGCTTATCTTGACCTTTCAGAATAGGGTACTCTGTTCTTCTCTTCATTAATTGTATCCACTGTTGGGCTATTTCAGCTGGTACGACCTTGGCTTCTTGGTATGACTTGCCTTCGTCTGAGTCTCTCTCTGTCTTTAATTCTCGATTCGCTCGCTGCAAACTCTCCTCTTGAGACCTTAAGTAACCTTTGGTTGGTTGTGCTCTTGTGCATAGTGGAAGTATACTTATATAAAGTGCTCCGTTTTGAAGTAGATATGTATATAAGTGGTGCTTGCTGCAATCTATCTTACGACTAAGCTTAGCAAGCCTCACGATTTTCTTGGCTTCTTCCGGTTCCTTGCATATGTACACGTGTAAACTGGCTGAATATCTTTATCACGTTCATGGTGTAAGTTTCTGACATTTGACATCACTTATTTCACTTTAAACTCAGGATGTCACTTATCCATGGTGTTTCGTCTCTTTTCATCATTCATAGGTCGTCATATCTTCTATATGTGAGTCAGTCCGGGTTCTTATGACGTCACTTCAGTATCTTTTTAGCTTATTCAGGGATAGCATTCTGACAATCTTCATTCTGTTTCATTTGTCGATATGTTTTTCTCAATGGGTACCTTACTGTCCAGGTTTTCTTAGGTGTTGGTACTTCAATAGGTGCTGTCAGTCTGATAGTTACTGGACAGAGCCCCACTGCGGCTCTCTGCTCGTTTATTTGCTCATCACACGTCACCTCCTCTACCCTCCCCCTCTGGGCGATTCATCGACCACTTTCACTTCTTCTTTTATATCCACCTTTCCTTTATCTTCTGGATCCATGTTTCCTTTATCTCCTGGGTCCATTGTTCCTTCATCCTCTGGGTCCATACATTGAGTTCTGAAGAAGTGTCTCTTTGGAGTCCATATTTTTCTGACTCCGTTCAAGCTTCCTGCTGTTCTCACGTGTTCGTCTTTATTCCATGCCATTAGTTGGCATTGTCCACTTGGGCTGCAATAGATCCATCTTCCCACATAGTTTGTGTTTCCTTGGATACCAAAACTTTGTTCCTTATGGTGCATGAATGCTAGCTTACACAGTTTCTTATTTCTTCATCAGTCGGGTCCTTGGGTTTCCATCCTAGTTCGACATCAATCATGATCTTCAACCCTATGGCCTTTTTCGCAGTTTTCTGACATTGAGAGATTATTATCTTGATAACAGAGTCCGAGCAATATCATCACTAGCAGGGCTCCTAGCAATTTGAATGCATCTGCCATCCATTGTGGAACCCATGAAAATAGTGATCCAAACTGTCAGCTGTCATCATCAACTTCGTCGATCATCTGATTCTGTAACTTCATCAGCATACCTAGGGCCTCTGTTAAAGTTCTGTTTTCTTTGTCGTGAGATGGTGTAAATGTGCAACAAGATCCTCCGATTTTTGCACAAACACATCCATCCATAACTGTAATCATGTCAAGGACATATCTGTTCTGTAGAGTCATTAGTCGAATTGCCCTCCACTCTTCTCGGATTGCATTGAATCCTTTTATGGTCGTGTTGATGGTCTGCAGTAGCTCCCATTTGGTTATCTGCAACCATTTAGTATTTGCGCCAACCTGTACTCTTGGCATAAAGATTGTTATGAACACTGATGAGGTTAGGCTGAACAGCCTGTGTTCATACGGGATTGCATGAAAAGCTTCTTCTGATTTGGCAGAAAAGTAATTCTCTCTTCATTCGGCTCATTAGTTCCACAGTTTTGATTCTCCCCCATTTTCCCTCTGCCATTATTCCTGAAGCAGAATTTAGGGCTTTCCAATGGCACTATCTGTAAGGGTCCTCCTCTGTCTTCGACCCATGTCAAATGTTAACAGATTTTGGCCCTAATGGCTTGCATCCATTTTGCACTATTTTGATGGTGGGCTCGTAGTGACCGAATACCATCCATGTTCTGCAGATCACCACTCCTTTTTCCCATCCGTCTGGTGAAAGCTCTGTTCTTCCACTTTTGTGTTTCTTCTGGAGTTTTTCCTTGAAAGTTCAGTTTTTGATATGCCTCTTCTGATCTCTGCTCCTTTAACTCCAGGCTTCTCATATCTGATCACAATGTGTTTTGTCTTTCCATTGTTTCTTGTCTTTATGTCTTGGACATAATCGTCTTCATTTGGATCCGTTGCTTCAGTTGCCAATTTGAGTGAAGCATCACTTCCCATGAACTGGCCTCTGGTCGTGCACATTGCTACGTGTGATAGACAGTGTGCTGTTTGGACATCAAGATCTTTGACTTCCCCATGCTGTACGGTAGGAGTGCACAAACAAAGCATTCCCCCTCTGAATTTCGTTGTCCAACTTCTTGCATGCGTTGGTACCATATGTTATTTACCAAGTGTGCTGTGATGTCCAGGTAGTCATTTGGTTCATTGTCATCTCCTTGTATGCTTCTTTTTAATCTCAAGGTTTTCATGTAGTTTGCTATCATCACATCCTTAATAGCATCCATGTAGCTCACTTGCGGATTCTCAGGCACCTCAATCCATGGTGCAGGCCTCTTCATCTGTACCAGTGGAGTAGGCGAAAGTCTGGCAATTCTTTCCTTCTCCTCTTGCATCTTTTTTCTTCTGGATATAAATGTCCATATCCATTCTGCCATTGGTCCAGTATATTGCTGTAGGGTAGAACTTGTACTTATCCCCTTCATTGGATAATGTGTGCTTATTGATGCTGTCTCTGTTGGTTTATTCTCCAACTCCTTTTGTCTATTTAAAAGTTCATCTTTCTCCATTTGTCTTTTCACTCCACTTGTAGTAGAACTTCTCATAGTAGGCAGTCTATCCTTCTCCCATGCTTTGGATAGTGTTTCTGACGTTATTGACACTAGACCTGCTGTATGTGCACTCATCGTTTGTATGCGTGTAGTTGTCAGTAACCTTTTTTCATTCTTACTCTGCCGACCCTGTCTCCGGCTTTTCAAATTGCTTGGCATGTGTGTCATTGCTAATCACATCCATTTCAAGTTCACTCACTCCGTTGTCAGACCGTCTAGGAACTGGAATCACTATAAAAGGTCTGGGTGCTTTTGTGGGTGTCATGTGTACATCATTAGGTGGGTGCACTGGAATTGGAACACTTTGTGCACTAAGAAAATGCAGTTCGAGTCGTCCGTGATAGTAAAACAAAGATGAATACAATGCATAGATACATTATGCCTCTATAGGTTAATCGGCAGCACTTAGATCTGGAGCAATAAGAGCGTCTCTCCTCCTGAGGAATGACAATGCTGCTGTTTTGATTTCCCATCTCTATCATCTAAGGAAAATAGACTAACGTTTAATACATTCTATGCAACAATATTTCTGGATTCTGCTGTCTCTGCTTGTCAGTTGCAGGTACTGGAACAGTTGTCCTCCTTTGTGTGGACAATGGATTGTCTATTATCCCTGGATACAGTTCTTTTCTGTATAGGAAAAATTTCAATTAAGACAATAAGTTCAGCAAGTCCTTTTTTACTGTATGTGTTCAAAATACACAAGTTCCCAATCTATTCCTCTTATATGTTTCACTCCGGAAGACATGCCGTGTCCTTAACAGCATGAACAAGAGCGAAGTCTCTGGCAACACTTTCTCGATCTGTCCCTCGGCGGAAAGTCTTGCAGTCTTCTCTAGAAATTCTGATGATGATTAGAAAGTTCAACTTGCATCACAATACCATGCAGGAGCATGCTCATCTGTGTAGAGTTTGCTGGGTCTCTAATGAAAGTGAGGATGTCAACACTGACAGGCTTCCCCACAATTTCTGGAAAGTCCTCAATTATGCGAAAGAAGACATTTCTCGCCAATCTGCTATCTTCTGGTGATCAGGACATTTGTCTTGCCCTTGCTGTGAAAGGAACTGTTCAGCACTTACTGTGAGCAGCTTCTGTGATCTCGATGAGTGTGAAGAGCTACCTGAATTATGATTCCGTTCAGGATTACACTCAAACGTTCTGTGTTTGTTGGATCTCGAAGAAATGTCAAGACGTTGGCATGTCTCCCGACAAGATCTGGGCAGTCAATTAAATGAAAGAATAGCACGATGACAAGCCTATTCGCTGCGTCTTCTGCTTGGGACATTTGTTTTTTCTTCTCTGTATTCTGGAAGCAGAAGGAACTGCTCGGTGAGCAGCCTCCTTATTGTCTTTTCGTTTTCAGGGTCTTGAAGAAATTCAGTGATGCTAGTGAGCCTTCCCACTAGTGATGGGTACGATCTCAAGACTAAGTCAAAGTAATTTAGAACGTCTTTAGTGATGTCACTGCTGTGGGACACCATAAGTGAGTCCAAACAATGCTCCTGTTTGGAACGAGTCTGGATACTGTATTTTCTTCCAATTTGTGTGTTCTCGATCAAAATTTGGCATATCCTTTTCTTATCAAGGCTTCAGCATGCCTCAGTCCAAAGTTCGAAGTCAACAGAATATGTTGTGGCTTATACGTGCAATTTTCTTCTTCACCCTGCAACTAGGATGCACAGAGTGTCTGTGTTTTATGTCCCTGTCCTCTTTTTTGCTCAGAGGAAATGTCCAATTTTAAGCCACAACTTCAATAAAGTTCTTTATCTTTGTTTTGCTGGTCCTGCGTCCTTCTTCCTTGTCACGTATCTTGTTTGTACGTGCTGCGGTTCTTCCCCGTCGTCTGTAGTCTCTACGCGTTGTGGTGCGGGCAGGGGGCCTTCTCCGATGTATGGTTTGATGTCACCCAGAAAGATCCAAGCTCTTCTTCCTTGTAGCTTGACTGTAGAGGGAGTGATGTCTTCCACTGTGAAGGGTCTGTTGAACCTAGGCTCGGCCCACTTTTCTCGTGTGATTCTTCACCAGGACCGTGTCTCCAGGGAAGATTGGTGGTACACACAAACTCTGAATTGGGTTTGCTGTAGTATCTCCTTCTGTGTTCTGTGCTGCCCTGCACCCTTTATGTCATCGCTGCAGCTGTCCTGAAATTACAGTAAGACAAGATGTCATGCAATTCAAGTACCTTTGCCTTTCTGATGCTAAAATTTCCCCTGTTGGCTGAGCATCACATCTAGCTCTGTCTCGGGGTGTCAATGGAGAGTGCATCCTTCTGCCTGTTGCTATTTCGTGCTGCGTAAGATGATGGTCGGAACCAGGCTGGTTTCTGAGTGCGTACAGTGCCAATGGAAGGCAGTGCAGCCACCCCTTCTTTAGAGTAAGCTTCAACTTGGCTATCCTTTCACAAGCCGTTGAGCTTTTCACATATTCCATTACCTTGTGGATGATACGCCGATGAGAACTTGTGGTTTATACCAAGCAGCAAGCTGATCTGCTCAAATACTGCATTAAGAAAATGAGGACCATTATCTGACCTCATAACCTTGCATACTCCCCACCTGGCAAATAGCTCTCACCAGAAATTTGGCCGCACAGTTAGTCCGGGTGTGGACAGGGACCTGCTTCTATCCATCTAGAGAATGGACACACAACAACAATTAGATACTTGTACCCGTTACATACGTGAATTATATTGACATAATTGACATGCAAGTGCTGAAAGGTCAATTGGGCCTTTGGATGACTGCTCCAATTACTCTTAGTGTATGCCCAGCTGTGAACTGTTTGCAGATTATACAGTTCACCATAAAAAAATGCAACGTGTTCCGCTAAGTTCGGTATAAATCAGTCTTCAGCGATCGTTGCTGCTAGATTCTCTTTTGACATGTGCGCTGGATAATGTAATTGTTCCAATGCTAATTTTAACAGGGATAGAGGCATCACTGGTTTACCAGTGCTGTCTTGTCGCCACAAGCTTTCGGAGGAGTTTAAAGAACACCCTTGCCGCTTCAAGAGGTTCTTTTCCTCTTGTGGTGCTTCCCCTTGGAGTTCCATTAACTGGGATTGCCCCATGTTAGTATAACACTCAGGTTCACTCCATGGAACAATATTTTTTTCATGTACATCAGTTATTTCCACATTCATTATGGTTTCTCCCTTGGTCGCCATACGCTTGGCTTCCATGTCTGCTGCTCGATTTCCTTGAGATGAAAATCTGTCCCCTTCGTGTGGGCGTCGCATTTCATGACCGCTATGCCCACTGGGAGCACTAGTGCCTTAATGAGCCTATACAATAAGGCTGCGTGCTGCACTGGCGTGCCGTCCGCCCGGAGGTAGCCCCTCCTTTTCCAGCGTGCTAGGCCTGTGTGCACTGTCGACGTTACATAGGCGTAGTCACTGTACACTGTCACTCCCTGTTCCGTGTGATCGAGTATCAACGCCAATAATTCTGCAGCTTGCGCTGAATAATGAGGTGGTAATCGTGCACTAATAAGTACTCAAAATTCTCCATTTGCTGTGTGCTTCACCACAACAGTGCCTGTGTACCTTTGCCCATCATTTTGATTGCTTCTCGAGGACCCGTCAACTAAGACAATTTCCCCTTCTGCCAATGCATTTTCTTTCACTCTGGGAATCTCATCATAGAATTCTTCATAATTTGCAGTCATGTATTAGCTCTCCTTCAGTGACTGGCTCTGCTATAAACATAGCTGGGTTCACTATCTTACATCGATGGATTCGATATGATCACTTCATATGCAGAAGCTCTCTGAGATGTCAATGTGCCTTTCGGTTTCTCTAGAATGGTAAATAATGCATGCTCGATGAACGTCATTGAGCATCCCATCACAATGGTTGTAGCCTTATCTATGGCGAACGCTGTGGCAGCTAAACTTTGTTAGCAAAAGAAGTGACCTCTCATCACTGGGTCCAAATTCCCACTGTAGTACGCCAGGGGCTTGTACCCCAACGTGGTTCTCTGTTGAGTACTGCTGTCATAACACTGCCATTCGTGTGTGAAAACAGGTAGAATTCCTCTGCATAATTGGGAATCCCTTAAACTGGTGCAGTGCAAATGGCTCTCTTGAGTTAAATAAACCGTTCTTCCATGGTTCAGACCATTCCATTTTTTCTTTGGGCACCTGTGCATTCTTTAGGGCCTGTAACAAGGGCTTGGTGTATGAGCTGTAGTCAAAAACCCATGCCCTAACATAATTGGAAATACCTAGAAAAAACTGCATCTGTTTTATCGTGTTTGGCTTGGCTGTGTTTAATATGGCTTCAGCCCTTTCAGGGGTAACCCTTTTCCCCTCATGCGAGATCTGGCCTATATACAGCACTTCTTGCTGACAATATTGTAATTTCTCTTTGTCAACTTTATATCCTTTCTCAACCAATATAGTCAATAGCTGAACAAAATCGTTTCTGCACCTCTCCTCTGTCGTGCTGCAAATTAAGATGTCATCCACATATTGCAAGACAACGCTCTCTAATGCAGCATTGCTTAAGTCCGTCTGCATTTAACGCTCACCTGTAACTCTGCGGGGACGCCCTTGAAGATCTTCCTTGACTTCAGAGAATTACAATTTCTGTAAAAAGAATAACAAGGAACAACCCTCCTTAATTAGAATTCCCTTAGTAATCTAACTCTTCTAAAAACATCAAGAGAATAAGTTTAACCAACACCTAAAGAAGCTCACCTTAAGTTATTTTTTTGTGAGCTCTCCATCCTGCATTCACACAGGGGCGCATGTCCTGAAGAGAAGTGTTGTGTGGATGCCAAGGTTTAATTCTTATTGAAAAAATGACAAGGGGCAAACGAAATGGCAATGAAATAAGGCACCCTTAATAGCAAATGACTGAAGTGAATATTTAGCTGTGAGGAAAATAACTTCAATTAAGGGTTTCCTAAAATGAGGAAGCAACTGAAGGCAGAAGTGACCCTTTGAATCAGTCAAGAGAGATTATAAATGGTCAATTGGAAAACCACACCGCTCTAAGAGAACTCCGCAATACACTAAAACCTAATTCAAGGAAAACTAAATCGGGTACCAGCAGTGTATATAAATATGTAGTGTGACATGAAAACCACCTCAGCAAATTAGTGTAACACATGAGCGCAGAGCACTAACTCGCACAGCTGAGGCAATGGGAAAAATGCACTGTAACACGAAACCCACCACAGCTAATGAACATAACACAGAGTGCGGAGCACTATAAAAGCGCACAACATAGGCAATGGAAAAGGCACAGTAATTGAATGAAAACATAGTCCGTAGTTAATAATACTCTCTTACAGAAGTTTCACTAAACAATCTTGTAACACACAGGAATAACCCGAAACGGTACTTGCGTGAGAGAAGGCAGAATTCTTCCGACCCTCTGAGGAAAGGGAAAACAGGAGACTAAAACTTTGAAGTGGAAACGTGGTTACAGGGACAAAACTAACAGGCAAATAACGGACTATGGAAGGAGTACAAAAATACAGAGGCAAGAAAGGGAAAACTATGAAAAAATGGGCAGACTGTGGATTCTGACAGGAATTCTTTGGCGACCGCGGTGAGCGTCCGTACTGCAGGGCAGTCAGCAACGCGAAGCGCGAGTCTCCTCAGGAAACGGCTAATTGTATCAGAGGTAGCTTAAAGACTAGACCTGCAAGATTAGTTCCTTGTTGGCGCCACCAGGCGGCCATTAGGGAACACGAATTTCCAATGTATTTCTATAAAGATCTAATGGAAACTAAACCCCCCTCCCACTACCAGAGCGCGATTTAACCCTTAAGGAACCATAGGTTACTCTGAGAACTGGCTGGGGATCATGACACTGCAGGACTCTCTTGAAAATCGAAGGAGATTCGCAGTACCCCTGGGGTAACTTTGTGCTTTTCAGGCGCATCTGTCTGAATGTAAATGACGTCAAATCTTGCGAGTCTTTGTGCAATGGGATTGAGAAAAATGTGTTTTTCAAGTCAATCGCCATGAAATATTTTGCCTCAACGGGTATATTACATAGGATTGTGGACGGGTTAGGGACTAGAGGGAACTCAGCCTCTACAGTATAATTCATCAGGCGTAAATCTTGAATTAGTCTCCATGACCCTCCCTTTGATTTTTTTATCAGATAAACTGCGGTGCTGCATGACGACTGACGTCACGAAGATGCCCTGTTCCATCATAGCAGAAATTGTTTGAAAATCCCTTCATCTGCTTCCCTAGACATGGGATATTGTCGTGCCTTTGGCAAAATTGCTTCTAGTTTCAATTGAATCCTCACTTCACCGACTCTTTCAGTAATTCTTCGTCATAGGGGCCTTCGGTCCATAACGAGACCGGCACCTGGGCCATGTCGTCATCAAAATATTCAGGATGTTTTTGTCAGCATCATTCTCTGGGGCACCTCTCTTTTGATCATTCTGACCCAAAAAATGATATTTACCTCAACTGTTGTTTCCTCAAAATCTGTTTGTTCGTCAAACAGATCGTCATCAGTGACGTCAGTCAATCTGTATCCTTCCTCAATGGCGACTACTGTGCGCCATTGGCCTGAATAGGAACTCATTGGGGGTTTTCATGGTTTTGTCTGCAAGGCCTGGAAGCCCTGCCATTAACACACGCCTGCCATACGCGAATATTTCTGGTTCCAGGGGGACAGCCCTCATAGCTGTTTGTCCTGCATGTGCTCTAATCATTACGCATACGTTCAAATAATGCATTCCTGGAATCGAACATACTATGCCCTTTTCTGTGAACGAGATTGTCATGTTTAGCTTCCTCATTAGTTCTCGTCCCAATATATTTTTTGGGTTTTGCCTCAACTATAGCATTGGCACTTTCATGTCACATTCTCCTATAGAGACTGGAAGTTCATTTGTAAAAGGAACACGACTTGTTGCTCTGTGAAGCCCTGAGTATTTATGGCATCGCTGGACAAGGAAAACTTGCCTTCACGTATACACAAGCGTGTTGCACCTGTGTCAACTAAGAAGGAATATTGTTTATCCCCTATAATGACATCTACTCTTGGTTCCTCATGAGGGTTAGGTGTCACTGATGGGATAGAACACATCCGGTTTCCCAGTGAGCTGTCCTAATCCATATATAACTTTGTCCCATGTTGCGTGAATGGACTTCCCCCATCACCAGTGTTGGTTCTTATTCCAGAGTTCAATGCCTGTCCTGCACTTGTTGTCTGTGACAGTTGCATCAGCGACTGCTGAGACTGTCCTTGTGGAAAATGTGTCATTCTGAGGTTGCAAGCTTTGTTGTGCTCCGAGCACTTGCTGCTGCACCGTGTGATTCTGTGCAATTCCATTTCCACCCTGCTGTAAAAATGCAGGTGGATTCACCATACCCACTCTTATTCCTTGGTCGTTTTGCATCATGCTTTGACTTCTGCATGTGCATGCTAGATGCTCTGTCATCCCACACGTCCAAAATATTGACGGTGGTCTGATTATTTGCCCATTGTACATATCCTGATTGCCATTTTGCATGTTTTGAAAACCTCCCTGATTACCTTAGAAACCTTCTCCATTACTTTGCCATCCTCTTCCTCGAAAGCTTCTCCCCCTTGGGTAGAATCTTACTGCCCCGATTAACCTGCTGTTGATTATTGACGTGCTGTGTGCTCGACCCGTCTGCTAGTTATCATTGCCCCTTCAATGGCATATTTTGACAATTTCTTCTGCACTAATTTTGCCTCTTCAGCTTTTCGTGCAGCCTCTTTTTTGCGATTCTTTTCTTGCAGCAGCCTGCAATAGTGAGCTATGGTCAACTGTATCTTCCACCATGGGTTGGCCTCCATTCCTACCAATTTCTTGAGTTGCTTCTTTACCTGATCTGGCAGCCCTTGGCATAATATATGGTAAAATCTGGATATAAATTTCCACCAAGATTCCCTCGTTTCCAGCACCCATGCGTCTTGGAAATTCTGAATGTAAAGCAAAGGATCTCCCGATTTCTTCATTTTGCATGTCATTATAGCTCCCATGTCAGAAGTATCCGATCCGGGGATCGCAATCGTAATGCTTTCCATACCGTGGCTCTGCAATGTTAAATGGAGCTCCATCGTGTGCAGTGTTAACTGTAGTCACGCCAGTGTAACCTGCACGTGTCCACACATCGTCAGCTCGATCACCAAGTATGGCGATTAAAAGACCCTTAATATCCCCAATAGCCAACATGTTTCCTCCCATCATTTTTTACAGCTCATGTATCCATTTTCGTGCTCCCGATGTTAACATTGGAAGCTTATTTTTCAGATTTTCTCAATGCATGTGTGGCCGTGTTCCTCCTTTTTTTCGAGCAACGGGAATTGTAATACATGGCACTCCTTTTCCTCATCATTTTTCTATCCACTGCAGGGGTGATAGTACCACATCGCCATCTACCTGACATTGTCCTTAGTCGGCTCACGTGGGGTGGTGAAGACAACCCCATCTGACTGTAAGATACTTGTTTGTGTCGGTCTGACTGTGTGGCTGACTCTGATGCCCTAGGTGCAGTCTCGCTAGAATCTGACCATCTTATCCCTTTTCCTCCAGAGAAGTATTTTTTGCATCTTCGCTCTTCTTCCTTTTCCTCATATTCCTCTCTTTCTGCATCTGATATTGTCTGTGCCCAACTCGTGCAACTTCTCTCATCCTCCTCATTCCCGTTTAGTGTTAACCTATCTAGGGACAGCTCTCTATTTCTGCTACTTCGGGAGGCGTCCTCAGTGTCCTACAACTGAGTGCCCTCAAGATGCTCGTCCTCTTCCTTCCTTTGGGGTACCTGTTCTAGCCCCATTTCATCATATATTCAATCGATCGTTTCCCTGATGCTTCTGGCGTCGAAGTAATCTTCAATATTTGCCCTAGACGTGCCTGGTACTGAATCGTACTCAAGAAAGAATTCTTCTGTGTCTTCCCAGTCTACTACTGGATCAGGTTTTTTAACCTCTCTCTCCAGATTCAAGATCGCGTGCTCTGTCTTTGCTTACGTTCTATGTCATCATCGAATTCTCTGCGCTTCCTCCCTTTCTCTCTGACCCTATCTTCTTCCCGTTTCTTTGCATCTCTACGTTCATTTGCCATTTGTATTTCCTCATCCCTTTGTCTTTTTATTCTCTTCTCCCTTATCTTTTGTTCTTCTTCTATTCTCAGTTGATCCTGCCTGCTCTGATAGTTAGCTGTTCTCTGCTTATGATAGTGTTTCCTTTCTTGCTCATCACGATACAACTGCTCTCGTCTGTTTATTTTTTTCCTGATCCTTTCGTCTCGCAATCCTTTTTCCTTTTCCTTCTCTTTTCTTTGTAAATCGTCTGTCTGTCCCCTTTCTCTCACATCCTCAATGCCTTTACCATTGAGTTTCAATAGAATCTGACCTCCCATCCATTCGTTCTGTGTAAATGCCATCTCATCAGTTGAATCCTCATCTCCTTTCCATCTCTTTCCTTCTCTATTTGTATCTGGAGATGTACTTGCTTGTGCTTGACCTTCGTTTTCTTTCTTGTGCCACTCCTTGTCCCTCAGGACTTTGGAGGTGATATCTCTATCTTTGTCTGGGTTTTCGTCACTACTTTGCGTAGGTGACTCATATGCCGGGTTGCTATATCCCGTGGCTGCTTTAAGTTCCCTCAGCGGGTATAATCCTTCGTCTTTGCTGGCTTCGATTTTTGTTTCTGGCAGGGCGGGTGGCACAGAAGGCGTCTCGCCCCCCTCTGTGCATACGTTAAGTATCCAATCTAAAGGCGGCTCCTCCTCCTTATACTCTTGGTACATCTTCCAAAGTTCTAAACTTGCTAGGCGTTTAACTTTTTGCCAGTGTACGTGGTGTGCAAATATGTCGTCATGTGTTGCAGGACCGTTTTAGATGGCGATCCTCTCTGAGGCCATGGCATAAACTTTTGTGGGTGGTTCCTTTAACCCATTCTGCACTGTACTTTTTCAGCTTAGGTGCATGTTTTGGCAACTGCTTGCACAAGTGTATTAATGCTGTAACGTCTTTCATGCTTAAATCTGTTCTTCTCTTTATATAACATATTTTTATGATTTTGCACTTCTTAACCAACCCCAACAATATGAGCGAGCACCAATCGTCGCAAACTCCAATCCTGTTTTTAAAATAAAGTTTTCTTTTTCAAAAAACAACCATCAATTCATATTATACAATATCTTAGTTAAACAATCGCGTAATTTTCGTGCTAATTCCTCCCAAACATTTTCTTGTTCTATGACGTCCGAGAAAAGAAAGAAAAAGAAAAAAAACACAATACAGACATGACAGACTAGACAGACTCGGGCTGGCTCCACAAATCTCCTGCCCCTATTATTATTCCAACATGGAATGTACTCTACCTCTAACTTTATTTTTTGTCCTGCCTCCCTCCGTTACCTTCCCTTACTTGTTCTAAGGCATGCAACTTTTTGCCAAAGCGCTTAGTCTTTTTCACTCACTGTTCGCATGTTTTCCTCTCTGGATCCTCGAGATCACCGCCTCTCCTGCTTTTCGGTCGATCGGCTGCTTATAGAAGTGGCAAGGGGTTTGTGGGTGAAAACACAGGTTCCTTCAGGCCTCAACCTGCAGGTTTAACAATTTAGTCTAGCCACCATCTACGGGGAGTTTCTCGGTCTACTTAGCCGGATGGCAAAGGACTTGTGATATTGCCGAGGATCTAGTCTTACTTTATGTCGACGGTCAATGGGTGTCTTATCTAATCAATAGTCGATAAACCATCCTCTCCCTGCTACCAAGTGTGCACTAGGACCCGAACCAGCCCATAAAGATGGGGGTTGCCCAATAGCACTTTAAGATGAGTAGCAGCACCCGTGAGATGGATGGGGATGCAGATTAATACTCTAGCATCAAATCAATAATGACAACTCAATGGTTTGGCAAAGGGAGTCAGTTTAATGACAACTACAAAAAACGGGGAGTTCATGAATATCAGCAATCGCTCCATCTTCCCTCTCGTTAACGACTCCAATTAATTTTATAAAAAACACATCATTTATACTAAAAACTCGTCATCGCTGACGTGTAACGTTTAAAATGTTGCATGCAATTCTACTGGTTCTACGAAGGTAACTTTAATATAGGTTCTATATCTGTATATGGTAACGAAGTGAGGGGATCGGATAAACCGAGTCAGGTGGGGCATCTAAGCCCTTCCTTCAAAATGGCTGCTGTAGACATCAAAGTATGTCGTCTCATTGGTTCTACCAACTGTAGGACCCTAGATTACTTGGTCCACTATGATTGGGTTGGCATCAACCCCACTCATACTTTTCCACTAGCCTAGCAGTGTGCAGAATAGCCAGCCAGGTGCAAAGAGTTCGTCTGCACCCCCAGCCTCCCTTCAATTATTGCTACAATCACACATCACTTCAGCGGTCATGTGTCAATTATTTCTTTGTATTTTGGCCTCGAGACTGCTTCTTGGTCTGGAAAAGTTAAGGCATCTGGACATGGCACCAATTCATGCGTAGGAGTGAAAATGTCATCCCTTCTGCTTGCTTGGTCACGTGATTTCAACACCGTGAAATCGTCTTATTCTCCATGTAATTTGTGTATTTGATTTAATTTAGTCCGCCATCTGCCTTCTGTGGCTTATCTTGACCTTTCAGAATAGGATACTCTGTTCTTCTCTCATGAATTGTATCCACTGTTGGGCTATTTCAGCTGGTATGACCTTGGCTTCTGGGCATGACTTGCCTTCGTCTGTGCCTGTCTTTAATTCTCAATTTGTTTGCTGCAAAGCTCTCCTCTTGAGACCTTAAGTAACCTTTGGTCGGTTCTGCTCTTGTACATAGTGGAAGTATTCTTATATAAAGGGTTCCTTTTGCGGTAGATATGTATATAGGTGGCGCGTGCCGCAATCTATCTTACTACTAAGCTTAGCAAGCCTCCCGATTTTCTTTGCTTCTTCGGTTCCTTGCATATGTACACGTGTAAACTGGCTGAATATCTTCATCACGTTCATGGCATAAGTTTCTGACATTTGACATTGCTTATTTCACTTTAAACTCAGGATGTCACTTATCCATGGTGTTTCGTCTCCATCGTTCGTAGGTCGTCATATCGTCTATATGTGAGTCAGTCTGGGTTCTTATGACATCACTGTTCGTCTTCCTTCAGTATCTTTTTAGCTTCTTCAGGGATAGCATTCTGACAATCTTCATTTTGTTTCATTTGTCTATATGGTTTTCTCAATGGGCACCTTACTGTCCAGGTTTTCTTAGGTGTTGGTACTTCAATAGGTGCTGTCAGTCTGATAGGTACTGGACCGAGCCCCACTGCGGCTCTCTGCTGGTTTATTTGCTCATCATACGTCCTGTATTTTGGCGTGAACGTTCCTGGTACTTCAAAATGGGTTGTAGGGGTGCGAATCGTGCTTGGGACCTCCTCTACAAGTTTGTCCTCTTCTACCCCATGGGGGTAAGGGATTGTCGAGTGCCACCTCCAAGAGTCTGTCGTCGGCACAATCCAACACGGCTACCAACGCTGGTGCCGAGAGCATCAAGCCTACTGAGCTCGCTCTGAGGTCATGAGTAAGGGCATTACGACTACCGGCCATCCGGCTGAGGGCTCAGCGCCTTCCAGAGGGGATCTCTGAGGTGCTCGCCTCTGCTTCGGGTGCAAGACCCAATCTGTATCCTCCTGTGTGTGAGGCCTCTCTTGGCTCAGGGACTCCGCGCCTTCCCATCCAGAGCGTGGCGGCAGCCTTCAAAATGGCGTATAGGCACGTGGCAGGGCCTGCCAGACCGGTGGCCATCTTGGATCCTGGGCTTTGCAGGATGATCCCAGCCCCCTTCCCCTCTGGAAGCGGCAGCAGATACTACAGCGCAAGTTTCTGGTCTCCTCAAGGATACATCTACTCATCACAGCATTACGGCTACATGCACCAGGTGCGGAGGCCCATCGCCTTTGAGGGCCGGACTCCTAGAGATCCGGTGGCTTGAGAGGACAGCTTCTTTGAGTGCTTCCTCTTCCTCATGCTTTCCCCTCAGATGAAGAGGATCCTGAAGGACATTGTGAAAGCGGTCATCTCACAGGTGGTGCCACCCAGGCACCACCTCTGGGTACTCCTCCTGTTCCTCCAGCACTGCCGTTTCCAGTGCCAGTCCCTCCCCTGGTCCAGTCCCTACTGGTTGTTCTGACCACTCCCACCACCAACACCACCCCTGCAACAGCCGTTGAACCCGTCTGCGGCTCTGGACCTTAGCGGGACCACGCTTGCACCTGTGTGAACCCATGGCATCTTTTAAGGCCTTTCATGACCGCTCATCTTCCTCCAAGGGAGCCACCTCCAGTTGCCTCTCCAAGGAGACAAAAGTCCTTGAGTCTTTGGGAAAGCACTATTATTCCATATCAGGGCTGCATCTGCGGCAAGCCAACTCAGACACCCTCTTGCCCGTGGTTAACCAGAAGCTGTGGTAGGAGCTCAGAATTTCTGCCTGACCTCCCTTTGGCCAATCAGGCGTCCTTCAAGTCCGGGCTGGTAGATGCCCGGGCCATTGCACAGGACCTCATGGAGTCTTTTATCTCCCATATCAACACAGCCAGCAGAGGGCTGTGCATTGGGGTTGAAATGAGAAGGATGGAGTGGATGCCCACCACTAAGTTTTCTTCTGATGTGCAGGAACGGATCCTGGATCTGCCCTTTGAGGGTGTGGAACTTTTTTATTCATCAACCGTTGACAAGTTTACAAAGAAGAAAACTTCCACTCAAACCGCCAAGTCCTTGGCCATCCTGACAAAACAAGGTCAGAAATCTTTTCCTCAGCCCAGGGCAGGACCGAGTTCAAGTCATGTGCCTTCAACTGCTTCAAAGGGTTCTGCGACCGCGGTACAGAGAGGCCTGACTGGTCACCCAGCGACAACAGGAGGAAGCATTAGAGGACGTTGCAAGCTTTTTCCACTCCCCCTCATCTGCTCCCGCCTCTGACGCCAAAAGCAGTGATGTCAAGGTCGGGGAACCCAGCTCGCCTGTGGAGGGCCGTTTGACTCTGTTACAGGACATCTGGATATGCCTTTTCAGCAACATATGGATACTATCCGTAGTCTCCATGGGTTTCAGTCTTATCTTCCTTTGCCTCGATCATCCTCTCCTCCTGTTCGTCAGATCGGGTCCCCAGCTCGTTTACGGGAGGTCCCTTCAGAACTGGTTCTTCTTGTAGACAGGGGCTCTGGGTACTGTTCCAGGATATTTGCGGTACCCTAGATCAACCAGGCTGGCCGAGGGTTGTCCTGGACCTGTCATTTCAAAATCTGTCTTTACTGCCTGAACGCGTCAAGATGATTACTCCCATGCACATAGCCGAGTCTCTGTGTGCAGGGTACTGGATGTGTTCCCTGGACCTCAAGGATGCATACCTGCATATTTTCATCTACCAACCACATCAGGAATGTCTGCGGTTCACGTTTGTCATACCACTTTCAGTACAAGGTGCTGCACTTCGGCCTGATCTCTGTTCCTTGTGTCTTCATGAAGTTGATGAACACAGTGGCGGGTCTTCTTCACTTGGAGGGCCATCATATGTACTTTTTTTTGGACGACTGGCTGGTGAGGGTGGGGTCACCCGAAGGGGTGGTGCATCCTGCCAGAAATTGGCAGAAATCCTTCATCAGCTGGGGCTCTCCCTCAACCAGAGGAAGTCGGTTGTTCCCGTTCCCATCTCAGGAACTAGTCTTCCTAGAGATGCGTTGTAACACTACCGTTCAACTGTTTCCTACGCCCAAGAGGCTTCTGTTCGCTCCACAAGGCGGTGGAGCGTTTTCTGATCAACACGGCCACATCGGCATGGTGGTTACAGCACATTCTGGGCCTGATGGCCTCCTGCGTGCTCACTGTACAGCACGCTCGCCTCAAGATGAGGCGTCTCCAGCTCCACCTGGCAGCCAATTGGGATCAGGAGCTGGGGTCTCAGTCGGATAGGATACAAATTCCCCCGCTCCCACTGCCTGATCTTTGCTGGTGTCTAATGGAGGGCATCTCTATCGGGCTGGGGGCTACTCTGGAGTGTTATGCATGGTCCAGGACGGAAGCCCTCCTGCATATCAATGTGCTCGAGCTCAGAGCAGTGGGCCTGGCCCTCAAGGGGTTTGTGCCCCTCATCAAGGGCAAGTTGGTTCTGGTCAGGACGGACCATTCTAATACAATGTTTTACCTGAACAAGCAGGGTGGCACCTCGTCCCCCTTCCCTTCCCCTTCCCTTCCCTTGTATGGAGACAGTATCGATTTGGGAATGGGCCCTGACGGAGAGAGTTTGTATTTCTGACTCCTTGTTGCCTCTGTTCCAGCCTTGGGGGTTCGCAGATCTGGATTTGTTTGCATCCCCTCTGAATTCGAAGTGCCCCCAGTTTGCTTCATGGGCAGTACTGGGTCGGGGATCTCTGGGAGATGCTTTCCAGATCTGTTAGCACAGCCGCAGGTGTTATGCGTGCCCGCCCACCCCTCTGCTCCAACAGACCCTCCATAAGTTTGCTTCGGTGGGTTGCAGGCTCATCCTGATTGCCCACCACCTGCCTTTGAGACCCTGGTTTTCATATCTGCTGCAGTTGTGCTCTTAGGGTCCCGTCCACGTTCCTATCTCCAGCAAGGGGATTCCTGATGCAGCAGGGCGGGCGGTGTACATCCAGACCCAGCCAAGTTTGCGCTGATGGCCTGGTTCCTGACCAGCTGAGGCCTCAGTGCACTCAGTATTCCGATGACAACTGGGACATCATTCAGCCGGCCAGGAGACCCTCGACTCCGTCCTAGTATAAGACTAAATGGACTAGGTTCTGCCATTGGGCTCGTGACAAGGGTCTGGTCCTTGTCACCTCTCCCCTGGATGGCGTACTGGGTTTTTCAGCACACCTGTCTCGGTCTGGAGTTCAGGTGGATACTTGCCACACTTAATTGGCAGCCATTGGGGCTTACAAGAATTACCCTGAGCAGGTTTTTTTCTGCGGCCAACCCAGTGATTAAGGCCCACCTTAAGGGGCTGTCTAGACTTTTTTCGCCAGTGCATAGTCCGCGCCCGGTCTGGGATCTCAATGTAGTTCTTGCAGCTTTGCTGCAAGCCTTTCGAGCCGATGGCCTCTGTGGACATCCGTTTGGTGACACTAAAAGACAGTCTTACTGGTGGCTCTCACCTCTGCCTGCAGGGTTAGTGAGCTGCAGGCCTTGTCCTCGTGCAAGCCTTTCAGCATATTTTACCTCGAAATGGTCATCTTGCGCATTCACCCAACTTCTTGACCAAGGTGGTCTCCATTTCATCTGAATCAAGATATCTGCCTGCAGGTGTTCTTACCGAACCCGCACTCAGTGGCAGAGAGGATCCCTGCATTCCTTGGACCTCAAGAGGGTCCTCAGGTTTAATCACTGACTAAATCCTTCAGGAAATCCAAGGAATTGTTCGTGACTTTTGAGGGGCTCCTCCCCCGTTGGATGGTTCAAGCCATCTCAAAGGTGTACGCGGCCATGGGCAAATCTGTTCCTGAGGGGCTTCATGCCCATGCGGTCAGAGCCAAGGCCACGGCAGTTACGTTTCAGACACATGCTTCTTGGGATGTCATCAGCAAGGCGGCTACGACTCCATCAGCTTTCTGTAAGCACTACTCACTGGACACCAGCTCCAGGCACAATGCAGAGTTTGGTCTGGTGGTTTTGAAGATCACCCACAAGGATGAAGGGAAGGGGACGTAGGAATAATTAGTTACTCACCGTAGTGACTAGAGTACTCAAGGTCCCCTTTCCTCCATACGTCCCACCCGCCGTCCCCCCGCTAGTGCCATAGGCTAATATGTACTACGAGTAGCCAGGTATCTAAGCGTGCAATGTGTTCAAAGGGCACTGAGGTGAGGTGCCGGAGGGCGGGACCTCGGTGGGGCGTTCCCACGCCAGAGGCTACCCCCCGCGCTATACTAAATTTAAAGGGGAAGCTCAATTTGTTGCTACCCAAGGTTCCGGTACCGTCCCCATGTTGGGGGATGTGCACAAGTATGGAGAAAAGGAGACTGTGGACTAGGAGTACTCTAGTCACACGGTGAGTAACTTTAATTTCTTTTCACTTTTATTAAAGAGAGTGCAGAATGTCCTCAAGGTGTCTGACTCCTTCTGACCCACCACACTAAACAAACATCAAACTGTCTTTTTCCCACATCTCAGCATCTCGAAATTAATCACTGTTGATTGGGTGATGAATGTTGGCGGTATTGGGGTTGAATTGGGCAGCCGTGTGACAAAGCATTGCCACAGTTGATGTGAAAGTATAGAGCCTGAACTCTGGAATGGTAGTTGATTACTGGTAGGAAGGGTTTGATCTTCCTGAACAGAGCTAGTTGACATTGAGTGATCTGAACCTTTTGAGGAAACGAGCCTTGAAGGATGGGCACCGAACTATGTAGTACCCCCAAAGGCACACGTTTTGCGTGGCGGCGCTGGTTTTCCCATTGCAGATTGGGTCAAAGTTGGTCTTGGTGTATTAAGTTTAAGATGGTCTGGTGACATATGGGTAGGGTTAGCGAAATCTGAGAGGATGTGTTTTGTTTGTGAAAGATGTTCAAAGATAACATTGTGTACCCATGGCATACTGGCATATTTCATAATTGCTTCACAGGGTTCAAACTGAGGGTGATCTTCTTAGAAGGTGGGCTTGTGATGGAAGTTCCAGGGAGCCCCCTGCGAGCTGCGATGACACTGAGAAGTACAGCAATTCCATCATGTTTCATGTGGTCTAGTAGGACGAACATGCATGGGTGACTGTTGTAGTAGACGCAGGGCATCATCTACTGCATGAATAGTGGCTTCCACAGTGCAGCTGCGAGATTTGAAACTATTCAATGTTCTTGCAGTAGATAGTGGACGTCAGTGTGTTTTTGGATCTTGACCACTACTGCTATTTTGATTTTAAAACAATATAATTTTATATGATTTAATTAAATAAAAAACCTTTACAACATCATAAAAATTACTCAATTCATACATTCTGGAAAAGAAAAAAGAAATGCAATAAAAGCAATAATAAAGATGGTAATCATAGTTAAAGAATAAAAGGTACTTTGATCTAATTGTAACATTAAACAAATCAATTTAAAAAGTCACTTTTGAATCATAAATGGATTTTAAAAAACAAGCAACCACTAAAACATCAGACACCTTGGTGAGTTTAAGCATCTTTGCCACAAAGAATCAGTATTTATCCAGTTTGCTGAACGGAACAACTTTCCTAGATAACTAATTCGCTGGACATTCAGAGCCGGGAAGACTGGAATTAAATGTTTAGTTGTTTCTATGTTCTTGTGATCTTTACAGAATCTGCAAAAGTGTTTGGCCATTTCAATTTTCCCTAGCCTTTCTAGTATCTCACGAGTAGGAAGGAGATTCCATAGGAAGCGAAAATATTGCTCTACGAGAAATGCAGGGGAATAGAATGCGATATGGAGGAACAGACCATCTCCTTTTATATTCATGTCTAAGGTGGCTCATGGAGGCGTAGCTATGGAATTTTTAGACAGTCTCAACCCAGTCAGTCATACAAACGATTTTTAACCTTAGCAGAATTACCTATAAGGAAATCTGTGTCCACATTCAACTCTTACAGCATTTGGTTAAAAAAATAGATCATACTAGTTGAGGGAGTCAAAATTGCCCCCCTCAGCAGGCCATGCTAGCCGAGTCGTTTTACGCTACTAAAATTTTAAATTTTAGTCTTTGCATCATTAATTAAGATGCTGGTATCTGCAGCCAATCTAGAAACGGCAGTTGATAGCCTGCTTATACCACACGTGTGTATGGTCAAACAACAAAAAGTCTTTAATTTCACACCTCATCATTAATTTCCTGTGGGCAAGACTTTCATCATGTACATGCAAATGTCGTCTAGGACAATGATTTCCCCTGATACTCACTCCTCTTACTAAACTCGTCATTAATTCCTCTATTATGGAGTCGAAACATTAAAGACCCTCAACTTCCATTCGAAAGTTCAGGAGGACATGACCCACTTAAATGAGTCATTTACAGAGTCTGTTTCCTGGAGACCATCTAATTCCATTGCGACCTGCTAGTACAGTAAGATCTATCGGTGGTCCTTACAAATACTGCAGAGGTTTAAAGTTAAGTGTGATTTCAAATGTGGCACTCGCAATACTGTGATCACTCCAAGAGTTTCTTTCTATGCTGAAATCTGAGCAAAGATCATAGCGGTAATGGCTCACAAAAATGTAGTCCAATGTAGACTCACTAGAACCCTGACACCATGTTGACTCCCCCCCCCCCCTTCTGTTTTTGAATGTGTCAATTTAAGAGCTTCAGCCGCCATGTGACCGCTGCATTGAGCCCTTTCAGCCCTGCCTGGGACTTTTTATCTGGTTTAGCCAGTAACAGAAACTGGTCTCACATAGTGCGTAACTTTTCAGAAAAAGGAGAGATATTCTACATTCAAATCACACCCCCTCATCCCCCCCTGACCCCCCCCCCACCCAACACAACCTGTCGGAGCCCCTTCAACTGCCAGGGCATTATCAGATCATTTTGAATAGAAATAAACGGTTCAAGAGCTCCCATTCCAAGATGCCAGTATATGTTAACCAAAAGTATCGTACTTTTTTCCTCTGGATCTACCACTTCGACAGCTAATATCCCATATGTAGAATTTGAGATCTCACATGCTGTTAGGCCCAATCCAATGCGGACAGCTATCACCAATCCGCCTGCTGGGTGGCCCCCTGTACTAGGTTTTGCTGTCTGAGCACAAATGCAATAGCCATCTAGAAAAGGGGGGGGTAGTAAGCCAAGTTTCCAGAAGGAAAATAACGTCCCCCTTCTTCAAGGTCTCCATAGTTACCACATTTGTTAGCAGGTGGGTATTTCCCCAAGAATTCCAGGACAGTAGTTTTAATTCTGTAACACCCAATTTGGTAACCCCAACCCTACTGTAGTTATCGCCCCTGCTTCTGAATCCATATGGGAGCTACGTCCTGACTGCCTAGCCCTCTTAACCCTTTGTTGCCCCAGCTATGATCCATCCACTCTATATCCTTGTTGACATTAAACTGCCCTACAGGGGCTTTTATCCAAGATGGATAGGATTTAGATCCAAGTTCACTTCCCTGGACCACGTCAAACCCCAGCCTCTCGAAGTTTTCCCTCTGAGATAATATCAGATCCATAACCACTCTTGTACCAAAGAATAAGCGAACATACTTCGTCTCCCCTCTTACAGGAAAAAACACTATCAATGTCTGCTGAAGACAATGATCTTAAGCCCAAGTTCAGCAAAAAGCGTAAGAATGTTTGAGCGATTTTAAACATACAGGCAGTAAATCTCCCAAAAGACTGGATAGATCAAGGATGTTTCGCCCAGTTGCGTCACCCTGGTCAAGCCCGGCCAAATCTAGGTCTGGCCTTTGGTCTCTCAAAGAGTCAGAGAACTTGGGTAGATTAGAAAGTCACCAGGGGGGCCGACCCTTGGTAATGGGTGAGCACTATATGGTTGCTACGTGCTTCATCCCCATATTTTAGATTTAGTTTTAAAGGACTCTTCCTTTCTCTTGGGGAACGAACTGCCAGCCAGGTCCATACCGGTGGGGGCGGGGAGGGGTTTACAGACTGGGTAGCTCTCCTCTGGTGGTCGGCATATAAAGTTTTACAAGTAGGTGCCCCAAGTTGGAGTTTGCCCCCTCCAAGCACGGACCACCAGGGTTGGATCCACGGCAGGTAGAGAGGAGAAGGAATGGTAAGTTTCCATGTAAGGACACTCCAGAGATATTTACTGGACGTATATCCATCTTCAGCTTTTCCAATAGATTCCTAATTTTCTGCCGCAATGCTGGGGTGTCGGCCGAAGCAGCTAGGTTTAGATTGTTGTTTGAGGGACACTCACCCTTCCTCTGTAATCCCACGGTCAGCGCTCCACAATTACACTGAAGAGGTGTATTTCTCGTAGGCAGAGCTTGATTCGGTAGAGGACAGGACTGCAAGGACACATCCCTCGGTAAAGCGACCCCTTGCGATTGGCGTTCCAATGTTGTTGATGGAAGAGTGACGTCGGATTGTAAATCTCCCTCCATTCGACCTTGGGGTCTAGCTGCTGTTGATGTTACAGCCATCTTTTCAGTTGTTGAACCCTTTCCAGTTCCTTTTGGAGGCCGAAAGAAAGGGTGTACCACTTTTGCATCTATATCCGAGGTGATTTGGGTCCTTTCATCCGAGTCAGTTGGTGTATAGAGCCTTTTTGGGAGGTCACCTTTTTAGTCAGTGGTGCAAGATCAAATACCCCTTCCTCCAACAGTGGTGTTAGGGCCTGAAGTAGGTTCCTTCTCGGATATATTTTTCTTATAAGCGTTCCTAGAGGGCTGTGATTAGGCAATGAATTACCGAACTGAATGGAAACTTGAAATTAAGCATATCAAATGCAAATTGAATAACAAACTGAATGAAAACTTGAAATTAAGCATATCAAATGAAAATTGAATAACGAACTGAAGGGAAACTTGAAATTAAGCATAATTAATATTGGTTGAATACCGGACTGAATAAAACCTTAAAATGAAGCTTATTGAATATGTAATTGAGTAAAGCTCATGGGCAAAAGCAAATAACCGAGGACAGCCAAAGAGAAAGTGCCCATATAAAAACATATATTTTTTGTTTGAACTTTGTCGGTCTTGCTTCAGGATGTCTTCACATCACCAAAAACACCATCGGAGACTCGCTCAGCAGGGAGCTGCGGTCCTGCCATGAGTGGGAAGTCCACCCGGATCAAGTATCCTTGCTCTTCAGCAAATCGATCTCTTCGCAACAGCGGCCAACAACCAGTTCCAGAGGTTCGCCAGCAGGTTCCCTCAGCAGAGGTGCCTGGGGATGCCTTTTCATACCCGTGGT
Organism: Ambystoma mexicanum; assembly: GCF_040938575.1. Taxonomy (NCBI): domain Eukaryota; kingdom Metazoa; phylum Chordata; class Amphibia; order Caudata; family Ambystomatidae; genus Ambystoma; species Ambystoma mexicanum. The sequence continues at coordinate 447,523,566 of NC_090937.1, forward strand.
AGCGGCTCTTTCTGTACATCTTTCCTCCAATCTGCTCCTGCTACGTGTGATCAACACACTCCGACGATGTCATTGCAGGATGATACTCGTCACTTCTGTGTGGCCACGGCAGATCTGGTCCCTGGACCTGCTCCGTCTGGCAGTGGCTCCGTCCATCCGGCTACATCCACTTCCTGATCTTCTCTCCAGAGAAAACTGAATAATACTGCACCACAACCTAGTGTCGCGGAGCCTCACGGCCTGTCTCCTGCAGCCCTAGAGTATGGGCATTATTCCCTGCTGCTGGAATGCAAGAAGATCCTTGCCAAGGCCAGATCATCCTCTACGTTGTGCTACAGCCACAAGTGGACACGCTTCTCAGTGTTGTGCACGACTCAGAAGATTACGCTGCTCCTTCCGTATCTGCTTTCCCTGGCCAAGACTGGCCTAGCTCACGCCTCGATAAAGGTGCATCTGGATGCCATATCCTGTTACACCAGGACGCCTGGTAAGCCATCCCTGTGGTCGCACAGGCTTGTCAAGGAGTTCCTCAAAGGCCTCTTTAGGACTTTTCAACCAGTGAAGGCTTCTGCTCCAGCATGGGAGCTCAGCGTCGTTTTGACTAAGCTCATGGGGGCCCCTTTTGAACCAATGCATCAACCCCCTTTGAAGTTTCTCTCATGGAAGACAGCTTTTTTTGGAGGCCATCACCTCAACAAGGGGGGGTCGGGAAGATCCAGGGTTTCTCTTACAAGCAGCCGTACTTGTCTTTCCATGCTACATGGGTGGTGCTGCAGTCCCACCCCACCTTTATGCCGAAGGTACCTTCATAATTCCATCTCAACAAGCCTTTGGTTCTGACAGTTTTCTTCTTGAATCCCTCTATGCTGGCTGAAAAAGGACGTTGCATATGCTGGCAGAAAGGACGTTGCAGTTGCTGGCCGTTGCTCGTGCCTTGAAGTTCTATGTGGCTTGCACGAAGGACTTTCGGAAGGCTTCTCAACTTTTTGTGAATTTTTGACCTATGAATCAGGGGATAGCCCGGTCTAAGGCTTCCATATCTAGATGTCCCTCCGGCTGCATCATGCACTGTCATCTGGCCAACAGACCTAGCAGTACTACGCAACCTGTTTGCTTGAGGTGAGTCTGTTCCAGTGGTATGTGTATTGCTTCTGTTGAGCCTTGCAACCTCCTGTGGTTGTGTGTATGTACTGCTGTGTAATCATATTCATGAGCATGTGAATCCATGACAGACCTCATGCTGGAGAAGGAACCAGTTACTTACCTGTAGCTCCTGTTCTCCAGCATGGGTCTGGCATGGAAACTGCTTTTCTTTTTACCAAGGATTCCTATGGGTAATGTTCATGAGCATGTGAATCCATGCTGGAGAACAGGAGCTACGGGTAAGTAACTTGTTCCTTCCCAATACTAACAGTCTGAAGAAATAGTCAGTTCCCCACAGCAAAAAGGCCTGTGAAGTGAAGCTGAAGGTATCAGTTTTCTGTAAAAAGTCAGGGCAGGTCACAAACAAAAGCAAAAGGTTTGAGGGTACATAGAATATGTAGGGAAAGGTGACATGGCCAATGTGGCATTTTGGATTCCGTATTTCTTCCCTGTTTTTACCCAAACATCTTGCGTGCCTTACGTTTTTCTTTTTTTTTTCCTATTCTAGTTAACAGAAAAGGAGTCTAAAGAGTGCTTGTGAGGATGTCCTATAAATAACCAATGTCTGCCGTTCAGAAAACCTTTTCTAGCCTGACCTCTGTCCCTACCACTATAAACAAACAAAACACAAAAGTCTATCTTCAACAAAAAGGTACAGTAGGGGCATTTGCCCAACAATGGAAATTGTGGTTGGTTTCGGACCCCACCGTAACGTCTTTTGATCAGATATGGTGTCCTTGGACCTGTTGTATTTATTTGAACTCTGCAAGTGTCCCATCCACCTTTCCCTCCTCAGGTTATAGATCAGTCTGTGAGTTAGTCTATATCTCTACCTTACCAGCGACTTGGTCACTGGTCTTGGGTCTTCCTTTATCCTTGGACCTCCTGGCTCGTATGTCCACACCATGTATTTCTCCTGGGGCTTCGCGCCAAGAAACACTAGTAATGTTTTCTCTCTTTAATTATCTTGTGATTTGTACCCCTCCCTGGGGTCTCTGGGTTCACACCCTGCCTTGGGGGTCTGATTTTACCCTGTCTTGGGGTCTGGCTCCTATCACCCTACTTGGGGTTGTCTCTGCCACCCCCTGCCCCCAATCCCTGGGGGCTGGTTTTGACTTCCCACCCTCCTCCCAGCTCCCTGGAACAGCTGTGTACCAGTCATGGAGCGGTGTTCTTCCGGGTAGGTGTCAGGTAGGCTGACACTGTGTCTTCTTTCCAGAGTTCTGGATTTGTCAGAGCCAGCTGCAGGCCTACGCCTACGATCCCCATCGCGCTGCTTGGGTGGTTCCGACTGGTTAATAGTCTCTTGGGCTGGGCCTATTCCTTCGGTATTTCGTCAGGAAAACTCAGCAGGCTCAGTGGACGCTGAATACACCATGCCAAGCAGGTGCTCGCTTACTTTCGCACCGCCCAAGAGGAGCTCTTCCCCTTGCTCCGCGGGCTACCTTTCTCTCCGGCAGCAGTGCTGATTGGGCCTTTTATCCCTCACACAAGGGGTTGGGTCAGTCTCCCGTCCTCTCTTCTAAGACGTGGACGTCGTAAGAAAAGCGCCAGAAACCACACCAGCAATTTGTGTAGGAAGTTGCAAGTTAACATACAAGGTAACTCCCATTCAACCAACCAAACTTTAAGACAAGGAGAATAAGACCTATCCCTGTTTAGAAATTGTTAGGACTGGATTTCTATAATCTGGCCTAGTGGGCAGATGGATAGGAGGCCACCCTAGTTTAGTGACGGGGACAACTCTGGGAGCTGTAGCCAAACCCGTTCAAGATAGCTTGGTGAGTGGTCAAGGCTAAGTCTCAGGAGCAGTGTGTACCAGGTAAGGGGTCCTCAATGAGTACACACAGTGAAAAGTCAAGGAACACACTTGGACAAGCAAGCAGTTATAAAATGCTTATTAATGTATGGCCATTTAACACTGACAAATGACGACTGGCATGTAATAGTATCACACAAACTAAATAAACTATACATATATACAATAACTGGAGTAGGGCAAAATGCATCATAAACCCCTGCAAAGGAAGGTAAGTATTATTGGCACCCGGGGTGAGGGGCCAGCCAATCGGATTCCTTGCATCACAGGCGGAAACTGCTAATCTCAGCCCGCGTTCCATGGAACCTGAGGGGCTGCTCCACCATCTTCCACTCACCCTCCCTTTATCTTTTATTTTTCGATTCTTCCGCCCCCCACACCCTGTTCCTCCCCACCTGTACAACCCACCCCACTTCTTTTCTGCAGCGGTGGACCTTCTGCTGCCGCCGCACCGTGGCCATCATGGAAATGGAAGAGGGGCTCTGTATGGAGCTCCGCCTTCCACATCCACGGAGGCCATCTTGAGAGTATTTTCATTCAATGAAAGGGACCGCGTGAAGCGTCCTGTACATTTACTGAAAATATAATTTTCTTAGCACCTCGTGTTTCCGGATTGAATACCCAGGGTGCTAATAGTGTTAAGCACCCGTTCCAACTGCTAGGACGGGTACTTAACGCTATAGTATGCAGCGCAACAGGTCCACAAAGCTACAACACTAACTTTAAAAGTCCATCCCTATGATATATGGGACCTTAGGCCCAAAAGTCCAGTTCCATACAGTTTTGTGAGACGGAGGGGGCGGTGTGGGGGGAGTTAGTGGAAGGCTTCTGGGGTCCAATGAAGAGTTCCAAGGGGTACAGGAGAAGTTGTTCCAGTGAAGAAGTGCCCCCTACTTTTGGAATGCTTGCGTGAGCAAGCAATGGCAAACCCAAACTGTTATAAAAGTTTCTATAAATTACCACATTTTTAAATGGGATATGGGGTGTGGGGGCTCAGGTAAGTACTGTTACAATTCACCCCCATACTCTGATTCTTCCTTGGATTTGGCAGGTCTTCAGAAGTGGGTCCAAGGTCTCTTTTCCCGCTGTCGGCTCCGTTCCTTGATGCCCAGAGGTTGCAGGGTTTTTGACAAATTTCGGTGACAAATGCTGATGCAGGGTCTTTGGTTTGGATAATCCAAAGAACTTGAAGCAGGGGCCTTCTCAGCAAAGGACTGGATGAAGGAAAGCTGTTTTGGATGACGGCCACAGATTCACAGCGACACGGGCACACAGCCGTTGCGGTCCGACTTCGTCACATTTCTCGGGTTCCCTTATTGCTGGAACCATGAAATTTAGCAGACATCGACTCCTGTAAAAGTTCTGTGCCTCAACGCGTAAGGGCGACGGCTCCAGCACGGTAGCCCAAACTCTGAGCTGACCAGCCACTGGGTGATCCAGGGGCACGTCCCAGGGGTCTTCTTCGCTAGACACCGAGCTAATGTCTAGGGTGATTGTTCCCAGTGCCCCAAGGGTCAAAGCACCTTCGTAGGACTTAAGGACATCACCTACAAGACGGGGTTCTTCCAGGTCAGCAGCAGAAGTTGGTCACCAGGCCTTCTTCCAACTGGTCCACGGTCTTCTTACAAGTCTTTCAGCTGGACAGGATGCTTGGCTCGGCTCCTTCTGGTTTCTTCCAGGATCTCTATGGAACGGTTGCAGGGGTCCTCCTCCTATCCAAATGCCAGGTAAGAGCTGAAAACCCCACTAGCCAATCTAAGATGTGGCCTACAGACACCTCAGTGGCACAGCTCTTGCATACCATTCAGACACACTGAGTCCCAACCCACTTCCTGGCAGCAAACACACATGGCCCTGCAATAGCCCATAAAAAGCCTCGCCTTTCCCGGGCAGTGGAAGTCCATATAAAGATGTTCTGTCCTAACGGGTCAGGAAGAATTGTTTTTACCAAGATGGCCAAGGAACAAACGAAAAACCTTGTGGCATAGCCATGTTTGGACACTAGCCAAATGTGGTAAACGCAGTAAGGCTAAAACAAAATGCACTAAAGAAAATAGCAAAAAGTAACTGCTGCCACTACCTTGTCCCTTAGGCACATCAAAGTAACCAAAAATTCCCTGATTGTTAGTCTGGGGCAAAACAAAAAGTGTACCCCATTGTAGGATGCATTGTAGAATGATAGTTACCAAAAGTGAAAACAAGTTACAAAAAGTGGCAACCAAGTGACAATACTAGGGGAAAACAATGTTTCCCAGTACTGACAGCCTGAAGGACATGTCGGTTTTCCCATGACAAATTAGCAAAAGCCTTCAGCTTCACAACACTGGATTCAGCCTTCAGCTTCACAACACTGGATTCACTGCAAAAGGTTCAGGTCAGATTCAAAAATAAAAAGCTAAAGATTTGGTGGTCCATAAAAATGGCTGGAAAGGTGCTAAACGGAGAAATCCTTCCTAACCAGTGTTGCCTGCCCTCAAATAAGGCTGGGGGGTGGGTTAAATCACCCCCCACACCCCAGTAGGATCCTACTTGCCCTGTCCCTTAGGCAGTGTTAAACTTGGCGGGTTCACCTTCCTACTCCCAAAGGGGGTGGCACCCCCTTGGGAAGAGGGGACGAATTCCCTGGATTTTTCACAGTATGTGGATTTCATTTGCAAGGATGACACATTCTTACTGTGGAGGGTAAGGTGTCCTCTGCATAGCAGATTGCCTTCAGATGGATGATTTGCTGTAAGTCATCATGCAAGAGATTGTAAGGTGATCCAGCTTAGAATGGGAGTAGGTCAAGAAGGTTGCCGTTTGAAGGAGTGGATTCTGAGACATGTTGGGCATGGCCTAGTGAGGGAAGGAGGTACTTCATACTTTATTTGCCTGGTCACAACGCAATGATCAGAAGTTTTCTCCCCTTGTGTTCCTCACCTGGTATCCAAGGGCACTCTCATGGCTCTTGCCCGGACGTGGCAGCATATGTCCTAACAACATGATTGCTTTTGACTGAGCTAGTGCAGGGCACATTTCCCAGATGGCTTGGTGTCTTGTCCCATATGTTTGTTTGCCATTGTTTGCAAAAGGCATGCGGTATGAGCCAACACGATGGCAGGGCGCTTGAGTGCCTTATAGAAAATACATTTCCAACCCTGCTGGTTATTTTGTCAGTCAACAATAGCTTTATACATCATTGTGTTTTAGCAGCCAGCTAAACAAACGTAAAATGTATCAATACATTAAAAACACGTAAGACATACATGATATCATTATAAGAATCTAAAAACCACCAAAGGGCTTGCCCTCCCCTCATGCCCCTAGATTTCCTGGCTTGACGCTGCATACCCCTGATGCTGCTTCATCTACTTCCTGGTATGATGTATCTTTTGGTTGTCTTCCAGTCCGCAGCAGCAGGCAGAGTCAGAACCTGGAATAGTTTTCCTGACAGGCATTGCAGCCTGGATGTGGTTTTCATTCCCAGGAGACTGATCCTGTACTCTGGTGATGTTTCAGTTGGATTGTCTCTACACTGGCTTTCTTGGAGATTTATATCCAATGCTATTTTCCTTATTTTGTCCCCCCAGTTTCAGCAGGCTGATAATAATTCGTACTAGTTTTGGACTGTGGCGACTAGGGCATTTAATCTTCCTCAGGATTTGGAATCTGTTCTTTTGCCTACCTATTCAAGTCGACAATCCAGTCTATTGTATTTCAACCTTTTATTTGTAGGTTTGTCTTTAGTGGTTCATATCGGTTTCAGCTGTTTTGTTTTTACACTACTGCTGCAGTGGTACCTACCGTTTGTACTGATCACAGAACTGATTGGATGATCAGTCTGCAATCTGGGTAGAGTTATCTAGCACTCACTCCTTGGGGAGCATGAAGCATCCCAAAGCAGACGCTAGAGCCTGGGTGACTGTAGGCTAGAACTTTATTACTTCAAGTGGAAGAGGTCTTGCACTAGGTGTCGGCATAAGGCTTGATTTGCCATGATGTGACAATGTTACCATTCTTGCTACGTGGGTCTGGCATTCAGCAGTTGTTCCATCCAGGCATCTTTTGGTAATCTTGCCACACAGTACACACCTTAATTTCTTAGATCTGTGTAAAGTATTTCCACCAATAGAGGGATCACCTCCCCCTGATAGAGGGTAGATATTTCCACCAATAGAGGGATCACCTCCCCCTGATAGAGGGTAGAATAAAGAATAGAAGAGAAACCTCTTTTAAGCCTATGCATGGATCACCACTTACGTATTCCTGGCGTACAGTCTTCTAACTGGCTGTTGCTAATGAGCTAGGAAAATTGGTCAGAGACAATATTATTGCATTGATTGACATTTTATTTTTCATCTAGACTATTGTTACTCTGGTACTATTGTTCATCGGTGCCAAAAGCTATCTTTTATTTTCACCTTTTCTCGTCTGTGCATGTTTGTATAATTTGCTCGCACAGCATCTCCAAGAGACGGCGTTTTGCACAGCATGAAAGTCAAATGTACTCTGGTTTATGCAGGAAAACAAACCCAAACGGGTCATCATGAGAACTGCTGCACGTGCTCTCAAAATCGAAGTCCTTTTTTATAAAGCTAGATTTCACTCGGACTTTGTTATTAAAAAAAGAAAAATAAGCAAATCTGTTTGTTAGCCTAGAGCAAACATCCCATTAATCTCGTGCCATAAACTACTAGACTGCAACATGGAAGGGAGAATACATATTTTGCAGGCACCCATTCAAAAGTGGATACCACAATGGTCTGTTTCTCCAGCATGGGGTCTGGCATGGATTCACATGCTCATGAATATTCCCCGTCGTCAGGCCGGGAATCCTCGGTATAGAAAAAAATCAGTATCAGTATCAGTTTCGTTTCTGATCTGTCTTTCTTAGTAGTAACCAATCACTGGTCTCTGGGTCATACTGCCCCCAGCTAATGACTGCCCTCTCCCTAAGCCCCGCCTCTGGCAGCCATCCTCAGATTTTTACCGCACGTTCAAGTGTTGGGAGTCCTCGTGCTGTAGCTCTCGAGCTTTTGCTGCGTTTTCGTGCTTTTTTCAGGCGATTTTTCTCATTTTTCGGTTAAATAGAGCCTCAAGCTCCACCGTTTCTACATCCGATCAACGGGGATCCGTTTCAGAGTTTTCTATGCCCCTCAAGGGTGAAGATTTCGTCGAGTTACACTTTTGGAGGATTCCAGAAGTTCCGAGGCCTACCCCGGACATGGCCCAGGAGAAAGGAAGCTCGACGCCCGGGAAGCTGTTCAGGACCTGCCCTGGATGCCAGCTTCAGAATGTTTTCAAGGAGGACGAGCATTCGTTATGCCTCTACTGTCTCCATGAGGACAAGACGCACACGGAGAAGGACTGCGCGTTTTGTGGGAATATGTCGGAGCGGACCATGAAGGATTGCCACCTCCGTCTTGCCAACTGGCTGGAAGGGAAGAGCCCGTCAGGCGAGAAGAAAAAGAAGTCTGAGCGGTCTTCTAAGTCCTGTGAGGGCGCCCTGGCGACGGGGGCCCAACAAAAGGCTAAGCACCCCGAGTCTGCGGGCAACGGGAGCCCCGAACGGTCGGGCTCCTTGGCTGCCAGGCAAGGCGCATCCTCCCCGGCGCCGTCAACCACGAGCCAACGCTCTGGCTTGGGTAAGAGGAAGTCCGAGAACCCGGCGAAGCTTCTGGAGAGGCCCCGGTCGATCTCGAAGATTGCAGCAGAGGGGGAGCGAGGCTCGGACCCTCCCCCCAAGGTGAAGGCCCCAGGCGTCCAGAAGGTGACGATGGCCTTAATTCACCCTGCTAAGACCTGGATTGAAGATGTCGCCACGGCCCTGGCTCAGCCTGTGGAGGCGCCCTCAGGACCCAGAGTCTCCCTGCCACCGCGGAGGGGGGAGTCTTTCAGGCCCATTGAGAAGACCCCCACAAAGTCCTCGTTGGAAAAGGTGGGGGGAGGGGCTGGTGGCCATCGTGGATACGGACACGACCTCTGAAGAAGAGCTCATCGAAGTCGTGGAAGAGGCCCAGCCCATCGGGAGGGATCCCGACGGGGTCGCCGACAAGGCTCCTCAAGAGCCCTCGCGCCCGTCGTTTCCGGTGCCGCAGGACACTTCGGCGGCCATTTTGTCAGCGACTCAGTCCTTATGTTCCGAGATAAGGACAAGGTTGCCCCTCCCCCCGACGGAGGTACCTGAGCCAGACCCGACGGGGGAACCGGAGCCAGGACCTTCGGAAAGTCCACCGCATAAGAGGAGGAGGACTCAGCCTACGCCACCTCTCCCACCTCTGCGGCCTGCTCTGCCTTCCCCCGGTCTACTACCCACAGGGATGATACAGGCACGGACACGGCTACGACAGGTACAGATGCCGACGGAGGCGACGACGGGACGTGTCCCCCGTCGCCCCCTGCTCGGGTGTCCCCGCCCGACGAAATTGGATCCTTTCATGCCATGATTTCCAGGGCATCCGAGCTCTTCCAGCTCTGCCCAGAAGAGAAGAAGGAAGGGTTCCTTTACCAACAGCGCGAGGCTAAAAGGAAGACGGTCCTCGCGGTACCGCTTCTTGATGACATCTGGGATGAGGGGCTCGCCCTCCTCAAGAACCTTGCCACAGTGCTGGCAAAGAGGGACCGGTACGAGAAAAAGTACTGGGTCCCCGACGCTGCCCCCTTGTGCCTTCGGGCGCAACCTACCCCGGATTCGGTCGTCTCGGCGGCGGCAAAGAAGAAAGCTGGGGGGGCATCGGCCTCGACATCAACTTCCCCGCCGGACGGCGAGGGCAGGAAGATCATCTCATCCGCAGTGACGACTATCAAGGCGGCCAACGCCCTGGCTATCGTTGCCCGCTACGACAGGGAGTTGTGGTTCAAAATCGCCCCTCTGTTGGACTTCCTTCCGGACACCAAAAGGGCTGAGGCCCTTGAAATCCTACAGGAGGATGAGATTGCTTCGGACCACGCCATCACGGTGGCAACGGACATCGCCGACACCGGTTTCCGTCAGTTGGGCAACAGCGTTTGCTTGTGACGACGAGGATGGCTCAAGGCCACGGATTTCCGCCAGGACGTACAAACCAAGGTTTTGGACATGCCCTTCGACGGGAACAACCTGTTTGGGAAGGCGGTTGATGAGTCCCTTCAGGCCATCAAGACAGAGACTGCCCGGGCACTGGGAGTGCTCCAACGACGACGGCCGTCCTTTCGGAGCTCAGGAGGCAGACAAGGTGCCTCCAAGGGATCCGGCAGTGGCTCCTCCACGTACCGCCAAGCGGCAAGATCTTTGTCCCAGGAAGCCTACAGGGGACGCGGCAAGTCAGGTGGTGCCCGTCGTCATCGACAGGGAGGTCAAGGAGGCAAGGCGGCCTCCAAACAAGATTGAACCGACCGTGGGGTCGGGCCTCCGCCGAAGCACCCTGGTGGGAGGCCGGCTGGCGAGGTTCGTCAGCGTGTGGGAGTCCATCTCCACCGACCGTTGGGTGCTGGACGCCCTGGCCCAAGGGCACGCCCTCGAGTTTCAGAAGAAGTGCCCTCGCGTTCCACCCGTGGCCAGGAAGGAAAATCACGTCCCTCAACTACTGTTGCAAGTAAGGGTGATGCTCAAGAAGGGTGCCATCGAGCTCGCCCCAAAGAGTCTTCGGGGCTCCGGAGTTTACTCAAGGTACTTCCTTGTAAAAAAAGAAGACAGGAGGATGGCGCCCCATCCTGGACCTACGAAGACTGAACAAGTACATCAAGGCACAGAAGTTCCGTATGGTCACCCTCCAGCATGTGCTGGGACAGCTGGAGGAGGGCCATTTCCTGTCGTCGTTGGACTTGGAGGATGCGTACTTCCACATCCCCATTCTAAAAAGACACCGAAAGTTCCTCAGGTTCGTGGTCCAAGGGCGGCACTACCAGTTCAAAGCCCTCCCGTTCGGATTGAAGTCGGCACCCAGGGTGTTCACCAAGTGCCTCGCACTGGTGGCGGCGCGGCTGCGCCTACAGGGGATCCACGTCTACCCCTACCTACATCCGGGCAAGGACAAGGGAGCTTGCCGTGGAGCACACTGCGAAGACCGTCCAGCTGCTCACGGACCTGGGAAACTTTCCAAAATCCCACCGGGTTCCGTCGCAAGTCGCCCTGTTTCTGGGAGCCAAGCTCAACACAGTGGCGCGGCTGGCCTCGCCGTCAGAGGAAAGGACCAGGACCATTCTGGGCAAGGTGCAGCGTCTGCTGGCCACGGACATGGCCAGGGTAAGATCTATCAAATCCCTCCTCGGGATGTCCTCCTGCATTTATCTGGTGCGCCTTTGCAGGCTTCGGATGCACCCCTTACAAGAGTTCCTCGACGCCCGCTGGGTCCAGTCGACGGGCAGCTTCGAGGACAGGATCCCTCTCAACGAGACGTTCCGTCAGGCGATCCGGTGGTGGGGTACCCGCTCCCAACTGTCGGCGGTCACGGACTTTCAGACCCCAGCTCACTAGGTGACCGTGACGACGGACGCTTCCCTGGAAGGTTGGGTAGCGCACTCCGGAGATCTTCACGCGAGAGGCCTTTGGCTCCCGGAGGAGAAGTCTCTCCACATCAACATCTTGGAGCTCCGTGCAGTGTTCTGGGCCCTCAGGTCCTTTCTTCCGTCCCTCAAGGGCAAGGTGGTGAGGATCTTCACCGACACAACACCACCACGATGTTCTACATCCGGAAGCAGGGCGGAACCAGGTCCCCTGCCCTATCCAAGGAAGCCCAGGATCTGTGGCATTGAGCCGTCGCCCAGGGGATGTTTCTGGTGCCTCTTCATCTGGCAGGAATAAAAAACACGATCGCCGACTCACTCAGCAGGGAGCTGCGCTCGTGCCACGAGTGGGAACTACGCCAGGATCAAGTGGATCGACTCTTCCAACGATGGGGCGAACCCCAAATCGATCTCTTTGCGACGGCGACAAATTCCAAGTGCCGGAGGTTCGCCAGCAGGTTCCCCCAGCCGAGGAGCATGGGCGATGCTTTCTCGTTCACCTGGGACGGCCTATTTCTTTATGCGTTCCCTCCGCTGCCGTTGCTGCTCCGGCTTATCAACCAGCTCAAGAGGTCCCGGTGCAGGATGATCCTCGTTGCACCGGCGTGGCCGAGACAGATCTGGTTCCCGGACATTCTGGACTTGTCAACGTCCCCACCAGTCAAGCTACCGACGGACGCAGACCTTCTCCCCAGAGAAGGAGGCGCCATTCTTCACCACAACCCGGAATCGCTGAACTTGCAGGCCTGGCTCCTGCAGCACTAGAGTTTGGAGGGTACGACATCCCGGCCGACTGCAGAGAGGTTCTTGCAAAGGCCAGGGCATCCTCAACTCTCAAGTGCTACGGACATAAATGGAAGAGGTTCTCTGTCTGGTGCCGTGCACAGAAGATTAACCCTCTGCGGATTACGGCCCCTCAAGTACTACCGTACCTACTGTCGCTGGCCAAAGCTGGACTGGCTCACGCCTCCATCAAAATACATCTGGCTGCAATCTCCCGATATACCAGGACTACGGGACGGTCGTCCTTGTGGTCTCATCGCCTGGCGAAAGAATTCATGAAGGGACTATTCCGATCATTCCCGCCGGTGAAGGCTCCTGCCCCGGCGTGGGAACTTATGTGGTGCTGACCAGGCTCATGGGGGCCCCATTTGAGCCTATGCATTCGGCGCCTTTGAAGTTCCTGTCATGGAAGACAGCTTTCCTCGTGGCCATCACCTCCGCACGACGAGTGGGAGAGATCCAGGCCCTATCTTGCAAGCCTCCATACTTGACTTTTCATGACACGAGGGTGGTGCTGAGGACACACCCCTCCTTTATGCCCAAGGTGCCGTCGGACTTCCACCTCAACGAGCCCTTGGTGTTGCCAGTTTTCTTCCCGTCGCCTTCGTCGCCGGCCGAGAGGACTTTGCACTCGCTGGATGTAGATAGAGCGCTGAAGTTCTACGTGGACCGCACAAAGAGTTTTCGGAAGACATCACAGCTGTTTGTGAACTTTGGGACTGTGAATCAAGGGAAGGCTCTCTCGAAGACTTCCATTTCCAGATGGCTCTCAGGCTGCATCATGCACTGTCACCGGTTGGCAAACCGACCGCTGCCCGGCTGTCCGAGAGCACATTCGACCAGAGTGATCGCTGCTACCACGGCGTTCCTGTCTCGTGTGCCCCTGCTGGCCATCTGCAGGGCTGCGACGTGGAGGTCGACGCACACCTTCACAAGATTCTACTGCGTCGATCGGGACTCCAGGGAGGAGTCCAGGGTCGGCCAAGCAGTGCTGCGCAACCTGTTCGCCTAAGGTGAGGAGGTAAGAGTTGCTTAATGTTGAGTTGTTGTATTGCTTAATGTTGAGCCTGTTTCCACCTCCCGTGGTTGTGCATGTGTGTACTGCTATGTATTCTCTTATTCATGAGCATGTGAATCAATGCCAGACCCCATGCTGGAGAAGGAACAAGTTACTTACCTGTAACTGTTCTCCAGCATGGGTCTGGCATGGATTCACATGCGAACCCTCCCGCCTACCCCTCTGCGGCTCTTCACTTGGTCATACTGCCACTTTACGTGCTACCAAATCTGAGGATGGCTGCCAGAGGCGGGGCTTATGGAGAGGGCAGTCATTGGCTGGGGGCAGTATGACCCAGAGACCAGTGATTGGTTACTAAGACAGACAGATCAGAAACGAAACTGATACTGATTTTTTTTCTATACCGAGGATTCCCGGCCTGACGACGGGGAATATTCATGAGCATGTCAATCCATGCCAGACCCATGCTGGAGAACAACAGTTACAGGTAAGTAACTTGTTCCTTCGTTGATAAGTTGGTATTCTTCCTTCAGCCCACCTTCAAGTTTATATTGGCTGTACCAGTGAACTTCTATTCTACAATGCAATGCATCACGATTAACCCTTTATAGGTCAGAACAACACATGACTTCACTGTAATCGTAGCGTTCCATCATTAAGCTATTTGTGTTCTTAATGACCTGCACATCTACGCTAGTTGCAGCAACTGGTTATCTTCACTAATCTAGCGATTATTGCAAGCCATAGTTAGGGTTTTTACTGCCGTTCTTTGCATTTATAGGCACCATGGTGCAAGGATGAGAGTGCACATTTTCAAAGGAGAATGCTATAAAGGGTGCAGGTGTGCAAGAGAATGAGAAGGAAGAAGAATAGAGCAAGGGAGGAAAGAATTGAGAGGTTGTGCCATTGATGAGCAAGAGGAAAGATGTGCGAAAAAGGTTAAGGGTAAGAAATAACGTGAGGGGTTGGGGTGGGTGGATAGGTTGTAGTGAGATTTGGGTGGGTGGGTCGGAGTAGAGTGTAGGGTGGGGTATAGAGTGGCGGAAGGGTGGGTGTGGATTGAGAGAGGACATAAGTAGGGTGGGTGGGGGTCGAGAGTGGAGGTAAGGAGGGTGGGTGGGGGTTGAGAGTGGAGGTAAGGAGGGGTAGAGAGTGGTGGTAAGTAGGGTGGGTGGTGTAGAGAGTGAAGGTAGTGTGGGTGGGGTAGAGGTGGAGATTGGGTGGGTTGAGGTAGAGAGTGGAGATTGGGTGGGTGGGGGTAGAGAGTGGAGGTTGGGTGGGGGTAGAGATTGTGGAGGTTGGGAGGGTGGGGGTAGAGAGTGTGGAAGTTGGGTGGGTGGGGGATAGAGTGCAGGTAGGGTAGGGGGTAGAGTGTGGAGGTAGGGTAGGGGGTAGAGAGTGTGGAAGTTGGGTGGGTGGGGATAGAGAGTGTGGAGGTAGGGTAGGGGGTAGAGAGTGTGGAGGTAGGGTAGGGGGTAGAGAGTGTGGAGGTAGGGTAGGGGGAGATGGTGTGGAGGTAGGGTGGGGTAGAGAGTGGAGGTAGGGTGGGTGGGAGGGTTGATAGGAGTGGATAGGGGTGAGTTGGTGGAGGCCTGGTGTGGGTAAAGAGAAGGGGGGGGTTGGTTGTGGTAGAGGGTTGGGGGTAGGGTTTAGAGGGGAGGGTGAGTTTGTGGGGTAAGAGTGGGTGGGTTAGAGTGGGGTAGTGTAGATGGGGGGGGGAGTGGATAGGGGCTAGAGAGTGGAGGGTGGGTGGGGGTAGAGTGTAGAGTGTGGAGGGATGGTGGATGGGGGAAGAGTGGAGGTGGGGTTGGTGGGGACAGAGAAAGTGGAGGTTGGGTGGGGTGGAGAGTTGGGGTAGTGTGGGTGGGGTAGTGTGTATAGGGGTAAGTGAATAGTGTTTAGAGAGTGCAGGGTGGGTGGGGTAGAGGGATGTTGGGTGGAGGTTAAGAGAGTGAGGGTGGGTGGGGTAGAGGTTAGGGGGTAGAGCGGGAGGCGTAGGGTGGATCATGGCAGGTGAGTGGGTGGGGTTAGAGAGAGTCAGGGTGAGTGATGGTAGTTTATTGTGGTCAAAAAACATGAAGAGCACAGCAACCTTGGGAAGACTTGTCAAAAGTAGCACAAAAAAGCCTAAACAAGACCCAACCAGCACACAATGGGGATGGGATGGATGGGGGTAGAGGGAGTGGGGTGGGGCTAGGGAATAGAGTGGGTGTGGGCTGCAGAGAGAGTGGGCGTGGTATTTAGAAAGGCAGCCTCAGGAGGACAAAAAAAACAGATCTGCCGTCAAAAGTAGCCCAGAAATAGTCCAATTGTCTGTGTGCGAAAAATAGTCCAATATAAAATCATTGCGCAGCTGTGAAACGGTAGCCACAGCACCCGACTTGCTTCTTACAAAGCTGTTGATTGAAGCAAATATTGTTAGGGAACTTCTCATTGGGTAGTATGGTGGAGTAGTTTGGAAAGGATTTGTGATATGGCAGTTTTATGCCATGGCAATGCCCGTTGCTATGGTAACCAGATATTCTCAGTTCAGATCCCCTACTCCCTCGCTTTCTCTCTTCTGTAACAATGGTTTCGGCAAATGTGTGTGCAAGCTCCACAAAAATTCACCCTTTATCCTTAAAAGAGCAGAGCCCTACTACCCTATTGGAGCATCTGCATATAGCAATGTTATGCTGCGGATTGTTTAAAGGTGTTTCAGGGCCACACTCAAGCAGCATAGGCAATTCTGAAAGGTTATTGATGCCCATGATATCCTTTGCATAGAAGTTACGTTTCCTTGTCTGGAGGAATGTATTTTATTGTGAACATAATTTGTCTATTCTATTTCTTCGTAATCATGTAAAGAGCTCCATTATTTTCTGATTACGCTTGATGCATTAAAATGTGAGTTTTCGGAGGCGTGGCCTGGCTGTGACCTAATGGAGTTGTAATCCTCTGAGGCTCTGCAGTCCTACGCTGATCACCAGCCTGCTGGCAGCCAAGAAAATGATAATCGAGCTCCTCTTATTGCAGTTTTAGCAACCAGAAGGTGTCTAGCAGCAGCATATGTGGTCTGCAGACCAAGAAGTTCCCGAAATTGCCTGATATTGGGGTTTAAGAAAATTGTGTCCGCTCTGACACGCAAAAACAAAGCTGGCCGTGGTATTCCATGATAAAGAGAAGGAGGAAGTGCCATTCCCCCAAAGAGTGCACAGTGTGAATAGAGGAGTCGGGGAGACCTGTAAGGCGAGTCGCCGTGTGTTGTAGCACATTTGACCGATCTCCCCCACACCCACTACATCTGCAGTGAGGTGAAATCCAAGCGGGTGCAGGCGAGCCAGACGCGTGGACAGGTGTCTGGAGAAGAGCGGGAGGTAGGTGACAGAAGCAAGCCCAAAGCCAACGCTGCATCCCTCACTCACCCGGCCGTAGAGCTGGAACGCAGCGTTCGGCTCCAACCACTTATGCAGCCCAACGGGCTAAGCGACAAAGACACTGATTAGGAGGGATACATCAGCCAGCACAGCTCTTAAACTAAAGTATGGATATTTGAGCCATCAGTGAACATGGAGGTGGGAGCCGACTGCGATTATTGAAGCCCCAAGTGGAACAAGGGGGACATGAGGCGCTAGTGAGCAGTGGGGGAATCCAGGAAGCTAAAATCAAAAAGGCTGGCATTGAAATAGCCATACAGTCTACAGGACCACGCCAGGCACAGCTAAAAGCTTCACAAGGGGGGAGAAGAGGCTAATGATTCTACCAGCTTGTGCAATACAGGCTCCCAACGCCTATAGCAGACAGGCCGAGTGTGCAAACATCACCAATAAAAAACAGTTCTCCCCAAAAGAGTGAGGGGGGGGGCTCATATCAAACGCCTGCCCAAAGTGTGATAACAGCAGGAGAACCCAGGGAATAATCACATAGGTGAATGTGCTCACTTCACGCCGCTTCAATTGGAAAGGGCTCGGTTACCCTGATCGGTAAATTTGCATATGGGCAGGATGAAGCCCAGCAAATCAAAGGAAAAACCGGGGGCTACAATCAGGGACATGTTAACACCCTAAGCCACCAATAGAGGTGCCCCCACCACTTGAGTAGGAGGCTCAGCCGGCCACGAAAGGAGACATTGTAACCTCATCCAATCACTGCAGAAAGAAATGGCATCCTCGGCTAAAGAGCTTAAGTGTTTTTCAAGATCTGTCACACACAGTGCAACTAAATGAATAGAAGCTGGATGACCTAGAAACAGCCTTTTGCTAGCAGTCGCAGTTTTATGAGTAGCTTGAGCAAAGTGTGTCGGCAGTAGAATCCTATTGGCGCACAGCAAAGAAAAACTCTGACACTGAAAATCGTTCCCGCAGAAACAATATACGAATCGGAGGTGTGCTAAGGGAAGTCTCGGATTGGGAACTCAAAGGATACGTCTCGGATTTGTTCCAGGAGATACTGGGAGAGGAAGTAGTAGATCTCACGCTGGATCGCACACACAGGGTATTCAAGACAAAACCTGGTCCCGGGTGTCCTGGTACGAGTTCACTTCTTTAAAACCGAGGATCTCCTTCTCCAAAAGGCCAAAGCAAGTGGGGCATTCTGTTCTGTGAGTCGACAATACAGCTATTTCAAGATCTCTCCGAGAGAACGTTACAACGCCGCAGGCAAATAAGGCCGCTGACAACATGGCTTACCGAAAAGGTATCCGTTATAAATGGGGATACCCGTTTCCAAATCTTGTTCCAAATAGATGGCTCACAACATCAGTATACTTCACTGAGGGCAGTGGTAGAAACCTTGAAGAACCCAGAAGTGGAGATCCACGTGCCGGAAGAGCAGACGCCTGGAACATCGATCCCTCCATGGTCTCAACCCAAATCAAGGAAGAGCAGGTGCTGCAACCGCAGAAAACCATCAATGGACTGAAGAGAAAGGAGCGGAGAAGAGGAGGCACCAGGTTGACAGACAGGCAAAGGGCACTCACCCTCACAACAGCTGCTCACTAGAGAGTGGACTGGTGGCTTATTTGGACAGGCTGCCTTAAAACTGGGACACCAAAGCACTGCAATCCAATGAGGATAATTGAGACTGCAGGAGTAGACCGGGTTACAATTGCAAGTTGTTCATAGTTCTAAGGGCAATAGGACCATGAGCCATTGTTCAAGCAAAGAGCTTGATGAAGACCTCACAGGCGGTTACTTTGGTTTTTGGTTGTATCTTTTTATTGTTATTTAATACTTTCAGTCTTCCCTTATTTATTTTTACTTTGAGTGTGGGGTCTCACTCCAAAAAGGGACGGGGGGGGGGTGTGTATCGTACAATTGAGAGGAGAAACATGAAGCAATGCTTTCAATGGAGGGATGAGTGGTACGAAGGCAATGTTGAGCACCAGCACTATTTGCGCAGTGGCTCTCCATGCATGATATGGTTCGAAGCGGCTTTACTATCAGGCTGTAAATGATGGCGGGTGTAAATATAGTGTCCTTAAATGTTCAGGGCCTAAATTCACCTAGAAAGCGTGAAAGTGTTTTGTCAAAACTGATCGAACTTAAAGCAGACATTGCTATCCTTCAAGAGACTCATTTGTTGGCCCGAGATGAAGTGAGAATGAGATCCAGATGGTTCCTGCAGCAATACTATACCTCATCAGCTAGCAAGAAAGCGGGAGTTGCAATCTTAATAGTGAAATCCCTTAGATGTTAGCGTATAAAGGTGGTAAAGGACGCCAGAGAAAGGTATAAAGGGATAGTTGTGCGGATAGCGGGGAACAACCTTACGGTGGTGTCAATATATGGCCCCAATCAATGGCAAACACAGTTCTACACTGACCTATTCCCAATTTCATCAGGGGATTTGGTGTTAGGCGGTGACTTTAATGTGACACTAGAGGGGTCTGGCCCGGAATCCTCAGCTGAATCGGCAAAGGCGGCTCCCATCAAGAGGGCTATGGCAGACTTACAACTGGTTGATGCATGGTGGAATCTTTATCCTCAATGTAGAGATTAATCTCATTACTCACATGTATATCGCACATACTCCAGAATTGATAACTTTTTGGTGTTTCAGGCCTTGGTTCCCAGTATTGTGGCTGCCACCATAGGAGTGGCCTTAGTATTAGACCACGCTCACATCACAGTACAACTAGACTGGTACGGCCTGGGTAGTAGTCCATGATGTGGCATCTGAATGATTCTCTCCCTACTGATATAGCAGTCTGTACAGAAATCACTGAACGCATCACTCAATACTTTCATGAAAACCTCACAGGCGAGGTCTCTCTCTCGGGGTTATGGGAAGCTCTCAAGCTGACTTTACAGGGCAAACTGATTAGTATAGCCACGGCCCGAAAAAAAACTATTAACCGACCAGAGGGAAAAGGCAGAAGAGCGGGTAACCGGCTTGGATACTCGGTACAAACAGGATGCGGCCAGAAAAACAAATATGCAACTTCAGGTGGCCAGAGCGGAGCTGAAGGCACTATGGGCGGGAGACATTTCATATAAATGACTCCGAACTAAACACTTTTACTTTAGCGCTTCTTACAAAGCGTCCCGCCAACTAGCATATAAACTCGGAGCTTAGCGGAATAGTACTGCGATAGGAGCCTTAAAAGATAACGGAGGTCAATTAAAGACTGAAGAAAATACGAATTCTGTCGCATTATTACTCAGATTTGTTCGCAGCAGATCTAACTACAGCCCAGCCACAATCCTTTATACGAGAGGCTCAGCTTCCACAGATTACAGGGGAACAGAGGCAAACTCTTTAAGCACTGATTACATCGGACAAAATTGTATGGGCCATTCACGCTCTCCCTGGCAATAAAGCACTGGGCCCAGATGGCTTCACGGACGCATTTTTCAAAAATTCTCTACAGTCTTGGTCCCGCATATGGCAACGCTATTTAATTATTTTGTCGAAACAAGCACGATTATACCCACTATGGGGAATCCTATTTAACCCTGTTAGCTAAATGAGACAAGGACCCTTCCATGTGCTCGTCCTATTGGCCGATAGCGGTCCTTAACTACGATTCCCGAATTTATCAGAAGGAATTCGCCACAAGGCTTGCCCGCTTCCTTCCAGCCCTGGTACTACCTGATCAAACAGGGTTCATACCCGGATGCCAAGCATCTGACAACATCAGGCGAACTATAGATTTATCAGCATGGGCGCACAACCACAAGCAAATTGCCCTACTCTCGACGTGTAAAAGGTGTTTGACTGCATCGATTGTTCATATCTGTCCAAGGTACTGGAGGGGTTTGGGTTGGACCAGCGGTTTTGCAAACTGCTGCTAGCTAACTATGTGCTATCATCTACAAGGATTAAAGTGAACAGGACATTCTCTGACCAAGTACGGCTATACAGGAGTATCCGCCAATGGTGTCCACTGTCCCCATTGCTGTTTGTCCTTTCCATAGAGCCACTGGCCTGCTTGGTACACTCTTCAGTGGGTATACCAGGGTTAGAAATAGCGGGCCATCACCACAAGCTAGTTCTTTATGCAGATGACCTTCTCTTTTATATGCAGAGGTCCGGCGCTACTTTGCCACATATCATCACGTTGATGGAAAGATTCCGAGAGGTCTCAGGCTTTAAAATTAATTTGGTAAAATATACCATACTTAACATTTCCGAGCCAATGGAGACGGTAGCGCGGCTGCTTTGAGACCTCTCTTTTTCATGGGCCCCGCAATCTTTGAAATACCTGGGGGTAAATCTAACGCTGAAGTTTGGAGACCTATACGCGGCCAACATGGGTCCATTGTTTAACAAAGCTAAGCAGGATCTAGTTAGATGGGAAGGCTCGGAAATATCCTGGGTTGGGAGATGACCGCAGTTAAAATGACTCTCTTACCATGCCTGTTGTAAGCCTTCCTGGCGTTACCAGTCTCGATGCCGAAAGCCCCTTTGAAGGACCTACAATCACAAATTATTAATTTTATAGGGTCCCGCAAGAAGACGAGAGTGGCCAAACACACACTGATGACTTCTAAAATGGAGGGGGGGCTTGCAGTACCAAATGTATTTGTATGCGGCCCAGGTGTCACTGCTTCTAACAAGCCACAAGGTATCCCGAACGCAAGAAACAAAACATTGGGTGAACATCGAACAAGAGACATTAGAGGCCTGCTTGTATGAGGTGTGTTGGAGCTCCTACTAAGGTTCGCAGGGTGGGTAGTAGGGTCCTCACGTCCTCTAAGATTACACTGGAATACTGGGACAAAACAGTGCATAAATATAAAGTAACCACTGATCCATCACCTAGGACAGTACTTTGGGGCAATGGAGAATTCCCCCCCCAGGGCTAGAGAAGGGGAGATTCGCCCGATGGAAGGAAGGAGGTCTACATACATTGGGTCAGCTGTTTCAGGACAATAGTCCTCTCACATTTGACAAGTGCAAACAGGCTTTTGGAGTAGGGCAGCACGAAAAATTTGAACATTTGCAATTACATCACTGGACCACTCATCCGAGGGTAGCGCAGCAGGGGAAACGGGAGACTACCATCTTTGAAGACTTGTTCTTTGGAGGTTCCCCCAAAGCTAAATTGGCAACCATTTACAAGGTCCTCCATAAGAGCAGATACAAGTCCCCGCAAACGTACATGACCGGGTGGGAAAAACATAGGCAGGCCCATAGATGATCATGTGTGGTTTAACATATGGACGAAGGCTAATAAGACATTCCAGGCGGTCCACCTATGTGAAAATAGCTTCAAATTGATACTCCGTGGTACCTCAATCCAGAGCTATTGCACAAATTGTCTCCCACTCTTCCCCCCCCCCCCCCTATCGTTGGAAGTGCAATGCATGTTCGGGCTCTTTTTTCGCATGTGGTGGGAATGTCTCCAAGCACAGGCATTTTGGCGGATAGTGGTCGCCCAGATAAGACATCTGTGGATTTGAACTGGATATGGATCCACTGGTCTTACTCCTTGGGAATGAAGATACGCAAGGACACTACAAGCTATTAGCTGAGAGTTCCAAGTTAGTGACCTTCTTTTTAGTGGCAGCTCGATTGGTCATTGCACAGCACTGGAAATCACAAGACATGCTGGGTATAAATGAATGGTGTGCTAAGCTGTCGTTTGTGGTATGTGGGAGCAATGTCTAAAATTGAAGCAGCCATAGTTTTGGGCAGATTGGGCCCCACTGATCACATTTGTGAATGCATTCGATAATCCTAGTATCCATCATAGGCCTCATGAGATGTCTTCCTTCTCATTAGTATAGGGAAACACCACCTAACTTACCCCGATCAGGGTAGGTAACACCACGTAGAAGCGACCCTTACTGTCCAGAAGCTAATACGGTATAACAGACCCACACAGTTATTACTGTATAATTTTATGTTGAGTATTTTATGATTTGATCGCCCCCTTTTGTTTTTTTTTCTTTTTCTATTATTCTCTTACCTTCTTATTTTTTTACCTGATGGAGAATCATCTGCAAAAGCAAGAACAAGCAAAGATTGTGATGTTTAATGTGGATACGATTTTTTAAATGGTTATGGTAGGTGCACATCATACTACAAATCCGGGCTGTGTCCAAAAATTGATGATTGTAAACAGCAAGTTCTAATGGGTTATGGAGAGGGTTAGCTCTGCAATTTTGATGACGAACCTGTTTTTGATTAAAATGACTCAAAGTTTAAATTGTAAAAAAAAAGAAGTAAGTTCCATTGTGGGAACAATTCCTTTAAGTGCCAGAGACTTTGATTCCATTAGCAAATGCTAACTGCTGTCAGCAAAAGATGTAAGATGGTCAAGTACTGAAATTATGGAAGCATCCCTTGGTCAAAAAGTGTTGTACAGACTGCAGCTTCCTGGTTTGGACGCGGAATGCGTGCTTATTGAGGCAGTGCTATCTTGTCCCACTCTTAAGTTTCTTTTTAGAAGGTTTCATAGATAGTGACACTAATAGAAAGATAAGAGCAGCAGGAAAAACAAAGTGAATGCAGTATTATTTAAATGTGTGGCAACTTGTAAGTCTGACCCATGAGAATTGGCCTAACGGACAATATCCTGCCCCCACCACATTATTAGGCTCTTCAGTTAGATGTGGGGGTGCACACTGTTGAAGTGAACACCTTAACAAAAGAACACCACCACTTGGTTATTCTCAAAGATAGCCTCACCTGCCACTGTTTGAGATCATGTTGCTCAAGGAACACACAATCTCCTGGCCTTTAGGACTGTGCCATTTCTCCTCTAGTCCATCCCATCAGAAGTTTCCTGGCGCTGAGTAACACAGTGGGTTCAATGCCTGGGGAAGCCTCAGTCTGTGTTTGAGAGCTTACGGGTACTTACTGTAAGTGCGATGTTCTCCGTAAGACCTTCCTTTCCCCTCGCCAGGTGTACTCCTGTGTGGCACACATTGCTCACCTTCTTTCTAGCTTTTTGGGCCCCATGCACATTCCTGAGTGTAATTGGGATCAACATGTAGATGGGGAGCATCAGTTTGTTTTTTAGGCACAAGTTGATTTACATAAGTTGCAGCAAAATTCTACCACAACTCTGTTTCTACAATCCATCCCGGACAGTCTCACCAAAACGGACTGCCGTAGTTCAGGTACATGTACACATGTGCACCTATGCATTTCTTAACAGGGCAACAGTTATTTTGATGAGTTGCCTCTTGAAGCTAAGGATAATGCTAGGCTGTGTTGTAGGAATGAGTGTCTGAAAACATAAATCATGTGCCTCCTCTTCTCTGTTTCAGACATCGTCTTTCCAGCACTAGATATTCTCCGGCTATCCGTCCGGCACCCACGTGTTAACGAGAACTACTGTAGTGAAAAAGCTTGCGACCAATTCTGCAGCCACCTCATAAAGTTCTTGAACCCCAGCGGGAAGCAAGCAAACCAGCTACTTGCACTCCGAGCATTGAGCAACTGTTTCACCAGTGAGCCAGGCCAGAGGCTCATGATGTCACAAATGGACCCTGTGGTCTCGCAAGCCATAGAACTGAGAGCGGGCAGCAATAAAAACATTCACATCGCCCTGGCCACGTTGACACTCAACTATGCAATCTGTTTAAATCGAGACCGCGACATTGAGGGGAAAGCACAGTGCTTATCGGTGATAAGCACAGTGATAGAAGCGGTTCAAGACCTCGAAGCTGCTTTCAGACTGCTGGTTGCTCTTGGGACATTGATCTGCGAGGATGTTAACGCCGTTCAGTTAGCGAAGTCTCTGGGAGTTGGCTCGCAAATAAAAAAGTATGCCTCGGTTTCAGAACCCGCAAAAGTAAGCGAATGCTGCAAACTCATTTTGAATCTGCTGTGATCGTTTACAGCAACTGGGGAACAAGCGTGATAACGAGCAATTTGGTTTTTGCTATTTTACAGCACTAGAAATATAGTTGCATAAATGCAGTGGTTGAAATGCGCATTTAATAAAGATTTGACTTGTCATTATGAGAGAACCAACCTGAATAAAATATTTTGCACTAACTTATGTAATGCTTCATTTGGTTGTTGGCTTCATTTCTTTCGTTGTGCATACCATGAGAATTACTGGTGCCCTTGCCCTCCTTCCAGAATATTGCCCTTTGCTTTTGTTTCCTACCCCATTTCCTTATGCACGATGCGTTCTTCCCTTTAAATATGATGCTCAAGCAGGTACCCCTTCTGTAAGAACCCACATCCCCTGTATATGCCTGTTGTCCATCACATTATTCTTGCACATGTTGGGGTGTCTTTACAATGCTTGTGCTCGTAGGACCCACAGTCCATCCGTAATTTTCTTTCTAGTCAAAGGGCTCTTGTTGGGAGGTTTCACTGCAGTTAGTCCTGGGCAACTAACTATTCTACACAATTCCGGTAAGTGTTGACCCGGCAGGGTTGTTTCATACTTTACCATCTGTCAGTGCCTCAGGACTATGCAAATTGCAGCAGTTTGCAATTTATAAATCCCAGTAACATAACACCAGATCACTAGAGGCACTGCCTGATGGGCCTAGGTAAAAGATTCACGATTCACAAGTGTAATAGCTTTGCTATTTTGAGGTAGGGTTCATATTTCATCTATACTAAGGCGGTTTGGCTATTTGTCTAATGGACCAATGAAGGTAGGTAACCTCCAGAGTTCCAGTATGAGTAGAATGCCCGCATGCTTTACAGTAAGAAACCCTTAGGTGCCGGTTTCATCCGATTAGATGGGCAATCCTGAAGGTCCAAAAGGATGCAGGAACATGTGAAATGGTTTTAAATTCCTTTATTAAGAGCTTATTAACACCCCTTAGAAGGTTGCTTCCTCTCTGGTCCAACGGACCTCTATAATCAACACTTTTTTTCAATTTCGTTTCCATTACACATTTATTGTGCAATATTAACACAATTGCTTTTTAAAAGTATGAATACATTTTAAAAATGACATAATAGGATTAGGTTCTTTTTGCACACAAACCTTCAAATAGCGAACATCCAGCTCCTTTGTGTTTTCTTTCTTATTTTCTAACCTTGGAGGTAAACCATTGATGTCAAAGCATAGCAACACAAGATCAGACGTTCAAGATATTCCTCCTATGGTAGGTAAGCTAGATGGCTGAGACCGGCACATCTTGAAGCAGACCTCACCTAATGTATTCCTTGCACAGATTCTTCGTCTATGATACTCTAGCTCCAGCACCTGGTGCCTTGGGACATGTTCTAGCCACCAGGGGGTGCATTGCGGCTCCACGTCAGCACCTCTACATGGCTCTCTGCTCGCATTGGTGGGCAGGTCTCCGGGGCCAGTATTTATGGACCCACTATGTCCCATGACCTCAATTACTTTTTTCTGCACACTCTGCGTCAAGAATGCCTCTTTTGTAAAACTTTTCAGTGAGTCATGCCCTCTTTTAAGGCCTTGAAGCTCAAGCTCCCCTCTGATTGAGAGAGACAAATGTCTGTCTCCCAACCCCACGGGATGTGTTTATACTTCCTAAGGTAGAGACACGACCACAGGATTGCAGGTTGTGCCAATACGTGCACTGAAAGGCCTTGAGAGAGTGTGCCGCTAAACTCCTTAACTTTTGCCACAGGGGTGAGAAAAGGACTCCACATAGTCCCCAGGCGTGGAGCGGAGAGAGAGGAAGACCATTCCCTTACTCGCAAAGACCAGAAGCAGCAGCACTGCAAGAGGACCTGCCCACGGAGTGACCCTTCGTGAACCATTCCTCGCTGTTAAAGGAGACTCAATTTGAGGGACCCTTGGTGGATTCGAGCCTGCAGGTATAGTCTCCAACCCAATCCTCCACTCTGGAGGAATTGGCAAACTTGGAGATTATGATTTTTAGTTGGACCCACCGAACTACAAGAAGCCAGCAGGGACCCCTTTAGAGACTGCTGCCACACTCCTACAGGCTCTGGCCTAGCTCTGAAGGTCTCTGAACCTGACCAGCACAGGGTTGCTCCATCTTCGGGGGTGGGTCGAGCTTCCAAAGCTGCCCTGTGCCATTGGTGCCAAAGCACCTCTGCCATATGCCCCAATGCTTTGTGCAATTTCTTGTCAAAGATGTCAGAATATTTGATAAGGAATGTGATGTTATCCCTTTTGGGATAAAACCACGTTGCCCTAGAGAGGTGAGAGACTGCTGGAGGAATTTTATTATGAGGGGATGGTCTCATGGATCTGGCATCCATCAGGAGGCCAGCAGCCTTGACACCACCCCCCCCACCCCCCCCCGAGCTGGAAATCCTCCTGGTGCTGGCTCTGAGGAGGCCTCATGCTGCTGTTGGCCCAGATCGTAGAGACTCTGGGGTTGTCAGTCAACCCGACCTATAGTTTATTTAGGCGGAGTTGGCTGTAGAGTTGCAGTCTGTGGCAGTCACTCCAAACCTTTTCTCCAGAGACAGGAGTCTCTCTACCGTGTCTACTCGCATACGTGGGAGGACCTATAAAATCCCCACCCAGCCGCGGAGCGGCCGCGGAGTTGGCTGTAGAGTGGCAGTCACTCCAAACCTTTTCTCCAGAGACAGGAGTCTCTCTACCGTGTCTACTCGCATACGTGGGAGGACCTATAAAATCCCCACCCAACCGCGGAGCGGCCGCGGAGTTGGCTGTAGAGTTGCAGTCTGTGGCAGTCACTCCAAACCTTTTCTCCAGAGACAGGAGTCTCTCTACCGTGTCTACTCGCATACGTGGGAGGACCTATAAAATCCCCACCCAGCCGCAGAGCGGCCGCGGAGTTGGCTGTAGAGTTGCAGTCTGTGCACGTCTGTGCACGTCTGAAACAATGGAAACAGCGGCACCATCAGCGAATTCCACCCCCATAGCCAAAACCACGGACCGAGACCCAAAGGTCATACAAGAGGGTCGCCAGCTTCGAAGTGCGCACTCACGCCCCACTGTTGAAAAAAACCTACAACAATACAGCGCACAATCTCATCTTACGCCGGGCAAATCTCACAAACACTCAAAAACTTTAACAGGCTCAACTGTGAACGCCCGTTGGAAACAGGATTCCTTAGAAAGATCCGGGCCCAGTACTTCAAATACAAATATAGAAACTATTCACCAAGAGCTAGGCCCAGGGGAAACGGAGGACTCGCTCCGGCGGACCTTGGAGGACGCCCTCCCGGCCCTGGTCCCGCCGAGCCTGGATCCCGAGGGCGACTTGTCGGTGCTCCAGAGCCCGCGTCAACGACCTCCTGCACTGGCCACGGCGGAAAACAGCGGCTGCAAACCGCGGTCTTGCCCGCGACTCCCACCCCTACAGCCCCGGGACCCGATGGCCTCCGGAGGGAGGATCGAGGACCGAGAGCGGGGGGAGGGGCTCGCTTTGGCGGGGAGCGCGGATCGCATGCCGCAAAGTGTCCTGGAGGACGAGCGAAACCCGGCTCCCGCGGCAACGGCCCCGGCAACGGCCTCCCCGGAAATGGCCCCAAGCGAGGCTGAGCACCCGCAGGTCTTTCTGGGGGTGGGGCCGACTTCCAGCGCCAACCCCACGGCAGGACGCGACGCACAGTGGGGATGGCCTGATGGCCAAAGGGACACACCCATTGCCGAAGAGGACGTTCAACCACCTCGGCCAACACGAAATGGCCAAATAGACCCCTCAGTAGAGCCTAGAAGCTCCGAATGTCATGGAGAAATCAAGGACAACCAAGCCAGCAAGACACCAACACAATTAAAACCCCAAGTGCTCCTAAGCAAGTCACTGAACACTCTTTCTTGCGACTCAGCAGTCGAGCACATAGCCCCAGGAAACACAGGAAATGAAGAGCAGGTCCCAGGTCTGGAAGAGCCTCCGCAACCACTGCCCGCGCCCCCGGAGGTCTTGAAAAACAAAAAAAAACGCACTAGAAAAGAGACGGAACCTTCGGACACAGGAAACGAAATTTCGATTTGGAAGAAAGTCCCTTTAAAAACAACAAAAAAAACTCAAAAAAGTACAACCAAACCACATACGTCAAAAAACCAAAAAAACGGCCAATTAATAAAAAATCACCGGGGCCTGAAACCAACAAAACCATCGGTAGCCACTCTCGTAACAGACTTCTTCCATGCTTTTGCGCCAGAGACGCACCTGAGGCAAGCGGACCTCACCGATGAGGAAATACTGGAGGCAATTAAAACGTGCCAACCACCAGAAAAAGCGAGAAAAATATTTGTCCCGATAAATACCTGTGTTCAACACCAAAATCTCGCAAACGATATCCAACCCGCATCTCCTTTAAAACAAGCCTCACAGGCGAAATCAGCAAACAAAACAGTTCCGCCCTTACATCAAACACCGGGTACCCAGGTCACACCCAAGAGGAAAGCCACACCGAAACAACCTACGGACCTTGTCCAAGTTACCGTCCACTCTGAAAAGTTCGATGACATGACGCTACCAGCCTTACTTAAGGAAAATCTGGCACCAGCCATTTGCAAAACCAGACAGTTAGCCAGTGAAGAACCCTCACTGTCAAACCTCCTCAACTCAACTACCCCACTCGAAACCATAGAGCAGACAGGGCCCCAGCCCTCGCAAGACCCACCTTCTGAACCACGAAAGCAAACTATCCCTCAACTTGACCATGAGTCTGATACGCTCCCAAATAAAGCTGTTGCGATCAGCCAAACTAAGGAACGGCCGACCCGCAACAGGCAAGGGGGATCATTGCCCGCCCTCCCCTCAAATCTACATTTACCTGGGCGACTCAGTGGTGGCCTTCCGGACCTTCCCTCTTCGCCTACAGTAAGACGGATTCTAAATGAGTCCAGTACACTTTCGCCCGCTCCAAAACAAGGCCCCCTTCCCCAGGGTCCTACAACGGAGCCGGCATCGCAGCACAAGAGAGATCTTCTCCCAATAATGTCAGCTATCACCATTGCAATGAACCCGTTTACAAAATTGTATGAAAGCATTAACGAAAATCTGAAAGACAACTCAGCTATTCAAGCCACAATGCTCACGAAATTAAGTTTTCTGGAAGGTTACATCACCGCCTTAGATGATAAACTCAAAATCTTAAAGCAAGCCATAGAAATCGGCCACAAAGGAATGGAAAACCCTCCTATTCCACCCGACATAGGGACAAAACTGGGAGTCCAAATTTCCCCAGTCGAACATTTAATTTCATCCCCCACCACTCTCTTCAACAACCAACTGGCCGCTGGTCTCTTAATCCCGGAACAACAAGAGGTGATTGATATCACAGAAGAAACGGCAAACATTCTGCCCCCACCGAACAAGCCAGCGAGTGAGTCTGATCTCTCTTACCCTTTGTTCACAGGCATGAGACGGGAAACAAAAAAAACCAACCCCAGTGGAGGGAAATCCGAAACACAGAATCAATCCTTAGCACTGCGACTAAACTCTGGGTCAGCAAAACAGAAAGAAAAAACAAAAACCTCGGCCCGGAGTCCGACCGCACTCCAACAAATCCAAAAAGCCTCTCTTAGATCACTAGATAACTTCCTAGAAGACGAGGTTCTGATGAATATCTCTCAACATCTTGAAGATATGGAAGATCAACCACCTGAAAAATATGAGAAAACACTTAAACCATTAAAGCAGCAGTCTACTTCAACTAAAATAGATCAAGTCGCAAAAAAAGAAAACCCAAAAGAACTGTCAGAAGAGGACTCTCCGTATTATTTCATCACCTTGGAAGAGCGCAGGAAACTTCTCCATCGTCGGAAACCTGCCACCTCTTGTAGCCCAACGAGCTCCAGAGTGGTGTCATTCACATGTCCTCCAGTTCGCGAGGGGAAAACGCGGAAAAAGCTAACCTCTAGCAACCAACTTAGCACACAGGATGCACGACAATTCCGGGACCCTTATCAAAAGTCCAAAGAAAACACACACTCAGAATCAAGAAAATCCGATAAGAGGGGGCAACACTTGCGGTCCCATTTTATTTCAAGGACCGAAAAACATCGGAAAAGACCGGACCCTACAGGGGTATCCCCGATTAAGCTTGAACAACATGCTGAAAACGACGATGACATTATATTGAATAGACGAGGAATCCTCACGCTATTTAGCCTGATTCCGACCCTCCGGAAGATCAAGTCCTCAGATTTAAAAATCATAGATCCATACCATTCGAACAAAAGAGCAAAAGCCTATATTCATCCAACTTCGAAGTATATAAGGTCGAAAATTGAGGATGCAACAAGCGACCTAGCTGCGCTAGGCTATACAGTGCAAAGAGAGCCGCAAAACACGGAAAAAACCAACCCAGAAAAAAAACCGACCCGAAAGTCCAAAACTTCGGGGCAAGAGCAAAAAGTGGAGCCACAAAGCCTCTCAGGGCTAACCCGAACAGTGGTAAATTCATTCTCAAAGTTATCTGAGAGCCATCGAGAACTAAAACCCGTCACTCCTAGGCGCGACAAGTCAAACGAGTCCACAGAAGAGTCGTCCCCGAAGCCGGAACATCCAAAAGCAGATCGTCCAAATTCGACTAAGACTGTGTCTATGGCGGAAACCAACAGGTCAACCTACAGAGCTCAAATAGAAAGCGCCTCTACAGTCCAAAAATCAACCGCAAAACTACAGGAGCTGTGGGCCTGGCTCCCAAAGGCCCTATTACAAGGGTCCAAATCCAAATAGCAATTCGCAGGTCCCCCAGTAGAGCCCAAGGGTAAACGGAACGTCAGCCGGCTCGTACCTTCATTAAATTTCTGCTCATGGAATACGAGAGGTCACTTACATCTCACCACAACAGGCGATGCAAACTTAGCTTCATTTGACATTATTTGCCTCCAAGAGACCTGGCTCAGAAACAATCCAGCTATGGATGGGTACGACACAATTCTGGCCCCAGCCAACAAAGGAGCCCTAGGTCGGCCGACTTCAGGTCTTCTTCTGGCCTGTCGACAGGGAATCGGGTTGACCCTCAAGTCAACCCTCCAAGCAAATCTGTCAATCCTAGCAGTATTATGCGAATGGTCTGAAAAGCCCCTCTCCCAACCGCTGCAAATAGTGGTGATTAACACTTACTGGAACCCGGCGACAATAAACCATCAGTCTTACCTCTTAATGATGGAAAACCTGATTGACGATATCCAAGCAACACGTCAGGTCTTTTCAATCATCATCTGCGGCGACCTGAATGCCAAATGCCCTAGAGAATTGCGAACATTGGATGCATCCTCGCAAACTACAACAGCACTGAAAAGAGGTCTCCTATGGTCTTCCTTGATGTCCTCTAGAAAATTCGAAAACCTGAACTTTGCCTTCCCAAACAAAAACCGTCTGCCTACTTGGGAACAAGGCCCACTAAAAGCGACCATAGACTATATCTATGTATCCAGACCGCTTTTGAACAAAGTTCAATCTTTTGAAGTCCGACAGACTACAGCCAGCGACCATAATCAGCTGACAATGTCGCTGGCAAACTACCACAAGGCGCCTGAACTCTATTCTACGGAAGTAGAACCAAACGCCCGTGGAAACCGACTAAACCTGACGACCCGAGCGGTTAAAACTCTCCTGGCAAACTACACCGGGGAAGACAGACCCAAGGGCGTAAAGAATCTTGATTACGTACCTTTGCTGTTAAAACACCGAACGAACTCCAAACAGCTTACCCCTGTCCATGCACCCCCAAAGCATGCCTACGATGCCACCTTGGTGGCCAAACGAAGGGAGTTGCGAAAACTCAAAAGACAATTAGGAAACGACCCGTCAAACAAAGAAAAATTAAAAGCGGCAACCTCAATCTACAAATCATGGGTGAAAGAACATCGTTACCGTCTATACCAACAAGACGCTGAAAAAATGTTAACAGCCATTAATGATAACAAAGCTAAAGAATTCTGGTCCCTGTTGAAAGCCACAGTGCCCTCAATGAACAACTCCATAATCAATGCCATGCCAGAGCACAAATGGATCACGCACTTTTCCTCGGTCTTGCAAGCCCCCGCTCAAATCATCTGTCGGGATTACACAGCCCAGAAGACAGCCTGGATTCAACTAAATGACCGAGAAGAAATTAGCAACCATATAAAAAAACTGAAGATCTCCAGAGCTGCGGGTCCAGATGGGATTTCAAACATCGATCTGAAAAACAACTACACGGAATGGGCAACTTTGCTAGCCTCAATCTTTCAGAAATGTTCTGAGCAGCAATCTCTGCCGCCGTCCTGGACAAAAGCTATCATCGTCCCGATCTATAAAAAGGGGGACATCAGACCCCCGAAACTATCGCCCTATTGCCCTGTTGGACTGCATTGGTAAAGTCTACGGAAGCTTACTCCTGAACCGTTTTCAATCTTGGGCCGAAAAAGCCCCATGCAATGACAACTACCAATCGGGCTTTAAGAAAAATACGGGAACGACGGCGAACATCTTAGCGATCAGCACCCTAAAAAGCAAAGCCTGGGAAAAAAAATCACGGATCTTTATCGCCTTCATCGATCTAACGCAGGCTTTCGACCTCGTCGACAGACACCGCCTATGGGACAAACTGGAGAGCTGGAATTGCCCTCAAGAAATATTCCAACCAAATAAAGCTCTCCACACGGATACCTCCCTCAGGGTTCGACTCTCCCAAAGAGGCGACCTGTCAGACGAAATACAGACCGGGCGAGGGGTAAAACAGGGATGCCCGCTAGCACCCGCCTTGTTCCTTGCATACCTCGGAGATTACGGCGATTTTGTAGACCTGGAGCACACGTTTCCGCCGTCCCTTGCATCCTCAAAAATAAGTTACCTTTTGTATGCTGACGATCTAATCCTCCTGGATCAGACCCAGATCGGCCTCCAGAGACAACTAACAAACCTCCTGAGATACACAGCCGAAAACAACCTAAAAATAAACCGAGAAAAAACAAAATAATGATTCTGGGAGGAGGACGGAAGAACAACAAATCCTCCGAAAAATTCAAATGGTACTTAGAGGGTAAAGAGATCGAGCCGGTACCCGACTATAAATACCTAGGTGTCCAGATCGACTCTTCAAAAAACGAAACATCTATGCAGCTCGCTTTGGAAATAAAGTTGGGGAAACTAGCGTCACAAGCAAAAGCAATAGATACAAAATTTGGTAAATTTTCGTGCATTCCCGTAATAGACTTCTACAAGAAAAGTCGTCCCCTCAATTACCTATGGAACAGAGGCCATGCCAACAATCCCAGAAAGAACTTGGCAAAAACTGGAGAGCAAGTTCTGGAAATCAGTCTTAAACCTTCCAAAGTCTACATCCATTGCTGCAATTAGACAGGAACTTAGCCTACTGTCACTAAGAGCAACAGTTATCCTAAACTCACTTAGGTTATTCAGGAAATGCATTACGGCCGACACTGACCAAATATTTGGTCTACTGAACACAGAACTACAAAGCGGCAAAGTTACAATGCTAAAAACATGGAAAAACAAAATTACGTCCACCTTAGAATCAGTGACGTGCACGGAAGCTGACCTTATTACAAACCCTCTGAGAGTTTATAAGAAACTGAAAGAATTAGACTGGATACAGACCCAAGACCTAGTCAACAAAAATAAACTCCTTTTCCACCTTCCCACCATGCACTCCAAATTAAATGAGCCGATGAAATATCTCCAGAAATTTCCAAACAGGAGAGCAAGAAATTACATGTTGAGAATCCGGCTAAATTTACTGGAAACAAATGAGATCCTGAACATCCGAGGCCTTTCCGACTCTAATACATGCCGCTTGTGCAACGTCGAAACCGAATCCATCAGGCACCTATTGATCTCATGCCCAGCAACCCTAGACTTAAGATCAGCCTACATAAAGCACTTTAGCCCAGAAGAATACGGATGGGACGAAGCAACGTGTTGGAACAGACTGATAGGTGGGGACCGAAACTGCTGGTTACTAGCTTCAACCAAAATTCTGCAACTCACCATGCAGAGGATATAGTCCAAACAGCATCATCACTCGTGAAACCACTGGACTTTTTCTGGGCTACTTCAGTGAAAGTCATTTTCTTGCCTTTTCTTCATCTCTTTTGTAAAGTTCTAAATGAACACATACAAATAAAAAAAATAAAAAAAAATATATAGTTTATTTAGAGCTGAGGGACATACTGGACGAAGAGGCCCTCCGAGGGAGACCTTATTGCCCTTCAATCAGGTAGGGGGGATCCCCAGTCTTGCAAGCATGGTAGAAGCCAGCCTCAATTACTGTAGTGGAATGGGACCTGGCCAAGAAACCCCACCCAGCAGCTTTTCTTTCCACCCATACCTCCCCAGAGAACCTGCTGCTTCAGGCCATGACAGCCAGCTTAATGACAACCTCCTTGCCCTCTGACATTGAGAAAAAGAAGTTAGACACTTACAGGTGCAAAGTGTTCGCCTCAGGCAATCTTGTTATGAGGCTAATCAGCGCACCTTATGCCATGGCCAAATTGTTGTTTGGCCTCTAGTCTAGTGTCTGAGGTGGCTGAAAATCACCTAATTAGAGGCATGAGGGCTTACATGCCCTGATGCTGGATCCTGCAGTCGGACCTTAAATCGGCCAAGGGTTGATCATCAAAAGGCACTCCGTGATGAGGACCTCAGGGTTTGTTTTTTACGTTTTAGTGAAGCTACTTGACATGCCTTTGAATTACAAAAATCTCTTTGGAGCCAAGGCGGACGACTTGCTTCAGTGGCTCTGCAAAGTCCCTAGAGTTGGCTGTGCAGCAGTCCTCAGCACCCGCACCACGAGAGATCTTTAACCCTTCTTGGGCCTTGCAGTCCCTTGTGCACCCCCTCCTTAAAAAGCCTTCTGCCGAGTGTACCTGTCTGGCAAACTATCACCCAATCTCTATCCCTCCTTTCCTGCAGGGTTTTAGGGGTTGCCAGAGTTCGCAACTGCGACCTCTGAGGTCTCCCTTGCTACCCCTAAAAAAAAAAAAAAGTCTTTCTTTTTAAAAAAAAAAAAAAAAAATGTTTTTAACGCAAGCTCTTGGGCTGTGGCCAGCACCATGTGGCTCTTTACTTCTGGAATGATTGGCTTTCTTGTTCAGGCCTCTTAAAAAAAAAAAAAAAAAAAAAGACAGGAATGCCACAAGTCTAACACTTTCAGAACTGACCCTAAATAAGAAAGAGTAGGAATACCAAATAATGTGTCTTTCTGGAATTTTATACAATAATTGCTAGACTCATTAAAGGTTTATTTCTGGCACACTTCAACACTTCAGAGGGTGAGTCACAGATTTAGTCTGTTCTTAACACCTCAACTCAGCCTTTCATCCTCCTGAGGTCAATAAATGAGTACCAACACAGGTTGGGTGATATTGGGTGTATATTTGTTCTATATAAAGTGCTCATGCGTAAGTGCTATATAATAACACATCATTATCATTTGGCCTTTGACATCTGCTTCCATTCACAGTAATTTGGAAATATGGGTCTATACACACTGATCCTAACGATACATATGGCGATTGATTCTTATATGAAATGTACATTACATTATAGTGATATCGTAACCATATTTTTCGTAGTGTACTTAGGAACAATTTTATGTGATGCCACTTCCTGTTTTGTCAAGGGTGAAAGGTCGTGTTCCATCACCTCGCGCGATATCACTTCGGGGTGGGGTCAAATGACATCACTTCCTGTGATGTCATCAGAGGTCAAGGGTCATGGGATGTCACTTCCGCTACCCGTGGCATTTTGGTGAAATGACGGCCCTGCTTTCCTGGACGAACTCCTAGAAAACTCGCCATCTCTCCGCTTACTCTCCACACTGAATCTGTTGGTTGTCTCCATGACCATCAGTCTGGCTTCCGAGCAGCCAGAGGCACGGAAACTGCTCTCCTGAACACCATTGAAGATCTGCCCTCTTTCCTCTGTCCTCATCCTCCTGACCTTTCTTCTGCTTTTGACATGGTCAATCACGTCAACCTGATCAATCAAGATGCGAGAACCTGGGCATCACGATCAGGCCCTGGAGTGGTTGACCTCCTTCCTCCTGGACCAACCTTCCCAGGTCCAACTTGGGTCCTTTCTCTCCACCACCTCTCTCCCCACATGTGGTGTTCCCCAGGGCTCCACCCTCTCACCCTGGCTCTTCAATGTCTACATGGCCCCTTTGGCGCACCTGATCTCTACCTTCTCTAACTTTCAGTGTTATGCAGATGACACTCCGCTCTTTATCAGGCTCCCTTCGACCTCCTCTCCTCTCCCGCTCATTCCTAACTGTATGCGCGATTCAGGATATTTGCGCCTCCAATGATCTCTGCCTTAATGCCAGTAAGACGGAGATCCTGCTCATTGCAACCACTGCGTCCGCTTTCCTTCTCACTCTGGCCACCCTCCTTCCTGTGAGGCAAAAAACCTAGGTATCATCCGCGACTCAACTCTCTCCTTCTCTCCTCACATCACTGACCTTGCCAAGGAGGCCCACTACCAGCTGCATCTCCTCAGAGGTATTCTTCCTTTTCTCACTTCCTGTAACGCTCACCTGACCCCCACGGAGGCGCTGGTCTAGTCTGGGTGGCTGTGGCCTCTTCGAGCGTGATGCACAGAAATCGGAACACCGACTGAACAGGACCCTCAAATCTTGCTTGTCTGGCCCGTAGGAATATCCTTCTGCAGATGAGAAAGGGGATTAACAGTCTGCAGAATAGTGTGCTTGCTCCCCCCTTCGTTCTTCTCTAACTTCCTCCGAAATCCCCGGTTGAAGCTCACCTTATGGTTTGAAAGGATGAACCCTCCATCCTGCTTCTGGTGCAGGGGCGCGTGTTTGTCCAGTTACTTCACTGGTTTTCAGAATGGCGCTGGCAAAATCCACTTGACTTTTCCGAGCGGAACGCCGTAAGTATGAAGATTACAAAAGTTCAAGTATTGAGCCTCCTTTTCTGTTGCCTTCCTAACCTGTGATCTGTCCTTTATTTCAGGTGCAGAATGAAGGCGATGCATTGAGGGATTGAATTGCCGATGGTAAACTCAGGTGAGTTAGCGATGGGGGCGATCCCTCTTAATGTCTTTATATTCCTCCAGTAATGTCTTTTCTCCAGCATGGGGTCTGGCATGGATTCACATGCTCATGAATATTCCCCGTCGTCAGGCTGGGAATCCTCGGTAAAGAAAAAACCAGTATCAGTTTCGTTTCTGATCTGTCTTTCGTAGTAATAACCAATCACTGGTCTCTGCGTCATACTGACCACAGCCAATGACTGCCCTCTACCTAAGCACCGCCTCTGGCAGCCATCTTCAGATTTTTACCGCACGTTCATGTGTTGGGATCCTCGTGCTATTGCTCTCGAGCGTTAGTGCTATTTTTTTCGCGCTTTTTTCACAAAAACTCGATTCTTTCGGTCAAAAGAGCCTCAAGCTCCACCGATCCTACATCCGATCAACGGGGACCCGTGTCGGATTCGTCTGCGCCCCTCAAGGGTGAAGATTTCGTCGAGCTACACTTCGGAGGACTCCAGAAGCTTCTCAGGCCTGGTCTCGGAGATGGCCCAGGAGAAGGGAAGCTCGACGCCCGGAAAGCTGTTCAGGGTCTGCCCTGGATGCCAGCTGCAGAACGTCTTTAAGGAGGACGAACACTCTTTCTGCCTTTACTGCCTTCATGAGGACAAGACGCACGTGGAGAAGGACTGTGCGTTTTGCGGCAACATGTCGGAACGGACCATGAAGGACCGCCATCAACGTCTCGCCAACTGGCTGGAGGGTAAGAGCCCGTCTGGCGAGAAGAAGAAGAAATCCGAGCGGTCTTCTAAGACCTTTGATGGCGCCCCGGCGACGGGGGCCCAACATAAGGCTAAGCACCGCGAGTCCGCTGGCACCGGGAGCGCCGAACGGTCGGGCTCTACGGGCGCCAGGCAGGGCGCACCCTCCCCGGCACCATCAACCACGAGCCAACGCTCTGGGTCGGGTAAGAGGAAGGCCGAGCACCCGGCGAAACTCCTGGAGAGGCCCCGGTCGAGCTCTAAGGCAGAGGAGGAGCGTGGCAGTGCCCCCTCCCTCAAGGATAAGGCGGTGAGCGCACCTAAGGTGGTGAAGGCCTTGATCCATCCGACCAAGCCCTCTATCGAAACGGTCGCGGCGGCCCTGGCTCAGCCTGTGGAGGCTGCGCCAGTGGTGGCGACCTCGGGGCCCAGAATCTCCCTGCCTCCTCGGAGGGAGTCTTCTTTTGTGCCCATCGATAGGACCCCCGTGAAACCCTCCGTGGGGAAGAAGAAGGGGGGGCAGGGCGTCGTCGTAGATTCGGCCTCAACCTCAGAAGAGGAGCTGATCGAGGTCTTAAGCCACGGCCTAGGCGTGGAAGAAGGCCAGCCCGTCAGAATGGACCCCGACGCAGGTGACGACGACGACATCGTCGAGGATACCGACGGGGCCCCTGCTCGCCCGTCGGATTGCCCTCTGCCAGCGCCGCAAGACAACTCGGCGGCCATTTTGTTGGCCATACAGTCCTTATGCTCCGAGATAAGGACGAGACTACCGTTACCGACGGAGGAACCTCTCCCGTCGGGGGATCCAGAACCGGGACCTTCTGGTGTTCCCCCTACCAAGAAAAGAAGGATCCATCCACCACCTCCTTTTCAACCGTCGCGCCCCGTCCAGCCCTCCTCCCCGTCCACCCGAGGGGATGATACGGGGACTGACACGGCAGCGACGGGTACAGACGACGAGGCATACGACGAGGATATTCCGTCGTCGCCTCCCGCCAGGGCTTCTCCGCCCGACGAGATCGGATCTTTCCACTCCATGATCTCCAGGGCTTCCGAGCTTTTCCAACTCTGCCCTGAGGAGAAGAAAAAGGAAGGCTTCCTTTATCAGCGGCGCGAGGCCAAGAGGAAGACGGTCCTCGCAGTGCCTCTGTTGGACGACATTTGGGATGAGGGCCTTTCCCTCCTCAAGAACCCTTCCACGACGCCAGCTAGAAGAGACCGGTACGAGAAAAAGTACCGGGTCCCGGACACGGCCCCCCTGTGCCTCCGGGCGCAGCCTACCCCGGATTCCGTCGTCTCCGCGGCAGCCAGGAAGAAAGCGGGGGGGGGGTGCGGCCTCCACATCGACTTCCCCGCCGGACGGCGAGGGAAAGAAATTGGATGCTATGGGACGTAGAGTCATCTCGTCGGCAGCGACGACGATTAAAGCGGCCAACGCCTTGGCTATCGTGGCCCGCTACGACAGGGAGCTCTGGTACAAGATAGCTCCCCTGCTGGATTTTCTGCCGGACGACAAGAGGGCGGAGGCCCTGGAGATCCTGCAGGAAGGTGGGGTGGCCTCGGACCACGCCATCACCGTGGCGACGGACATCGCAGACACTGGGTTCCGCCAGCTGGGCAACGGCGTTTGCCTTCGACGTCGTGGATGGCTCAAAGCTACGGACTTCCGGCAGGACGTCCAGACCAGAGTCCTGGACATGCCCTTCGACGGGAACAACCTGTTTGGGAAGACAGTGGACGATTCCCTTCAGGCCATCAAGGCGGATACTGAGACGGCCCGGGCCCTCGGAGTTCTGCAGCAACGTCGGACGCCCTTTCGGAGCAGCGGAGGCAAGGGCGCCTCCAGAGGTTCCGGCAGCGGTTTCGCTTCCTACCGTCAAGCGGCCCGCTCGTCGTCGCAAGAGGCCTACAGAGGACGAGGCAAGTCTAGCGGACCCCGCCGTCGTCGCCCAGGAGGTCAAGGCGGCAAGGCCGCGTCCAAGCAGGATTGAACCGGCTGTGGGGTCGGGCCCCCACCGGAGCACCCCGGTGGGAGGCCGGCTGGCGGGCTTCGTCAGCGTGTGGGAGTCCATCTCCACCGACCGTTGGGTGCTGGACGCCCTGGCCCGGGGCCACGCGCTCGAGTTTCAAAGAAGGTGCCCGCGCGTCCCCCCCGTGGCCAGGAAAGAACTTCACCTCCCTCAACTTCTCCTGGAGGTAAAGGCGATGCTCAGGAAGGGCGCCATCGAAATCGTCCCAAAGAGGCTTCGGGGCTCCGGAGTTTACTCGAGATACTTCCTCGTGAAGAAGAAGACGGGAGGATGGCGCCCCATCCTAGACCTCCGACGTCTGAACAAGTTCATCAAGGCGCAGAAGTTCCGGATGGTCACCCTCCAGCACGTCCTGGGCCAGCTGGAGGAAGGGGATTTCCTATCGTCGTTGGATTTGGAGGATGCCTACTTCCACATTCCCATCCTAAAGGGGCACCGAAAATTCCTCAGGTTCGTGGTCCAAGGGCGTCATTACCAGTTCAGAGCCCTCCCCTTCGGACTACGGTCGGCACCCAGGGTATTCACCAAGTGCCTCGCACCGGTGGCGGCGCAGCTGCGCCGCGAGGGGATCCACGTCTACCCCTACCTGGACGACTGGCTCATCCGCGCCAAGACGAGGGAGCTCGCCGTGGTTCACACGGCAAGGACCGTCCAACTCCTCACGGACCTGGGATTCTCCGTGAACTACG
This sequence comes from Ambystoma mexicanum, assembly GCF_040938575.1. Classification (NCBI taxonomy): domain Eukaryota; kingdom Metazoa; phylum Chordata; class Amphibia; order Caudata; family Ambystomatidae; genus Ambystoma; species Ambystoma mexicanum. Next base: position 447,564,547 of record NC_090937.1, read on the forward strand.
CCAAATCCCACCTGGTGCCCGCGCAAGTCGCACTGTTTCTGGGAGCGAGGCTCGACACAGTGTCCCTTCTGGCCTCCCCGTCGGAGGAGAGGACCAGGACCATCTTGGGCAAGGTGCAACGGATGTTGGTGGCCGACGCGGCCAAAGTGAGGTCCATCAAGTCCCTCCTCGGGATGATGTCTTCCTGCATCTACCTCATTCCCATGTGCAGGCTCCGGATGCGCCCGTTGCAAGAATTCCTGGATGCACGCTGGATCCAGACGACGGGCAGCTTCGAGGAAAGGATCAAGCTCGTCGAGAACTTCCGACGAGCGATACAGTGGTGGGGCACCCGCGCGCATCTGACGGCGGGCATGGACTTCCAGACCCCAGCCCACCAGGAGACTGTGACTACGGATGCCTCCCTGGAAGGGTGGGGAGCGCACACCGAAAATCTGCACGCAAAGGGACTCTGGCTCCCGACGGAGAAGTCCCTGCATATCAACGTCCTGGAGCTCCGTGCAGTGTTTTGGGCCCTCAGGTCTTTCCTTCCGTCCCTCAAGGGCAAGGTGGTGAGGATCTTCACCGACAACACCACCACCATGTTTTACATCAGGAAACAGGGCGGAACCAGGTCCCCAGCGCTGTCCAAGGAGGCGCAGGACCTGTGGCATTGGGCCGTCGCCCAAAGGATTTTTCTGGTGCCGTTTCATCTGGCAGGGATAAAAAACACCATCGCCGACTCACTCAGCAGGGAGCTGCGCTCGTGCCACGAGTGGGAACTACGGCAGGATCTGGTGGATCGCCTCTTCCGACGGTGGGGCACACCCCAGATCGACCTGTTCGCGACGGCGACGAACACCAAGTGCCGGAGGTTCGCCAGCAGGTTTCCCCAGACGAGGAGCATGGGCGATGCTTTCTCGTTCCCCTGGGAGGGCCTGTTCCTCTATGCGTTCCCTCCCTTGCCTCTGCTAATCCGGCTAGTCAACCTGCTCAAGAGGTCACGGTGCAGGATGATCCTCGTCGCACCCTCGTGGCCGAGGCAGATATGGTTCCCGGACCTTCTGGACTTGTCAGCGTCCCCGCCGATCAAGCTGCCGGCGGACGCGGATCTACTCTCCAGGGAAGGAGGCGCCATCCTCCACCACGACCCGAAGTCGCTGAACTTGCAGGCCTGGCTCCTGCAGCGCTAGAGTTTGGAGGATACGACATACCGGCCGACTGCAGAGAGGTTCTTGCAAAGGCCAGGGCGTCCTCGACTCTTAAATGCTACGGACACAAATGGAAGAGGTTCTCTGTCTGGTGCCACGCACAGAAGATTAACCCTCTACGGATTACGGCTCCCCAAGTACTGCCGTACCTGCTGACGCTGGCCAAAGCTGGCCTGGCACACGCGTCCATCAAGATTCATCTTGCTGCGATCTCCCGATACACCAGAACCACGGGGCGGACGTCCTTGTGGTCTCATCGCCTGGTGAAAGAGTTCATGAAGGGACTGTTCAGATCGTTCCCGCCGGTGAAGGCTCCGGCCCCGGCGTGGGAGCTCAACGTGGTGCTGACCAAGCTCATGGGACCTCCGTTCGAGCCTCTGCACTCGGCTCCGTTGAAGTTTCTATCGTGGAAAACTGCTTTTCTTGTGGCCATCACCTCCGCACGACGAGTGGGAGAGATCCAGGCCCTTTCCTGCAAGGCGCCCCGTACTTGACTTTCCACGACACGAGGGTAGTGCTCAGGACGCACCCCTCCTTCATGCCCAAGGTACCGTCGGACTTCCATCTCAACGAACCCTTGGTGTTGCCTGTATTCTTCTCGTCGCCTTCGTCGCCGGCTGAGAGGACTTTGCACTCGCTGGATGTAGCTAGAGCGCTGAAGTTCTACGTGGACCGCACGAAGTGTTTTCGGAAGACGTCACAACTCTTTGTGAACTTTGGACCTGTCAATCAGGGGAAGGCTCTCTCGAAGGCTTCCATTTCCAGATGGCTCTCCGGCTGTATCATGTACTGTCATCGGTTGGCAAACCGACCTCTGCCCGGCCGTCCGAGAGCCCATTCCACCAGAGCGATCGCAGCTACCACGGCGTTCCTTTCTGGTGTGCCCCTGCTGGACATATGCAGGGCTGCTACGTGGAGGTCGACGCACACCTTCACGAAGTTCTACTGCGTCGATCGGGATTCCAGGGAGGAGTCCAGGGTCGGCCAAGCAGTGCTGCGCAACCTGTTCGCCTGAGGTGAGCCTGGTGAGGAGGTAAGATGCTTAATGTTGAGTTTGATGCTATGCTTAATGTTGAGCCTTTGCCACCTCCCGTGGTTGTGCATGTGTATACTGCTATGTATTCTTTATTCATGAGCATGTGAATCCATGCCAGACCCCATGCTGGAGAAGGAACAAGTTACTTACCTGTAACTGTTGTTCTCCAGCATGGGTCTGGCATGGATTCACATGCGAACCCTCCCGCCTACCCCTCTGCGGCTCTTCACTTGGTCATACTGCCACTTCACGTGCTTCCAAATCTGAAGATGGCTGCCAGAGGCGGTGCTTAGGTAGAGGGCAGTCATTGGCTGTGGTCAGTATGACGCAGAGACCAGTGATTGGTTATTACTACGAAAGACAGATCAGAAACGAAACTGATACTGGTTTTTTCTTTACCGAGGATTCCCAGCCTGACGACGGGGAATATTCATGAGCATGTGAATCCATGCCAGACCCATGCTGGAGAACAACAGTTACAGGTAAGTAACTTGTTCCTTGTCCTTTCCCCATAGCGGCCGGGGTGCGGTACCTGCCAACGAAGCGGCGCCGAACCGAAATGAGGAATGATCCACCAACAGAAGACCAGTAAGTGTTATGGCGGGAAATTAGGCTTTCCTCATATGTTCCTTCTGCTCACTTTTTGTCTCTTCTTCTCTCCCCTAGGCGCAGAGATGTGGCGACCGGCGCAGACAGTCGCGGTGGAGCCAGAAGAACTCCCGAGGATAGGTGAGTGAAGCGCGGCGCTGCAGCGAGCAACGCAGTGCTTTTAAATGAGTCTTTTCTCAGGAACGCTGGCGTGAAGGTTCCGGATGCAGGTAAGAAGTTTGATAAAATTCTTGGTTTTCACCTGTCTCTTCTTTCCTTACAGGTTTTCCAGGATCGAGGCGGGCGTGGCTGGAGACCAGATGCAGGAGCAGACACGGTGAGCGTTCAGCTGCTTGGATGCAGAACAACGCGAAGCGTGAGCTACTGTCTGGGCGTGGCTTAAATAGCCCCCAAAGTAGTTCCAGGTAAGTATCCTTCCCTGGCCACGCCCGTGTGGCAAAATAGTCCCAATGACAAAATAGTCGCTTTCAGGTCTCAGGGAGGCCTGAATCTTGCAGCATGGTCTGCACCAGGTAAGTGCACAAAACACCTTCCTTTATGAGCCTGGCGCCAGGACTGATGTCCAATATGAGCCTGGCGCCAAAGGCGCCAGGACAGAGTCCAAAGAGCCCCTATAAGGGGCCGCTGGGCTTTTACCCGGGGGCATGATGCCTGCTCCCGGGGGTGCTGGGCCTGGCGCTCCGGGGGTAGGCATCATGACAGCACTCCCCCCTCCCTCCCCCCCCCAAAGGCCCCTCCCAAGGTCGTTCCCTCTGGAGGTTTCTGTTTGTTTGGGAAATTCCGATGGAACCTTTTTTACCAGCCGAGGTGCATGTAAGTGGTCACTGGGTTCCCAAGACCTTTCCTGAGGCCCGTACCCTTTCCAATCAATTAGATAGAAAAGTTTTGATTTTGAGATCCTAGAATCCAAAATGTTCTTCACCTCGAATTCAGGCTCCCCATCTATCTGGATTGGTTCTGGTGACTTTATTAATCTGGTTCCTGGTTACACTGGTTTCAAAAGTGACACATGAAAAACGGGGTGAATCCGCATGTTAGCTGGTAGATCGAGCTTGACTGCCACTGGGTTAATTATAGCTTTGATCGAGTAAGGGCCCAAATACCTTGGATTAAAAGTTCGAGGTCCCTTGAGCAATAAGTGTTTGGTGGCCAACCATACTTGATCCCCTATTTGGTATGGAGGCGCCTCACTCCGATGCAGATCCGCATTCTTTTTGTATTTCCCTTTCGCTTGTTGCAAATGTGCAATTGCATCCTTGAAGGCTTGAGTTATCGTGGAATGCAAATGGTCCACTGCGGGCATTTCAAGGCTCAGAGGTGAGTCCAGGTCTGAAGTACGAGGGTGATGTCCATATAGGGTACAAAAGGGGCTTTGTCCAGTTCCAGAGTATACCGAGTTATTCTATGCATATTCGGCCACCCATAAAATATCCTTCCAATTACCCTCCGATTGGTGCAACATACATCGTAGGTATTGTTCAAGGGTCTGGTTCGTTCTCTCCGTCTGACCATCGGTCTGTGGGTGGTGGCTGGTTGAGAGTCTTACGTCGATTTGTGCCAGTTGACAACACTTTCTCCAAAAATGAGAAATAAACTGGCTTCCCCGGTCGGAGGCTAGTATGGACGGGAATCCATGCAAACGGATGATATTTTCGAGGAATTCCTTGGCTAGGACAGAAGCTGAAGGTAATCCTTTCAACGGAATAAAATGGGCCATCTTGGAAAATAAATCCACCACAACCAGAATAGTATTGTATCCATTACAAGGGGGCAGGTCTGTGACAAAATCTAGTGACAAGGTGTGCCAAGGTGCTGGTGGAATATCTAAAGGCTGAAGAAGACCGGCGGGTTTTGTCTTTTGGCCTTTGTTTTGGGCGCAAACTCCACAGGACATCACGAAAGATTGAATATCCTTTCGCCAGGAAGGCCACCAGAATTGTCGTTTAATTTTTTCCTCAGTTTTTGCAATGCCAGGATGTCCTTCCATCAGGGTATCATGATGACGGGAAATAACCAGTTCTTGCAATTCCTTTTCTGGCAGAAATAAGTGTCCTTGGAAGTAAGGTAGGCCATCGTTGACCGAAAATTGAGACCCCCTTTGGATCCAATCCTGCAAGGCTGTAGAGTCCAGGAGTTGTTTTACCCGTGCTTGAATGTCTTCAAGGGTTTGTAAAGAGGTTATCCCCAAAATTCTTTGTTCGGGAATTATCGGCACAGGTTCTGAGTTTGTGTCTATTTCTCCCATTCCTATTCGAGATAGCGCGTCCGCTTTGCCATTCTTACAGCCGGGGCGGTAAGTGATTACAAAATCGAACTCAGCAAAGAACAAAGCCCATCGGAGCTGACGTGACGATTGAGCCTTGGCAGTTTTTAAATATTGTAAGTTTCAGTGATCAGCGATCACGGTGATAGTATGCCTGGCGCCAAGAAGATAATGCCGCCAAGCCTTAAAGGCGGACTTAATGGCTAATAATTCCTTGTCGGCGATTGCATAATTTACCTCAGGCGGTGAGAACTTTCTGGACCAAAATGCTACGGGGTGCAGTTGGTTGGTTTCAGGGTCTCTCTGAGACAGGACAGCTCCCATGGCTAAGCTGGACGCGTCGGTTTCGACTATATATGGGAGATCGGGACGCGGGTGCTTCAAAATAGGTGCGGACGTGAATTTAGCTTTCAATTCCTGAAAGGCCTGTTCGGCTTCCTCGGTCCATTCGAAGCGTTTATTTTTCCGCAAGAGTGCAGTGATGGGTTGTACCACACTTGAAAATTCCGGGATAAATCTGCGATAAAAATTGGCAAAACCAAGCATGCTTTGGACACCTTTCACCGAACTAGGTGATGGCCATTTGAGGATGGCATCCACTTTTCGTGAGTCCATTCGGGCCCCATTAGGTGTCAGGATGAATCCAAGAAGCTCAACCTCGGTGATATGGAAAACGCACTTTTCCAGCTTTGCAAACAGTTTGTGCTGGCGCAATTTCTCAAGGACGGCCCTGACATGCTTTCTGTGATCAGATTCCGAAGAGGAGTACACAAGAATGTCATCGATATATACGACAACACAAACATCGATGAGTTACCGAAGGACATCGTTCAAGAAGAATTGGAAGGCAGCAGGCGCGTTGCACAACCCGAAAGGCATCACCTGGTATTCGAATAATCCATATTTTGTACGGAAGGCCGTTTTCCATTCGTCGCCTTCTTTTACTCGCACCAGATGATAAGCCCCCCAGAGATCTAACTTGGTATATACGCAAGCGTCCTTCACCTGGGCAAGGAGATCAGAGGCAGAGGGTAACGGTTTTTAACAGTTATCTGGTTCAATGCGCGGTAGTCGATACAAGTTCTAAGGTCGCCTTCTTTTTTGGGCACGAAGAACAAAGCCGAGGATGCCGGAGACTTTGACGGGCGAATGAAACCATTGGCTAGGTATTGATCTAAATATTGTCTCAAATGCAGATTCTCAGGTTCAGTAAGGGCATAAATCCTGCTACAAGGGGGTTGTGCACCAGGCACCAGATCGATTTGGCAATCGTACGATCTGTGGGGAGGTAACGTGTTGGCCTGTTCCTTTTGGAAGACGTCCTGAAAGTCTTGGTATTCCGGAGGTAGTTGCATGGAGACAGAGGTTACAGACGCTAGACTAATCTTCAGATTTTCTGGGTAGCAGGTTTGTGCACAATCCGGGAAGGTTATTCTCTTCGCTCGCCAATCAATTTGAGGATTATGTGTCTCTAACCAAGGGATTCCGAGAATAACCTGAAACTGTGGAGCCTTGATTACATCAAACAACTGCCTCCTGATGGCCGTCCGGACCTATAAGTGTCACCTCAGCAGTGGAATGTGTTACCGGTCCAGAGGCAATTTCGGTTCCATCGACTGTGGTGATGACATCTTTGCTGGTTTTAGGACGCAGAGGGAGGTTAATCCTAGAGACCAATTCACGATCCATATAATTTCCTATAGCCCCACTATCGATGTATGCCTTTATTGCATGCAACCGCTTAGGCTGTTCCGGATCTACGAGAACCATTGGCACAATGAAATGCGAGGTCTGAGAGTTAGTTTTCAAGCTCGGCAAGCGGACCCCTACGCTTGTCGGGCGTGGTCGTTTCCCGAAACAGAGTCTTCATGGTTTTTTATCAGCGGCTCCTACCACCTTCTTGGGCGGTTTTGCCGGGCAATCTCGTAGAAAGTGTCCAGAGGACCCACAATAAAGACATAATTGCATCTGCCGTCTTCTTTCACGTTCTTTTTGAGTTAAAGGTCCTTTAACCCCTCCGATTTGCATAGGCTCAGAGACATCAGCACCCTTGGGGTTAGCGTGGGTCTTGACCAACACCCGGGTCTCAAACTTGGACCGATCTGCTTTTCTGTTTTGAAGTCTGTGATCCAATTGGACCACTAAGTCTATATATTCTGTGCATTCTTGGGGCGGATTTACAACTTGGGCCAGGACATCTTTAAGTTCTCCGCGTAGACCTCGATAAAATTACGTGATTCTTTTATCCTCTGGCCACCCAGTTTCCACAATTAGTCTATTAAAGGTTGCAATGTAGGATAGGAGGTCCTGATTGCCCTATCGCAGGGATAGGAGTTCGTCATCCAGAGCCTGCCCCTGAGAGTGTCGAGCAAATAACCTTTCCATGCTTGCTTGAAATCCTTGAAAATCACGGAGAATCTGGTCATCTTGAGTAACCAGTGGAACTGACCAATCGGCAGCACAGCCGCTGAGATATGACAATACAAAGGCTACCTTGGTCTGGTCATTAGGGAAGGCCCCAGGTCTGCATAGGAAGTGCAAATGACACCGATTCATGAATACGGCGAATCGTTTGGGGTCCCCAGCAAAGCGTTCGGATGGGGCCAGCGGCATGTTTCCAGGTAGATTAATCTGCACAGGGTTACTGGGAACCACAGGAGCGGGGTTCCCCCCAGAACCGGGTAGAGGAGTGTGCCCAGCTTGACCTTGCAAAAACTGTCTAGCCAGGTCATCAGTTCTTTCCTTTGATACAATCACTTCCCTCCTGAAAGCATTAGTCTCTTGACGAGCGGCGTGTACTTCGGCCCGTAATTCCTCCAGTAGTTGGGCCAACTGATCAGTCTCAGAAGTTTCCATAGCGCCTGGGTGGGAATTTGTAGGAAGGCTTCGCGTTCTGTAACGCTAGTCTAGTCTGGGTGGCTGTGGCCTCTTCGAGCGTGATGTGCAGAACTCGGAACACCGACTGAACAGGACCCTCAAATCTTGCTTGTCTGGCCCGTAGGAATATCCTTCTGCAGATGAGAAAGGGGATAAACAGTCTGCAGAATAGTGTGCTTGCTCCCCCCTTCGTTCTTCTCTAACTTCCTCCGAAATCCCCGGTTGAAGCTCACCTTATGGTTTGAAAGGAGGAACTCTCCATCCTGCTTCTGGTGCAGGGGCACGTGTTTGTCCAGTTACTTCACTGGTTTTCAGAATGGCGCTGGCAAAATCCACTTGACTTTTCCGAGCGGAACGCCGTAAGTATGAAGATTACAAAAGTTCAAGTGTTGAGTCTCCTTTTCTGTTGCCTTCCTAACCTGTGATCTGTCCTTTATTTCAGGTGCAGAATGAAGGCGATGCATTGAGGGATTGAATTGCCGATGGTAAACTCAGGTGAGTTAGCGATGGGGGCGATCCCCCTTAATGTCTTTATATTCCTCCAGTAATGTCTTTTGTCCTTTCCCCATAGGGGCCGGGGTGCGGTACCTGCCAACGAAGCGGCGCCGACCCGAATTGAGGAATGATCCACCAACAGAAGACCGGTAAGTGTTATGGCGGAAAATTAGGTTTTCATCATATGTTCCTTCTGCTCACCTTTTGTCTCTTCTTCTCTCCCCTAGGCGCAAAGATGTGGCGACCGGTGCAGACAGTCGCGGTGGAGTCAGAAGAACTCCCGAGGATAGGTGAGTGAAGCGCGGCGCTGCAGCGAGCAACGCGGTGCTTTTAAATGAAAGTCTTTTCTCAGGAACGCTGGCGTCAAGGTTCCGGATGCAGGTAAGAAGTTTGATAAAATTCTTGGTTTTCACCTTTCTCTTCTCTCCTTACAGGTTTTCCAGGATCGAGGCGGGCGTAGCTGGAGACCAGATGCAGGAGCAGACACGGTGAGCGTTCAGCTGCTTGGATGCAGAACAATGCGAAGCGTGAGCTACTGTCTGGGCGTGGCTTAAATAGCGCCCCAAAGTAGTTCCAGGTAAGTAGCCTTCCCTGGCCACGCCCGAGTGGCAAAATAGTCCCAATGAAAAAATAGTCCCTTTCAGGTCTCGGAGAGGCTTGAATCTTGCAGCATGGTCTGCATCAGGTAAGTGCACAAAACACCTTCCTTTATGAGCCTGGCACCTATGGCGCCAGGACTGATGTCATGAGCCTGGCGCCAGGACTGATGTCATGAGCCTGGCGCCAGGACTGATGTCATGAGCCTGGCGCCAGGACTGATGTCATGAGCCTGGCGCCAAAGGTGCCAGGACAGAGTCCAAAGAGCCCCTATAAGGGGCTGCTGGGCTTTTACCTGGGGGGCATGATGCCTGCTCCCGGGGGTGCTGGGCCTGGCGCTCCGGGGGTAGGCATCACGACACTTCCCCCACCCCGAAGCTCACTGTCTCCAGAGCCCTGTTTGTGTCTAGGCTGGACTATTGCGGGCAGCCTCTTTCTCAATCTGCCTTCCTTTACCGCCGTACTCTGCAACTAATCCAGAACAGGACTGCAAGACTTATCCTTGGCTTCAAACCCAGGGACCTTATCTCTCAAGCCCTGATATCCCTCCACTGGCTCCCAGCGGCTGCAAGGATCAAGTTCAAGACCCTCTGCATCATTCACAATGCTTTCTGTAGCCCGGGCCCACGCTACATCCAACTCTCAAAATACCTTCCTTCTCGAGCCCTTCGCTCAGCTACCTCCAACTCTCTAAGGGTCAGACGCTTCTACAGGCAGAGAGTGGGTGGGCAGATCTCTCTTCTGCAGGTGCCACCCCCTAGAACGTTCTCCGTGCCCCTCTCAACTTCGGGCCAGATCACCTGAAGTTCCAGAATCAGCTCAAGATCTTCCTTTTCTCCTCTGCTTTCTTTCTTGCCCTCCCTTGCTGACTACCTGTCTGCTGAGCCGACTGGTTGCTTGGCTACTCTGTCTCACTGGGTACCAGGCTACTCCATGATCAGTCTTCCCTGCACTGCCTCCGGGCTTACCGCACTTTAAGGGGCTGTAACTGTAACCCATACAGTCCCCTGCCTCCATGCACTTACCCAGAGCCGTGCTGCCCTTGGCTGCACTTGCTCAGAGCAATGCTGCCCTGATTGCACTTCCCCCTTCCCTCGCCCTGAGATTCCCGCTCCCTTCCTCCTGCACTTTACACTGTCGCACTTGCACAATCTGAATGACACAAGACCTGTTAAGTGTGTCTTGTCCTCCCTCTGTCTTCCCTCTCTTGTCGCACTTAGAAACACTTGTGTACGGGTGCGTTATAAATTACCTATATCATATCAGGTTGTGATGCAGGGTTATTGCCTCCCCTTTGTTCTACACCATCCTCCGACCAGTCCTGCTTCACCTCTGAACTTTCTCCGGAGGACTGGCGGGCCTGTGCCCCATTCTGGATATGAGGCACTCCTGCGCAGGGAGTAGCTCAAGGTGGTCACTCTGGCCTAGATCCTCCAAACCCTCGACCGCAGGACTGCTTGGTGTCCCTGGGTCTCCAGGATGCCCATTTTCATGTGCTGATCCATCTCAAGCAAAGGAAGTTTGAGGTTCATTGTGGGCATCTCTTATCAATTCAGTCCTGCGTTCTACCTTTCTTCTGTACCCAGGATCTTCACCAAACCTACTGCTAGTGGTTGTGGCTTGCCTCAGGAGGGAAGGCATTTATTATTTCCAACACGTGAACGACTAGCTTGTTAGAGCTTGTACCCCAAACCAGGCAGCATGTTGCACTGTTTGGGGTTCTCTCTGAACCTAAAGTAGTTGCATGTTTTGTCATTTTAGTTCCCCTGATTTATCGGTGTTGTCCTGGACACTCGTCTTGGCCGTGACCACCTTCCCCAAGGATCAAGTGGCAAACATCTTCCAGATAGTTCCTGTCATCCGATCCTAGAGGATGGTTCTGGCATCTGCCTTTCTATGACTACTGGGTCGCCTGGCTTTGTACATTCTGATTGTTAGAGGCCCAGCTGGGCATCAGGTTGCGCCAGATATCGCTCTGTTGTCTCAGTTTCAGGGTAACCAGTCAGATCTGTTGCATGTCTCAGAGTGTGTATTACAGAATGTAGGTCCCTGGGAAGGACTACCTTTTGAAGGGGTAGTTCCAACAACCCTGGCACCAACTGATAGTGGTCACACATGCACCCTTAAAGGGTTGGGGTGCTCACCTGTTAGAACTTAGTGTGCGTAGACCTTTCAGTGTGCATACTTTGGCCTCAGATGGACGCCCAAACACATTGATTTGCTGAAGTTACGGGCAATCAGGTTGGCCCTAGTTGCTTCCTTCCTTCAGTGTGGGACAAGTGCGTGCTGGTCCTGACTGGCAACATGGTGACCATGCATTCCCTCAGCAAGTGAAGTGGTGTGGGATTCTTGCCTCTGTGCAGAAAACCAATTTGACTGTGGCTCTGAGCTCTGGAGAACGGCGTGTCTGATAGTGGTGCATGTTGCTGGGACAGAGAATGTCCTAGCAGATCCCTTAAACAGACAAACCTCTGCCTTTTTCCATAAGTGGGAGCTCTGCCACGAAGTTCTTGTTGAGATCTCTTTGTGGGGTACTCCTCTGGTGGAACTCTTGCCCTCCAGTGTCAACAGGAAGTACAAGCAGTTCTGCTCTCGGAAATTCCTTGTCAAGGAGCTCAGGGGGGATGCACTGACGGTCAAATAGGATTTCGACCTCTGTGTTCCCGCTGATCCCATCATACCTGTGTTTCTTGGCAGGATGCACCTTTTTGCGGTCATGTTGATTTTGATCACTGTAGAGTGGGCCCAAAGGGCGTGTACCCAGAGCTTGTGGAAATCTCCCATCTGCCCTCCCTGGTTCCTCATGTTGAGACTGGGTCTGCTCTCTGTCTGAAGAGATGGCTCGCCACTTGAACCTTCATGCTTGGCTGATAAAAGGCTGAGATGCAAAGAGAGGGATTTTTTGGGATAACGTCCTGGGTGTACACCTTTCATCTAGGAGACGAGTCGCACAGTCCATTTATGCCTGCACGGGGCACACGTTCTCGGCTAGGTGCCTCAGAGGGTTCTGGGCCCTTTCACCTGTCCTACCTTTTCTTCTTTCTTTGCCGTGGGCACCCTTTAGATCAGTAATAGTCAGGGGTACTTATCAGTCTTTTTAAGAACCCCTGAAAAAGGCTCTTTCTTTGATTCCCTCTCTTGTGCAGTTTTGTTTATATTATGCAACCAGTTCCTCTGCGCTAGTTTGTTGTTCCTGTGTGGGACTTGAATTTAGTGTTGGCTTTCTTGACGGGGGCTCCGTTTGAGCCAGTCCATTCATGTTCATTAAGATTGCTCACCCTAAATGTGATTTTCCTTATAGCCGTTAATTCTGCTGTTAAACCTCCCTATTTGGTTTTCTCCAAAAAGGTGGTGACGTTGAGTGATAGTGTTTTTTTCTCCTTATGGTGGTCTGATTCCAATTTACCTGTGTTTTTCATCCGCCTCACAGTTCCAAGGCTGAGGAGCAATTCCAGCTCCATCACTTGAACACGTTGCTCACCCTCCGCTACTACGTCTCTCGTATGCACAATATCTGGCAAGATGACCAGCTTTTTGTGGGTTTTGCTGGTCCCTGTGCTGACAGGGCTGTGACTAAACTGACCCTTTTGCAGTGGATCATCCTGCATCTCTGGATGGGAAGGCTGTACCTGAGGGTCTCTGGGCCAATTCAACCAGAGGCCTGGCTGCCACCTCTACCCTTCAAAGGGAGGGGGGTCCCTGTCTTGGACATTTGTCAACTGGCTATGTAGGCATTGCTGCACATGTTTTCCAGATAATACTGCTTGGATTCTACTTCAGGGCAGGGCGCTTATTTAAGTAGATCATTCTTCCAGAGTTTTCTGGTCTAGGTGGTGTCCTTTCACACTCCTCCAGGTATATGCACTGCTATGGGAGTCTTATCCTAGATGAGGAATCCTTTGTAGGAAGAAATCCATTAGAAGAACAAATCACTTACCTGTTAGTCATGTTCTTTCAAATGGATGTTCCGCCCATGGATTCCTCATAATCCTCCCATCTGCCTCTCTTGGTGGATGGTGTCTACACCTCATCTGTCCTGCTGTGCCCAAGTGGCTGTGTGCTAGGGGAAAAAAGGTTGGAACTGAGGTCATGGGTTGCGACAGCTCCATATATACTGGCCCTGACATGATGTCCAGGGCACGTGGAGCAGCTGATGGCTGAGCCGCGCTGCACCCCTTGAAAGTGAAAAAGGTTTTGAAGGCAGCTGTCATAGATGAGGAATTTGTGGTAGGAACCGCTATTAGAAAGAACATTACTCAGATTGAAGTAATTTGTTCTCTAGGGTTGGGTGTCTTTTCCAGCTCTTTATTTGTTTTGTAACTGTGAGCAAGACTATGTAGAGCAATTTTTTGTTGCTGGTCAAAGTTTCAGATCTTGAGGTAAAGAGCTTAGAACACACATCAAAGTAAACCCTTTGTGTAGCAAATCAGTAGTCTATGTGATGGTCTCCTCTGAGTGTTGGGGGTTGCTTTGAATCTCTGTGGGCCAGTGCAAGTCTATCCAAGAACAAAACGTGTTCATGAACCTCATCCCATTTGCAGTGAGTGTACTTTACTCCAAATTGACAACTCTGTACTATAATTCATTAAGTCCTTCCTTTTAACTTTATTCATCTTCCCAGATAGCATGCTGGTGGGGCTAGTAGTTGTATTTTTTCCCGAAGCAGGTGGAGACCACTCTTGACTGCGGGTCGCACAGACCTCTCTCTATGATCAATGTCTGTTAAAATACTGTGTAAAATGTTAGTAGCCAAGTTGAGTCAAGGAGGCTTTTTCTGGCTCTGAATTGATATAGTGATTCAGAGGATTGTATAGCGATGGCCAGTACAGACTCCTATGAAGCCTTTGATTCATTAAATTGGGATTTTCAAAGGATTGTGTTTACACAGATGGACATGGGATCCTAGTTTTGCGGATGGACCTGACTGCTATACGAAGGCAACCCATCCAGGGCCAACAAGACCATTTTAAATCCATGGCAGGTGCAGAGAGGTACTTGTCAGGGTTGCCCGCTCTTGCCCCTGATCTGGTTATCGAACCAGAAGGGTAATTTCTTCTGCAAAGTCAACCAGAATAAGGGGATCCTCTGTCTCCGTCCAAGCACCCACTATATGGAACTATATCCCTCTTAGCATCGGCTGCATAGGAGGCTCACCTTGCCTTCCGGGAAGGCACTCAAGACCGGGCTCTTCTTACCTGCGTCTTCACTGACCTAATCTGCTTTTCCCCAGACAGGTAGGCGGGGGGGGGGGGCATCAGTGAAACACGTGAGGAGACTCCAAGAAAGTAGAGTGCACAGACAGAATGGATTCCCTGCACGAGTGTACCGGCAATCAATCAACAAAACAAGTAATCTGGCATGACTCTCTGGTACATATCACACACCATATTGATGGCAGACAGCTGTATTCCTCCAAAAGCCATGGCCACCCACCTGCAAACATCTGCAATCACCTGCTACTCTCATATCGCACATCACCTCTACCAATAAAATACAGCCAAGTTCTACAGTAAAGATGTGGTCTAGCTGAACACATCAGTCTCCTTGACTGGCATACTCTCCCGACAGCCTTCAGAGCACCCAACCACAAGCCAGTTCTACTTGAGTCGCTAGCATCAATTTAGCTACTCATACCTACGTTCATACTGGCTAAATGCACACACGCGCTCTGAATTCCCCGGACTAATCTTTGGTTTATAGTGATTACGTCAAAAAAAAGGGTCGACATGCAAAACACTCTAATACAAACCATCGCATACCAAAGCATCGCCAACCTGTATTTTACATGTGAAAGTGCAATTCCATCTCGGACTGGTTTCAATGGAAATTCACTTTTACATGTAAAAAGTAGCATTTCCGTGCTTTTTTTGTAACTTTAAAACGTTGCATGGCGCTGTCCAGTGCTGAAATGTCAGCACTGGCCAGCTCCTTCTAACGTTTTTAAGTATTTCTGTATATTGGGGGAGGGGGGTGCCCCTCCCAGCACCCCTATGCCCACCCCAACCCTAATCTTTACCTTAATGTAACCCTTAATCTAACCCTAGCCCCAACCATGAGCCTAACCCCAATGTAACCCAGCCCTAACCCTAATGTAACCCTTAATCCAACCCTAGCCCCAACCATGACCCTAACCCCAATGTAACCCTTAATCCAACACTAACCCTAATGTAACCCTTAATCTAGCCCTAACCCCAACCATAACCCTAACACCAATGTAACCCTTAATCTAGCCCTAACCCTAATGTAACCCTTAAGCTAACCCTAGCCCTAACCCTAATCTAACCCCTAATCATAACATTACATTTCGAGGGGATTGGGTCCTCCGACGTAGTCCATATCTATGACAGTAATCACCACAGCTGTGCTGCTTCGGAAAATCTTCGGCGTCCTGCGTCGATGACGTAGATACGACGCCCTCGAGGACCTCCTCCGACGACCAACGTCACTGGATGTTATAAGTAGGACGTACGACGCCCGTAGCCTCAGTTCCGTTTTTTACGTGAAAGTGTTCGCTTCGGGAATCTCGGCGCGCCTCGACTCTTTGGAGTTTGTTGTTTCTCGGTTCTTCGAACCTGTTTGTGAAGTATTTCTTCGTGGAGATGTCTACCTCGTCTTCCACACCGCGTCCGGGCTTTAAGAAGTGCAGGGACTGTGGGTCCAAGATGTCGGTTATGGACTCGCACAACGCCTGCCTCTGGTGCCTCGGGGAGGCCCATGACACGGATGACTGTGTCGACTGCCAGTCGCTCACGTCTAAAGCCTTGCGGGAGTGCAAGAAGACGTTATCGGTAGGTAAGGTGTCCAAGCCCCGGAAGTCGAGGTCTGCGGGGCTTTCGACGGATGACTGGAGGGGCGACTCTCCGCGTCATCGTCAGAAGTCCAGTGGGTCTTAGTCCCGGAGTCAGTCTCGCCACTCCTCTGCCTCTTCGAGGCACTTCCGGAAGCGCCGTCATTGGTCGCCTTCCCCGTCCTTATCCGAGGACTCCGCCCGTCGGTGGGTCACTTACCCCACCAAGCATGCAACGCCGGAGGAATGGGCTTCTTTCGGGAAGAAAATGTTGGCGATTCTCGAATCGCAGGCCACTGGTCCGTCCGCGCCTCCGAGTGGGGTCGGTCGTGATCAGCCGAGAGACACAGCTCGCACACCTTCGGGCTCGGGTGGTCGTATGATTCGCGGGAAAGGTCCCGCTTGGACAAGGGGAATCGTTCTCGGCATACCCGGTCCAGGTCCCGGTCCTCGACGCACTTGAGACCGTGTGACCCTGTGGTGTCTTCACGGAAGACGTCGACGCCGGTGGCGCCAAGGTCGTCGACGGACTCTTTCGAAGGCTTTCCTTCGAAGAAGTCGTCGATGCCATCAACGTCCCGGCCGTCGAGGGACACGCTCAAGGCCCCGGCCTTGAGGACCCTGTCGAAGCCGTCGATGCTGTCAACGCCGATTCACTCGAACCCCTCAACGCCTTTCGAGGCTGTGTCGGCGGGGGTACCCCGTGGCTCGGGGGAACCACCTAGAAAGGCTCTGGCCAAGGTCAAGCATGGCTTTGGTTGAAGTTCTGTGCCTTCTTACCGCCATCTGGAGTTCATTTCAGAGGTGGATGAGGGCTCTGATGATGGCATGGTGCCTGACACGGTGCCAGACGAGATTCTTTTAGGCCATAGCCAGTTTGAGGACTTGAGGCAGTCCCTGCATGATGCTAGTGGGCTGGACACCTCTCCGGAGGTGGAGTTTTGTAGGCCTGAGCCTGGCACTCATGCCGATTCTTCGTACCGGCGCCTTATGTCCAGGGTCAGCGAGTACTTAGGATCGTCTGCTCCCCCGGGGGAGTTTGTTCAGGATGACTTTACGGATATCCTCGACATTGGTCCACCAACTGACCCGGTACTGCCGTTTCATATGGCTCTACAGAGGAGGGTGGCGGCGGCTTGGACTGCTCCGGAGAGTCTCCCGGCAGTGGGCAAGTCTTTGCCGCGAAAATACCGCCCAGCCGGTAGTGACCCCTGCTCCAAGCACCCTACTCCGGAGAGTTTGGTGGTGCAGGCGGCTACGGCCCCAGCAAAGCAGGCGTTGTACCCTACCATCACTCCTGATAGGGACGACAAGCGTTTTGCCGGCTGGGCGAAGAAAGTGTTTTCTGCAGGGGGTATGGCGCTTCAGGCGGCCAACTCCATATGTGCCTTGTCACGTTTCATGCACACTGTCGGGTTTGGACATGGCAGATTGCGCCAGCCGGTCCATGGCGGCAAGCACTGTGATACGCAGGTTTGCGTGGTTGCGGAAGTCAGGGTTTGCTCCTGATGTGCAGGCCCGGCTCCTCAACATGCCCTTTGACGGGGAACATCTTTTTGTCAGCAAGGCTGACGAGAGCCTTGAGAGGTTGCAGACCTCAAAGGCTGCAGCGAAGTCGTTGGGCGCTGCAGTTCGACAACCTCCGCCTTTTCATCCTAGGGGACAGCAATTACTCATCCTTTGGTAAAGCGAGAGGAGCTGCCAGTCAAAGGGGCCACCATAGGAGTGCCAGAGGTGGAAAACAAGGTACTCGAGGTGCCAAGGCCGCTTGGGCTGTTGCCTCTTTGCCATCGGGCAATGCCGCAGCCGCTTCAGCTCAGTCATGAGGCCATGTCCCATGGTTCGCCGGTTGGGGGAAGGCTGGCGCAGCATCTTGCAGAGTGGCGCGCCATTACTTCAGATGTGTGGGTTCTGGAGATCATAACCCAAAGGCTACTGTCTTCCTTTCCGGCAGAGGCCTCAAGACAATCCAATGGGGAATCTCTTTGAAGAGTCCGGACCCGCTCCTTGCGCTGGAAATTCAATCCCTGCTCGAGAAAGGCGCCATAGAACTGGTGCCTGTAGCGGAGAGGAACAAGGGATGGTATTCCCCTTATTTTTTGATTTCCGAGAAGGACGGGGGATTGAGACCCATCATGGACTTGCGCGGTTTGAACGAACTCCTCAGGAAGGACAAGTTCAAGATGGTTACTCTCTCTCAAGTCCTCCAGGCCCTTCAACTTCAGGTCTGGTTGGTGTCTCTCGACCTCAAGGACGCTTATTTTCATGTGCTGATCCATCCAAAGCACAAGAAGTACCTGAGGTTCGCGGTTGGTGACTCGCACTTTCAGTTTCAGGTCCTGCCGTTCGGATTGACCTCCGCCCCGAGGGTCTTCATCAAGCTCATGGTAGTGGTGGCAGCGCACCTCAAGAAACGGGGGATTCAGGTCTACCCCTACCTGGACGATTGGTTGATCAGGGCGCGCTCTCCCGAGCAAGTCCTGGATCATCTGTCAGTTACCTGCCACTCCCTCCACAAGCTGGGCTTCTCCCTCAATTTAAAGAAGTCCCATTTGACACCAACTCAGAGGCTCCAGTACATTGGAGCAGTGCTAGACACGTCCCTGGGGCAGTGTTTTCCTCCCCAGGTGAGGGTTCATCATATTCAGCAGATGGTGCACAAGTTTCAACTTGCCCAGACTCTCCCAGCGTCCGAGTTCTTGAGACTGCTCGGCCTCATGGCATCCTGCATTCTTCTGGTGCCAGAGGCCAGGTTGTGGATGAGATCTTTGCAATGGGCACTCAAGCTCCAGTGGTCTCAGTCCTCCGGCAGGATGTCGGACCCTGTTCAGGTGCCGTCTTCGGTCGCCCAGGACCTTCTGTGGTGGGCCGACAAAGGCAATCTGATGAGGGGGGCTCCATTGTGGCTGCCCTGGCCAGAGGTGACGATCGTGACGGACGCATCTCTCACGGGATGGGGAGCTCATGCCAACGAGTTGACAGTCAGCGGTCGTTGGTCTTCGTCGGAGTCCAGACTCCATATCAATCTGTTGGAGCTGAGGGCCGTCAGGCTAGCCCTGAAGGCTTTTCTGCCGACTCTGCGAGGAAAGAATGTCCTGATCCTGATGGACTACACGGTGGCCATGCACTACCTCAACAAAAAGTGGGGGGCAGGGTCACTCCATCTGTGCAGGGAGGCAATGCAGCTCTGGTTCTGGGCAATTCAGCAGGAAGTTTCGATCTCGGCAGTTCATCTGGCAGGAGACGAAAACTAGACAGCAGAAGCTCTGTGCAGGCAGAGCGCGATCTCTCACGAGTGGGAGTTGGCTCAGGAGATTCTCCTGGAGATCTTCGCCCTTTGGGGGACCCCTCAAGTGGATCTCTTCGCCTCCAGTGTCAACCGGAAGTGCGAGAGCTTCTGCTTGTGGGAATTTTCTCCAAACGGAGCCTTATGAAACGCGTTCATGGTGAAGTGGTCATTCCCACTGCTGTAGATGTTTCCTCCAGTCCCCGTCAAGTACTGCAGAGGTTTACGGAGGTTCGGTTCCTCATTGCTCCGGCGTGTGCCCGGAGGATGTGGTACCCGGACCTTCTCGACTTGTCCATCTGCCCTCCACGTCGTCTTCCCTACTTGAGACGATCTGCTCTCACGGGAGGGGGGTCAGTTTCTCCATCCAGAGGTCAGGTCCCTCAACCTTCACGCTTGGTTTCTGAAAGGTTGAGGTATAAGGATTGGGACCTCCCTGAAGACGTGATGGAGATGTTGCTTTCGGCCAGAAGGCCCGCAACAAAGTCCCTGTACCGTTGCCGTTGGAGAAAGTTCTGCGACTGGTGCAGGGTTAAGAATGTGGATCCTTTTGCATGTGAAATTCCCATGGTTCTGTCTTTTTTTGCTTTCTTTGGCCCACAGGGGCCTTCAAGTGGGTACCATTAAAGGTTACCTGGCGGCGCTGTTCATATTTAAGCGCTCATCTGAAGAGTGTTCCTATTTTAAAATTCCTTTAATTTCTCAGTTTCTGAAAGGGCTCTCTAATGTGTTCCCTCTGTCACCTTTCCAGGTGCCCGGTTGTGATTTGAACCTTGTTCTCAAATTTCTGATGGGTGCTCCGTTTTAGCCTTTGCATTCATGCCCTTTGAGACCGTTAACTCTTAAAACTGTATTTTTAGTTGCTGTCACTTCCGCTCGCAGAGTGAGTGAGTTACAGGCACTTTCAGTTAAGCCACCGTTCACTGTGTTTCATAAGAACAGGGTTGTCCTTAGAGTTCGAGTCTGCCATAGATATGTAATACGTCGGAGGACCCAATCCCCTCGAAGAACAAGTTACTCTTACCTGGTAACGTTCTTTCGATGGGATGGTCCGACGACGTAATCCATATCGCTCCCTCCCTACCTTCCCCGCTACAGAATTTCTTATGCGATTGCAGCTTACGTTTCCGCAAGGCTTTGTCTGTCAGACTGGCAGAAGACTGGTGGCACCCGTTCGGGGAAAAACATACAACTGAGGCTACGGGCGTCGTGCGTCCTACTTATAACATCCAGTGCCGTCGGAGGAGGGCGGCGTATCAACGTCATCGACGCAGGACGCAGACGGCGAAAATTTTCCAAAGCAGCACAGCTGTGGTGATTACTGTCATAGATATGGAATACGTCGTCAGACCATCCCATCGAAAGAACGTTACCAGGTAAGAGAGTAACTTGTTCTTCTATGGATCCATCGAATTTTATTCAACGAAATGGCCATTCTATGCAATGGTATTTTGATGGTATGGTGTTAGATGGATTGTCATTCGATGGAATGACTGAATACCTAATCCCTCATACCTTGCACTGTTGTCCTCCAAGGGCATTCACCTACAGCACCTTGAGGATATACCAATGGCAATGGGCGCTTTACAAATGCCATATTACATTACATTGACCAGTGTGATACGTAGAAGACACAAGGTAGACAGCGTAGCGTTGGGGTTGGGGGATTAACCACTGCATTTCACTTTATGCAGATGACTTATTTTTATATTTTAGAGACACGTCAACAGTCTAGATAGAATGCTGGGTGTGGTGAGGGAGTATGGGTCCCTCTCGGGGCTGGAAGTCAATCGCTCTAATTATGTCATTTAGATGATACCAGCAGCCTTGAATGCTGACCTGACGCATGCAGGGATGGAAATAGCGTAAGGACGATTTAAGTTTCTCGGGATAGAGGTTAGTGTGAACTGGAAGTGGGTATATCAGTGAAATTTGAAGCAAGGCTTGGTGACAATTGATACATCGGTTCAGTTCTGGGAGAAGTTCCCGTTGTCAGTGATGTGTCAAGTGGCTCTAATAAAAATGATAGTGCTGCCTCTGCTTTATTTATTTCAGGTCATACCATTGCAGATTAAGGCTGCATTTATTCACGTACTAGCTAATATAGTGGGGAAATGAATACGGAAAGGGAGTAGCCTAAGGATTACCATGGATGCCTTACAGCTACCGGCAGGTAGGGGCATGGGGGAGTTGCTCTCTTATTTTAAGCTGTATTATTGGGCAGCCACACTACAACATGTGGTGGAGTGGTTCCGTCGTCCACAAGCAGACTTGATCACTAAATTCATAGCAGCAATTTGTAGGCTCCATTAGTTGTTTGAGCTGGTGAGCGGGACGGGAGAGTTGGGGGGGCCTTGTTCCCGGTAGGCACTTGGATAAGGTGTTAGGAAAGATTTTTCTTTTAGGCAACTTTCCCTCGATATTCTATGGACCCCCAAACTTTTTGCTTTTGTTTTACACCATTTCCTGACTTTTGCATAGAAGTGAAGCCTTCAGTTTCACTTCACTGGCATTTTGCTCTTTTGTATGGGGAAACTAACCAGTCCCTCAGACTGTCAGTACTGGGAAACTGTTTCCCCTTTTGTCTTTTGACTTCTCTGTTTGGGATACTTTATCATATTGCACAAATCCTCTTTCAATGCAGTGCAATGGGCATATGTTTGTAGACCCGAGGACGAATAACCAAGAGGCCTGGTGACCGTTCTTACTGCTGTCCTGGTGAATCCCTGCTGGACTACTTGATTTCAGATGACCTCTGCTGGTGCTTTGACCCTTTGGACTGGTGGGACCAACCAGCCTAGATGCCTTTTCACGATCTTGCAGCCTGGAGCGTTCGGAAGTGTCCCTGGATCACCCGGTCGACTGACCATCTCTGTTTTGGGCTACCGTGATAGAAGCGCCACCATTCTGCGTTTTGACCCAGAACTTCAAGGGTCTCCAGCTGGTCCTACAAGTCACCTTCCTCCAAAGTTCTAGCATCCCAGCATCAACTGGTCCATGTACGTAATCTCATGCTATGACTTTCCTTTAACATTGTGAACATTTTAATTGTTAAAAAAAGATCTGGACCTTTCCTTACACAGCAAATGATGGGTTAAGCTTACAATATAGTGGACATGCCCTGTACTACACAACACCAACTGCACCCAACTTTCAACGAAAACTATTTTCAGAGCCTTATATCTATTGATTTATTTGTGTCCATTCATGCAGACAACCTTTACATTTTATAAACATTCATCCCACTGTCTTCAGCAGTACACACAAATGCTGTGTTGCTCATTTTATGTCTTCGGTACAAATAACCTCTGGTGACATTAAGACTATTTATACAAATTGCTGACCAAATAAGTTTGTTTGCTAATCAATACAAATTTAATTTGCAAACTCTGCTAATCAATTTTTTAAAACTAATTTATGCCTTGCACTATCCTGCTTCCACATTCATAACTTCCTGTCCACAGCCTTGAATTATCTCTGAAATTCAAACTCTCAAAACAAAAATACTCTCGTGACCTATGATGCAGGTGCAGTTAAGGACACCTAA
Organism: Ambystoma mexicanum; assembly: GCF_040938575.1. Taxonomy (NCBI): domain Eukaryota; kingdom Metazoa; phylum Chordata; class Amphibia; order Caudata; family Ambystomatidae; genus Ambystoma; species Ambystoma mexicanum. Next base: position 447,587,234 of record NC_090937.1, read on the forward strand.
CCTATTCCTAGCCTTATAAAAAAAAAAAAAAAAAAAAAATCTCATTCTGCTGCAATCTGTGCACTGGACTGTGCCAAATTCTCCTACTTCACAAACCTAATCTCCTCCCTTCGTTGTCACCCCCACAAACTTGTAGCTACCCTCCAATGTTTGCTCACATGTCCCAAGCCATTTCCGGGGAGTATAGTTAAGTCAGTTCAGTAGCTTGTATTGCATGAGTCTAAACCTGTAATTTTGCGATTTCAGGTATGCAGACACATATTCCTCCACTGTGTATCGCAGAGTTTGGACCCTTGATCCTCCGACCACTTTTTCCTAATTGCTTCGACTGGACAGGGTGTTTTTTTGCAGGATCATTTTTTACAGTGTGGAAAGGATGCCCCGACAGGCAGTGGAGTTGGCAATGTACATCAATTCAGCATTTTCCGGGGGTTGCAAAGGGTAATTGGGCCACAGCGCGGTGACTGATGCTCTTAGTCTAAAGTATTGTATCAGTTCCGTGGCCGTGTCTTTATGTTCCTGCCACCAGGTTTGTGGAGAGATGAAGGACGCATCATGAAATGGATCTGCCTATGCGTGGTACCCCAGGCCCTCCCAGTGTCTGTTTACCTCTTTATCCCATGTGGGGCCTAATCTCGGGGAATTTACATAAGGGACGCCACCTGTAATATGGGTGAAGTGCCCCAGTCCGGAGAAAGAAAGGAATGGTTTGGTCAAAATTTTGTATTGTACCTACGGGTCGGCCATGTGTTTTTAAGCCTAAGTCGCTCGATTTTACAAAAATTTCCTATGGACATACCAGAGTTTTCGTCAATTAAACGCACGCGAAAACAGGCACCAGGGCGCTGCCATTTTGTGATAATCCTATCACTTGCCCCATCGCCCTGGCTGACCTGCTTTTGCGGCACTAAATCATATCCCCCGCCTCTGAGCCTGTCATCAGCAGACGCGTACCGCCCATTTCGTGTCAACAATCGCTGCGCTTCAGCTAATGACGTGTCGCCATGGAAATGGCAAGACACCTCTTTCCTCAATAAGTATAAACAGACCGTTTCACAACGCACAGCAGCAGATTTTCAATTCCATTCCTCTCTGTGTTACTTTGAGTATTCTGTGACTCGTTTCTGTGCTCTGGTCAGCTACCTTTGCCGCTTGTAGCCCGTGGGAACACCTGTACCATCGCTATAACTTATTTTAGTTTGTTTACCACACAATGGCTACAATAATGCCCTACATGTACGAGCACTAGTATACTGAGGAGGAACTACTGGAAAGGGAAACACGCGAAAACGATGGGGCTTCGGACAGCAGTTGGCGAGACGAAGCAACGGATGAAGACACTGGACCTAGTCGCATGGACGGTGTTTCCACCTGGTGCACATGCAATCGGTGCGAGCTAATGCCAACCGAGGAGGAGAACTGCTGCTGCTGTGAAAACTCATGATGCGTGGCCTACATTTCGGAAGGCGAGCCACGACCGCAATGCATCACTGAGCTGCCAGACTTCAGGGCAGCCTGCCTCACACGGTCCGTGTTGAGGATAATGATGGTGCTTGTGCACGAACTTCGCGCAACTGTTCGTCCTCGTAATCCGAGCTTGAGATGCCACTACTATTTCATGGTCGTCTCCTATATCCAAAATTACATCTACATATTGTAACGCATGAAAGTCGTTCAATAGTGTGCAGTGTCTAGATGGCATTTGTCTGAGCAGAATGCCATTAGGTACAAGAATTGTCATTGACAACAAACGTTTAATCAACTTATCTTGGTCATTTAAAAACAGTTTCTATCATTATTTTTCACAGGTGGTACCGGCTGGTGGCCTATCGTTTCTTTACATGGTAGCTTCACGGGAGGCTTGGACACCGCGTTCGAAGAGTAATACCCGCCTGTGCCGTTCGTGCCATAAGAGAAACTTTCCCGAGTGACAGTGGTCAGTACAGGGGATTTTCCCTCGCTGTGCTGCAACCTGACCTGTACAATGTGTAAAGTTTTGTATTTTTGTGCCATCAAAAAAAGAAACATAATAAAACACCACAAATATTTTAACAGTTGTTTCGATTTTTTAAATGAATCAAGTGTGTCTCCATTCAGCAGTCTTCCTGTGCCTTGTCTGCACACCCACCGGCCCATCCATCCATCCACCCCCCTCCCCTGTCAAAGGTGAAGTATAACTATATAAAGTATAAAAAAAGTGGTTAGTTTAACAAAAACAAGTCCAGTGGATGCGCGCTGCCATGGGGGGCTGTCAGGGGCGCGAACGGCCAAGGTGCCAAACAGCATGTACACTTCAAAAGGTATCCCACTCCAAGGGCCTATCGCTCACATGGCCTCCTCAGACTTGTGTCTCCAGGCAGGGCTCCCCCTTGAAGCAGGCCGCCCCCCTGCAATCCACATAAGTGTGTCTCCATTCAGCAGTCTTACTGTGCCTTATCTGTACGCCCCAGGCCCATCCATCCCACCCCCCTCTATCAAAGGCGGTTCGCGCCAGTGGAGGCGCGCTGCCATGGGGGGCTGTCAGGGGCGCGAACGGCCAAGGTGCCAAACAGCATGTACACTTCAAAAGGTATCCCACGCCAAGGGCCCATCGCTCACATGGCCTCCTCAGACCCCGTGTGTCCGGCCAGGACCCCCCTCACGCTGGCTGGCACCCGGCAAACCACATAATACCACGACATACACCTCATTCATTCACAAACGCACCCCTGTTTGTAATACTTTATAAACCACTTGATATGTCTCATGAGAACATCTTTGTGCTTTGCAAGTCAACTCCTGAACGTGCTACCTGAGAACCACTGAGATCTATGCTAATCTGCTCGTCGTCATGCTATCCGTGAACTTCTGTGACCGCTTCGAGCAAACTCGTCAGTGTGCTACCTGTGGCAATCTACCTGTTCTCCTGCAACATACTGCTCTGCTTGCTGAATCCAACTGTTTGTTGGTCAAGGTAAGGCCATGTATCCTAGTCATATTTCGCTGATTTTTAAATTTCTATCTATTTGCGAGTAGAGTACTCAATAGTGCTATGTTCATTGGTCTCATTGATATTGACTTGAGTTTCCATTGTTATGCTATCAATAGATCTATTTATTTTCATCTGTGTCAGTTGTCATCGAATTGCATCCTTCGGGGGTCCAGTCTATAATGTAAGCATGTTTCCTTCTCGTGCAAGACAGAACATCCAAGGGACGAGTCACATGTTCAGAGTTTAGTCACATCATTTATACATTTCTGCAATTTATGCAAATACTAAGCCGCACATGATGAACTGGTATAGTTCCTGCGACCAAAACAAACCTTGCATTGAACATTGTATGGTTCATTTGCTTTTGTATCACATTTTTATTCATCAAGATTGTATAATAATGTCTATTTACTTTTCAGAATTTTCAACAATGCCTGCCTGTTCAATTAGCGGTTGCCCTTCGAAGACCCATGCTAAATCTGAAGGCACTACAATGCATGTATTCCCGAAAACTGTTGATCGAATAAGAGAATGGGTCAGGCATTGCGGATATCCACTGGATGAGCTGGAAAGTAGAGTCCAACAAGTCTTAGAGGACAAGAGGGGTGATCGATACCGCATCTGCAGCCGGCACTTTTCCTCGAACATGTACACAACATCTTGGGTAACAAAGAAGAATCGATTTCATAACCCACAAACAAAATCTATATTTGGGCACAGGGAACTGTGCTATATTGCGCATTTTCAATAGCATTACTCTCAAGTATTCTGTCTCCTTACATGGCAATTTTTAATATTGGCATTTCATTATCAATCAATAATTTACCATTAAAACTGCTTGACTATCCCTTGAATCTGAAGCAAGAACATTCTACATCCGTGACGTGCTCGCAGTTATCAACCACTTCTAGCGCGTATCAGGTAATCTTACTTGGCTATTCCGCTACAGACTTGTTTTATGCATGTCAAGTAATATTTTTATTGTATGGTGTCATTATTTTACCGAATGTTTGGTTAGTGCTTTCCAATTGATATACACCTTAGTTATCGTCCACTGGTGTTTGTTTTCAGTTATGATTAATGTTATCCATAGTAATGCAAGTACTGTCTTTCAGGGAGATGCTGGAGCGTCCACCACATTGACAACATCCCTAGATTTTCTTCAGCAGCACGAGGTATGGATACTGACAGCTCCATCGAACTAGATCGGAGCTGGAATACTTGTCGTTTGATTGTTCTACGCAATGTTTCATTCGTGGTTAGCCATTGATATGTACCTGTGCGGTCGACCCCAAGTGTGTGTTATGTTTTCAATATTGTAATCCTTACTAATGCAAGTACTATCTTTCAGGCAGTTGATGGAGCGTCAACCCCTGCACTTGATGCAGCGCCTGACATTCAAGTAATTCCAGGGGAAGTGGAAGCGGCACCTTGCGTATACGAATCGGCGCAACGGCTTTCGGAAGTGCGCACTACATTTACAACATCCCTACATATTCTTCGGCAGCACGAGGTATGGATACTGACAGCTCCATCGAGCGTCGTCATATAACGTGATTCCATTTGCTATACTTTCTTCCCTATTAACGCAAGTACTGTGTTTCAGGGAGACGACAGAGCTTCCACTACAATAACATCCCATTTAGATGATGCAGATGTAAATAAATCGGAGAAATAAGTCGATGAAATCTGATCATATTTAAATATTCCTTGATTCTATTAGACAATGCATCATTTGTGGTTATCTCTTTATATGTACCTGTGCCGTCGACCCCAAGTGTGTCTTATGGTTCCAATATTGAAAACCATACTAATGCAAGTACTGTGTTTCAGGGAGTTGCTGATGCCTTCTCTCCAATACAACCATTCATGGCAGTCCATGCGGAGCCAGAGGTATGGATACTGACAGTTCCATCGAACTAGATCATCAGAGCTCGAATACTTGTCGTTTGATTGTTCTACAGAATGTTTAATCCGTGTTTAGCTATTGAGATGTACCTGTGTTCGTCCTCACGTGTGTTTTTATGTTTTCAGTATTGTGATACATAGTAATGAAAGTACTATGTTTCAGGGAGTCGATGGAGCGTCATTCCGTGCTGTCTATGAGGATCCGGAAAATATAGTCGTTGCAGCGCAAGAGGAAGGGAAGACGTGCGGAAACGAATCGGAGCAACAGCGTGCAGATGTTGAAGTTCGAGTCAAGAAAGTTGCAAAAAAAAGAAACAAAAATAAGGTTAGTTACAAACAGTTCATAATTTTAGGAATTGTTTTGTGTTGGGGACTATATTATGTTTTTTCCTGTCAATTGTACTATACTTTATATTGTGTTTAAAATGAACATCCCTTTTCCAATCTGTCCTCTAGTTACCCGTGGGTGTACGAACTATACATACACAGTGAAGCAAATGAGAGATGTTGCTTGCCAGACCATTTACACTATGGAGGAACTATTAATTCAGACGCAGTATGTTGAGACTCGGGATGCTCATGTCCAATGGCCAGAAAATGAATTGAATGTGTCCGGAGTATCCAGGAAAGTTGTATTGGACCATTGCTACAGTTCGACTGCACCACCAAAAGAAGATGATACTGAATGTATTGAAGATAGCTCTGAAGTAGTCGCAGATCAATTCACACAATCTACACCCGCCACCCAAAAAGCTGTCGACAATGTTGTGTTCTCCCATCAATGCTGAAGTAACAGATGTTGAAAATGACCGAGAATGAACCAGCAGCAGCACCCACGATGCATCAGAACTTGATATCAGCGATATTTCTTTCGAATTTGTTGATATGTCCTCAACGGCACAGTCCGAAACAACTTTCACGCCGGATCACAGTCTAATGAAAGAGGGCAAATACATAGTATTCGACAGTTGTTTGATGGATATTATAAGTATGCTGAAATGTGGTCATTCAGTTGGAGGGGAAGTATGTGGGGAGCCATTGATTCATGTGACTCGTCAAAAACAAGGCAGTAACGTCAAAATACATGCCACCTGTAGATTAAATCGTGCGTTCTCATGGTCTGCACAACCGATGCTGGGGAAGCTGCCAGCAGGCAATCTACTGTGTGCAGCTGCCTCACTTTTTAGTGGGTCCAGTTTTAGAAAGTTAGAGTCTTTCTTTCAGTTTGTGGGACTCCATTTCATTTCTAAAACGCAGTGCTACAAATACCAACATGATTATCTGTTTCCGGCCATTAGTGATGCTTGGAAAATTGAACAATTATCTCTAGCAAGTACATTCGAAGGGAAACGATTCAGGCTAGCCGGTGATGGACAGTGCGACAGCCCTAGATTTTCTGCCAAGTACTGCACCTACCACTTTCAGGACATGGATAGCAAGACAATTGTGAGTTTGGTGGTCGTGCAGGTGTCCCAATGTAAATCCTCAGTGGCCATGGAGAAACTAGGATTTATACAATCATTGCAATATCTACAATCAAGGGGAATGCATATCGACCTCATAGCCACGGACAGACACGTTTCAATTGCCAAGACAATGAGAGAGCAGTTCCCACATATTAAACATCAATTTGACGTATGACATCTTGCTAAATCATCAATAAGAAAATCTCGGCTGCAGGGGAAAAAAAAGGTTTTGAACGTATTTCACACTGGTCCCAGTCTATCAGCAACCATCTTTGGTGGAGCTCCAAAACTTGTGAAGGGTCAGTGGAAATCCTACTTGAAAAATGGCGGTCACTGATGCACCACTGTACCAACGTTCGCCACTGGACAGAAAACCAACATTTCCACCAATGTGAACATGGCCCTTTGTCCACAGAGGCGGCTCGGAAGAAGTGGTTGATTGCATCTTCACCTACACGCAAAGCCATTAAGAAGATTGTTTTCGATAAAACTCTATCAAGAGATTTGAGGGGACTGACAGAATTCTGTCACACAGGAGAATTGGAGGTGTTCCACAATATGTGCCTAATGTACAGGCCAAAGCGATTGCATTTCAGCTTACAGGGCATGAAACATAGGACTCTACTAGCGGTCTTGGCCCATAACAAGAATGTGGGCCGTGAACAGTCTAGGACTACGGGAAATGTAGGGATGCCTTGCTACACTACGACCTTCGGAAAAAGAGCTAAGAAATGAGGGGTAAAACCAGTATATGAGGAAATGGAGTTCGACTTTGTTAAAGACCTTATTGTTATGTACTAGAGAAGCACAGATATGGAATTTTGAGCGTTTCTGTGCAGAGCAATGATGCATTGTCACCAAACATTGCCACTGTGCCATGTCCACCCAAAGCAGAGCTCGTTGTGAAGTTCAAATCCCGGTTTAAATAAATCATTGTAATCTGATTGTCTTTTTGAAAATAATGTTATTGTACAGTGTGCATACAAAGTATGCTAACCCTAAACCCTCCATTCACCATCCTGGGTGGCGAAAAACGTGGGTGTCATCTTTGACTTCTCTCTCTATTCACCTCATATCGCTGACCTTGTGAATGTGTATGCATATATTTTTGTTGCTGTAACTAAGTTTCGCAATCTCATGTAAATGCTGCGCACTGTTAACCGAGGGGAGGCTTGCGTATTGCAAATAATAAAACAAACAATAAATCTCACTTTCAACTCAACTGTAACGCTCACCTGATTCCCGTAGAGGCGCCGGTCTTGACTGGGCGTATACCGTATCTTCAAAGGTGATGTGTAACACACTGCTGGCTCTTTGGGCTGGACCTCTGTGCACTGTATGTCTGACTCGAAGGGTAAGATGTCTGCAGATAGAAAATATGGGATTAATGAACTGGGTTATTGAATGTCTCTCTCTTCTTCCCTTTCTCTTCTCCTGTAGAACCCCAAAGGTTAACGCTCTCACCTTAGGTAAGTGAACGCCGTGCTCTCCATCTGTCTCGGGGCAGGGTGCTGTAACCAGTTTCTTCACTGGATAAGGGGAGCAGGCCTCTTGACTTCAGAGGACTGCTGTCTGTCGTTTACTGCACGAACGGTAAGTTTCGAGTAATTCTAATGTCTTTAAAAGTCTTTAGTAATGATGTCTCTTGTTTTGCAGGGTTCCGGCGATGGCGGATGACGGGCTGAAGTGAGTTGAAGATGGAGCCCGTGTGATGAATAGAAGCGCCTGGAAGCAGGTAAGTAAGCGCTTGTTGCCTGCTTCACAATGCGCTCTAACTGTCTTTTTATTTTGCAGGTACAAGTTCGGAGTGGCTGCAGGGTGCCGGAATACCCACTGGGTTAGATGTGGAAAGGAGTAATGGCACGTGAGTATTAAAGTTCCCCAATGTCTTTAAACGCACCTTGTTTTGTCTTTCAGATGCGGGATGCAGCGCCGAAGGCCTCCGGAGCGTGCGAAGAGTTGGTAAGCTTTTGTCTTTCAGATGCCGGAATGCAGTGCGAAGACCTCCGGAGCGCACGAAGAGTAGGTAAGCCTTTGTCTTTCAGATGCCGGAATGCAGCGCGAGGAGTTGGTGACAGCCGATTGACCAGGTAAGTGAAGCGCTGTCACTGAAGACCGTAATGCTAACCTGTTCTTTCTTGTCTTTCTAGGTGTTGCTGAAGACTGGATTCAGGATGGTAAGCCTTTTTCCTTAGGCCCAGGATCAGATGCAGAAGACACGATGAGCGTTCTGCTGCAGAGGATGCAGAATAACGCAAAGCAAGATTCATCCATCGGGTGTGGTTTAAATAGCCTCCTGTAGTGCTTAGGTGTCTCCTTCCACAGCCACGCCTAGGTAAGAAAAGAGTTCCTGCTTTCCAGAAGAGTTCCAGTGTTCTGAACCTAGGGAGTGGCTCCTGCCCCACCCAACAGGAAAAGTAGTTCCAAACAGAAGAGGATCAGAGGCTCAACTGGCAGGCAAGTAAGCAGCATGGTCTGCTGCAGGTAAGTCCACCCAAGCATTATGAGCCCGGCGCTTCCAGCGCTGGGACTGGGCATATTTATGAGCCTGGTGCCACTGGCGCCAGGACTGGGTCCAAAAGGTCCCAATTGGGACTGGTTGGCACTCGGAACCTGGGTTGGTTCTCTAGGGCTGCAAAGCTTGCGGACAACGAGGACAAAATTGGGGGCCTTGGAACGCACCAAGCCAGGCGTTGCAGATGGGAGAGAAGCCAGTTCGCATTTGCACATTGAGACATAGTACAAACATGGAGTCGAAAATTCAAGTTCTCACAGGTGACTTTAGACGGGATGTTGCAATGTAAGAATGTATGCTCATGCAGAGTGAAGGTCAGCGGCTTTGATTTTTTGCTCGTGGGCTGAAGAGGCCCGCGAATCGCACTGGCAGTATAAGGTTCTATTGTTTTTTGACCTTGAGAGACAGGGACCATGCCGAAAGGACTTCATTTGAAGGAGGGGGGCAATAACGTAAGAGACGATAAGGCTGAAAATTCTGAAACTAGACCAAGTTTCTTGTTAGTTCAGTATATGAAAAATCGTTGGCACAAACACAGTGGGATTTACGGACTGCATTACGCAGAGATACAATGGAAATGGCAAATATAATGTAAGTAACTCTTTAGACGCTTTTATACCAGAAAGAATGAATGAAGAGCAAGTACAACATTTGTGGGGTCGTCTTTCTACCGGGCACATGGGCATGCATGTGCCCATTCGACACGCATGTAGACAGTCGTTTCTCAGTGGTTCAACAGTAAAAAAAAATCATTAGTTTGTGTGTTTCCCTCGATTTATTTCGTTAGTTTTCGCATTGCTTTTAGAGCCGAATATACTCCATTGCACTATCCTCGCAAGCAAATAGTTTCAGCTCGCCCATAATAAATAAAATGAATAATAGTAATAAAGATCGGCTGGTGAGACTAATTTCAATTTTTATGTTTTCTAAACAGGTACATCCTACCATATTGCCACTGCCACCTATTCCAGACCCCGGCAGACGGATTTTTCAACCGCCAGCTGCAGCTTCTTGTAAACAACTGCACTACATTGACCATCTTAAGGGACGATCGCCAAGGAGCCATATTCCCTTATGCGGTACTAGCGGCTAGAAGCAACATATCGACCTTTACGGTGGCCTAGTGCCTAGTTGATGGAACAGCCTTGCGGTTCACTGTGCGTCCAAAGTGCTTCTTTTAACGAAAACCAACACCCTGTGTACCATAAAGGAACAGCGCGTGACTCACAATAAACTTTTCCGGATTTGCGGATCGAGAGAAAAGAAAGAAAATTCCATTACGATTTAATATGCCAATTGCTGAATATTCTCTAAACATTTAATGTCAAATAAATGTACTTTACCAAATGTACCGTATTGCTGTTTGATTTTAAAGTACAGTTTCATATTCCGAATTGTGGCACACTGTTAGTTGATCTGTGTTGGTTTCCGGGTTGTGTGTGAAGTCGCGTAGAAGACTGGGCGTGTTTGCCTACGCAGCACAGTAACGTCACGGAGAGAGGCGGGGAATATGAATGTTTTGATAATGTCAGGCTCAGGGGCGGAGGATATGATTTAGTGCCGCAAAAGCAGGTCAGCCAGGGCGATGGGGCAAGTGATGGGATTATCACAAAATGGCAGCGCCCTGGTGCCTGTTTTCGTGTGCGTTTAATGGACGAAAACTCAGGTAAGGTCCGTAGGAAATTTTTTTTTAAATCGAGCGACTTAGGTTTAAAAACACATGGCCGACCCGTAGGGACAATAAACATTTTTGACCGAACCATTCCTTTAAGCGCTATGCATGTAGTGTGGTTAGTACAGGGTCAAATGGGCAGCTATCAGTGTATCTCCCGTCTAAGATGAGTCCTAAGGTCCGATCTTCCCACGGCCAGTTCTTCCAGCTTTACATGTCAGAGCGGAGAAGCAACTCCGTACCAGTAAGATGCAAATTGGGCCTGGGCCACTAACAAATGGATTTGGAATGTAAGGGGCAGCAAATCCGCCTTCTGCATATGGTGGGGCATCTGCCTTCTGTATATGGGGGAGGGGCATATCAACTCATTTCTTGCGCACTGCCCCTGCATGCCATAGGAACTGCGAGAGCATGTTGTGTATACTGGGGAAGAATGCCTTGCCTGGGCAGAGTGGGACATTCGTAAAGGTATACAGTAATTTGGGCAACAGGATCATCTTAACTAGGGAGAGCCTACCTGCCAGTGATATTGGAAATGAGGGCCACTTGGTGACCTTATCCCTGACCTAGCCCTCAATGACAGTGTAGTTGTCCAATATGTGGGAGGCCCTATCGCAGGAAATCTGCACCCCCAGGGGGAGTAGCGCAGGGGAAGCCCCCGCGGTTCCCCGGTACATTCTGTCAGGGGAAAATCTCGGATTTAGTAGAATTTATTGCGAACCTGCGAGTACTCACCAAAGCGTTTAATGTCTCTGATAATACGATCTAAGTTGACTTGCGGGTTACGTATATACAGCAGCACATCGTCTGCATAAAGTGAAGATTTCTGGGAAGCCCAGGGGGCGAATACTGCAGTGTTGGTCCCGTTTGAAGTCCGCCAATAGGCTCGATGGCCAGTGCAAACAATATAGGAGAAAAGGGACACCCTTGGCGTGTACCCCTTCCCTACCAGAACTGGTCATTGACAGGAGTTGACCATTACCCTTACGAGGGGGCTTTGTACAGGAGTTTGATGAATCAGAGGATCTCTGGGCCGAAGCCCATTTTGTCCAGAACAACATACAGGTATTCCCAGGAGACCATATCAAAAGCTTTCTGTGCATCTAGTGTGACCGCCACGGCCTCAGAGGTTGGGTCTATTCTTGCAAGCACATTAAACAGTTGTTTAATATTAAGGGAAGTAGCCCTTCCAGGGACAAACCCCGCCTGATCCTGGTGGACAATATAAGAAAGCATTGGAAGGATACTTTTAGCAGGTGCTTTCACGAAGATTTTTGTATCAACGTTCATAAGGGGTAGGGGGTGTAGGACCTGCACTCCTTACCGGGTTCCCCAGGTTTCAATAGCACTGTGATGGTGGCCTCTTGCATGGATTCGGGGAGCACAGCTACCCACAGTGTTGCTACGGCCCAGGAAGTCTCCACAGCCCAGTAGTGGATGGCCACAGGCACAGGGCCGGCTGTACGGCGCACACAAGGAGAGCAATCACAACCACAGTACACAGCGGGCCCCTGCCCCAGTAGCTTGCAGTGTTGCTCTGGATCAGGAGGCCTCCACAGCCTGAAAGCGGTCGGCCCAGGCGCAGGCCAGTCGGGCGGCGCACCCGGAGAGCTGTCTCCACCCAGCCTTCGGGTCGGCTGATGGGTACAGTATTTCACAAGCTCTTCAGAGTCCCAGCACCAGGGAGGCAATTGTTCTGAAGATGGATAACGATTTTTGTGCCGCCAGACGGAGCACTGCAGTTAAGCATCCGTCTTCGTCGGCTGCTTGACAACGCCCCCTGCCCCACTTTTTTTTAAACACTCAAACTGGCTCACCACTTGTCCTCATCTTTGTGATAGTGTACAGGCACCCTTTGTGGGAATGCCTCCGCCATCTTTAAATGTGTTAAATTAAGTCATTTCTGATCGAAATTGGCATTCCTGTTCTTCCTGTTCAAATGAAAACAAATACAATTACAAATACAGAAATCCTGGTTCTATTACCCAAACAGTGTTGAGCATTGCTTCTGTTTCTTGTACAAAAGCCCTCCAGGATTACAGATGGGAAATGGGCGTGTAAACCCTCAACAAGGTTCTATTGTATTCTAGCTTGACTTTCAAAGTGATGACTGTGCAGTCTATCATTCTTCTGATCTGGGAGTGTTGCTTTTGCAAGGATTTATCATGCCCCAACTAAAGATAGCATTTTCAATTTACGATTCTCCTGTTCTGGTTGGCTCTTGGCTCCATTGGTTGGCTTTTTACAGGAAAATAGAATACAATTCTCTCCCTACTTTGAAGACTGGCTAACACCTGCTCCTTACTTTTTACAAGACACTTCATTCTGCCTCAATGACTCCAATTCATCAGTTATTTTCTTCATGTTCCTTAGGAACATAGCATTGCCAAGTTGTAGAGCCTGGTACTGTCTTTGCTGAAAAAAGAGCAGGTATCTGAAAGGCAATTTCTCTAGATGCCGTTTGAGGTGGCAGTTTCCACACAGGTTTCTATTTGAAATTAATTGTGCAAGACCTTCGACATTAGCCCTGAATGCTTAAAAGTATGATACCTTGGTTAAAATTTTCCTATCACTATGTCTGGCTCTAGATTAGTGATCAGTGGAAAACAATCTCATCTTGGGGGTTCTGTTGGAACCACTACAACCTATTACACGAGCCACATGGGGTGGCCCCGCAGGACCATTCAGCACACAATACATGTTCCCAAGAAGAAACATGCAACGCTTCCAAATGGTGATAAACGGTGCAATTCAACATGCCCTATTAGCTTTTGCCACTGTCTGTGAGAACTGCATTTTCCAGAAAAACAGGTTACAAAATCTTATGTAAATCGACCAGCTGGTAGCCAGGTTCCTTCCTTCTCTCTTGATAGCCCAAACGATGAGGGCCATGGAGTGAGGAGAACCTGGTTTGTTTGGATGCATTATTTTTGCTGAGGAGGTAGAATGTGCTTGCAGATCACTTGCTGTGTTTTATTATTTTACAACCATTACTCCCTCAATCCTCAGGTTTTTCAGGAGATGTTGGACTATTTTGGTGTCCCAACAATAGCTCTGTTTGCCACTGGCACCAATGTGCTTTTCGACTCTTGCTTAGAAATGTGGGTTCTGAAGATTTGCAATGTGGATGCTCTTTCCTTTCCCTGCCCATCCTGTCTTTGCTTTTTCTCTGATCCTCTTGTTGACTGATGTCCTTATTTTGTATGTTCTCTTTTATTGATTTTTAGATCTATATGGTACAATCAACTCAACATTAGATAAGTATTCCAAGATTGAATAATGATATCTTAGACACATTTCATGGAAATCTATAAAACATGTACATTATTATTTCTGTGATTTATGCATATATCCAATAACAAACTCATTGCAAATTAATACGGTGTCTTCTGTACAATAATGTCATAAGAAAAGGGGGAGGATCTTGTGAAAAGCCTACATGGATATACTGAACAACAAACATAAAATAAAAACCACATGTTAATATTTATCTTACTAACCAAGAACTAACAAACTGTCGCCAGTCATCGATATCATAATTAGTCCCAACGAATATAGACTACTTATCCAGAAGGAAGAAAGATCCAGAAGGAACAAACCAAGATACTACTAGTAGTTAGTTTCTGGTCTCCACACCCAGGTTTTAATTTCTCCAGTCCTTTGCCTTGGGGGATCCCTGGTGGTTGCCTCTTGTTCCATCTCGGCTGAAATCTCAATTTCTGATGCAGATTATTCTGCAGCAGTTCCACTTGGTGGCTGGGTAATAGGAAGGCTAAAATCAGAGGTATTTATTTTTGGCAACTATGGAGATGCGGGAGTCTTGCAAATTAGCTACTTTATCAATATTTAAATCTTCGAGCAACATTGAAGGCATTTTTCTTCCTGGTGCACTCAAACATTTTTCCCCATGATTATTGTGATCCAATAGTAACACAGAATTACAAAATGTGTTTACATAGCCTGAGGTCGGCCTGTGGCAATCTGAGCTTTCCAGGAGTTTGGAGCCAGTATTCTCAAAATCACGGCCCCCCGTGCCTTTTGGCCGATGCCTATTTTTAAGGATTTCAGGCTGGTGGTTCATTCCTCTGCCCCAAATAGACTGAGTATTCAGAAAGCTGTCTTTCGAAAAAAAAAATCATCTCTAGAATTTTATTTGGTAAAAGTAGTGTTTCTAAATTAATTCAACTTGGGTTTTGGAACAGTAGGGTATTTCTATTTCTCAAGCATTGGATCTTTCATAGATTGGCATGCTTGAGTATTCCCCGTCATCAGACTGGGAATCTTTGGTAATTTGTTTTATATATATATATAAACACAGCAATACAGATTGCCTATTGTGCTTGAATGGCACTTGTTTGTGCAGTCCCTCAACTTCTTTTTGGTCCTTATGGCCCTAACCGATGAGGTGGCAGGGTATAGGCTCCACCTCAGGCAGCCATCGTCAGATTTTTCACTGCAGTCTACCAGACAGGAGGAATCCTCTCAGCTCTCTGAGCTTTCATTGTTTTTTTTTCTCTTGTTAGCTTACAGCTACAACATATAATTCACCTTTTCAAGGTCATCTAGTCAAGAACTATCATCTGTGACTTTCTGGGTTCAGAAAAGCCACTTTATCTGCCACTTTTTTGAGTGAACAGCACCTACGGACTATGGCTGAAGAAGCACCTGCCAAGAGTCCCTCCCTGTTCAGTTGCAAAATGTTGTTGGTGTACATGAAGGATCCCCATGAACAGTGCATTTACTATCTATATCCACATGATATACAACAGTGTGGGATTTGCTAGACCTTCTCCAACAAGACCCTACAGGACAGGCACAGAAGGCTGTTTTTACACCTGGAGACCAGGTGCCAATCGTCTGAGTCAGCTAAAATAGTCCCTGTGTCATCCCACAAGGGAACTGAGAGGCAAACTTCCAAGAGGAGAGCCTCTCCAGTAGAGAGGGCAGGCTCCCTGCCTCATAGGTTCAGAGGAGAATTGCCTAGCATTTCGGTGCTGGACTGCCCCAGGGCAGGACAAAGACTGATATGCTTGGGATATTTCTTCCCTGTGAAAGATAGTGAGCTAAAGACTCTGGGTAAGTCTCTCATAACCAGGACTAATTTCTGGCAGAGAGACTCCCAGGACCCCCTTGTCAATTTGCATATTTAAGTAACCTTGGGTCTCACCCTAAGTTACTAGGGGAATCCAGACGTGGACCCCTGCTCACTATTCTTAGAGAGGCACAGCTCTGCCCTACTAATGAGGTCCAACCAGACCGAAACACGTGTCTGGGGATGCTGTTGGTACTCTTGTTCAGAGGAGAATTGCCTAGCATTTCGGTGCTGGACTGCCCCAGGGCAGGACAAAGACTGATGTGTTTGGGATATTTCTTCTCTGTGAAAGATAGTGAGCTAAAGACTCTGGGTAAGTCTCTCGTAACCAGGACTAATGTCTGGCAGAGAGACTCCCAGGACCCCCCTTGTCAATTTTCCTGCCTCATAAGAACAGGCAAAGGGTTGAGAAAGGCCCCCTTACCGATTCCTCAAGCTCTTGGGGTTCTAAAAGCCTCACCACGAAGGAAACATGACCTCTAAATGTAAGGAACCGGCCTCTAAAACGTAATTTACAGAAAGGTCGCCCATGGGGCCGTCGTCAATGGGTACACCGTCCATGAGGGACAATCCGTCCACGACTGATATAAAAATATCCTCGTCCAAATTTTCGGTGCCGACTAAAGTATCCTCGTCGAAGGCTAAAGAAAAACATCACTCGTCCACAAAGCTCTTGTCCACAAAGTCGACAACGTAGCCCCCAAAGTAAAAGGGTAGGCCAGAAAAGCTGTCCACAAGCATCCCGTCGATGGGAAGCCCGCTGTCCACGGAGGAAAACTCCAATAAGGCTAAAGATCTGCCTGAGAAAATCCAGAACACGACATGAGGACGGGAAGAACCTCTGGCAATACCTATCGTCACCAATTAAGGACATGGTGGAATTACCAGATGTTATCCTGCAAGAGGAGTTTTCTGAGATTGAAAATGTGGGTGAGGAACCCACTCCTACTCTGAAAGAAAATAGCCCATCATGGCAGACTACAACGGAAGACACTGCTGACCCCTTTGATTCCTACATTAATGCAGTCCATGCAACAAATTATAGAGGAGTTCAACAGATGTCAAAGGGCTCAACCTTCGGAATCCTCTACTTCCAGATGCAGGAATGCATCCACAACAACAGGTACCAAGTCACCCGCAATGGGGCAGGCCACCTTAACACGACACCCTTGTCGGTTTCAACCCGGGGCTCTCCCACTAACAGTAGACCCCGGAAACGTAGACTATCTCCGGTGCCACATTACGGGTCCAGGGAGAGGTCACTGTCATGCAGTGCTTCACCAAGAAGGCTCTCACCTCCACTTAGAAGGATTTCACCTCCACCATGGAGAACTTCACCCTCAAGAGATCAAATCTCAGCTGTACCATCCACAGTGTCCGTGTCTGATTGGCAGGATGGCCCAGACACACAGAATGAACCCTAGCGTGACCTGTACAGGGATTTTAGACAGACGAACCAGAGGAAGGATAGATCACGCAGGATACACAACATAGTGAATGGGATGACTATGTAATAGAAAAAAAGCAAAAGCAGGGCTCCCCAGGGGAAGCATCACCTCCTGATGATTGAGTGTCCTTCCACACTATAATTGTCAAGGCAGCAGATCTCTTGCATCGCCAAGTGGCTTCAGAAGAAAAGAAATCGGTGCTCTGAGCACAGAGATAAACGCTGGAGGACAGTCACAATTATCCCGCTGTTGGACACTATTTGGGAATCGGGGGGGGGGGGGATTCTTTCTACCCCTTTATCGATGCCGCCTTAGTCTCACGTCCGGAGGAAAAAATACAAGGCACCGGATACAGCCCCCCTGTGCCTAGGGGGACTTACCAAATACGACTCAGTTATCACAATCACCGTACAAAAGTAGTTAGTGAACCCTTCTTCATCGCTGACGGCACCACCAGACAAAGAAGGCCGCAAACTGGAGGCCATGGGCAGAAAGGTCTTGTTGTTGACATCTCTGTCAGAGTAGCGAATGCATTAGCTATGACAACTGCGTTTGACCGAGAGCTCTGGCTACGTATGTCCAGGCTAGCCAAGCATCTACCAACCGAATTCCAGGAAGCAGCAAAATCGATAATAGCGATCGGAAGCCGCCTCGGATCACATGATCGCAGCTGTGGATGTGGCTGAATCAGGTTTTAGGCAAATGGCTCATGGAACAGTCCTTAGAAGGCAGGCCTGGATGAAGGCGACCAAATTTAGACCAGAGGTACAGGCGCAAATCTTGGGCATGCCTTTTGTTGGACAAGATCTGATTGGCAAAAAGATTGACGACCATTTAAAAGGGATTAAATCCGACACAGACACAGCTAGAGCTATTAGCTCGATAAAGGACAAGGATCACCGCCCCGTTCTGTCTTTTTGCGGCTCATCCGCGAGATATAGGGGATACAACAGGTCGTCTTACAACCAAAGAGTGTCAACCAGCACGTATCAAGGCAATAAATACCAACAATCTACCACCAGATACAACACTCAAGGAGGCAGGCATGGGTCATGCCCCTCGAAGGCCCAATCAATACAAAACTGACAATCCAAGTGCACGCCCCCCTCATCGAATCCCGGTGGGAGGACGAATATGCCAACATTTACACCGTTGGCAAGACATCACATCAGTCAAGTGGGTGTTGCAAGTCATTCGCAATGGGCACATGATCGAGTTCATAGGCCGACCTCCCTCTCTACAACCACAAGTGTGCAGAGTCCATTTGCTGAAACATCTAAAATTGGAAATACACAAGCTGTTACAAAAAGAAGCCATAGAACCAGTACCAACAAACCAAAAGGGAAGAGAGTTCTATTCTCATTTCTTCCTAATCAAGAAAAAGAAGTCAATGGCAGTCGATATTAGACCTAAGAGCCCTAAACGAATTTGTCAAGCGCATCAAATTCAGAATGACGTCCCTTCAAAATGTGCTTCCATGGATAAACAAGGAAGTTTTTCTCGCGAGGCTGGATTTAGACGACTTACTTCCATATCCCCATCCACCCAGCACCCAGTGGTGGGGGACAGAACAAAAGCTGACACAAGGGATGCCGTTTCAAGCACACACTTCAACACTACTACTCAGGACAGACGCATTCATATCCCTCTGGGGAGCGCATCTAGCAGAACTCCAAACAAAGGGCATATGGTCAGCCCAAGAATCTTGGCTCCACATCAACATTCTGGAGCTCAGAGCAATCTGCTGAGTATTGAAAGCTTTCCTACCGGTACAAGCAGGACAGGTGGTCACAATACGAATGGACAATACTACCTCCATGCACTACACTAACGAACAGGGAGGTACAAGGTCAGAGATGCTGTCCAAGGAGGCACAGAAGCTGTGGACATGGGCTTTTCAGCACAAGCTCCAGTTGAGAGCAGAACACCTGCCGGGAAAAGACAATGTCCTAGCGGACAAATTGAGCAGGGATCATTCGTCGTCCCACGAATGGGAATTAGATGACAGAGAAACGCAGCAAATCTTCCGTAGATGGGGTCACCCAGAGATCGATCTCTGCCAACGGTGACGACGCAAAATGCCTTCTCTTCGCCTCCAGGTACCCAGAGACCCGGTCGCTGGGGGACGGGTTCTCACTAACATGGACTGGACGGTTCCTATATGGATTCCTGCCAACCCCGCTGGTAGCACGGGTCTTGCGCATGATGAAAGAGCAACCATGTCAAATGATCCTCATTGCTCCAGAGTGGGCTTGCATGTTTGGCATTTGACCCTCCCTCTCCTATCCCAAGAGGCGCCCTTTTGTCTCAAAACACATCAATGCCTGTTGACGCAGCAGAACAGCAAAGTTCTCCACCACTATCCAGCGAGCTTGTTATGCAAAGCATGGTTCCTGAGTAGCAAAATTAACAAATTGTATATTACCTTCTGAATGTTGGGACATCATTAGAGCATCTAGGGTGCAATCCACCCAGTCAACATATGCCAAAAAATGGATCCGCTTTGCTGCATGCTGTGCAGCGTCACAAAAAGACCCACTTACATCTGTATAGCAAGTGTTACCCTTCTTATTACACCTGGCTAAGACCAGACTTTCCCTATCCTCCATTAAGGTACGCCTTTCAGCCATATCGGCATATATCACAAACCCACTCCAAGTTTTGTTAGTTGCTGATCCAGAGGTCAAAGTTTTCCTCAAGGGGTTACTACGAACGTTCCCACCAACACTCAAACCGATGCCTGCTTGGAGCTTAAACAGTCTTGTCTGCGCTCATGGAGGCGCCTTATAAACCCACCTGTAGATATGAACTACGGTTTCTGTGCTGGAAGGTTGCTTTCTTTTTTTTAACCATTTTTATTTTTTTTCATTTTTTTTTATTTTTTTTTTTCAATGGAGACATAATCAATTACAACATTTGATCATTACAACTTGTTGTTATAAAGCATAGGCCAACTTTCATTTCAGGGTTAACATTACCCGTTGCTGCGTAGATTGTCTCCAATTTCTTCATCTGTCATTTATCATTCCTCCCTCCTCCCCATTGTCCCGTTACAACTTTTGTAACAGTTTTGAAGAGGTAAAAAATATTTTAACTTTCAATAAATGTGCAAGAGTATAACTTTTGATATTATGAGTCCACATTATAATTTCGTTGTCTGTTATTATGCAATAGGTATCTCCCAGTTTTATCGTTTCATTCTTACTTTCTTTCCCCACTCCTTTCCCCGCTACTTCTCATGGAAGGGGGGCCAAGTGGATAAGCGTCTCTGCAGTGTCTAATCTCTTTCTCTGTTCTGATGTTAAGTGATCGACATATTTCTGAGGGTTCGTGGTCGATAGAAGTAGGCTTCCCTGTCTCCAACAAAGTCTCTGAAGGGGGACCATAAAGATAGGTATCTCTGATATGTTTCTGTTCTTATGGCAGTTACCTTCTCCATTGCCATTACTCCCCATAGTTTCATCCACCAGCATGGTGTCGTCGGTCCTTCTAGTGTTTTCCACCTTTGCGCTAATGTTATTTGTGATGTTGATAGTGTGTTATTAGTGTGGTTATATGCCCCGATGCTGCATATATTCCTTTTGCCTCTACTCCCAGCAGGACCACCTTAGGTGATAGTGGTAAGTCTCTGCCAGTAATGTCTTTGATGTGTCCCAGTATCTCCTTCAAGTAGGTAATTACTTTGGGGCATGCCCACCATATGTGGAATAGATCCCCTCTCCCTCCACATTGTCTCCAACAGTTTCGGGGATATTCTGGATTTATTTTGTGTAGTCTGTGGGGGGACATGTACCATCTGTAGCATAATTTATATGCAGCTTCTTTAATTGCTGTACATTTGGAGGATCTGTGAGCTCTTGTCCATATTTGGTCCCATTCTTTTTCTGTTTTTGGTTCTCCTATGTCTTTTTCCCAATTCTCTTTATATTTTAGGTTGTCCGTTGGTTGTGCTCCATCGAGCAGTCTGTAGATTCTAGATATCCCCTTCTTTGGTTCACCTTCTTGCATTGTTAGTTCCAAGCCTGTTAGGTTTCTCGTTCCCGCTCTTTTCACTGAGGGATGGGAGATCCAGTGTCGGACTTGCGTGTGCCTGAACCTTTCATTTTCCCCTAGATCGAATTTCTTTTTTCATTCTAGGAATGGGATTGGGTCGGTGTTTTGGTACATGTCCTGCAGTTGCAAATTGTCCGCGTCTTTCCAGCCTTTCCAGAAACTCTTCTTCAGGCCTGGGGTGAAGTCGATGTTATGTGCTATTGCAGATAGTGGACCCAGTCCTCGTTTGATCTTTTTCATTTGCATGGCTTTGTCCCAGCTATTCAGGGCTGTTTTAGTAGCTCCTAGTAATTTTCCTTCTGCTTCGCGGGTCTTGGGACTCAGTGCTAGGAGCGCTTTTATCGGGTTCTGTGTGGGGGATTGTTCTATGGCTCTCCATCCTTTGGTGTCGTCTGGGTTAGCCCACTGAAGAATGGGGGCCAAGTGCGCTGCCATGATGTATCTGCCTAGGTCTGGGACCCCTAGGCCTCCCAGGAGCGGGGGACGAGTCAGTATGCGTCTCTGTATTCTGGGTCTCTTTTTCGCCCATATGAATTTAAATACTGCGTTTTGAAGTTCTTTTATTATCTGTGGTGGGATCGTTGTGGGTATTGAAATCGTCACGTATAGAAGGCGGGGGAGAAGGGTCATCTTCACCGCTGCTATTCTGGCGAACCACGATAATTCCTGATTATCCCATCTCAGCAGATCCGCTTTTAGTTGTTTCCAGAGAGAGGGGATGTTTGATTTATATAAGTCCTCGAATTTCTTGGCCAGTTGAACTCCCAAGTATTCTAGCGTCTGTTCCTCCCATCTCAGGGGGAATCTTTGCTTCATGCAGTTTATTGTAGTTGCGTCTTCAGTTATGTTTAGTGCCTTTGATTTATTGATGTTGATTGAAAATCCAGATATGGTGGCAAATACTTCCAGTGTCTCCACGGCTTTCGGTAGTGTATTCGTAGTATCTCCCATATAGAGCATCACATCATCAGCATGCAATACTATTTTCTGCGGGGTCTCCTTGATGTGCACTGCTTTTATGTCAGGGTTTCCTCTATCTTGCTGCTAGCGGTTCCAAATATTAGTGGAGATAGGGGGCAGCCCTGGCGCGTACCCCTCCGTATCTCCACTTGGCTTGAGTCGCAGGCATTTATCCCAAATGATGTAGATGGGCGTTGAAAATTTGCCAGGATCATTCTGCTGAATAGTGTTCCGCATCCAAATTTTCCCAGGATCATCTTCAGGTATTCCCGGTCCAAGCTGTCGAAAGCCTGTGAGGCGTCCAGGGCAACTATTGCAAATTTCTGGTTTGTCCGTCTCCCCCATTCGATCACGTCTATGGCTCTTCTGACAATATCTTGGGTGTGTCGTCCCTTGACAAAACCCGCTTGGTCCTCGTGGATAATATCTGGGAGGATCTGCGATAGCCTATTCGCTAGTATCTTTGTGTATAGCTTTGTATCTGTGTTGAGGAGTGCTATCGGGCAGTAACTTGAGCATTCAGTGGGATCTTTGTTTGGTTTCAGGGCAAGGATCGTGGAGGATCTTACCATATCTGAGGAGATCGATCCGGTGTCTCTAATTGTGTTGTTGAGTCGTGTGAGGGGGCCCAGTAGTTGCATACGGAATATTTTGTAGTAGGCATTTCCGAAGCCGTCTGGACCTCGGGTCTTGTTCCTTGGTAGTGAGGAGATAGCCTCATTGATTTCTTGAGCTGTAAATGGCCTCCCCAGGATTTCCGTGTCCTTGTCCGAGATTTGGGGTAGACTCGTGGCCAGCAGGTAGGATTTTTGGTCTGACGCATTTAGATTTGTTCCCTGTAGTAGTTCTTCATGGAATCGGACCATTATTTCTCTTTTCTCTTCCTCTTTTGTGATCTGGTCTCCTTTTTCATTTCTTAAGGCAACTATATAGTTACGGGATTTCTGTTTCTTTAATTTGGCCGCTAGAAATTTATTTGCCTTGCCGCCGTGGACGTAGTATGATTGTTTCGTATTCAGCAACTTCTGTGCCACCGCGTCCGCAGTGTGACTTTCTAGTTGGGCACGAACCTTCTTTAGCTCTCGCCAGGATTTCCGCGGGTCTTGTGATTTTTCTCTGCTTCTTTTAGGGCTAGTTCCATCTTCCGGGTTAGTATTGCTCGTTCCCTACAGTATACTGCTGCTTGGGCCATGAATTCTCCCCAGATTACAGCCTTCCCTGCATCACAGATTGTCTTCCAGTCAACCTCGCCATTGTCATTCTCTTTGAAATAGTTATTTATGGTTTCCTCCATGTATGTTCTAAGTGCTATGTCACGCAGGATCAGTTCGTTGAGTCTCCACGGTGGGCGTTGCTTATTTCCCCCTCTGTCTAGTTCCAGGCTAACTATTACTGGGGCGTGATCCGTAATATATTGTGTTCCAATTTCCACCTTAGTCACTTGGGGGATTAGAGTTGCTGACACCAGGATCATGTCTATTCTGGAGTATCCTCTGTGTACCCCAGAGTAATGAGTGTATTCTCTCGTGTCTCCTTGGAAGAAGCGCCAAGTCTCGATTACTTCTAGCTTCTGAGGAACTTTCCCAGCGCCTGTCTGTTTCTCTGGTCGGCTGCCGTAGGGAGCAGGGTTTTGTCGAGGTTCGGATCCATTATGCAGTTGAAATCCCCTCCTATGATTATTTGACTTCACACCAACTCCCTATTTTCAGTAGGAGATCTGTGATGTATCGGTCTTGCTTGTCATTAGGGGCGTATATCGTCAGGATTGTGTAGGCCTTCCCTTTTATAGTTCCTTTGATTCCCAGGTATCTCCCTTCAGTATCACTAATCATCTGTTGCTTTCGGAAGTTCAGTCCCTTAGCCAGCAGTATTGCGACCCCTTTTGTTTTTGTGTTGCTAGAGGCGAAGTATTGTTGTGGGAATGCCTTGTTACGCATTCTCTTTTCATCCGTTTTCAAGAGGTGGGTTTCTTGAAGGAGCGCTATCTTTGCCGGCATCTTCTCGAGCCTGTTGAGAATCGCACATCGTTTCCTGGGGGAGTACAGTCCTTGTACATTTAGCGATACGATCAATGTATCTGCCATTTTTGTATGTAATGTTTGTTGCTTCCGTCTTTTGGTGTGTCTGGTTTTGGGTTAGTTTGAGGTGGCCCACCTACTGTGGTCAGGTGTTTCCTCGGTTTCTCTTTCAGTTGCTTCTTTATTTAGTGTCTTCTTCAGGGTGTTTCGTTCGTGATATTTGAAGGGACCTGACAGTTTCTTTCCTCTGTTAGGTCTTCTTTTCCTCTCGGATGACCATTCCCATTGGTTATTTTGGCTGCAGGGTGCACTATTTTGTGGACTAGTTTCGGTTTGGCTTTGTTCCTCCTCAATTTGTAGTATTGAAAGGCCTTCTTCGCACGTACTGGTCCTTCTTTGTTTCTCTTTCCAGGGGAAGACTAGTCCAAAGGGGAATGTCCATCTGTATGCGATTTGTTTGGCTTGTAGTGCTTTTGTGACGGTTTGCATAAGCTTCCTTTTATGTAGGGTGATCAGCGGTAGGTCCTGGTACAGTTGGATACGCCCTCCATTGATTGTTAGTTCTTTGTGGGTACGTGCAGCTCTTAAAATGTCTTCTTTCAGACTATAGGAGGTCATGGCGATAAGAACATCCCTAGGTCTTACTCCTGGTTCATTCCTTTTTGGGCCCATTCGGTGGATTCTGTCAAATTCAAATCTCTCTGGGAGGGGCGTCGTTTAGGATGCTGCTAAAGCAGTGTTGTATGGTGTCTCGTAGGTCTTTATCTTGGATCGTCTCTGGGAGGCCCTTGACCCGGATGTTGGATCTTCGCGAGTGATTTTCCAGATCTTCAGTTTGGATCTCTAGGTTATTTGTAGCTCTGGCGACCTGGTCTAGTAGGTTATTGTATTGCTTTGCTTCCTCTGCCATATGTGAGAGTCCATTTTCGAGTGTGTCCACTCTGCCTCCAAGTTCGTCTATTTCCTGTCGTAACTCTTTCAGGGATGTCTTCAGCTCTTCTTTCATTGTTTCTAGTTGGGTCTGGCGTGTGTTTGTTATCCTGGATTCCATGCCCCTGAGGCAGTCAAGTAGTTCTTCCTTATTTATAGCCATATCAGAATTGTTAGGCGTCGTTGGTTCTCCCTGGTCCAGAGGTTCTTGGGGGGCACTTTGTTGTGCTGTGCTCCAGCAGCTTTCTAGTAAACGACTTTGGTTTTTCGCCGGTGTCTTGGATCTTGTTTGAGGGGTTTTTCCTTTAATCCCGGGCATCAGGTTCTCTCCCCGTTGAGACTCCGTGTGGGCCTCCTGATACTTGTTTTCATGGGTCTCTGCTAGGGATAGCTCCGTCTGATTAGGTCTTCTCAGTGGTATTCCGTGTGGTTGGGTTTGTTAGTGTCCCCAAACACCAAGCCGGGCTGATCAATGGGGCACAGAGGGCACCAATCACAACTTGTGGGGTATCCCCAGATAGTCACGTTTTATTTACCGGGGAGAGGGGACCCCGGGCGTGCTTCTGCGTCGGCCCGAGGTGGTGGCGGGGCTCAGTCGGGGGGGTCAGTACCTTCTCGGGTGTTATTGGACTTTAGGAGGGGGCGCACTCCCAGCCTGCCCCCCTGCTCCTTACCTCTCCCCGGTGTTTGCGCTGGTTGGGAGTGTCTCCGCCCCTGCCGCCGGGCGTTTTAAGGCCTGCTGGGTGTCTTTCACTTGCGCTGCGTGGACTGCACTGGTGGTCTCAAGAGTCCAATGTCCAGTTGGGGCAGTAGGCACTCCTCACCTCACTTTTTTTCTCTTTGGGGTTCCGTGTGTAGTGGGTGTCTGGGTAGTGTCCCCAGCCAGGAGGGTCCTTGATGAGTATGGGCAGCACAGGGGCGCCTATGCAGCAGCAGAAGAGGTCCTCCAGTGCAGGATGTTAGGGGCCAGTTGGAGTGGAGCAAGGCAGGGCCCGAACTCCAAGAGGGGGGACGCGGGGTGTGCTGCAACCGGTCCCCAAGCTCCTCACCTGTAGTGAAGAGGCAGAAGTATGGGCCCCACAGCAAGGCAAAGCGCTGATGGCAGCCACCCGCTCCAGAGGTGGCACGGTGCAGGGGGAGTTAGATGGCGGATCCTTATGAGGGCAGCAGGAACTGTGCGTGTGGAGAGCCGCGGGGGAGCACCATCCAGCCCTGCGGGTGTCGCAGGCCGTCGGTCCGGTGGCCCAGGTAGAGAAGGCGCCGGATGGGCAGTGTAGAGATGTCCCGCTCGTGCGAGGCCCCGCACACCAGGCAGAAATTTGTGGAGTGCCGCTCCAGCAGCGGCGTGGTGTGGGTAGAGCAGCCTCCTGGTCACTGTGAGGCCCCGAGGGGCTGCGCATGCAGAGGGCCGTGGGGGGCACCAGCCCGCCTCGCGGATTTGGGAGTTCACCGGCCCAGCATCCGGGTGGTGCAGCCGGCGGCCAGGTAGCACAGGGCTGCTCCGCCCGCGTATTGCCAGGCGAGCTGATGGATGGCCGAGGAGCGTCGCTCTGGCGGGCGCTGGAAGGCGGCCTGACTTCCGCAGCCAGGAGGCGCCTCGGGGTGCGTGGCACTGGTCCCGCAGGGGCAGGGGACAGGGCGGTGATCTCAGGCGGGAGGCCTCTCCAGGTGACCACGGGCAGGGCAGCGGCAGGTCTCGTCCGCGAGACCCCGCAGAGGAGTCCGCACAGCAAGCGGAGGATAGGGTGCCCGTATCTCGGGCCCCAGGCACTGATTCTCCTCCAAACTGCAGGCACACGGAGAGGAGGGTGCCAGCAATCAGACCGTAGCTGGATGGTCGGGAACACTGCGGATGAGCGCCGATATTTGGCGGATAAAGGCAGGCAGAGACGGAGCTCACAAGCTAAGCAGCCATTTTCCGGGCTGCTCAACAGCGCCCCCCCCCGGAAGGTTGCTTTCTTAGTGGCCATTACGTCAGCTAGAAGAATCGGTGATACCCCGGCCCTCTCAACGGAACATCCTTTCACCATATTCCAAAAGGACCGAGTCATTTTCAAAACACACCCTCAATTGTTGCCTAAGGTAGTCTCTGGAACTACCCTCTCTGAGCGTATTGTACTGCCTACATTCTTCTTCAGCGGCTGAGCATGCGCTACACTCCCTAGATCTTGCGCAAGTCCTGAGGTTCTTCATACAGCGAACCAAAGGCTTCCGTACCTCGCCAAGACTTTTTGTGGCATTCACAGATCACACTAAGAAACCGTGCATTTCCAAACAAGGCCTCTCGTGTTGTGTAGCCAACTGCATCAGCCACAACCATCATTCCAAGGGTGATCTGCTCCCTGGCCCATCAACCGCTCACTCCACCAGAGGTAGAGCAGCATCTGCCGCTTTCCACGCAGGAGTGGCAATAAAAGACATATGTAGAGCGGCTACCTGGAGCACGGTCCACACATTCGCCAAGGATTGCTGCTTAGCAGAAGACACCACAGGGAAATCATCGGTCGGACAGGCTGTCCTCCGCCACCTGTTTGTTTAAGGTAAGAGCAGCCTATTTTCTCCCTCCTCCCGTACTGTATATGTAGCTTAAAGGAAGTTGCTATACGCTATTTATGCTGAGGTTTAACCTTCAATGAATCAACAATTATGGCATGCTTCACTGCTTGGTATTCTATTCAAGCATGTGAATCTATGAAATATCCAATGCTGGAGAAGACTTACTTTCCTGTAACAGTATTTCTCCAGCATTGGTATCTTGCATACATTCACATGTGCTCGCCTCCTCCCCTAGGAGGCTGCTTCCGTCTCCAGGCATCCATGAGTTGTAGTTTCTGCAGCTCAAAATATGAAGATGACTGCCTGGGGTGGAGCCTATACCCTGCCACTTCATTGGTTAGTGCCATAAGGACCAAAAGGTCCCCATCACAAATACCACACTTACATGCCACCATATTTACATGCTGCTTCAGGGGAGTGATAACTTCATTGATGAATTCTCCAACCTCGCCTCTGCAATGATCTCCTACTCTAAAATCAACCCGCTCCTCAGAGACTTCTATGTGCCGGAGTTCCAACCAGCAAACACCTTTGCGACTCGCTATTTTCCCTGACCGACGCCCTTGGCCTTAAACCGATCCTACTCCTCCTCATGTGTCAAAGGCCACACTCTTCACCTCCTCTCCTGTTCCTCGTTTGGACTGACCACACCGCAATCCCCCTTCTAATATCACACACACACAAAGCTCCTTTAATATTTTCTTGCTAGACACAATAAGGACAACCTTTGCAATGTCCCCTATTCGATGGAATGTCTTAGCCCTCCTGGATTAATTCAACCACTTAGCCAAAGAACTAGTGGATGCTAACATGCCCCTAACGTCTAGTCACGCCAAAGTCAAACCGTCTGCACACTAGTACACACCTGAGCTCAGATCCTACAAACCCTTGCTTGGATTCCTTTAAAAAGTGGTGGTGCAAGGTATACAGCCCAGAGGATCTCTCATTCCTCAAATCTGCATGCTGTAAGGGAGGCATGGTATCACAAGTAGACACTGACACAAGAGTTGTACGTTTCAAAACCTTTTATTGTTTGATTCAAGGGGGTTGGAAACACTCCTATCTGGCCCTATAACTAAGACGGGAGTAATCTCAACCATTGAATAATAAAGAAACAGTCCTAGTCAGTCTTAGTCAAACAAAGGACTATACTAACAAAAACCTAATGCCTGCCCTCACTCTAATACAAACTAATGTGACATAGGGATATGTATCTAAAAAAGGAAAAATCAGTGTTGAAACAAAATGTCAGAATGGCAATATAAATCAGTATTAATTCTCGTCCCCATGTTGTATAGCACAGAGTTAGATGGATCACTTGATGGATGAACACACTTTGGCTTGCAAACACAGTTAGACGGCTTGCTCTGCCCTCCAGAGCCTTCTTGGCCATTCAAGTCTGAGTCACAAGTTCACAGGTTTAACCTCTCTGGTTCCCATCACCCAAGTCCAGGTCACCCTTCAAGCTTCGACAGAGTTTCAACAAAAGGTTTCTAAGTGTAGTATTTGGTTGCAGTTCACTATAGGTTTCTCCTTGGTTCCCTTCCCCAAGCTTTCTTCACATTCCACACTCTAGGTTCCCCTCAATCGGGCTCAAACCTTTTCTCCTTGGTGGAGTTCCATTCCTGAAGCTTTCTTCACATTCCAAACATGGGCTCTCCTCTGTCCGGTTCGAGCCACCTTTTCGTGTTTTGATTTCGCTGAAGAAGACTTTCGAAGCTGGGATGATTTTTGCTCTCACTTCCACATGACCATTTCGACCCTCCTTTCTTTACTTCCACTTTACATATTTTCATTCAGTTCCAATGTCTCTTGGAAAATGTACTTGCTATGTATGACTTGCTTTTATATCAATTGCTCCTAGATCAAGTCTTTTAAACTTTTCTTTCATGCAGTTTTGTGGTTACTTTCTTTCTCTCGCTTCCCACTGCCTCTAAAGCTTTAAAACATTTCACAGAGACTTTCGATTGGGCAATCTCACTTCACCAGACCACTCTGATACTTTGTATTTCATATTCACAGTTTTTAACAATGCTTCCACTTTCTCTCGCAGCTGTTTGGTGCTCGCATAAACTTCATCCCTCGGATACTGGCAAGCATTTCAATTAAACACGGACCAGACTTTCTATGCTCTCTTCAACTCACCGGTCGTGTTAAGATGCTTTCCGTCTTTCGGGCCTTTGATGTAGGAGTCAAGGTTGTTATTGCTGGATTCCTGCCCCTTCGGTTCAACCTCTCAGTTTGTTGCTCTCCTTCGCCTGGTTCGCCATAGCCCTGGAGGAACTGCTCCTTTTCATACAGCGCCTTGCTCAAAGTGTGTCTAAATGTTCCCCCTTTTAACCATGTGGGGAGAGTTAATAGGTATTAGGTGTGCGTGATCAGTCATCTCCCCATTGGGTGTCTCTTCCCCCATTCCCTGAGATCCCCTCACCAGGTGATCCTCCCGCACTTGTCCACACCCATGATCTGGATCCAAAGGCAATGGCTGAGCCCTGGCCACCTGAGTAAGAGATCCCTGGGGTCTGGGCAGTGAAACACCCTCTGGTTTTTCACAATGCCCAACACAGACAGATGATCTCCAAATCGGCCTACTACACTTCCACCATTGAGTCATCATTTAAAGGGAGCAAAGCCTTATTCAAAGTCGTGAAGCCCTACGCCAAGCGCACATCTGTCCTTGAGGTTCCAGGTTCACAAGAGAAATCTGATAGAATCAATACCTAACAAGATATATATGATCAATGGCCTCATTTAATGTCCCAAAAGCAGATGGAGCCCTGCTATCCATCTTCTCGTCCAGGCACTGCCCTCCTCGACTGACTTCTCCCTCCTCTTTGTGAATCTTTCAGACACTCTTGCTTTCGTTAAACCTACCACTTACACAGACTGCTTCCTCCCAGCCTCCCTCCTTAAAAGACTCACTGGCCCAGCACTCATCACAGTCCTCAGTATTGTGAAAGCTACTCTCAGCGAAGGTGCATTCCCAGACTTGGTGCATTCCCAGACTTGTTAAGACAGGTCTCATATGACGCCCTTCATAAAAATCACGTGTTTGACCCAGTGGACCTAGCCAACTAGAGACCCATCACAAGCCTCCCGTGCAACCCAACTACTTGCAAAATGACCAGCTTGACCTCCTCCATTAAAAAAAAAAAACATTGTTTTACAACAATAACCAAAACAACAACCAACAAAACATAACAATCACTCAGGCACTTCTTAGTGGATTACACCCTGCATCATTATATGTCATGGCGCAATTCCGTGGCCGTGCTCCCTGGTTGATGGCCCCCCTTCCTTTCCCATCCAATCTCATGTCTAGTTTCCTTGTAGTGCCTTGTTTGGGTACTCTGCTCATATGCCTGTCCTCTTATTATTGCTCTTCCGCTCCTCCAGGGTTGTCTGTGCTGCTCTCTTCGCTTTGTACAAGTAGATCCTGTATCAGGGAGTTCCATGCAAGTATCTTATGTCCACTCTCTCCCGCTCCCCTCTGCACCGCCCTTGTCCACACTGCTGTCTCTGCCACCGACCATTTCTTGAGATCTGCCCTCCATGAGCCTACGCTCTGACCCGAGCTAGAGTTCCATGCCATTGCTATGCAGCGCTTTTCCAAAATGCACACTAGATCCTTCTTCTTGGCCAGATGTGTTCTCTGCCTGTCTCCTCTAGGAAAGAGACCTAGCAGGTAAGACTCTGGGGACCATGCTTGCATGTGGATTCCTCCCCCCCCTTACTTTGATTCCCTCCCAAAAAGTCTTTATCATGATTACCAGTGAAGCTTCCTCCCCAAATACAGCACAGAGACTGCAACCATCCAACTGGTGGATGATGCACTGCAAATGACTGACACAGGGGACTCGTGCTTCCTACTCCTCTTGGATCTCTGGATTGCCTTTTACAAAGTCGGCCATGTGAAGCGCCTCGCCCTCCTTGCTGACAGGATGGGCTTCTCTGGAACCATCTTAAAATGGTTTGCGTCCTACCAGCAGGCACCAGGCCATGTAGATGAGCTCATTCAAAATCCACCCATCTCCCAGTCAGTCAATAGTGGTGTCCCCCGATTAGCTTCAATCAATACATGGAACCCTGGGGAACTCTCCTAAAAGAACCCAGCATACCCAACCATCAGTACGCTGATGACACTCCGCTGTACCTTAAAGTTCATTGGCCCCTAGGACATTGCTTGGCTCTACAAATGCTGACTACCATCGAAGCATGAATGTCAAAAAGCCTACCTCAAATTGAACCCCACCAAGACCAATTTAGGCAGCCTCAGAGACGGAACATCACACGGGAAGTGACGTTCCGATACAAGGCAGGGAAGGGGAGGAGTTCAGTATTGTAGGAGATTCGAAATAAAGAAGATGTTTGATTGTACCCGCTGGCTACTGCGTCCATTGCTTGGCTCTACAAATGCCGACTACCATCCAAGCATGAATGTCAAGCCTTCGTCAAATTGAACCCCACCAAGACTGAATCCATCCTCATTCGTCACCCTGCTCAACAACTCGTGTAACAATGGATGGATGACATTTGCCTGGAATGACTGACCGCGCAGCAGTCAAACTCAGCCAAATCCCTGGGCTTCATTGTTGAATTTAGCCCTTCCTTTCAAAAGCACATAGCCAAAAAGATGCAAACAGCGTGGCTACAGAGCTCCACACTCTGAACCATTCATCCCCAACATGACCTCCACACATAGACAAAGCCCTTGTGACGCCACACATTGATGTGGGAAACACCCTCTTCACTGGACTTTCAGCTGTAAAATTGTCCCTCCCCCCCACAAGATAGCCCACCATGCAGCAGACTGCCTCATGACAGGTGCCCATACATTCGACCATATCTCTTCTACAATGTGCAAGCTTCACTGGCTCCCCCTCCCCGCCAGGATGATATTGAAACTGCATATATCACCTACAAAGCAGTCTCAAATGGAGTACCAACATACTTGGTGGCTGAACTCCACACCTCTGGAGGCTCTTGCACCTTACATAGCAAAACCACCAAAAGGTTAGAGGCTAAGCTAGCCCATAAAGAGAAGACTCACAAGCAGTCCTTCTCATGCCATGGCCCATCCATCTAGAACTCCCTCCCCACAGGTGCTTAAAAAGCCCCCACCATCCTCCAGTTCTGCGAAGCACTAAAAGCTTAGCTCTTTTAAACAAAACCTGCTGGGCGAATACAAATCCTGTCCCCAATCTATCGACAGTACTGTGCTATGCTGTATACCATGCCAAGCCCAATGATGGCGCCAAGTGGTCTGCTGCTTGGGAGCTAGGTTCGCACTATAAGCCATAAAATAAGAGTAAAAGGTGGCTATGAAGGTAGCTGTTGCTGGGTGCTGATTGACTCTACATGCTGGTAAGATTCCAAGGGGGCCATTTTACAACCATTGTAAATTGTGCTGTAAGTTACCGGGTAGCTCTGCAATTTTCATCATGTGTATTGGTAAGTGCAAAACAAATTGTAAAGACAGGAGAAATCTCCTTTGCCCCTTTCTTTTACACTTCCTCCTGATGTTTACAACCACGCTTCTGAAGTGGCGTAATGTGAATGAAGGCCTTTTAGGCCTTCCATTCACACCACGTCACATTTTCAATCATTTGTATGGTGGAGCGGAGGAGCGGAACGCAAGTTTTGTTTCCACCTCCTTCCTGCCATACAAATGCTCCAGCATTTGCGCTGGCATCGATTTTCATGCCGGGGCAAATGCTGGCGATCCCTATGGGGTAATCTGCTTTATGCAACAGCATAAAGCAGGTGGACCCCATAGTGTTATATTGTCCATGCTGCCTTCTATGCTTGCATGGCAGACAGGATGTACAGTTACTATTAAACGCTCCCCGACATGAGAGCATGCCGGGCAGTGTTTAGTTGCAATTTTTCATGCTGGCAGCAATTATTCACTTTGCACGGCAGAGTGCAAAAGTACAGGGCAAAAGATGGTGTATGATATATTTTATTTATATCGCGCTCATACACAAGTGTTTCAGAGCGAATACACAAGCCAACTTTTGCCCTGCACATTTGCACTCTGCCGTACAAATAATAGCAAGTTGGTGTCAGTCACCTGGGTAGGACAAAGTGCGAACATACCATGTCCCTGCTGTCAAATTACGATTAGGAGCAACATGAGCTTCTATGACTTTGCGGTGTGTTCTTTAAGTGACCTCTGCCCCAAACGCTTCCTCTGGCCAAGCATGCCCTCCTGTAACTTCATAATATTGCTAGCTATGGCCTTCGTAGCCTCCTTACTTCCTCCTGATGTTTCCAACGATGCTCCTCCTGACCTATCGGCCCCTCTTGTCTCCAAGCTGGGGGTAGATCTCTGTCTTCGGCTGGGGCCACCCTCTGGATCAGTCTCCCAGCCACTCTAAAACTTGAGGCGAACCATCTCCGGTTCCGGAAGCACCTCAAGACCTTCCTCTTTTCTTCTGCCTTCCCTCCCCCTCTCCCCTGCTGATCTGTTCTCTCTTGGCACCATGCACCTGGCCACCCTCTGTCCTTTGGGCCCAGGTACCTGCTCATCCTGCCACCCTCTCGCACTGCCTCCTGGCCACCCCTTGCACTGGGGTCTGTATCTGTACCCATACAGCCCCCCCTTTTTCTTCCTGCACTTATCAGACCTACCCTGTCTGCTGCCTTAAACCTAGCACTTGCAAATTGCTGGCTGCATTACCACTGTTTGTTGCCTTTATTACTTATTTATTGTTATTGATCTGTTTCTCCTCTGCTTCGCACGTTCCACCTCTCCCCCTTCCATGCACTTTTCCCCTCCCCCCCTCTCCCATGCACTTGCGCGTTCTCAATGTCACTGGGCCTAGTAAGATCGCTGTTGTGTTCTCCCCTGTTCCCCTCCCTTGCCGCGCTCTGAAACACTTGTGTACGAGCGCGATAGAAATAAAATATCAATCAATCAACTGCTCTCTCTACTCTTCCTCAAAGCGCCTGTTGCCACGGGCTGGCCCTTTAAAGCAGGGAAGGGGAGGAGTTCAGTATTGTAGGAGATTCGGAATAAAGAAGATGTTTGATTGTACCCGTTAGCTCCTGCGTTTCATTTACGGCAGCATCCGCTGCTATCATCTGGCGACGAGGATCATCCAAGCCAGCGGTCCTCCTTATGGCGCGCTGGTGATCCCACCACGTGGCCGCCGCACGAAGACAGTGATCCCACTGTCCTCCTTGCGTGCAGGTGATCCAAACACACGGCGCTTTCGGAACACAGCAATCCCGCTCCCTGGAGGCCCTCTTTATACAGCCTCCGTATTCCTTGCGCGCGGGTGATCCCACCATGCGGCACCTTCAGTACGCAGCGATCCTGCTGCCCGGAGGCCCTCCTTCAATGGCCTCTGCATTCCAACATCCAGTAACTGCTCGCGGTCACACCCGCGACCGCATACCATCAGCTGCGTGATCCTGCTGCGGCCCCCACCACCAACTGCAGGGGGCCGCTGAAAAAAAATGGGAAAGTGCGCTCCAAGGACACGAAACCAACCCAAGGCCTACTACACCGACAAGCTACACCCACCACCACAAGAAACCCAGCAGCCCACTGAGCAACCAGGGCAGCGCCCACTGCAGCATAGCGCCCAACATCTCTAAGGCTGCACAGCCAACCACCGGCAATCTACAGGTGGGTCACACCTCCCACACAACGCCACCCAGAGACTTGTGACGCAGCAGAACCCACCAAAACAGGAAACCAAGCCGCGAAATCATCACAGAACGGCAGGTTCCCGCCCAAGCACACCATGAGCACATCAGCCGACCAAGCAGGCCAAAGCACGCCACCAGTCGCACCAGCGACGAGATCAACTGCGACGGCATGGCGCATGCCTCCCCCTTTCTCCATGACACCCCAGGCTGACAAAGGGGCAAGATGGGTGGAATGGCTTGAAGACTTCAATAATTTCATAGATGTGACAGGCGAAGAAACCTACCCACGACTGCGCAGCATGTTCATTAACACGGCAGGCACTGAAATAAAAACACTAATCAAAACCATTCGCCCATCAGAACTCACTCACTTTGCAAGCTTAATAACAGCCTTTAAACAAACGGCTTGTCATCGCCCCCAACAGGGATTACGAAAGGTACATATTTAATCAGTGCACGCAACGCATTGAAGAAACAGTTGATGAGTTCATCACAAGACTCAGGATAAAGGGCGCACACTGCCATTTCGATGCATTTTCACTAGACGAAGCCATCCGTTTGAGAGTGATTGAGGGATGTGTCTCACCAGCATTGAAAAAACAGCTACTGAAGAAACTCATCACAATTGAGGAAGTGAGCAAAATGGTCCGGATACTTGAGAGAGTGGACAAGCAAGCCACGCACATGTCCAACACTGCAGCCACTAAGCAAGACAAAGGCGACGTCCAGACAGGCAACGTCAAGAGCGGTGAAAGAACCAGTGGGTTGAGCGGCATAGCCACCCCACGAATGCAGAGACAATGATACAGGTGCGGGATGACGTTCCCCCACGCGGGCTCATATCCTGCCCTTACACAGAAGTGTGGGAACTGTGGCAGGGAAGGACACTTCTAAATTGTGTGCAGAGAAGGGAGACCTTTCCCCACACCCCGCATGACCACTACTCCGTCCTACAGATCTGTTATGACCACTGGGTTTCCCCTTAGAATTGCGCCCAAGATGTCTTGGTTGGTTGCCTATCATTCCTGGTCAAGGAGCAGGGAGAACATTGTGGGTTAATTGTGATTCAGACACTTCCTCATTGCCCAACATGGCTGCCAAATTGCCTTCCCTGCAAAGAGGCTGTGTGGTCTAGTTGTGGTTGCTCTCAGAGTACTTGAGCCCCTCCCCTTTGTTGCTTCGCGTCTTCTCTGCTGTAGCAGTGGACGCTTACCGCGGTCCAGCTTCATCACAAGAAAATCCCCCGTTTCACTGAAATTCTATAGTTAGCAGCCCTGTTCAGTACTAGTTTATTCCTCCGTAGCTCCTTAGGATTAGAGTATTCTCATTGTGCGCATATTCCTGTCATGTTTGTCATTTGGTCTGTGACGAATTCTGGGGTTCTTCTGTGAGAGAGTTTGTCAGGATTGAATCTCTCTCTTTCGCTGTCGGCACACCGCAAGTATTGCTTTTCAAATTACAGAGCTCTCCAGCGTTTGTTGCAATTAGAGGTCATGTGTGTTGCTCATTAAGGCTAGTAGCACGGGGGGGATGAGGAAATGGGCTCCCTCACGGTGTCAAGTATCCTGGCCTTGCGCGGAGGTAGCACGTACACCTGCTTCCCCGTTGGGTATTGGTGCCTGGACTATGACCACCGCAGGCTGCCGCGACCCGCCGGGGAAAGAGGGTTAGGGTCCGCTGGATTGGATGGGTGAGGGGGAGTTAGGGTAACCGGGTTGAATTTAGGGAAGGGAATTGGGTGGGTGAGGATAGGGATGGATAGGGTAGGCAAGGATGAATAGTTCCTAGGCTCCCTCCTGGGTGCCTTCGATGTTTTGTCTCCGCCCACTCGTTCTTACATACATCAAATGGTATTCCTCTAGTGATTTACACTCTAGTCTTGACACGACACACACAACACACACTGAAACCTGTAAACAAGATTCCAAATTGCATAAACCCCCTCGTGTTTCGCATTACTTAGGCATAACCCCCACAATGGATAGCAACTATTCACATTATCGTTAGGAGTCACAACCATAGCAGCACTTAGCTCTGAATGATGCTGGTGATGTGGCGAGAGAGTTCCGCTACAGGCTTGGATTCTAGGACTCTTGATTTTGCAACCAAACGGGAGCGCCGCTACAAAAGAACAAAAGCACGTATGAGTTTTACGTTGCGTACTTGCCAAGTCACACTTCCAGTTCCCACTGAATGCGGGCCAAAGATTTGTGCCGGAGTTCCGACACCCACACACACACTCTTTACTATGATGGGCCTTCGGCCCCGTTAACTAGAAACATCCGAAAACGAGCTTCGTAGTGCTCGTAAAACTCTTTTGAAGTCCGGGGAGGTGAACGAAATAAGGTTCCCTCTCCGGAGCCCCAGCTATGGTTCCCCGCTCAAACAGCCCACAGTCTAGCTCAGCGGAAGGTAAGTGCACTTATCTCTAGCGTTGCGCGGGGCCTGCAGGGGAGGCAGGCGGGGTGTGGCCCCGCGAATCGCTGCCTGCAGGAGCCTCCGGAACATGCGTCTGAGTCCTCCGGTGTTCTCGAGCGCAAGCGATGCTTCCTGGTTCAGTTGTGCGCATGCGCGGAAGCTGGGGCGGTGTCCGGAGCGCAATGCGCATGCGCGGAGGCCGTTTCGGTGTCCTGAAGGGTTCTGGAGGCTCGTGGACACACGAGCCTCCTGGGTAATGTAGTCCTTTGGCGTCCTTGCGCCCCCTGAGGGCTTTATGTCGTACTGCGAGACTCCTCCTGCACATAACACAAAGCAAGGTCCTGAAATACAGGCATTTCTTATGCTTGGACATGTTGACAACATGTTTTACCATTGAACATTGTTTACTTTGAGCACCACCGGTCCCTATTACATGTGGAACCCTGACAGTACTCCCCCCCTCCAGCAGGACCTGGTTTACCCGGATATCTACGGTGAAAGGCTCTCACTAGGCGGGAAGCGTGGACCGCAGTAGCAGGTTCCCACGACTGCTCTTCAGGCCCGTAACCCAACCAATCAATAAGATAATACAGCTTACCATTTTGACGGCGGGAGTCTAAGATGGCCTTTACTTCATATTCCGGGATTCCATCCACAATAGTGGGTGGGGGATTTTTTAGTTGGGCGGACTTTGGAGCTGGTTTCAACAAGGCTATATGAAAGACCGGATGTATGCGCATCTGGGCTGGTAACGTCAGTCGTACTGCTACAGGGTTTATGAGTTTTTCTACAGGAAAGGGCCCTATATATCTTGGTTGGAATTTCCGAGGACCCTGCAACCGGAGATTGCGTGTTGCCAACCACACCTTGTCTCCAATCTTATACACAGGGCCTAATCTTCTCTTTTTATCGGCATATTGTTTGTATTTTTGTTTTGCAGTTGCTAGATTAGCAAGAATACTACGCCATATTTCCTCAAGTTTTTGTCTGTGTGATTGGGCGGCTGGAACCCTGTCTGGAATGGTATGGGGAACAGGCTGAAATCGAGGGTGGTAACCATACGTACCATAAAATGGGGTTGCTTTAGTAGACGCATGTATAGCGTTGTTGTAAGCCAATTCAGCAAGCCAGATCGTATCAGCCCAAGTGGCTTCATTTTCGTAGGTCATGCATCGTATGTACTGCTCGAGGGTCTGGTTCACCCGTTCTGTCTGCCCATCGGTTTCGGGGTGGTAGCTACTGGACAGCTTTAGGTTAATACCTACCGAACTACAAAAGGCTCGCCAGAAACGGGATGTGAACTGTGACCCCCGATCAGACACGATGTGCTGTGGGATGCCATGTAGGCGTACGATGTTCTGAAGAAAGAGGTCCACCAATGTTTTGGCCGTTGGTACCCCTTTACAGGGAATGAAATGTGCTAATTTAGTTAGTGAATCCACCACCACCAGTATGGTGGTTAATCCATGGCATGCTGGCAGATCTACTATTAAATCTAATGATATCGTGTGCCAAGGTACTGGTGGCGTAGGCAGGGGCTGTAATAAACCAGCAGGACGTTGATGGTCAGATTTATTTCTCATACAACATTCACATGTAAGTACATATTGTTGAATATCTTGCTTCATTTTGGGCCACCAGAAGTGACGCATCACGAGTTCACACGTTTTAGCTGTTCCAGGATGCCCCACAAAAGGAGAATCATGACACCATTTAATGGCACGTTGTCGGATGGTAGTGGTTGGAAGATACAAGGCTGTTCCTAGGAAGGGTAATCCGTCTTTAACTGTTCTCCCTATGCTCGGGTCATGCAATTGCGCTAATTCTTGTGCCGTTAGCGCTTTTCGAATATCGTCGAACATGTCATCGACTGTAATACTACCAACGATACGTGCAAGGGGCACGATTGGTTTTGGTTCTTCCTCTTTAATGGTCTCTGGACCAGGTTCTGGATAACGAGACAGGATGTCAGCTTTTTTATTTTCTGTTCCTGGGCGAAATGTCACTATGAAATCAAAGTCAGCAAAATACATCGCCCACCGCAATTGTCTAGGACTTAAGGCCTTAGCAGATCTTAGGAATTGTAGGTTTCTATGATCAGTGAGGATCGTGATGGTGTGTTGTGCGCCCATCAAATAATGGCGCCATTCACTAAATGCTGCTTTAATAGCTAAAAGTTCCCTATCGGCTATTATGTAATTTCTTTCCGCAGGAAGCAAAGAACGAGAGTAGTATGCCACAGGATGTAGCTGCCCAGTATGATCTCGTTGTGATAATATCGCACCCAATGCATAACTGGAGGCGTCGGTTTCCACTACATATGGGCGAGTGGGATCTGGATGGAGTAATATTGGTGCTGTAGTAAATGCTTTCTTCAGGGCCTGGAAACTGGCTTCTGCCTCCTTATCCCACCGAAACACTACCCCTTTTTTCAACAAACGAGTGATTGGCTGCACTTTCGTTGCAAATCCGTCTATAAATCGACGGTAGAAATTGGCAAAGCCTAACACTGATTGCACTTCTTTTACCGAGGTAGGGGACGGCCATTCCGTGATGGACTGCACCTTCTTCTGATCCATTGTCACTCCTTCTGGAGACAAAATAAACCCCAGAAACTCTATTGTGGTTTGGTGGAATTCACACTTTTCCAGTTTAGCATATAACCGATGATCCCTTAAGCGTTGCAAGACCGCTCTCACGTGTTTCTGATGTTCCTCTAGGTTCCGTGAATAGATGAGTATGTCATCTATGTAGACAACTGTAAAAACGTCTAGGTACTCCCGTAGGACCTCATCCAGGAAGTGCTGAAAGGCGGCGGGTGCATTGCAAAGGCCGAATGGCATGACCTGATATTCATAAAGGCCGAATTTTGTTCTGAAGGCAGTCTTCCATTCGTCCCCTTCACGCACCCGCACCAGATGATAGGCACCCCGTAGGTCTAACTTGGTGTATATTTTGGCCTCACGAACTTGGTCCAACAACGTGGGAATCAGAGGTAATGGATATCGGTTCTTTATCGTCATTCGGTTAATTGCTCTGTAGTCTATACAAGTTCTTAAGTCCCCAGTCTTTTTGGGAACGAAGAATAAAGGCGATGATACGGGTGACGTTGAATGACGTATAAAGCCGTTAGCTAGGTTTGTCTTGATATAATCCTTCAGATGTTCATTTTCGGATTCTGTCAGTGCGTAAATGCGACTGCAAGGTAGCGCTGCCCCGGGTTCTAAGTCGATTCTGCAGTCAAAAGGCCTGTGGGGAGGCAAAGTCTCTGCTGCGGTTTTACTGAAGACGTCTCTATAATCCTGGTATTCTACGGGCAAGCCGCTTCCAATACTGCCAATTACATGTCCCTTAACATGGGTTTTGTTGCATTTTTTGGAACAGAAAGCTGAGACGAATTTCACCGTCCCTTGGGACCAATTAACTTCTGGGTTATGAGTCCTCAACCAGGGCAACCCTAGGATAACTCCGAATTGTGGCGCGGCAATGACATC
Source organism: Ambystoma mexicanum (assembly GCF_040938575.1). NCBI lineage: Eukaryota > Metazoa > Chordata > Amphibia > Caudata > Ambystomatidae > Ambystoma > Ambystoma mexicanum. Next base: position 447,628,394 of record NC_090937.1, read on the forward strand.
GAACTGGATTTCTTCCTGGTGTGGTGGGTCGCACTCTAAGTGTACCCATTCAGTTTGCTGTGTAATTAAACCCGACGTCAGTGGCGAACCATCCACCGACTGAACTTCCTCCTTGCGTCCCTTATCCACCAAAGGGATTCCTAATTTAGACACTAATGTTTGATCTATAAAGTTCCCTGTGGCTCCAGAGTCCACCATCAAGGATGCCGAGCACTGTTGATCCCCCCAACGTATGACACCTGGAACTGTAACATGTGTTACTTGTGGTTGCAAGGTATTAGCTAAAAGTCTAGGGGTGTTTTCTGGTGGGCTCGCCCGGGCCACCCTCACTGGCGAGCTTTCTCGTTTCCCGGCAATTCTTTCTTGGGCTTAGTTGGACACTCTCTAACAAAGTGGCCCGACTTCCCACAATAGAGACAGAGTTTTTCTCGTCGTCTCTTGTCCTTCTCCTCTTTGGACAGAGGGCCGCGAACGGTTCCTATTTGCATTGGTTCATCGCTTGTTTTGCTAAGTTTCGATTGCTGCTGTTGGTCTAGCCTAACCACTGGTTTGTTATCCCACTTTCTTCTATCCTGCTTCCTCTCGCTTTGCCTCTGATCAAGCCGTAGTGCTAGGTCTATCATGGAAGAACAAGTATCGGGTTGAGGGTCTACTTGCGCTATAAGGTCTTTTATATCATCATGGAGCCCCTGATAGAAAAGCGCAAGTCGCTTTTCCTGTGGCCAATCGGCTTCCACCGCCAACCGATTAAAGGTGGTAACATATGTCACTAAATCCTTCCCTCCTTGACGCAAGGTAAGCAGCTCCCTGTCTTTTATTAAGGTCGCTGCCCTTCTATTGAATATTTTACCAAACTCTTCAAGGAATCGGTCCCAATCATACAACAGCCCATCGTCCTTGGTAACTAGTGGCGTAGCCCAGGATGCGGCATCTCCACCTAAGTACGAAATGACGAAGGCAGTGCGAGCTTGGGCAGTACGGAAGACTGTAGGTTTCGTAATGAAATGCAACTGGCATTGCATTACGAACTGATCGAACCGTTGGCAATCCCCATGATACCTCTCAGGGGCTGCCAAAGGGAGTGGAGGCTCAGTGGACACCTGGACCTGTACGGGGATAGGTGGGGCATGATCGCTAGGCAAAGGTGTGGCTTGAGCTGCGGCCTGGACAGTAAGCGTATGAACTTGCCCCGCCAGAGAGGCGTAATCCTGCCTAGTGGCATGCAACTCATTCTTTAGATCCTGTAAGGCTGCCAACACAGCCTCCATGGCGACGTGCTACCTGGGCGCGTGATAATACTTGGGCTTGCGCTCCTGTCAAGTATCCTGGCCTTGCGCGGAGGTAGCACGTACACCTGCTTCCCCGTTGGGTATTGGTGCCTGGACTATGACCACCGCAGGCTGCCGCGACCCGCCGGGGAAAGAGGGTTAGGGTCCGCTGGATTGGATGGGTGAGGGGGAGTTAGGGTAACCGGGTTGAATTTAGGGAAGGGAATTGGGTGGGTGAGGATAGGGATGGATAGGGTAGGCAAGGATGAATAGTTCCTAGGCTCCCTCCTGGGTGCCTTCGATGTTTTGTCTCCGCCCACTCGTTCTTACATACATCAAATGGTATTCCTCTAGTGATTTACACTCTAGTCTTGACACGACACACACAACACACACTGAAACCTGTAAACAAGATTCCAAATTGCATAAACCCCCTCGTGTTTCGCATTACTTAGGCATAACCCCCACAATGGATAGCAACTATTCACATTATCGTTAGGAGTCACAACCATAGCAGCACTTAGCTCTGAATGATGCTGGTGATGTGGCGAGAGAGTTCCGCTACAGGCTTGGATTCTAGGACTCTTGATTTTGCAACCAAACGGGAGCGCCGCTACAAAAGAACAAAAGCACGTATGAGTTTTACGTTGCGTACTTGCCAAGTCACACTTCCAGTTCCCACTGAATGCGGGCCAAAGATTTGTGCCGGAGTTCCGACACCCACACACACACTCTTTACTATGATGGGCCTTCGGCCCCGTTAACTAGAAACATCCGAAAACGAGCTTCGTAGTGCTCGTAAAACTCTTTTGAAGTCCGGGGAGGTGAACGAAATAAGGTTCCCTCTCCGGAGCCCCAGCTATGGTTCCCCGCTCAAACAGCCCACAGTCTAGCTCAGCGGAAGGTAAGTGCACTTATCTCTAGCGTTGCGCGGGGCCTGCAGGGGAGGCAGGCGGGGTGTGGCCCCGCGAATCGCTGCCTGCAGGAGCCTCCGGAACATGCGTCTGAGTCCTCCGGTGTTCTCGAGCGCAAGCGATGCTTCCTGGTTCAGTTGTGCGCATGCGCGGAAGCTGGGGCGGTGTCCGGAGCGCAATGCGCATGCGCGGAGGCCGTTTCGGTGTCCTGAAGGGTTCTGGAGGCTCGTGGACACACGAGCCTCCTGGGTAATGTAGTCCTTTGGCGTCCTTGCGCCCCCTGAGGGCTTTATGTCGTACTGCGAGACTCCTCCTGCACATAACACAAAGCAAGGTCCTGAAATACAGGCATTTCTTATGCTTGGACATGTTGACAACATGTTTTACCATTGAACATTGTTTACTTTGAGCACCACCGGTCCCTATTACATGTGGAACCCTGACACACGGCATGGAAACTGGTGATAGCTGAAATGTTTGGAGCAGTATTGGCCCCAGCAGAATCCGGAAGCAGCGAAGCCCTGACACACGGAACAGATACAGAGGGCGAGGAACAAATAGGCTCATAAGGGGGGTGGGGAGTGCAGTGGTTATGTTGTTAAAAGTTTTTATTTATGTTTTGTTGTATTGTTGTTTTGTTTGAATAAAAAATAAAAAAAATAAAAAAAAAATAAAAAAAATGTGTTGCTCAATAGAGATTCGTCACGAGCGCATTTGTTTTTTGAGTGAGCTCTGTTAGAGCGTTTGAGTTTAAGAGTCCGTGTGGGAGAAAAATCCCGGTTTCTGAGGGAAACACGGGGGGTACATTTTTCTGTCACCTTTTCAGTCGCGTTGGCAGACGGACGTATTGCGCTTGTGAAAATACTTCAGCACTGAGGAAAATATTGTTTTTGCAGTTACTGTGCTGTCATCTTGTTACAGGAATGGAAGTTATTATTGTGAACTTCCATGGTTAATGAAGAGCGTTTGTAGGCTGTCCTTTGAGAGATTAGTATAATCTCACCAAGTTGCTTGTTGGCACTCCCATTGCAGTATCACAGGTTGTGGTAGCGCATTCTCCAGTTAGTGGAGAGAGTTTATTTGAAACACCCTTACACACCTTAGGGAATTTTAATAGCATTATTTTTGTTTACTAATTCAGCGCAAGCGGCCCATTGTTGGGGGGGGAGGGGGTTTGACAATTCTCCTTATTCTAATTTACCACTTTCATTTGGCCTTAGTCACGGAAGGATTTCTCCCTCCTTGTCCATGGTAGCAGTTTCCCTTCTACAGAACATGCACCCCTGCGCAGAAGCAGGATGGAGAGCTCATAACATAAGCTAAGGTAAAGAGGGTGACACTAATTAAAGGTAAGGATTTATAGGGATAGAAATTCTACTCTCACACTTCATTACAGAATTTCATTATTCATAGGCTCCTTGTGTATTCCTCAGATTCCAGGGTGCATAGAAGAAGAAACTTAGTAGTGAGAAAGCAACACTCCCCAAGAAGAGTTGTAGTTGTCCTCAGGAGTGGTGTTCCCGCAGAGTCTAAGGTAAGCGTTACAGAACGCGAAGCCGTGCGGAAAAATACTCTGCCTGGACATCATGGGAACTCCAGAGGTAGATCAGTTAACCCAACTTCTGGGAGAACTAAGTGCCGAAGTCCATGCAGCTCTGTCCGAAACCAGTGCTCTTAGAAGAGAACTAGGAGTGAATAGAGAGCGGACAGAGGAACTGGCTCGCCAACTGTTACAGAATCAAGCGGGACAGGTGCCCTTGCCCCAAGGTAATCCCCAGGCTTCCTCTGCTACTTTGCCCCGGTTCCTATCCAAGTGGTCATTCCTGGGAATATTCCCTTAGCACCTCCGGAGCGTTTTACAGGGGACCCAAAAAGGTTTGCAGGGTTCTTTAAACCAGTGCAGATTACATTTCTTGTGCAGACCTGGAGTGTTTCCCACGGACCAATCGAAGGTTGCATTCGTACTGTCTTATCTGGGTGGATATGCAGCTGATTGGTCCATTCCCCTTGTTAATAGGGATGATCCAGTGTTGCAGAACTTTACAGAATTCCAACGAGAGTTAGAAAAACTATTTGCTCGTCACACTCAAGGACAGGCGTTGGACAATGAGCTGCTGTCACTCGATCAGGGCAATCAGGAGTTACTCGCATACGTGGCTACCTTTAACAGGCTGGTGGCAGAAACTAATTGGCCTGCTGAGAAAAGGACAACGTTATTTTATCGTGGATTGCGCAGTGAGTTGGAAGATGTTTTAGCTCAAGTAGTTAATTTGCCTGAAAATATCTCAGGCTTCATAGACCTGACCATACAGTTGGATCATCATTTGCAGGACCGAAGAACGGATCGAGCTCGTCAGGGCAATCAAGCCTTTGTGGTTCGCTCCAGAGAACCAGTGTTGAAATCAGGATCAGATACTCATTCCGAACCCATGCTGTTGGGCGGGATCCGAGGTCCAACTTCCCAAGCAGAGAGAGAGAGAAAAGATGTCAACTGCAGTTGTGCTTATTTTGTGGTAAGGCTGGCCATTTTTTTAGAGATTGTCCAGTGAAACCGGCTAGGAAACCCTTGGGAGGAGTTAACCAGGACAAGAAGGATCAGATGGCGGAAAACTCCAGTGCCCGACAAGTGTAGAGGTCCGCTTGTCGAGCATGGAAAAGGTTGCAGTGACCTCACACTTTGTTTCCTATCATCCATTTTAGTCATGAGACTCCCACCAAAAGGCATGCATTGATTGCATACATTGACAGTGGGGCTATTGGCAATTACATGGATCTACATCTGGCTAGCAAATTGGGATTCTCCTTAAGGGATAAGTTAGAAGCCGAGAATGTTTCCGGGGTGGATGGCACTCCATTGGTGTCAGGTCTCGTAACTCAGTGCACTATCAATCTTATTATGCTTTGCCAGGAAGGACACAGGGAGAGGATCTCTTTTGACCTTATTCGAGCCCCACAATTCTAGATTATTTTGGGAATACCCTGGTTGGAAAGGCACATCCCGCTAATCGATTGGCGTTCCCGAACTCTGACATTTGCCTCAAGGTGTCAGAGTTTGTGTGTTTCAACGGAGGATCCAGTAATAACAGTGCAGCCTGATCCAACTACTAAAATTACCTTAGGTCTTATAGGTTCATTACCAGAAGAGTATCGGAGATTCAGAGACATTTTTCAAGAAGAAAAGCAAGCAGAAGTTTTGCCCCCTCATATACCCTATGATTGTCAAATTGATCTAACTCCTGGAGCTCAGCTTCCGTGCAGTAGAATTTATGCGCTTACCGAGAAAGAAAATGTTCACTTGAGATCCTATCTGGATCAGTACCTGGCTAATGGGTTTATTAGGCCATCCAAGTCACCAGTGGCCTCTCCTCTCTTTTTTTGTCCCCAAAAAAGAAGGCGAGTTGAGGACTTGCATTGACTACAGAGCTCTGAATCAAGTGACTGTGAAGAATCGTTATCCTCTTCCCCTCATCTCGACCTTGCTGGATCAGGTTAAACAGGCACAAATATTCACCAAGCTTGATCTCCGAGGTGCCTATCATCTTATTCGAATTAAGAAAGCAGATCAGTGGAAAACCGCATTTCGAATGCGGTTTGGGCTCTTCGAATACCAAGTAATGCCCTTTGGGCTTTGCAATGCTCCAGCGGCTTTTCAGTCCTTCATGAATGATATCTTCAGAGAATTGTAAGACATCTGTGTAGTAGTCTATGTAGATGACATTCTAATCTTCTCCGCAAACCCTTCGGATCATGTGAAGCATGTAACGTCAGTTCTTCTAACACTCAAGGAAAACTCTCTGTATGTCAAGTTGGAGAAATGTCATTTTCATGTTCCAGAAGTAGAGTGTTTGGGATTCATTCTGTCTGCACACAGAATCAAGATGGACAACAGGAAGGTCGATGCCATTCTTACCTGGCCTGCGCCCACTTCTGTCAAGGGAATGCAAAGTTTTCTTGGATTCGCACATTTTTACCGGTGATTTGTCTCTGATTTCTCTCGTTTGGTTCATACTATCACGTCATTGCTCAGAAAAAACTGAAAATTTGATTGGACTAAAGAGGCAGATGAGGCCTTCAAAAAACTAAAGGAGAGATTTACCGCTGCACCAGTTCTCCAACATCCACGACCTGATCTTCCTTTTGTGGTCGAGACGGATGCCTCGAATGTAGCCATGGGAGCTGTCTTGTCACAGCATAACCCCAACACCCAAGAACTGCACCCCGTGGCCTTTTGGTCAAAGAAATTCTCCTCTGCAGAATTGAACTATACAATTACAGATAAAGAGTTATTGGCAATCAAATGTGCACTTAAAGAATGGAGACATCATCTGCTTGGAGCGAGACACACAGTAACCATCTTCACCGACCATCGAAACTTGCAATATCTACGCTCTGCGAAGGCACAATCCTCTAGACAGTTACGATGGGCCCTCTTTTTTGCAGAATATGACTTTATCATTACCTTCAGACCTGGAGTACGAAATGGGAAGGCTGATGCCCTGTCCCGCATTGGTAAAGGGGAAGATGCATACGTGCCTGTGAATCCTGTGGAGATAATTTCTGGGGAAAAGGTGCTTGGAGTTATGGACACCACAGATGCGACCTTTGAAGAGCAGAGAAATGAGATTAAAACCACCATCTCTAAGGACGAGTTGCTGGAATGGGAGTCAAAGGGAGAACCTTTTACAGTACAGAATGGGTTACCTTTTTATCAGGAACGTCTGTACTTGCCTACGCCCAAACTGCAAGCTCAAGTAGTTGCTAACTATCATGGAACCCTGTTGGAAGGTCATCCGGGAATCACCAAAACATTAGAAAAGGTGAAGAGATCGTACTGGTGGCCCACTTGGTGAAGAGATGTTATTCAATTCCTGAAAACATGTGGTAATTGCGCTCAAAATAAGACCAAAAAAAAGACAACCTGCTGGCCTTCTTCTACCATTGAGTGTGCCACCTGTTCCCTGGCACTCGTTTCGATGGACTTCATTACGGATTTACCTAATTGTGAAGGGTTTGATACCATCTTGGTGGTGGTGGACTTATTCTCAAAAATGGCACATTTCGTAGCATTAAAAGGATTACCTTCAGCATCAGTCTTAGCAAGAACCTTTTTGGAGAACATTGTGAAGCTGCATGGTTTTCCTTCAATAGCGGCTTCTAATTGGGGAAGTCAATTTGTTTCTAAATTCTGGAGGAAATGTTGTGAATTGGCAAAAATAGACGTACGCTTGTCCACCAGTCATCATCCCCAGACTGATGGGCAAACTGAGCGAACTAATCAAACCCTGGAACAGTACCTCAGATGTATGCTACATCAACTTGAAGACACCTGGCTAAATGTGTTGTGGATCGCAGAATATGCATATAATTCTGTACATGCCTCCACTGGACTTAGTCCTTTTTACATCTTGCATGGTCGGCACCCACGAACATCGGTCTATGATCCACCTGAACCCTTGGAGATGCCAGCTGTAAAAACGCCGCACGAAAAAATTACTACAGCCATAGCCCAAGCACGGGAACAATTGTCTTTGGCTAAAGAGTCTCAAAAGAAATTTGCTGACGGCAAAAGATGTGTGGCTCCAGAATATAAGGTGGGAAATTTGGTGTGGCTAGCCACTCGGAATTTGGCTTTAAAAGGGTCTCAAAAATTCCTTCCAAGGTTTTTGGGGCCATTTGCCATTGAGAAAATAATCAATCCAGTAGCTATGAAGCTAACCCTTCCCAAGACTATGAAAATTCACTCAGTATTTCATGTTTCCCTTTTGAACCCAGTGTATCCAAACACTTGAATCCAAGATGCTCCAACCCCTGTGGAAGTAGAGAATGATCAGCTCGAGTATGAAGTCAAGGCAATCTTGGACTCTAGGATTGTGTGCAATAAACTATTCTATTTGGTGGATTGGAAGGGGTACGGTCCTCAGGACAGAACATGGAAACCTCTGGAAAATCTTCATGCCCCTAGATTGTTAAAGGCCTTTCACCGCAATAACCCATGCAAACCAAGGAAAGGGAGTTCCAGTTTAGGAGGGGTTTTGGGGGGGAATACTGTCATGACCACTGGGTTTCCTTTAGAATTGCGCCCAAGATGTCTTGGTTGGTTGCCTATCATTCCTGGTCAAGGAGCAGGGAGAACTTTGTGGGTTAATTGTGATTCAGACACTTCCTCATCGCCCAACATGGCCGCCAAATTGCCTTCCCTGCAAAGAGGCTGTGTGGTCTAGTTGTGGTTGCTCTCAAGTACTTAAGCCCCTCCCCTTTGTTGTTCCGCGCTTCGCGTCTTCTCTGCTGTAGCAGTGGACGCTTACCGCGGTTCGGCTTTATCACAAGAAAATCACAGTCCCCGTTTCACTGAAATTCTATAGTTAGCAGCCCTGTTCAGTACTAGTTTATTCCTCCGTAGCTCCTTAGGATTAGAGTATTCTCATCGTGCCAATGTTCCTGTCATGTTTGTCATTTGGTCTGTGACGAATTCTGGCTTTATTCTGTGAGAGAGTTTGTCAGGATTGAATATCTCTTTCGCTGTCTGCACACCGCAAGTATTGCTTTTCAAATTACAGTGCTCTCCAGCGTTTGTTGCTCAATAGAGATTTGTCACAAGCGCATTTGTTTTTTGAGTGAGTTCTGTTAGAGCGTTTGAGTTTTAGAGTTTGTGTGGGAGAAAAATCACGGTTTCTGAGGGAACAGGGGGGGGATACATTTTTCTGTCACCTTTTCAGTCACGTTGGCAGACGGAGGTATTGCGCTTGTGAAAATACTTCAGCACTGAGGAAAATATTGTTTTTGCAGTTACCGTGCTGTCATCTTGCTACAGGAATGGAAGTTATTATTGTGAACTTCCATGGTTAATGAAGAGCGTTTGTAGGCTGTTCTTTGAGAGATTAGTATAATCTCACCAAGTTGCTTGTTGGCACTCCCGTTGCAGTATCACAGGTTGTGGTAGCGCATTCTCCAGTTAGTGGAGACGGTTTATTTGAAACACCCTTACACACCTTAGGGAATTTTAATAGCATTATTTTTGTTTACTAATTCAGCGCAAGCAGCCCATTGTTGGGGGGTTTGACAATTCTCCTTATTCTAATTTACCAATTTCATTTGGCCACTAGTAACGGAAGGATTTCTCCCTCTTTGTCCATGGTAGCAGTTTCCCGTCTACAGAACATGCACCCCTGCGCAGAAGCAGGATGGAGAGCTCATCATAACATAAGGTAAGGTAAAGAGGGTGACACTAATTAAAGGGAAGGATTTATAGGGATAGTTCTACTCTCACACTTCATTACAGAATTTCATTATTCATAGGCTGCTTGTGTATTCCTCAGATTCCAGGGTGCATAGAAGAAGAAACTTAGTAGTGAGAGAGCAACGCTCCCCAAGAAGAGTTGTAGTTGTCCTCAGGAGTGGTGTTCCCGCAGAGTCTAAGGTAAGCTTTACAAGATCATTCCAGCGGCCTGCACCAAATCAGTTGTACCAAACTCGCCCTTACCAACAGGGACCGCAGAGGTACGTAAGAGTGGTGGAAGAAGTATATCCGGAAGATGACTATCCGCAGTATGAGACTCCGGAACCCAACACACAACTGCGAGATGAGTATGACGGTCCACCGCCGCCAAGACAAGTCTGGTACGCATTGTCGCAAGGCTACCCAGACTACGAGGGGGATCAATATGACCCACACAACCATGACGAGTTTGTGAATCTCTTCATGGATGAAGAAGTGGCACGTGAAGCACCCATCTGAAACCAACAATTCTGCTTCTTAATTGACTCTGGGGCGATGGTAAACATCATTTGCGAGAAGGAGTTCCAACAACTTCACAGAAAACCTATGCTAACTCAGACGATGTCCAAAATATACCAATGGGGTGCCGATAAATACCTGTGCAGCATAGGATCGTTCAAAACACATCTCACATTCGGCGACAAATCTACCACCACCGTCATTCACGTTATCAGAAGCCCCACGAAGGGGAGCCGTCTACTGAGCTACAGAACTGCGTCACACCTAGGCCTGATCAACATACTTGTGCGAGACGGCGACCTCATCAACTCAGCTGAACCCCAAAACCTGCAGCATGCTCAAATATACAACATGGACCAAAGATCTTCCAACACCGCCATCATCACAAAAGACGAAATTCTCAAAGAATTCCCGGACATTTGTCACGGCCTAGGCAGACTGAAAGGCCCACCAGTCAAGCTACATATAGACTCAGAAGTCCACCCGGTCCCACAACACCCACGCAGAGTCAGGTTTCACCTACAGGAAGCGGTCTCAAAGGAACTAAATCAACTTCTGCGAGACGACATTATTGAACCGGCCACTGGGCCAACACCATGGGTATCGCCTCTTGTAATTATCCCGAAGGAAGGTGGACGTCTTAGACGGTGTGTAGATATGAGAGTAGCCAACACCACCATACAATGAGAACGGCACCCGGGTCCCAAAATCGAAGACATGATTGTCCAACTAAACAAAGCAGTACTGTTCTCAAAACTGGACCTCAATCAAAGTTACCACCAGCTCGTGCTTCACCCGGACTCCCGGCCAATCACCACGTTTTCCTCCCATGAAGGGCTATTCCGCTACAAAAGACTAAACTTTGGGATCTCCTCAGCGGCTGAAATATTCCATGAAACAACACGCCAAATCATACGACCCATAAAAGGAACGCTAAATTATAGCGATGACATTTTTGTGTTTGGGAAGACTCGTTAACATGATGACGCCCTCCGAGCTGCCTGCAACGCGATACAAGAGGCTGGGCTAACCTTCAACATAGAGAAATGTCGGTTCAGAAAAGCTAAATTCAAGTTCTTTGCACACATTTTTTCAGCCGATGGGATGACCCCTGACCCCAACAAAGTCTCGACCATCCTCCATCTTGAGAAACCCAGTCAAGCAGCAGATATTAGATCTTTCCTGGGCATGGCGGGATACTGTGCCCGATACTGTCGTGATAAGCTGCTAGGCGCTTGCAGTAACCTGCATTTGCACTAACACACTGAGCTATCTTGTGTGTATTAGAGCCTATTCAAAGCATGGAGGAAAATGCTGACATCAACCAGGCCTCTCGAACTGGGTGAGCCTGCATGCTTGCAAGGGGTTAATTGCAAAGCCCTTTCCTGAAGACATAAAACATCTAGCATTTGCAAGAGGCTCTACGCAGCCCTTGGGAGCCAGGCACAGCTTTGCTCGCCTTCGCTCTGCGAGTTAGGTGCACTGATAAGGCAAGAATGTCAGATCTTCTCAAAACACAGTGCCCGAAGCCTGGGAGCCAAGACTGGCTGTTTACAGTCTTGTAACTTTCCAAGCGAAAACATGTTTTCTGCCCGGAAGGGTGAGCCTAGAATCTTCTCGAAGAGCTGACACGTCATGATGATTGACGTGCAGCTCCTAATAAGAGAACTATACTTGGACCAGGGAAGGGAGGACTCATCCTGGGCTGTTGGAAAGACGCGCGTACCAAGAGGAACAGTGCCTGGATGACCAGCTGTGCACTATCTGGGCCGAGACTCCTAGCATCACATCCCCGCTCTGGTGTAGGACTGTGGGGGCTTGGCCAGTCCTCCCCTCCTCTTCCGAGGAGTGCCGGGCACCTGTAGCGGCGAGGGTCCTGGGTGTGATCAGATCGTACCTTCATCTACATTTTATTAGGAGCGTAAGACCAAATAATTGCATATTCATCTGTGATTGATAATTGGCATTATATAGCTTGCACTTTTATTTCCACATTATTGTAAATTGCTGCTTAGTTCTCATTAGACACTGTAGATAATAAATGCAAGCATCATATATTCTGTGTGATTGGCTTTTTTCTAGACTGAGTTCATTGTGCGTCTTAAACCTTATTTGTGTGGGAAGGTAATTAGGAGTGATTTACTTTGCACAAAGGGCTGAATCCCACGGGGGTGCGGGTACTGTTTATCACTACATTTGGCGCTGTGAGCAGGGTTTACGAGCACAATGCCATTCTGGAAAAAACATGCAAAAGATGAATGCAATGGGGAAGATAGTGCACTCTGTCACATTCCAGGATGGCCGGCATCAAATGCTTGGTCGGGTGTGGCAGATATTTTGCATCGGTACTCAGCACCGAGGGCATGGGACATGCTTGAAAATGATGTTTCCCCGGCGGTAATTAGTAAGTGCTTGGAGAGTTTACCGCTTGAGAAATGCAGAAGGGAGCTAAAGACAGCAGGAAACATAGGCTGGTTATTCCCGCAGGCGCTCAGAAAGGTGCATGAGAATGAATTGCTTAAAGATGCGCAGATTCGCAAATTAACTGATGAGATTTCCCTGCCCCAGGAGCAACAAATCATTATGAGAGAGACCCTTGAATCGTCCGTTAAGGGGGCTGATCAGATGGAGGACAGGTGTGCCTCTTTAGCTGTGCGTGTAGCCACGCACAAGCGCAGACAGCGGCGGGGCAATCCGTCAAAGATAAGGATTCGCGCGCTAATTAGGAAAGATAACTGGGACCCAAATTTATGGTCGGGTGAAGTTAGTGATAGCGAAACTGAGCAAGCATATGACTGGAATGGGCGTGGCTACGAGAGCCATGTAGGAGGACGCGTTCCAGCGGAGCTCCCGAGATCCTGAACAGATCCGGGCAAATCAGTGCAGTACGACTGCTTATTGAATACCGACGATATGCATGCCAGCGTGTGAAGGTGCTACCGAAGTACTGTGAACTTTTGGAGGTCATAGTAGCTACGACGGCTGAGATCGGAGAAGAAAAGTCGAGAGACGCTGAGAACAAAGGGCGACTCAAAATGGCCGACATAGACCTGAGACGGGATTGAAAAGAGTTGCGGGAAGACCTAACCAGGTCAGCGTGCAGTGCGCCCACTCATCATTCGGTAGACCTGCACATCCTCAGAACCATGTCCAGTAAGGCAGTGCGACCTAAGGCGAAACAGCCCACGCTGGATGACTTCACCAAAACGTCCCCGGGCTCGGACGCCACCAAGAATAAGGATGCACCGGCCGTGGGTAGCGCGACGACTTCGAGCTCTAACCAAGAAATCCTAGCAGCGATTGCGGACCTGAGAGCGGCCTGGGAGTCGAAATTAGAACAGGCTGTCTCTGAATTAAAAACGGCATTGGACCTCAAAGTTGGGGAGGTCCAGGAAGACGTCAATCTACTGAGACAAGACGTTAGGGTTCTGGCGGAGCACACAGAGTCCCTAGAAAAAGAAGTTGGCCCGAATACGGCGGACTGTGCCACCCACAAGGCAAAACTGCACGCCCTAATCCAAAGGGTGGGCAACCTGGAAAGTAGAGCGGAGGAGGCGGAAGGACGGGCCCGTCGCAACAATATCCGCATTGTGGGCCTACCGGAGGGGACGGAGGGCCGTGACCCTACTGACTTCGTTGAGACCATGTTGCTGCAAGAGATATCCGGAGGGGCCTTATCCCAAGGCTTCGCAGTGGAGAGAGCACATAGAGCCCTAACGAGGAGGCCGCCTCCTGGAAACCCGCCCAGACCCATCATTGCCAAAATTCTTAACTATCGTGATCGGGAAAGAATATTAGAACATTTTCGAAAAGGAGGCACGATCAAGAGAGGAGCAGCAAACATCACGGCGTATCCGGATTACACCCTAGCTGTGCAGCGGAGCCGCATGAACTTTGGGACTGTGAAACGGAGGCTGAGGGAGGCAGGTTACAAATATATGTTGCTTTACCCTGCAAAACTGAAAGTCATACAGGCGCATAAAACTTTATTTTTCGAGACCCCAGAGGACGCCATGGAGTGGCTCGACGCACAAGGGTGCCCTCAAGAATCGGCGGACCGGCCCCAGAAGGACTCTGAGGAGCTGCGGAAGACGTAAAATGGCGTCGCAAGATGGCGCGACTCATGGACCCTAAGACTTGATTATAGTCGGTTCGGAACCTTCGGTATGGAAGGTCAGTTGGTTGTACTGTTTGCCACAAACATTGAGATTATTATTGAACGGGAGCCCCATGGAGCGATACTCTCTCCCCACAATAGCTTAGGTTAGGTGGCCATTAGGGCGACCTCACCCTACTGGGCTCCGTGCACGGACCGGTGTTTGCGGAACCAGATGTGGGGGTGCCTGAGCTCTTTTGTTGAAGCTGGGCAACAGTTGGGGTGTGTGGTGTTGGGGGGAGGGTGGGAGAGGGAGGGGAAAGGGGGTTGGAGTTTGGTTGTGTGTGTGGTTAGTTTGGGAATGAGCTTATTCGCGGAGTGGCTGCAGTGGGACGCTTTCTGTGTCATGAGAACTGCTGGAGGTTCCCGTAAGAGGGGTGGGAAGACACATAGCTGCCATGGGTGACCTCAAGATTGCCACCTGGAACGTCCGAGGCCTCAATAATTACCTGAAAAGAAATAAAGTCATGTTGTATCTTAAACGACAGAAGATCGACATTGCCCTGCTACAAGAAACGCACCTGGCCCAACATAAACTAGACCTTGTAAAGAAAAAATGGGGGGGTACAGTGGTGGGCTCCCCGTACTCGGCCTATGCCAGAGGTGTGCTGATCTGGGTGGCCCCGCATGTCCCACTCAGAATTGTACGAGAGGAGGTAGACACGGAGGGTAGGCTAGTAATACTGAGGGTACTGATTGAGAACAGAGGACTGAGTATTATTAATACATATGCCCCCAATCAGAATACTGCTGTATACTTCAGGACTCTATGTACACGCCTGGGCCCGTGCGCAGGGGAACCGATCATCTGGGGGGGGACTTTAACTGTGTTCTTGACCCCAAGATAGATAGGTCCGACAGGAAAGTAGACAGGCCCACCCCAGCGGCCAGGGCTCTACGGGTACTATTAGACGACTATGGACTAGAAGATGTCTGGAGATTGAAACACCCCACGGCCTTGCCGTACTCTCATTATTCGGCCCCTCAACAGTTGCACACGAGACTAGATTACTTCTTTGCTACGCCAGAAGTGACGATAACAACTACACAGGTTGAATACAGAGCGAGGGTCCTGTCGGACCATTCGCCCTTGGTGATGGCCTGGCAATATGGCCGCCCTAGCGGGCGGATTCCAACATGGCGCCTTCGGGCGGAGGCGCTCAGAGACCCGGTCTTCAGAGAAGATATTAGAGAGACGATTACAAGGTATTTTGAGGAGAACACGGGCAGTGTGGATTCGGCTGGTACACTTTGGGAGGCCTTCAAGGTGGTAGTGAGGGGCGACGCTATTTCTAAATCAAAGGGCCTTCAGGGGGGGGTTTTAGCTGAGCTGGAGAAAGCGGAGAAAGAATTGGAGCGTGAATGTACCAGAGGGGGAGGGGACACAGACCTAGTACTCGAATTACAACAACGATGCTCAGAGCTTTGGGAGCGGCTTTGTGACCTCAATTACAGGAAATACGTGGAGAGGCAACATGCAGGAGGTGACAAAACTGGTCGCCTACTGGCATGGCTTTATAAGAGAGAAACCCCCAGGGCCCCGGTCATGATGATAGAAAGGGAAGACGGAGAGGAGGCTCACACTCAGGAAGAAGTTAACGCTGCTTTCTTAGATTATTATAAAGCGCTGTATGAGGACAAAGGGGAAGACAATCTGGATAAAATCAGGGACACACTGGAAGATATAGAACTGCCCAGGATTAGTGCAGAGGAAAGGGAGGAGTTAGATGGCCCCATTACGCTAGATGAACTGGAAGAGGTGGTGAAACGGCTGCCTACTTGCAAGACCCCGGGCACTGATGGACTCCCGAGTGAGTTCTACAAAACGTATAGCGCAGAGATACTCCCCCCTATGCTGGAGATGTACAACGAATCATTCGAGGGAGGCCGATTGCCAGACACGCTCAGAGAAGCGCTGATCATACCACTGCCCAAGCCTAACAAGCCGAGACAACACTGTGGATCGTACAGACCGCTGTCGATGTTAAACCAAGACAGTAAGATCCTGACAGCGGTCTTGGCGGATAGGCTGCGCAAGGTCATCGGCAGGCTGATACACTCGGATCAGACAGGTTATGTCCCTGGCAGGAATATAACTCATAATCACAGGCGGCTCCACCGAGTGATAGAAGAAGGGAACAGAAGAGATGAGGAAATGGCAGTGATCTCCCTAGACGCAGTTAAGGCGTTTGATTCGGTGAGGTGGCCATGGCTGTTTGCGGTCCTGAGGGAATATGGGTTTGGGCCAGGCTATATCAGATGGGCGAGACTACTGTATAGCCAGCCTACGGCTAGGGTGCGTACGGGATCAGTGATATCCGATAAGTGGCACCTAAGTAGGGGTACTAGGCAGGGATGTCCTTGGTCCCCGATGTTATACATATTGGCCTTGGAACCCTTAGCGGTATATCTTAGACAGCAATATGACCTGGTGGGCATCGAGGTGGGAGGAAAGAGCCATTTGATATCCTTATATGCCGATGACTTGCTGCTGTACCTAAAGTATCCGGAAGAGAACCTCCAGTATGTTTTGGAGGTCATGCAGAAGTATGCCGAATTGTCCGGCATAGCGGTTAATCCTGACAAGTCGAGCATGTTCCCCCTAGGGTACTATTCGAGGGTCCCCACGGAACGCTTACCGGTATTGCCCGTGCCTTGGGCAGCCGAGTCCTTCCGATACCTCGGAATAGACATATATCACACTGTGGGAAACGAACATCTGCATAACACCGAGGTTGCTGTGGATAAAATCCGTGCGTCTATGCGATTTTGGGAAAAGCTGCCGCTAGCGATGATAGGGCGAGGGGCGTTGCTTAAAATGGTTGTCTTGCCTAGACTGCTGCATTTCTTCAACAACATACCACACTTAATAGCTAGGAAGTTCTTTACCAAACTCGACAGTATGTGTAGGGACTTCCTATGGCACGGCACTCGCAACCGAGTGGCGCTGTGGAAGCTACAAAACTTCTACGATAAAGGAGGGATTAAATTACCACATTTTGAGGCCTATTATGTAGCGAGCCAACTGCAATATGTTACACAGTGGCTCTCTGATGAGGAATCTCCCGAGTCCAGGTTGGTTGGGACAGATTGCACCCCGTTTTATTTGAAGGAGATCATCTGGGTCCCTAGACGAGACTTAAATCTTTGCCCTGGTATGCTGTTACTTGGGTGAAAAATGTGGCGTAGAGCATGCCGGCTACTGGAAAGCCCGGATCCGTGTTCGCCGCAGGTGCCACTGGTTGCCTTGACTGCGGGGGATGGTCAACTTAGAAAATTGATCAGAATGTACTGGGAACCGGTTGGGTTGGCCACGTTAGGAGATATATGGCAAGATGGGGCCATCAAGGATTTTGCAGACTTAGAAGAAGAAGCTGGGTTACATGGGGGCCAATATGTTACATACCTCAGGTTGGTACAGATTATCTGAAAATCTTGGCCTGAGACGGTGTTAGCGGAGGATCCGGACGCCCTGATTGATACAATATATGACATATCGGAGGGCGGACACGAGATCTCCAGATTGTACGAGGTGGTGATGTCCCGAGTGGGAAAGGACTTGACAGACTTGAGACTAGAATGGGAAATGGAGGTGGGGGTTCAGATGACTGATGGGATGTGGGAACGGGCTCTGGGATATCATAAAAAAGTGTCCAGAAATGCTAGATTACAGCAAATCCAACTATATATCACGCACAGAGCGTATTTGACCCCCAAGAGAATAGCTAAGTTTGCGAACTCGGGCAGGCAGGCATGCCCGAAGTGTAACGAGGAGAACGCGGACATGACGCATATGTTCTGGTCCTGCCCAGTAATTGAAGTCTTCTGGGGAGAAGTGTCACAGAAGTTGGCTGACAAAGGGGTCCCGATAAGCATTGACACGACCTGGGCTTGCCTTCTAGGGGGGTTCTCCAGACCAAAGAACACCAGACATCTGGGGAAACTGAGAGACCTAGCGTATATACTCGCTAAGAGGAGGATAGCTATGAACTGGAAGCAATGCTACAAACCTAGGATAGAGATGTGGTGGAGGGATCTCCAAAAATGGGCGGAAGCCGAAACCATGGTCTGGCAAGAGGCATGCAGTAAATGCGGGGAGGAGGATGTGGGCAACCTAGTAGCCTGGAGGTCATTAGTCACTGGTCTGTTTGGGGTACGAGGAGAACCTACTGCCTCGGAGGAGGAAGTCACCCGGCCACACCAGGTCGATACGGAACTACCCTGTGGATGAGCTCTTGGGGGGGAGGGGGGGTAGTGTAGTGTTGTGTTTTGTTAAGTGTTTATTGGTTTATTGTGTATAATGTCACAAGTTTGTTTATACTGTTTTCACTTAAAATAAAATAAAAATATTTAAAAAAAAAAAAAGCATATGACTGGAATGAATCTGTTGGAATTAGGCCTGCTGAATTAGATTGTTCTGATGAAGAGGAGCTGGAATGTGCTCCAAAGAAATGTGTTTATCCAGCGCGGCCGTTAATCACTAACAAGTCAAAAGGCCAAGCTGGCGGTGCAAATATTCAGAATACTAGGATTGTCCGCGATTATACACAGAGTTTTTAGAGATTGCTAAGTTATTTAGACAGAAGCCAGGTGAAGCACTTCTGAGGTGGTACCTTCGGCTCTGGGACACGGGTGCCGATAGTATCTTCTTAACCCCAGAAGAACTGTTAAAGATGGGTTCACTCACTACTAATGTAATGTTGGGACAGATAGTGCGCGGTGCGCTCGGGCAGCAAGGCTCTCATTCCCTGTTTAATTGGCTTCAGACTGCCCTCATGACTTTGTATGGGAGTCCAATGGATATGGAAGAGAGTTGGGGCGGTTGGCAATCACTAACTGAAACAACAGATCAGCTTAGAGAGATGGGTTTACAGTGTGCACTGTACAGTGCAAATTTTGCAGGGCCTGACATGGAGTTGTTTACAGCTGGCATGCGCGCACGTTTGTTAAGAAATGCCCCGATCACATGAAGGGCGCATTGCTTTCATTGCTGGGTCCAGCGCAAGGCAAAGCCATTGGTGAAGTGGCACTTCTGTTAGGGCAATTAGAAGGGCTGGATGTGCGTAAAGCAGCGCGCCTAGTGGCTGCAAACAATGATTCAGAGAAAAAGCGTGGCAAAAATGTAAAGTCTAAAGAGAAAACTGATACTGTTGAGATCACACGCAGACAAATGTGGGTGGACCTGCTAAAAGCGGGAATTCCAAGGGAAGAGATAGACGGTAAACCCACATCTGTGCTGCTTGAGAAATGGAAGAAATTGAAAAAACAGGGATCGGGAAAAACTAAGCCCTCTGCACCCTCTGAAGAGGAGGTGTTGAAGCCCAAAGTGCAAGCAAAAGGTTACCCTGATTTGGCAAAGGACAAGTGGGAGGTCCCAGACCCCATTTTTGATTGAAGGGCTGGCTCTGTCTTTGAGGTACGGTTAATAAAGAGAACTAGTCCCAGAGACAGACACCCTTTTGTGCCACTTACATTGTATTTGGATGAGAAAGTAAAACATGTTTTGGCTCTATTAGACACAGGAGCTGAGGTAACCATTCTGAATGGCAATCCCAGTAAATTATCTGGTCCCAGAGTTTTGGTCAATGGTTATGGGGGAGCAGAAACTGTTGCAAAAGCCTTTAATGTAAAAATGTCAATTGGCGAGGGATTGCCTTTCACAGCAAATGTTTTGATTGCAGATATACCGGAGTACATCCTTGGCATGGATGTGTTGTTGGGCAAAAGTGTGACTACAGATTTAGGCGAATTTGTTTTTGGCAATCGAAAAATCCATGTGAGAGTTGTTAACCCCGTTGTGGTTGGGCATGCCAAATGGCCCCCCTTGCATTTACCTCCTCCTGCTGAGCCAGTGTGCGTGAAACAGTACCGGTTGCCAGGAGGACATAAAGAGATTGGTGAAACTATTGAGTCATTGGTGAAAGCTGGCATAATGAGGCCGGCAGTCAGCCCATTCAACTCGCCGATCTGGCCTGTCCGGCGCCCGGATGGGGCGTGGCGTCTGACGATTGATTACCGCATTTTGAACAAGAAGGTGCCGCCCTTAGCTGCGGCGGTGCCAGACATCATCACCCTGATTTGAAAACCTTACGAGAGAAGTGGGTGAATGGCATGTGGTCCTTGACCTGGCCAATGCATTTTTCTCCATTGATATTGACACTGAATCACAAGACCAATTTGCTATCACTTGGGGAGACAGACAATTTACCTTTACTAAATTGCCCCAGGGGTATGTGCATAGTCCCACTCTGTGTCATGGATTGATTGCCAGAGACTTAAAGATGGTGCAGTTGGATGATGTATTTATTGCTCATTACATTGATGACATCATGCTGACCAGTGCTGAGAAAGAACATGTAGAAAACGCTGCTGAAAAGTTGATCACACACATGCAAAATCGGGGGTGGGCCATAAATCCCAAAAAGGTACAGGGGCCTGCTCAAGAGGTGACATTTCTAGGTGCAATCTGGTCTGGGTCAGTTAAGAAAATTCCCGACCCGGTAATTGATATGGTTCAGCAGATGGCTCCACCAGCAGATAAAAAAGAGGCGAAAAGATTCATTGGGTTAATGGGTTTTTGGAGAAATCACATACCTCATTTAAGCGTGATACTGAAACCCATTTACAAAGTCACCAGAAAGAAACATGACTTTACATGGGGCCTAGAGCAACAGACGTCCTTCCAACAGGCTAAATACGCATTGCAAAATTACATCACGCTGGGGCCCATGACAAAAACTGATCCTTTTGAATTGGAAATTCTTGTCTACAATGACGTGGTTGTGTGGAGCTTGTGGCAAAAGCAAGGACAGAAAAGAGTGCCACAGGGGTTCTGGTCAAGGAAGCTCACAGATCCTATGACAAGATACACTCCGCTTGAGAAACAAGTTGCTGCAGTGTACTGGGCTCTAGTTGAAACTGAAAGAATCACAGGCGAGCAACCAGTGACAATTTGCACAGAAATTCCAATCATGGGCTGGGTGCGTGACACTGCTGCAAGCGGGAAAAGTGGCAGAGCACAAGACGCCACTCATGTCAAATGGAAATGGTATTTACAGCAACGTGCGAAAGCTGATCGCACAGGGGTTTCCAGACTGCAAGAACAAATGCTGGAGGCAGTAGATCTGGAAGCGATGCCTGAACCAAACACCCATGTGGCGTTGCCAAAATCTCCCTTCAAAGTCGCACCCGCCTATGATACATTGACAGAGGAAGAACAAAAGTCTGCATGGTTCAAGGACGGCACCGCAAAGTATGATAAAGGGCAAAGACACTGGCAAGCTGTTGCATTACAGCCCCACCGAGAAACACTGCTAATGAGAGAAGGTGTGGGAGGATCAAGTCAGTATGCTGAACTGCAGGCGGTGGCCTCCGTGATTGAACATGTGAAGGAAACAGACACTGCATACATATACACAGACAGTTGGGCCACATATCAAGGCCTGACACATTGGGCACCGGCATGGAGAAGAGATGGTTGGCAGATCAAGAACACTCCGATCTGGGGAGGGCCAGACATCTGGGAAGAGATGAGGTGCAAAGGTGAGAGGTGCAAAATCTGCATTGGGCATGTCGATGCACACATGCCCCCCGACACCTCACTGGCTGCCCTGTTCAACAATGAAGTGGACCAAATGGCAAAGATTCGCCCAGTGACAACACGGCAAGAAGCTGAGGTGCTGCAAGGGATGGCGGGTTGGGCACACCAAACCTCAGGGCATCCAGGAACTTATCATTGGGCAAAAAAGAGATTACCATGGATCAAGCCAGACAAGCTGCCGCCCAATGTTCCGTGTGCTGTGAAGTGAAGCACTACCCTCTGGAGAGGAAGCCTCAAGGCCCTTTGAGAAGAGGTGAAAGAGCTGCTAGCGTATGGCAAGTTGACTACATTGGCCCTTTACCGCCCGAGAATGGAAAGCATTGTGTTGACCATGGTAGACACATACTCTGGACTGTTATTAGCTTATCCAGCCGCCCATGCAGATCAACGGGCTACCTTGCAAGGCATGGAATACCTCATCAGACACTATGGCATCCCGGATGAAATCCAATCAGACCAAGGCAGCCATTTTGCTGGACACAATGTGCAAGACTGGGCACTAGAGCAAGGCATAAAATGGACACTGCACATCAGCCGGTACCCAGAATCCTCTGCTATGGTGGAACGTAGCAATGGGCTGCTCAAGCAACAAATAAAGAAGCTGACTAAGACTCACACTCTCAAGGGGTGGTCCAAACATCTGGCACAAGCGCTGTTTGAACTGAACAATCATCCACTGGGAAATCGCCAGACACCCTTTGTGAGACTGACAAGTGAGAAAGTGGAATCTACAAAGACTCTTGTTGTGTGGAAAACCGACAAAGAAGCTAAACTGCCTGTGCAAGCCACTGCAGGCAGCATTGGACTTGATCTATCTACCTGTGAAGATGATGTTATACCGGCGGGACAAACCAAATCTATCTCGCTGGGTATTGGCATCAAATTGCCGGCTGGCACTTATGGACGCATTGTTGCACGATCCAGCCTGGCAAAACAAGGCATTGACATATTGGGAGGTGTGATTGATCCTGATTATAGAGGGACTGTTTCGGTACTTTTACATAATGCTGGTGTATCTGCAGTACCATTAACCAAATATGACCGAATTGCACAATTGATTTGTGAACAAGCAGTTGTCCCCCTAGTGGTAGAGAGCAAGCAATCCCCAGACACTACATTGAGGGGGGAAGGAGGCTTTGGTAGCACGGGGAAAAAGGTGTGGGTGCACCATCCTAACAAAAAGCCTGAGGCTGGGGAAGTGTTAAGTCAAGGTGTTGGAAGTACTTATGTTGTACTTTTGCATAATTCTGACATGCCTGTTTATATTCCCGCTACTAGGCTCACACCACGAACGTAGAGCAGTATGAAGGGGATGGGACTTGCCTTGCTGTGGGTGCTCCTGGCCTGCCAAACCAACGCTTTCTCTGTAAAGAATGGGTTGATGCAAGACGCTACATGGACTCTGAGAATCGCATGCACTACACCTGATGCTCCAGTCCTGCGTGATAACTACAACCACACTGTAACCTGTGAGAAAAGCGTTACAAATGAGTATCCACATGGAACTGCAAGAGTTCTAGATTGGCACATTGTCGGACACCTTTTGTCACTAACTCATATGACTGGTGCTTATCAAATCTTAGGCACAAACGTTTCAGTGAATGGATCAAATAATTTATTTGATGTTTCATGTTTCTTTTGCCCCAAGAACTGCAGCGAGTGTACTCGCCAAGATTTTCTGGACTATAACTTGTCCAAATGCCTTTCATACAATTGTGTGTTGAAACAGCCTCTACCAGATGCTAGCATGGTGTTTATATCAAAAACCAATATTGTATATGGTAGGCATCCCAAATGGAGGATGGTGTTTTTCAAATAACACAAAGTAGAAACTGTGAACATGCTAGATTTTCCAGTAGTAAGACAACATTTAAATTGCAGACATGTGATGCACGCTTCTATCATTACAGAGGTACACTTAGACATAGATTTGTCACGGGGCAATGTTTCCTTAGTACTACCAAGCTGCTATAAATGGAGTCAATTTCTATGGCCCATCACCAAATTGCGCGTAGCTAGGGGTTTAGATTCATTGATTGCGGGTGCAGCGGGAGTGGGAACGGGGGCTTTAAATGCTTTTGACATAGAAACTGTGCGCAACAAGTTAGCCACTATGGGTTCCGATGCCAGCGGCGCTATAAAGCTTCTGGCCCAGTGGGGCCCATTGATAAGCCCTACCCTGCGCAACACTGCCACAAGTATTGGCAACCACTGGAAGTGGCAGAATTTCAGCTATGAAGACATTTTCTCTGCCATAGGGCAGGTCAACAAAACTGCTAAAGACACACGATGCATTCTATTGCAAACTTTGCTAAATCAGCAGGTGTTGGCTTTCCGCTCCGAATGGGGGCGACTATCTTCAACCCACTGGCACACAGAGCTACAGTTACCAGCAAACATATGGATTAAGCCGCTTGCTTTTGATTGCCTGAATAACACATGCCATGCGTTAATGCAAGTTAGTAGGACCGCTTATGCTCTAGAAATGTGGTGCCCTTTTATAGTATTGCCTATGAAAATCAATGGTTCCTGGTGGGTTCCGCAAATACGAGGGGAATGGTTAGACAGCCAAAACTACACCATCCACAGTCACACCTGCATGCCCTGGGATCAGGGGTGGGTGTGTCCCCTAACTGGGAGGGTTCCGGACCCATGCATGCATCCCGTAGCAGGGGAGTGCACCTGGATGCAATACCACATTAATGGGACTGACATCGTCCAGATAGATCAGCATAAAGCTTGCGTAGTTACTAATCATTCCTTGCTTGTTAGCAATTATAAGCTATTGGGGAATCCTCAAGTCTTTTGCGTAGATCAAGTTGTGACTATCTTAGACATTGTTACTCATACCTTATATTCTTTAACTCAGTGGTCTCACACTACTCTGTATGCTGAGCTCATGCATTTGCTTAACTGGACTCTATCATATGGGGTGATTACTACCTGGCTTCAAGCTATTAGACAGTTTGCCCAAACTGCTTGGAAAGATTTCCAGATGCTAGCTACCTCGGTTATTTCTGCAGAGTACAAGCTGATAATAGACAGAAACCAATTAATCAAAACTGCTGACCATCTGTAATCAGTTACTACTCACCACTGGTGGGATATATTCACTGGATGGTCTCCCTCCTCCACTAAGCTGCTTAATATAATACTGCACCCATTGCTGTGGTTGCTGATTTCCCTAATATTCATACTTATCGTCTTCATTGGGCTCTTGCGCAGAATGTCTTTCCTTTATACTAGAATGACTGCGCTAGAGAAACGCTTAATCGGCCTACAGCACACTGTACATGCTTCCAAATCGTGGAACTGAGTCAGCATTTTCAGGCCTCACTTCGAAAGGGGTGGAATGTTGTGATAAGCTGCTAGGCGCTTGCAGTAACCTGCATTTGCACTAACCCACTGAGCTATCTTGTGTGTATTAGAGCCTATTCGAAGCGTGGAGGAAAATGCTGACATCAACCAGGCCTCTCAAACTGGGTGAGCCTGCATGCTTGCAAGGGGTTAATTGCGAAGGCCTTTCCTGAAGACATAAAACATCTAGCATTTGCAAGAGGCTCTACGCAGCCCTTGGGAGCCAGGCAAGAATGTCAGATCTTCTCAAAACACAGTGCCCGAAGCCTGGGAGCCAAGACTGGCTGTTTCCAGTCTTGTAACTTTCCAAGCGAAAACATGTTTACTGCCCGGAAGGGTGAGCCTAGAAGCTTCTCGAAGAGCTGACACGTCATGATGATTGACGTGCAGCTCCTAATAAGAGAACTATACTTGGACCAGGGAAGGGAGGACTCATCCTGGGCTGTTGGAAAGACGCGCGTGCCAAGAGGAACAGTGCCTGGACGACCAGCTGTGCACTATCTGGGCCGAGACTCCTAGCATCACATCCCCGCTCTGCTGTAGGACTGTGGGGGCTTGGCCAGTCCTCCCCTCCTCTTCCGAGGAGTGCCGGGCACCTGTAGCGGCGAGGGTCCTGGGTGTGATCAGATCGTACCTTCATCTACATTTTATTAGGAACGTAAGACCAAATAATTGCATATTCATCTGTGATTGATAATTGGCATTATATAGCTTGCACTTTCTATTTCCACATTATTGTAAATTGCTGCTTAGTTCTCATTAGACACTGTAGATAATAAATGCAAGCATCATATATTCTGTGTGATTGGCTTTTTTCCAGACTGAGTTCATCGTGCGTCTTAAACCTTATTTGTGTGGGAAGGTAATTAGGAGTGATTTACTTTGCACAAAGGGCTGGATCCCAGGGAGGGTGCTGGTACTGTTTATCACTACAGATACATACCGCAATTTGCGACCATTACCGAACCCCTAAGACGACAACTGCAAAACATAGTCCCATTTCAGTGGACTGAGGAGTGCCAAGCTGCTTTTGACAACATCAAACACTCCCTCGCGGAAGCCAGGAAACTTGCATATTTCGACCCGGAATGGCACACCGAAATCGTCGATGAGGCCAGCCCGGTGGGCCTGGGTGCGATCCTCGCCCAAACCAGCAGCCAAGACACGCATCCAAGACACGTGGTTGCATATGCCAGTAGAGCCCTGGCTCCCCCGGAATCGGTTACTCTCAGGCAGAGAAAGAAAGCCTAGCAGCCGCTTGGGCCTGCGAACATTTTCATAATTTCATCATTGGCAAGAAGTTCACCCTCATAACCGATCATCAAGCCCTCTTAACCCTCTTTGGTAACCCATGAACGAAAATTCCCCCTAGAATTTAACGGTGGGGAATCTGCTTGCAAGAATACAACTTTGAGATCATCCACAGACCGGGGGGCGAGAACAACCCGGCAGACTACCTATCGCGCCACCCTGTCGGCGTCCCCGCTCCAAGGCCCGGGGACTCGGAATACATCAGCTACGTCACTGCCAACACTTTGCCCCCAGCCATCTCCATTGAAACCGTTGCTGCGGCCTCAGCGGCAGACCCATCAATGGCCCTGGCCATCAGTCTGACAGGAAACAATAAATGGAAAGACTTTCGTAGGGCGGTCCGAACACATCCGGGAGCAAGTCGAGACGAACTTGAGAGGCTTGCCAGAGTGCACACCGAGGTAGCAGTTCAGGACAACTCCATTCTGCCCAAGGGGTGAAAACTAGTAATTCCCAATGCACTAAGAGCAGAGGTCATCAAAACTGCTCATGAAGGCCACAGAGGCGCTGAAAATACAAGTAGACAGCTACGGTGCCACATATGGTTCCCTTTCATGGACGATATGGTCGACCGGTGGGTACGGAACTACACAGCCTGCCAATGCACCGCGAAACCAGAACCCCCAGTGCCACTCAGAGTAACTAAAATTCCAGATCGCCCGTGGGAACGAGTTGCAACAGATTTCTAGGGACCTTTGGAATCGGGAGACTACCTACTACTACTGATTGATGAGCACTCAAGGTTCCCCATCGTGAAACGAGTGAAGTTCACAGCGTTTGCACATGTTGCGGCCACGTTTGATGAGGTTATCAGCGAGTAGGGGATTCCGGACACGATAAAGTCAGACAACGGTCTGCCTTTCAGTGGACACAAATTTGGAGTGTTCGCAAAATACATGGGATTCCAACACCAAAAAGTCACTCCAAGATGGCCCCAGGCCAATGGCATGGTAGAAAGGTTCATGGCTTCCATGCAAAGAGCATGTCTCGAAGGGACTGACCCTCATCAAGCCTTATGCAGAATGTTGAGGGCCTATCGAAACATGCCCCACGAAGCAACTAATAAAACCCCAGCTGAGCTCATGGTGAAATATCAAGTCAGAACGAGAGTCGTCAACAACCCTGAATTAAGGCCAGAACCAGACCAGGAGGTCATCCGAAGAGATGAAGAAAAGAAAGAGCAGGCACGAGAACAGACTGACAAAAGGAGGAGAGCACAAACAAAAGACTTCCAAATAGGAGATGAGGTGTGGGTGCAATAAGCCGTGCACAAAAAGACTGACCCCAATTCTCACCAGAACCGCTTCAAGTCATTGCGGTGAAAGGGACAATGGTAACGGCAGCAAACGATGAAAAAGAGGTGACATGGAACAGCTCACTGTTCAAGCATGTCACGAGAGGAGCGGAGGACATGCCGCCACCCATCGACCCGGACTACGTTGACATTCATCATGAGGAATGGGTTCCCCTTGAACCGCGAGTTCTACGTCAGCCAAATCTTCCAATAGAGGTTGATGGCGAACACAGCCAAGGGTCGCAAGGACAGCCCCAAAGGACAATCAAGAAGCCTCCGAGGTTAGTAGAGGAGTGCTAATCGTTTAGTCAACAGTTAAGTTAATGTTGTTGTAAGGACATTTGTCCGGGGGTGTTGTTGCCGCGGGCTGGCCCTTTTAGGCAGCCTCAGAGAGACGGAACATCACACGGGAAGTGACGTTCCGATGCAAGGCAGGGAAGGGGAGGAGTTCAGTGTTATAGGAGATTCAGAATAAAGAAGACATTTGATTGTACCCGCTGGCTACTGTGTTCATTGCTTGGCTCTACAAATGCCGACTACCATCCAAGCATGAATGTCAAGCCTTCGTCAAATTGAACCCCACCAAGACTGAATCCATCCTCATTCGTCACCCTGCTCAACAACAACTCGTGTAACAATGGATGGATGACATTTGCCTGGAATGACTGACCGCGCAGCAGTCAAACTCAGCCAAATCCCTGGGCTTCATTGTTGAATTTAGCGCTTCCTTTCAAAAGCACATAGCCAAAAAGATGCAAACCGCGTGGCTACATAGCTCCACACTCTGAACCATTCATCCCCCACATGACCTCCACATGTAGACAAAGCCCTTGTGACGCCACACATTGATGTGGGAAACACCCTCTTCACTGGACTTTCAGCTGTAAAATTGTCCCTCCCCCCACAAGATAGCCCACCATACAGCAGACTGCCTCATTACAGGTGCCCATACATTCGACCATATCTCTTCTACACTGTGCAAGCTTCACTGGCTCCCCCTCCCCGCCAGGATGATATTGAAACTGCATATATCACCTACAAAGCAGTCTCAAATGGAGTACCAACATACTTGGTGGCTGAACTCCACACCTCTGGAGGCTCTTGCACCTCACATAGCAAAACCACCAAAAGGTTAGAGGCTAAGCTAGCCCATAAAGAGAAGACTCACACGCAGTCCTTCTTGTGCCATGCCCCATCCATCTAGAACTCCATCCCCAGAGGCCTGTAAAAGCTTAGCTCTTTTAAACAAAACCTGCTGGGCGAATACAAATCCTGCCCCCAATCCATCGACAGCACTGTGCTTCTGTATACCATGCCAAGCCCAATGATGGCGCCAAGTGGTCTGCTGCTTGGGAGCTAGGTTCGCACTATAAGCAATAAAATAAGAGTAAACGGTGGCCATGAAGGTAGCTGTTGCTGGGTGCTAATTGACTCTACATGCCGGTAAGCTTCCAAGGGGGCCATTTTACAAACATTGTAAATTTTGCTTTATGGTACTGGGTAGTTTGCACTAAAGTGTGAAAGGTCAGCTCTGCAATTTTCATCAAGTGTATGGGTAAGTGCAAAACAAATTGTAAAGACAGGAGAAATCTCCTTTGCCCCTTTCTTTTACACTTCCTCCTGATGTTTAAAACCACGCTTCTGAAGTGGCGTAATGTGAATGAAGGCCTTTTAGGCCTTCCATTCACACCACGTCACATTTTCAATCATTTGTATGGCGGAAAGGAGGAGCGGCACGCAGGTTTCGTTTCCACCGCCTCTCTGCCATACAAATGCTCCAGCATTTGCGCTGGCATCGATTTTCATGCCGGGGCAAATGCTGGCGATCCCTATGGGGTAGTCTGCTTTATGCCAAAGCATAAAGCAGGTGGACCCCATAGTGTTATATTGTCCATGCTGCCTGCTATGCTTGCATGGCAGACAGCATGTACAGTTACTATTAAACGCTCCCGACATGAGAGCATGTCGGGCAGTGTTTAGTTGCAATTTTACATGCTGGTAGCAATTATTCACTTTGCACGGCAGAGTGCAAAAGTGCAGGGTAAAAGATGGTGTATGATATATTTTATTTATATCGCGCTGGTACACAAGTGTTTCAGAGCGAGTTCACGGCGAAGAGCCAACTTTTGCCCTGCACATTTGCACTCTGCCGTAGAAATAATAGAAAGTTGACGTCGGCACCTGGCTAGGCCAAAGTGAAAAAGTACCATGTCCCTGCTGTAAAATTGCAATTAGGAGCAACATGAGCTTCTATGACTTTGGGTGTGTGCTTTAAGTGCTTAGATATGTCACTTGCAATCAACTAAGAGAGCTCGTCTGGGCTGGGAAAGGGTTTTGGTGTGTACATACCCCTGCTGTGGACGAGCTGCCTCTGCCTGAAACGCTTCCTTTGGCCAAGCATGCCCTCCTGTAACTTCATAATATTGCTAGCTATGGCCTTCGTAGCCTCCTTACTTCCTCCAGATGTTTGCAACCATGCCCCTCCTGACCTATCGGCCCCTCTTGTCTCCAACTGCTCTCACTCTCTACTCTTCCTCAAAGCTCCTTTCATGATCTCCAACCCATGCCAAACTCCTGCCACCAGCTCATACTCAAAACAGCTACAATACCTAACCGAAACGCTGGGCTTATATCGCTCAATCACCCCTCCCCATGGTTGGGCCTCTTGTGAGCTTCTGTACATGGGAACGTGAATGAGTGAGGGACTGTGTATGACTGTACTTGGGTGATTCACCTATACATGCGTTGGAACATTGCGGCCAGACAAAGCCTGATCTTGGGGTCATACTTCAACTGTTGGTTATTTGGGCCCGGGTGGCAGATCCAGGCCCACTCAACCCACCAGCATCACAATAGGAAACGATCACACTCTTACATGAGCCTCTAGTGGGTGAAGCTGGCATAACATCTCCCTTCCCGCAGCTGAACTGGGTACACCGTTCTGAAAAAGGATACCATTACTTTAGGAGGGACATGCTAATGGGGGCTCTTCCCACCGCTCCCAAATAACTTGAAAGCATGTTCAGGCAATACAAGCAGCTCCAAGTCCAGGTTTGGTGTCAAGATGGGCCAAAAGAAGGGAAATCCACCTCCGGTGGTACGGGACACAAATAAAAAGAAACACAGGGCTCTAACCCAGGTGGTAGAGAGGGCACAATTAGCAAAGGCACACGTTGAAACACAAAGGAATGGTTCAAGAGAAGCATGGAAGTCAGAGTGAAATCACGGTTAGGGGACACCCAGAAGAACAGTCTCAACCAAGTCCAAGCTCGTCTTGTTGATACAAAGTTCAATAACTAATCTGAGTACATTTGAGCAGATCAACTTCCAAGTAAACAGTCCCACTGATGTACCTTACAGGAGGGCGATTACAAAACAAAATACACATATTTTCAGGGTGTAAGCTCCCAGAAGTCTCACACAGCGCAACAGAGGAACAGTGTAGACATTATATTAAATGTGGTATTTTAAATGCCCTAGCTGCCTATGTATGGCCTAAGCGTGTAAACCCAGCAAACCAGATAACCAAAGCATGGGAGAGAAGGTCATGGGGTGGGATACGAGTTCTACACTAGAAACATAGTACAAAAGACATCTAAGCAAGTTCCAGAAGCCTGAAGGAAAATCACCAGTTATTGAAGAGGAAAGTCTTTTAATTCTATCCTGAACAGTAACAGTTTGTAGTACGAAGTTCCAAAGGCAACAAGTTCCAGAGGATACGTGTCGGGACTTGAAAGTAGCGACCAAAGGTTCTCTTTCCTCTGAAGCGTGGGACCTTGGTAATAGCTGATGAGAGGATCTCAAAAACTTAGGCAGTGTGTGCCAGGTGGTCTTATCCTTTGAAAATGCTGCCGCCTGACCATGTAAGATTTTTATAGACCAGCGTCATGGCTTTGAACTCTGCCCACTATAGGGAGCCAATGCAACTTCCTGAGAAACTGTGTGAAATGCGCTTGTGTGGGAGTGTTTGTTAAAAAGCATGCTGCAATATTGAAAATTACTTGTTTATGATGCAGTTGCTTCATAGTTCTATTCAGATAACAAATGGTGTATTTGTCTTAATAGCCTCAGATAATATGTTGATGTTTTAACAATGGCGTTTGCTTGGAGTGCCTTAGACAGAGTGACCAAGTAAGACCCGAAGAGAGTTCACCTCATCTGTCCTTCTGATGCACTCCTGAGACTGGGAGATCTGGGAGTGGGTGCAGCTAATATTAGATCTAGAAAGGCCAGTGTGCAGTAAGAGAAATTCTGTCTTCAATTGATTAAGATTGAGGAAGATCATTTTCATCTCATTTTCAATAACGGGGAAAGGTTTCAGAATTGTAAGCAGGTTCTCATCCGGAGAACCTGTGAGTTTAAAAAATATCTGAGTATCGTCTGCACAGTTTTGAAACGGTTGTGAAACTAATTAATTTACCAATTAAATAAGACTGGGTGAAAGACACAATACCTGGGAAGGGAGGGCCACACTCCATAGTGGCAGAAAAAGATTCAAAAGCTGCAATTTTAAAGTTACTTCAGTTCCGTTTTTCCGCTGGCTTTGCTTCGGATATGGTGCAATTTTTGTCAGTTTCTTGACTGCTGCTTCAAATAATTTTGACACATAAGGGCGGGGTTTAAAATGTGCATGGGTTGTGGTGCCAAGATGTCAATCATGAACCCACACTGCATTTGCATATGGTATCTCGGATTGAACATAAAGCAGCAGATTGCGTTTCCTGTCAGTCGATGACCGGAAAGGAACTGAAGGAAAGAAAGGGGAAACTCGAAGGTAGGCCCCCCCCCCTAAGACTCCATCATCGACACATACAAAAAAAAAAAAGATAGTCTGTCGAGCGAAGTTCAAGGGGTGTGTCTCTGCCGAGAAAAAGTTAAAAAAGAAAATGCTCTGAGCGGTCTCGTCATTCATCATCTTCATCAGGGAAAAAGATCTGAGACAGCATCCAGATCACGGTAGTTGTCCTCGGATTCCTCGTCCGACCGCAAGGTGTCCTACCCAGGTAGGTCAGCCTCTAAAGCTGAGTGGGAGACGTTTCATCTTCAGATGATGAAGATATTTGAGACGGCGGCTCTGGCCCCTTTGATGGAACCGTTGAAGGGCCACGACCGTGTCGCACCTACCAAGTCCGATAAGGTGACCCAAGAGGTTGAAAAGTGTGCATCCTCAAGCCCGGGCCGAAAACCGCTGAGGCCTCGGGTCGAGGAGTGGCCTACTCCTCTTCTCTTGATGACTGGAGTCATGGGTTGAGTCCATCGAAGGCAAAACCTTCCGCATCATAGTCGTCAAAGCCATCAATGTCTTCGGAGGAAATGGAAAAAAGAGCTTTAACCCCTTGCCCAACAAAGATTTTTTTAAGACTCTCTCTTCATTCTATGAGTGAGTCGAGACCTCCGATCAAGACTCACCACCATTTGGACTGGAATATGGGACCCCAAATAGTCCAGAGGCTCTGGTGTGTGAAGACTCCCGAATCTTTATGAAAAGAGTCCAAGTGGTCTAGACACCTCGCCTGATGTAAACATTGCTACTCCTACCCCAGCTGAACATGCTGAGGCATCATGTAGACAGCTAATGAATAGGGTCACGGAATACCTTGGGTTGGGGAGACCTGCTACTGTATATCAGCAGGACGATCTCACAGATATATTGGACAAGGGTCCACAAACAGACCCTATTTTACCTTTCCATTCCACCTTGCAGAGGCGAGTTGTGGCAAACTGGGAGTTGCCTGACACTAACCCATCCGTCAATGAATCCCTGACAAGGAAGTACAAACCATCTAGTATTGACACTGAGCTCCTCTCAAACATCCAACACCTGAGTCTGGTTGTACAAGCTGCCATATCCACATCAGCAGCGTATCCTACTATACCTCCCGATTAGGACGACAAACGTTTTGACACCTTAGCAAAAAGGGTATTTGCGGCCAGTAACATGGCCTTTAAGTCAATTAACACAACTTGGAGAACTGCGCATGCGCACGCAACACATGTGGAGCTAAACACATCGGCTCCCGGCAGCCGCTACATTTATCCTAAACTATATTCCCTTTACGCTAATCAAACTTACCCCAACTGTCCACAAGCAGAAGCGGACCCACCAGAGCAGCCGTCACTGCATCCTGGAGACGAATCGGGCCGGGGGACTCCAGAACCAGCCCGAAGACTGCTGGCAGGTGACCCACAGCCATTGTGGCGTGGGTGGAAGCGACCGCCCACTCCTCCCCCTCCGAGACACTGTGAACGCTGAGGCTCCCAGACGAGGAGACGCGCCGGAGACACGCCGGTGGGCCGGCAAACGAGACCCCACGGTGCTCCACTGGCTCTGTCGGACCGCCAACTGTGGTCCCTCCCACCCGCTCGATCCTGGGGACATCGCAGAGTGCAGGGGCCAGTACAGCCATAGCCATCTACAAACTGCACCCCTCTCGACCCTGGTAGTGCAACTGATATGCGAGGCCCGCCCTCCCTGTAGCCGCGGAAGACCACGAGGGAAACAATTCCCCACATCCTACGTACGGACTTGGGAGCCACTCTGCGTGCTTGCCCGAGGTCCCGGGCCCACACCGCCAGCCATTCCCCTGGTGATCTCCTCCCCCCCGTCAGCGAGACTGCAACGCCCGGGGTCGAGTCGCAGCACGACAAGAAGAGCTGGGTGCTGCACTCCCCTGTTGGTGGACGACACGCCGGCAACGGACCCAACAACAGCAAGGTACATGTGTGTGTGTGATGCGGGGCTTGTCCCGTCTCCCACCCTCCCCCCACGGCTCCTTATATAACCAGACCGGCGGCAGGGCCCAAGGAGCCCGTGAATGGAACTGTATGTTGTGGGGATAAGCACTGGTCAGTGCTACGCCGGTGAACGGAACAGTGGCACGGTCCCACACTAGTGGGGAAGATCATATTGCCCCCCTTCACGAAGCCTCATCCCAACGAGACTGGCAGCCCTGGAAGAGGGGCCTATACCCAAGGGGAACACGCTCCACTGTCCTCGGCACCGCCCTTGCATGGACACACCGTGGGCCCCCCGTGTTGCTGAGGCATAGCAATCTGACCTATGCAAGGTCCCTCCCAGCTTCAACACCTACCCTCCCTGTGCGACAACGTGAGATACCCGGACCTGTAGCCATACCGGGTGTGCCGACCAGGACATGGGAAAGGAAAAGTCTAAAAGGAAGTCAAATAAACCTCTACACAATGGGGGCCCCTCCCCGCCGAGGGACCCAGACTCCAGAAGAGGAAGGTGCCAGTGAAGAGCCCCACAACCCTCCAATCTCTCTGAAAGACCTCATAAAAGCGATTGGGGACTTGAGAACATCACTGGAACTCAAAATTGGGGGCCTATCCACAGAGGTGTCCCTCATTCGCCAGGATTTACGCAACCTGTCGGCTAGAGTCGGTGAAGCGGAACAGAGGGTGTCAGCCACAGAAGACACCATCCACCGGCTGGAACAACAACTCGCTGCAATCACCCAAAAAGTCACCCAGCTGGAATATTGCGCTGAGGGCAGCGAAGGGAGGGCGCGACGTAATAATCTCAGGATTCTTGGGATACCGGAGAAGGAGGAAGGCCCCAGCGCTGAACTTTTCCTTGAAGACTGGCTGGCTCATTTGTATTTGTATTTATTTATTTATATTGCGCACCTTGCCCAGAGGCTTGCGGGCGCATGTTTAGGAGGAAGTTACAATTTACAGAAAGGAGGTTACAGGTTGCAGAAGGGGTGATACAGTATACCGTTACAGGTGATATTAACATAGATAGTAACAACATAGTAGCAGCACACGGTTACAGGAGAAGGGTACAATCTGAGAACAGTTACAGGTAGCAAGATAAGTATACATCAGATCCGTTTAAATTACAGCAGAATCGCTAGGCAGGCGAACCTAGATGCGTTAGGTAAATGAGAGAGCCGGAGTGACAATGTGCAGACAGCCGTGCAGAAACAAGCACTAGCCGCTGAAGGATGCAGGGGTGGAAGGTGAGGTATCTTGTTCTCGTAGCCAATGTTTCGCTTTGGCTTTAAATTCAAGGCAGTGCGGAATGTTCCTTAGGGCGTTAGGAAGTGAGTTCCAAAGCTTGGCAGCAAGGACCGGAAAACTCGACCCTCCCGCCGAGCGTAATTTGAAGCTGGGGATGTCCAATGTGTGAATCTGGGCGGATCTCAAGGGTCTAATGGCTGTGTGTTGCGAGAAGCGTGATACTAAATAGGCAGGAGCTGCATTGTTCTGAGCCTTGTGTGTGAGCACAAGTGATTTGAGTGATATGCGGTGGGAAATGGGTAACCATTGAATGTTGCGTCTAAAATTGGAAATGTGGTTCCGTCTAGGTATGTTGAGTGCTGCCCTTATGGCGTTGTTTTGCGTGACCTGGAGTTTGTCCAGATTTCTTTGGCTGGTCCCAAGGTAGAGGGCGTTACAATAGTCGATTTTGGACAGGATGAGGGTTCTCGCGAGGGTCAGGCAATTGTCCGGAGTCAGGAATGGTCTGCAGGCTGTGATCAATTTGCAGGTGTAAGAGGATGCAGAAACAACTGCATTAGTTTGTCGAATGAGGGACAGTGTGGAATCGAGGTAAATTCCTAGAGTTTTGGTGACATTGGCCACTTTAATGTCATTCCCGTCAATAGTGAAGGATTTATAGTTGGTGTCGAGTTTCGAAAGTTTAGTGGGCCATGTCTTCGCTCCCAAAAAATTATCCAAATTCTTCTCCAAAGAAAGAGCACACAGGGTGCCCACCGATCGACCTAGCCCTGGTGCCCCGCCTAAAACAATGATTGCACACCTGTTGAATTATTGAGACCGCAATGCGATCCTGCAAATGGCAAGCGCCTCCGGCCCAATCACATACAACGGCTACAGGGTCGGGTTCTACCCTGATTACACCAAGGAAGTTCAAAAGGCCTGCCAGAATGGCACGCTCCGAGGAAGTGGTCCGGAAGTGGCTGTCTGCTGACAACGCTGCCCATTGAGAATTTGCATTACAGGACTTTATTTTAAGTTTGACCTTATAAGTACAACTGCAATTCATCTCCAATATAATTTACTAGTCTTTTGAGTAAATATAGACTCTAAATTTATATAATATTCATTTTTTTTGTAGGCCACGCCCCCTTTTTGAAAAAAATCTTTAAAACCACTAGAGCGCGCGCTCCTGTGTGCACGCTCCGAGGAAGTGGTACGGAAGTGGCTGTCTGCTGCTCGCAGCACAGCAGGCTAGGTTTAGTTCTTCCCATATTCCAGAGGAGTCATTGAATGGATAGAACCTTTAACAAACCCTTGAGTCGCATTTGAATCATTTGTATCAAAAGGAGAGACTACGTGCCTACCGCACGGTAAGGTAGAATGTCCTGACAAATTTTTTTTTTTTTTTTTAAAAAGCTGATTACTGCTGATATTTTTGCAGGAGGGACATATACTGTTTGCTACTGGATTGTTTTGCGCTGCTGCACCCGATGGGGAGAGCGTTTCAGGTGCGCAACGCAAGCAGAATATATTTATATTAATTTTGTTTACATCTAGTGGCTTGGTATATTCTACATATATGCAATAGTAGGAAGGTTCTAATTTAAAACGCACTGTTATTTTGTGTCAACTTGAAGTATAGACACCATGGCGAGTAATACTTGCAGCGGAAAACAGAATAAACACACAACCTCTGTGATTAAGGAAGGAGCATTTAAATTCGTAGAGAATCCAATCCTTCCAGTTAAAGATTATGTGGATCCCATTGGGAAATATGCTGATGACAAAAAAGAAGACAACAAAGCTCCATCTAGTTTGCCACAAGTAAGCAGCAATAAACCAACTGCCGAAAAACTAGTTGATGGTGATGGCGTTAGCATTATTGAAGAAGGCAATACCTGTAAAAAAAAAGAAATGCTATCGAATTAAGGAGATGTATGATGGGAAATTGTCTATACAACACAGTTTCTTAAGCGTAAGAAATACTGTCAAACCAGAAGGGCAAGACAATTCACATGACCCCAACATTAATCCCTTATGCAACCACATCTCAGACATCTCCATGATGGGTGCCACTGTTCTGACTGAATTATCCAAACGTGCGCGACTCTCACTAGGCCCATCTACTCCTGTTACATGTAGAAATGGTGCATTCTTACATGTTCATTTACATATTCCCACTGAGAGAGATGTGCATGCAACTAAGTTGCCGATAGATTCTAAAATGGAAGATATTGATTTAACAGCTACCATCAACAATTTCCCAGTTAAAAGCATTTAGGGTGGCTATGTTCCAGTTAGAATCTGATGGGGTGGAGGATAATAAAATTCTATCAAGAAATAATCAAGAAAATGGGGGATGCTCCAGCCCTGTCGATTTAACCTCACCACCTAGGATAACCTATGAGCCTGCACTTAACACATTCATGGGACCATCTCCCGTTGCGTATTCATCAGAAAAGATGGACTCTCAATTTCCTGTTATGAGTAGAATCCTTAATGTATTAGATAAAGGACATGAGTTGACTCACTTGGAAATAAGAGCGCTCAAACAATTTAACATGGAGATCCTGGCAAGTATTAGCAAAATTGAAGGAATGCTATATGGCACATTAAGTAAGGTGCCTCCTACCAACATAGCATCTAAGGTCCTATTTCGAGATTGTGCATCTCAAACAACTTGCCTGGAAGCCACGGTAAAGGGGTCCCAAATAGAAATTGGAAGTTCTGCAGTTATGTGTTTGACTCGATCATTTTCGCAAGCGGTATTAGGACATAAAGACTCGATGCCACTTAGTGAAAATTACTTAATAGTCAAAAGCAAAATCAGCAAGTTGAGCGGTTGACTGGAATTGAGGAGATGCTCAATAAAATCACTAATTACTTAGCATGTTTGTCCAGTCACATAGGTCATACCTTGCATCAAAATAATGAGTCACGTATTGCAACTTTGGGGGATAGTCCCACCGCACTTGTTCAGATGCTTGAATGTAAGCAGAAAGAAGAAGAAGCACTACAAAATGCTAGTGTGGAAAGTGGATCTGACATAGAAGATTTGATTTAGAAAAAAATACCCTTTATGTCCCGCAAGCTGAGGCGCCTACATATAAGGGCTATAAAACGCACCCAAAAGACAAAAAAATCTCCCGTGTCTGCAAAATAAATAAAATATCAAAAAACATTCTAAAGATAATGTTGCTAACGGGGAACTTATAGATGGCCAGATTTTAAAGGAAACTGCAGTAGACTTAGAGCAGCTAAATGCCAAAAGCAAACTTGCTCTAGAGCTTCCTCAATGTAACAAGATCCCAGAGTGTGTCAAAAAAAAGAAAAAAAAGAAAAAAAACAGCTATAAGTACAAACAAACAAATTCCCAAACAACAACGGGATAAACAAAGTGAGAAAAGAGGATGTACGGAAGAAGGAAATTCATTTCTCTCATTTGGGGGTGCAATTAAATCTACTACATGATGAGAAGAAGGCTCTTCAGTATCTGAATTATGTGGTACCTCAGCCCGAGATTACGTTTGGTGCTGCTGATAGGGATGGTGTACCTCCCATTCCGATTTCTGATGCTATTGCCCAACTAGCAACAATTGCATCAAATATAAAGGACTGGTCCTGGATAGGCAATTTAGTAAATGCTGTAACGCACAGTAATTCGGTAAATCTGTCACGGTAGCTGAAACAGCATCCAGGTATTTTCCTGGAATGTATGCGGGTACTGCAATTTCTTTTCAGCACTAATGTCAAATGACATATTTAGCAAACCAGCAA
The DNA here is from genome assembly GCF_040938575.1 of Ambystoma mexicanum. Classification (NCBI taxonomy): domain Eukaryota; kingdom Metazoa; phylum Chordata; class Amphibia; order Caudata; family Ambystomatidae; genus Ambystoma; species Ambystoma mexicanum. Next base: position 447,667,771 of record NC_090937.1, read on the forward strand.
TTATTATGCTGCAGGAGACGATGTTCACTAAACAGATGTCAGTGGACGGATATTGTGTTATATCTAGTCCTGAGAGTAGTTGTGGAAGGGACGCCCCTCTGGTGGCCTTGTAATTTTGATCAATAATAGGATCAACATACACTATATTGAATCATATTCATCAACTAATATTTTGGCTGTAGACATTGAACTAATTCCTGGGAGGAAAGAAATGTTTTTGTTTATAAATATGTATTTCAACCCGCAAACACAGGATGTCGAGGAATCTATGAACACCTTTGATGTAATCTTTGAAAATGCTGTAGTGAATAACAAGTATGAGGGTATAATCATTGGCAGGGACTTTAATGCAGGTTGCTTACGCCATATGCAGGATATGCAAGCACGCGTTGCCTCTTTCAATAAAAAAAAGCTGTTATAACTGGCATGCGATGGAAGGATTTTTTACGGGCTTGGAATATGAGATTTGTAAGACTACACCAAGACACTTTACAGTATATGTGGCATAGGGATAAGAATGTGTCAACAATTGATTTCTTTGTGATATCTGAAAATCTACTAAACTTATGCTCTTTAACCGATTCCACAGATGTGGGTCTGAGTGACCATTGTATTATCTCAATTAAAATAGATCTTCCGTGGATGAGTCTGGAAAATGTTCCCAAATTGGCCCCTATAGAAATAGAGCGTCTATCAGGCACTATTCATTGGAACAAATACTTATGTCTAAAACTGGTGGAAAATCTAACCAGTTTAACTGGATATGACCCCGATGTTGATTACACAGTACAGGATCTCTTTAATATTGACATTTGTAATAATAATATTATACGAGATTCATTAAATCGGCTTTCTGAAAGCCACTTGAGGAAGCAGATATCCCATCCACACCAATATGATACTCGCATAGCAGCGCTGAAAAAACCAAAACACGGTGAATTAAAACATCTTAAAACCCAAAAGCTTGGTCTAGCTGATTATATTGATAACAAAAAGCAAATTCTACGTTTATTTAGTAAGAACTGCAGAAGACACCGCCAACTTCTCCATCTACATGATAATCAAAAAATGATAATACTTATGCAAACATAACACCAAATCTATTTGGCAGATGTTCAATAAGCCCAGACAGAATGTAACAGAAATTGCGTTACCTAATGTAGTTTCTGCTGATAGATGGGAAGCATTAGTTGTTGAAAATTTTAAACTGCCAGTATCCTTTGCAACTAAATCATTTACAGTTAAAAGACTGAATACTATTCCTCGCTTCTATTGGTCAGTTGATGATATCACCTGGGCCATTGGTAAACTTAATTTTTCTATGGCTTCGGGTCCAGATGGCATACCAGCTTGTGCCTTTAAGGCTGATCTGACATTCTGGGCCAAAATATTATTTTTAAAGTTTGAAAACATCTTTATGACGAGGTTCATTCCTCATTCCTGGCATATAGCTATGATTGTGCCCATTTTCAAAAAGGGTAATCCCGTGGACCCAACTAATTATAGGCCTATTGCCTTAATGGACTGTTCATATAAAGTTTTTACTATTCTGCTTCTAAATCATATAGATCAATTTATGGAATCACATGAAACTTTGTCTCAAAATCAAACTGGTTTTCGTAAACAAATGGGAATGTCCATTAACGCGGCCATTTTATCGCATATGCTATACTCTTGCAAAAAAAAAAAAAGCTAACATCTACATGGCATCGCTAAATTTGCGCTCTGCATTCGATTGAGTTATTCGTGATAAGCTTTGGTGCAAATTAAGAAAGTTGGGTTTTCCTGAAAATATCATACAATTACTCGCCCTTTTGCACTCCGAAACATACTTCAAGATAAGAATAAATAGGCAGGGTGACATTACAAACAAGATTCCCACTTGTATTGGGGTGAAGCAGGGCTGCAGCCTTGCTGCTACTCTCTTCAACCTTTACCTGGTTGATATTGAGGAAATCTGGAAAACAGTTTTATGCTATCCAGTGAATCTTGGGCACCTCAGGATTCACTGGCTAGCGTATGCTGATGACATCATAATTTTTGATAAAAATCCCCTTGGGCTCCAAAATAAACTAGAAGCCTTCTCTATATTTGCTAATAAACACAATCTATGCGCAAACGTAGACAAATCTAAGATACTCATTTTATCAGGATCAAAAAAGATTCCACGGTATTCCTGGACTCTTAACAGTCACAAATTGGAGAGAGTTTCCATGATCAAATACTTAGGCTTTGACATTTCAAATGATTTTTCCAAAACACATTGGATTCAAATTATAACAAATAAAGTCAGGCCTTTGGTTTCACTTCTAAAAATAATATATAGGAAATATTGCAAATTTTCATTAAGCCTGGCACTTCAGTTTTACCAGATGAGGATTGAACCTATAATTCTGTACAACCTAGATCTATGTTTGCATAACATTGATGATTTACTAAATTCTGTTCAGGGCCGTATGTGGAAGCAAGTATTGGGCTTGGCCTGTTCAGTTCCTAACGCGTGTATACGTATTGAATTGGGCTTGTCAAGTCTATCCTCTCGTTTTTTGTGGTGACAAATGAACTCGTACGTTAAAATGCTAAGTCCACCCAGAAATTCCATGTATGTTGAGTTTGCGAAAATGTTATTAGATAATCCTGCATCTATTGTAATGTTTAAACAAAGAATTGAATCAGCTCTTCTGCAGATTAACATCACAAAAGAAGATCTAATAGTGAGAGTGGGATATTGTAAAAAAATGTTGTATCAAATGGACTGGGTTGAGTCCCAGGAGAAGGTTGGCACATACCGGTTGTATAAAGAATTTGCTTTTCACTCACATAAAAAATCCCCAAGGCTAATGTACATAGAGTGTTTTCCAGACTTTAAAGTACGGGAAATTTACATGCGTTTCCGCTTAAACCAATTACACTCTAAAGAACGTATTGGTCAATGGTTGCACTTTGAAACAGATACTTGCCACTTTTGTGAGATAGATCCACAAAAAAAAAAAGGCCCGCCAGTCGTTCTACTCAGTTAAGAAGAAACTCCAGTCGTTATCAGTCAAGTACGCCCTGTTCTTCCCGGCACTGCTTAAAGTCCATTACGAGGGCACCAGTCATCTGTTCTCCAACCCCAAAGATGCATGGAATTGGCTTGAAACACGAGTCCTCACTGATTCTAGAGCACGGCGCGCACCGCCTGACTCGCCTGCGCAGAAACCCTGGTCTGGGCGGCCCTTGCCCACTCTGTTCCCGGCAAGTGCGGATGGTGACACCACGCAGCATCTTGCCAACAGCCCCACAGAGAATGGAGGAGGCCTCCGCAACACGGGGGCTAACCTTCAGTGCAGCAACACGGGAACTTTAACATAGCGGCTGCCGCTCATCATGCAGTGTAGGCACTACCCCAGTCCGGGTCATCCCAAAGAAGTTCTTTAGTTAGAAGTTCAATGTTTGGGCGACAGGTGCTCCCAGTTGGGGGGGTAGTACAGGGTGGGGGTAGTTTTAAGGGTGTAAGTAACCAGAATCACAGGATGAGAAGGCATGACACGGACGCATACTGGCATGGAAATCAAACACTGTCTACTGGTGGGGCCAAGGATACCCGAGCTACCCAGTTATCAGTCACACAATCACATGGCAACCTCTGGATGTCTCCCTCTGGTGAATACCTCCGCACACCTCAGAAACACAGGCGACTACCATTAATCCTCCCAGATGCCCCACTATGAGACCCACGCAGATAAAGTAAACACCAGCACGCTCTCCTTATTGTCCTGGAATGTTAACGGCCTCGGCTCCAGCGTGAAACGAAGATTGGTGCTCCAGTATCTCAACCGATACTCACCAGACATAGTTCTCCTCAATGAAACACATCTGATTGGCACGGACAGCAGCTTCTTCAAAGGATCCAATTACCCGCACACCTACCAAGCTGGATTCACAAAAGGCACCAGGGGTACAATGATACTCGTCCATAAACGAGTCCCCCTACAGGTCAGAAAAGTAAGACCCGATCCTCGGGGCCGTTATGTGATACTGCTCGCTGACATCTGGGGTGAGAAATGGGGTCTTGCTGCAATCTATGCCCCCCCCCGCACGCTCACGAAAGAATTGCTGCTGGCTGAGCAGCGGAACTTGCACCTGGAGGAGGAGGCCAGCCTATGGACAATAGGAGGAGATTTCAATTAAGTGATGGATGTCACAGCCGATAGGTCTTATAGGAGACCTGGAAGCCGACCTGCCCCGACATCGTTCTCCGCGTTTGCCGAAGCACTGGGGCTAATAGACACATGGCGCTCACTCCATAGCGATGAGGCCGGCTTTTCCTTTTTCTCCAGCGTGCATAAATCACTCTCAAGAATTGATTATGCCTTCATCCCCCGTAGCACAACCCATAGACTTCTATCAGCTAAATTCCTTGCAAGAGGAATTTCGGACCACTCTCCGCTCATTATAATCATGAAGAATGCCTGCCAACGCCCGGATAGCAACTGGCGCCTGAACACATATCACTTGCGGCTCCCTGAAATCACGGAAGAACTTGAGAAAAAGACTGCAGAATACTTCGAAATAAACGAAGGCTCAGTGGAATGCCCGATCTCGATTTGGGAGGCATATAAAATGGTCCTCCGAGGAGAACCTATCTCGGTGGTATCCGCCTACCGGAAACGACATGCCCAAAAGGTCAGGGAGGCAGAAGCGCAAGTACAAGAATGCGAACGACAAATCCTAGCACATAACACTCAAGAGGCAAAGGAAGCCCTGGTCACGGCACAGGAAGCCCTCAGCAACATAGCTCTGGACAACGCACAAATGGCCCATCATCTGGTCCGGAGTCAAATCTATAAACAAGGTGACAAAGCAAATAAAACCCTGGCCTGGTTGGAGAAAGGTGAACAAAGCAGAGGACAGGTGCGTGCTATCAGATCTCCGGAGTGAACGTTGCTGACGGAAGATTCTGACATAGTGGAAACATTTGCCGCCTACTATAAAAAACTCTATACTCCACCTAACGGACACACCACACTCGAGCCCTCTTGCTATCTCGACCGGATTGAGATCCCGAAACTCTCACAACAGCAAACAGACCTCCTGAACACAGAAATCACTGAGAATGAAATACAAGAGGCGCTCGCACAGCTCCAACCTGGGAAAACTCTGGGCCCCAACAACTTCCCAACAGAAACTTGGAAATGCCTTGGTGGCACACTATCGACTCATATGCACCGCATGTTCCTACGAAGTAAAGAACAAGGTGCACTCCCCCCAGACATCAGGAGGGCGTGCATAGTTGTCTTACATAAAACCAGAAAACCCCCAGAGGAATGCGCCTCCTACCGTCCCATTTCACTGATCAACCGAGAAGCTAAGGTCTTCGCCAGAGCACTTGCTAATAGACTACTAAAGGTGATTGAGACACTCGTCCACCCAGATCAATGTGGATTTATGCCCAATAAATCCACTCGCATGAACCTACGTAGAATTCAACTTGCCCTGAGCAGAGCCGCAGAAATACCATCACCACTGGCCCTCCTGGCGGTGGACTTTGAGAAGGCATTTGACTCTGTGGGGTGGGACGCCTTATGGGCAATCATGGCCAGAATGAACCTTGGGCAAACATTCATATCATGGGTCAAACTCCTCTACGCATTTCCGGAGGCCACTGTGAGGGTGAACGGCAGGTCCTCCAAACCATTCCCTCTGGGCCGAGGTACTAGGCAGGGGTGCCCCCTGTCTCCACTTCTCTTCCTCCTCGCCATTGAACCAGTAGCAATAGAACTCAGATCAAACATAAATTGGTCTGGATTTGCCTGGCTGGGGGGAGGGGAGGATCGACTTTCGCTCTATGCAGATTGCCTCCTTATATACCTCAGCAACCCGAGTACCTCATGCCCGACAGTCTCCCTTATCCTTAAGGAATACCAAAACCTTGCAGGCCTAAAGGTGAACAAGGCCAAAACCATTTACTTCCCGATCCAGGGAGGCGAGTCTGCGATTCCAGAGACTTGCCCCTACCATGTCTATATCAGGGAATTTAAATATCTGGGCATACGGCTTGACCCGACACTAGAGCGGTTCCTCCAACTCAACCTTCAGCCCGTATTAGAGCAGTTTAATAGAGATGTCTCCCATTGGCAATCACTCCCTCTATCGCTAATGGGCAGGGCAGCACTGTTCAAGATGATGACCGTCCCCAGACTCCTATATGTTCTCCAAAATGCCCCGCTTACTATCCCCCAGGAAACTTTCACACTCATTGATAGGAATCTCTACACGCTGCTATGGGGAGGGAAGCAACCCAGAATTGCCCTTAGTACGCTCCGAAGATCGGTATGGGAGGGAGGCATCGGTCTACCCTGTATACGCACGTATTATCTAGCGGCACAGATAGGGGTGGTAAATGATTGGTTACATGCAGACCCCACACTGCCACACATCCGTATTGAAATGGAGACCATATCCCCAATGCCCCCACTACAGGTCTTGTATGCCACCAACAACCAACTCCCGACGCTACCAAAAATAACACACCATATTCGCCGCGCCTAGCGAAACGCACACAAACTGGTTGGCTGGAAAGGGAAGCCAACACTATCCCAACCCATATGGCATAATGCATACCTCCCAGAAATAGTGAAAATTGCCTCTTTTGAACACTGGGGAGCAAAAGGGATAAACACACTAGCGCACGTGATCCAAGGGGGTCGCCTCCTAAGCTTTGATGCCATGCAAGAGCAATTTGGCTTAGCACCTATGGACCAGTTTCGACACGCGCAACTGGCTCACGCCATTCGCACCCAGTTCCCAGACACAACAACTATACCCCCCTGCTCTCCCATTGAGACCAATGTTCTCCCGCAACAAATTCTCTCCAAGGTCACCTCTACCCTCTATCAGGCCCTCAACTCCTTCGGGCCACACAACTAGATAGGCTTAAGGAAAGGTGGGAAAGAGACTTAGGTGAACTGGAACCAGAAGACTGGATAGACGCATTAATGTCCCCCAGAGAGATTGGGATAGAAGCCAAGCTCAGGCTAATACAACTTAGAATCCTCCACCGCTCTTCCTACTCTCGCACGGCCATGGCCAGGTGGGGGGGACCAAGGATGGGACATGCATTAGATGCAAGAGCGAGCCGGCCACATTCTACCATATGATCTGGGACTGACAAGTGTTACAAGTCTTCTGGGGGGACTGCATCAATACGATCTCCACTGTTCTCGCGACGCCAATTCCTAAAGACCCCAAAATGACACTTCTGGGCATCTGGGGAGAAGTGGACCAGACAAAGTACGAAAAAATGTTTCTGGTGGTCGCGCTGGGGGCGGGCAAAAGGCTTATTGCTGCTAACTGGAGCTCTGCAAACACACTGAACCCAAACGCTGGAGCAATGAACTAAACAGATGTGCTGCTTCGGAGCGCCGAATCTATAACGCGCAGGGTTGCCCCCGTAAATTTAAAAAGATATGGGGTAAATGGCTCGATGCTCGTTCTCTTGAACAGGTCCTGGAACATCTCTGCATCACCTGCCACACTCTCCACAGACTGAGCTTCTCCCGCAACTTCAAGAAGTCCCACACAATACCTTCCCCACCTTCTCAGAAGCTCCAATTCATCGGAGCGGTCCTGGGTTTTTCCTCTGGGAAAGCCTTGCCACTGAGGTGAGGGCTCAACACATTCAGGAGATTGTCGCCAAGTTCCAGAATGCCCAGCGTCTTCCAGCCTTGGATTTTCTGAGGTTGCTCAGCCTCATAGCATCCTGCAATTTTCTGGTGCCAGAGGCTCATCTGAGAATGAGATCCCTCTAGTGGGCCCTCAGGTCCCAGTGGTCTCAATTTTCAGGCAAGATGTCAAACCTACTTCAGGTTCTGAGCAGAGTCGCACAGGATCTTCTGCGGTGGGCCTGCAAGGACAACATTCTGAAAAGGGGAACCTCTTTGGCAACCATGGCCAGAGATAACGATTGTTGCGGACAGCTCCCTCATGCGTTGGGTAGCCCACACTAACGATCTGACCATCAGCCGTCATTGGTCTCCAAGCTACACATCAACCTTTTGGAGCTGAGGGAAATCAGACTAGCGCTGAAGGCCTTCCTGCCCTCTGTACAGGGAAAGAATGTCCTGATAATGACAGACAACACAGTGGCCATGTACTACCTCAACAAGCGAGCAGGTGTGGAGTCCCTACCACTGTGCAGAGAGGCAATGCAGCTCTGGTTCTGGGCACTTCAAGAAGGAGTCTCCCTGTTGGCAGTTCACGTAGTCAGGGAGGAGAACAAGGCAGCAGACACTCTCTGCAGACAGAGCAGAGTCTCCCATGAGTGGGAAACTAGCTCAGGAAGTCCTTCACGAGATCTTCACCCTTGCATGGTCAAATGACCAGGCACGAAAGGTGTTCCAGTGTTAACAGAAAGTCTAAACTGTTTTGCTTCAGGGAATTTCCTCAGAGAGGAGCTCTAGGAGGAGCTCTAGGAGACGTGTTAGTAGTAGACTGGGAGTTTCCGCTCCTGCACGTGTTCACTCTGTCTCTGTCATTCCTCATGTTATTAGGAGGTTGAGGAAGTTCGGGAAATCCATGATCCTGATTGCTCTGGATTGGGCAAGGAGGACGTGGTACCTGGACTTTCTAGACATGTCCATCTGCCCTCCAATATGTCTTCTGCAAAGAGAGGACCTTCTCTCGGAAGACAGAGGTTGGGTTCTCCATCCAGAGGTTAAGACTCTCAACCTTCACGCCTGGTTTCTCCAGAGGTTGAGATATAAGGATTGGGAGCTCCCGGAAGATGTGATGAAGGTTTTGCTCTCGGCCAGAAGGCCAGCAATGGAATCTCTGTATTACTGTTGTTGGAATAAGTTGTCAGATGTATTTTGTTGATAGTATGTGGATAAATGAATGATGGTGAGAATGACTGGAGTGTTGGATGTAGTTTAAATTGCGTATTTGCACAGCACAAGACAGTTTTCTGACACCACAGGACTTTATAGGGCCTAGTTTCTGCTCATAAACTGTATTAAATTACTGTCTGATACCACTTTGCGCTGTCTCTTTAGCGTTGAGTAGATAATTAAATCGGATACTTGCATATTGTGAATTTATCATATCCATACTGTTATGCTAAAATCTACCCCAACCTACTTTTAACATTTGTAATTATTATGTGACGATTTGTATACGAATGAAATTTTGTATTTCATGACTGATTTGAATCTGCTTCATAAATGTAATTGACAAAAGAAGCATCTGCTGTCATGGAACACTGGTAAAGTTTAGGCAACCACCTGGCAACAATAGAAAGTATTGCCCTTTTAACCCTTTTTGTTTGTTTCTAAAGGTGATGTACCTTAATAAGGGTCGCTTAGAAGTGGGCTACCCACTCCCTCAACCTCTTGTAGTTTTTGTTGGTTGGAATAAGTTCTGCAGCTGGTACAGAAATAAAAATGTGGACTGATTTCTGTGTGACACACCTATGGTGTTATCTTTCTTGCTGCTTCTAGCCAATCTGGGGCTCCAGATTGGCACCGTGAAAGGATACTTGGCAGCGCTATCCATTTTCGGGCGCACGCCTGAACAGGCATCTTATTTCAAAATAGCTATTGTGCAATACTTGAAATGGCTCACTAATGTGTTCCTTCTAGTCTCCTTTGTGGTTCATGTTTGGGATTTAAACTTGGTTCTGAAATACATTATGTGCGCTCCTTTTGAGCCTCTTCATTCTTGTCCTTTAAGGGTGTTCACATTGAAGACAGTTTTCCTTACAACCATAACATCGGCAAGCAGAGTTAGCGAATTGCAGGTTCTGTCGTGCAAACCGACGTTTATACATTCTGTAAGGAGAAAGTCGTTTTGAGAGTCTGGTCCACTTTTCTCCCAAAGGTGGTTTTAGTGTTTCACCTTTCTCAGAAAATAGTTCTACCAACCTTTTAACCTCCACCTCACCCTGGTAAGGAGGAGGAGGAGGAGAGACTTCACCGCCTCGACCCCATCGACATCTCTTGAATGGCAGAGGTGAGGCAAGACGACCAGTTTGTTGGGTACACTGGTCACAGATTAGGTCTGGCGGTGAAAAAACAAACTTTATCCCACTGGATAATTCTTTGCATTACCGAATGCTATAATTTGGCCGGGAAGGACGTTCCTGTGGGCTTGCAAGCACATTCGACAAGGGGTGCGGCCACTTCATCGACTTTACAGCGAGGGGTGCCGGTGCAAGATATTTGTGTGGCAGCCACTTGGTCCTCTTTACATACTTTCACAAAATATTACTGTCTGGGATCTGCGTCGGGACAGGAAGCATGATTTGGGAAGGCCAGCATTAAAGGCAAATCATGCATTCTTACTCCCACTTCCATCACAATACTGCTTTGGGAGTGTATCACAAGATGAGTAATAGGTGGGAGGACATGTTAGGGAGAATTCTCTGTTTAGGCTGAATTTCCAAACCTAGTGAGTCCCCCAGCAGCTTTGCTGGATTTCTGGAGTTTGTTTCTTTCTCCTGCCAAGAGCGAGACTCTTTTTCTCCCACTCTTGGACATGATTTGTGGTGTTCCTTTGAATGTTAATGTTTTTTTTTGGGCTATCGGGTCTTTTACTCCATAGGGTCTCATGTGTTTTTTTCTATGTGTGTTACACAGCATCCTCTGTGCAGTAACACAGGGGTGTCATAGCGACCCCCCACCATAGACTCCATACCCTGGGACTGACTACTGTCTCCCAGGGCATGTAAAGTCACCATTGGCTTTACTAGTCCCAAGTTACTAACAGAACCAGTACAAACCATCATATTGTGGACGTACTGGTAGGGGCAATTCGATTGCCCCTGGGTCTGTTGTTCGAGGGGGCACTGTCCCGTCCCCCTTCGTCGAGTTTTGGCTGGTGGCAGTGGATACTACTTTTTATATTCAACCGCGAATATATCTCTATGGGATTTTCCCATTGTTCGAGGCTAATACTTTTTTAACATAGCCTCTAACATACCGCCGGTTTATTTATTTAATATTAATTCACCGGTTGGTATTTTCTGCCAAAACTCGGTTTTAAAATGGCGTTTGTGTTCGCCTCTGTAACTCCAAACCAAAGGTCGAGCCCTTTGTTCCACTTTTGGCGGGCTTCTACACAGAAGCCCTCCAAAGTGGTGCCACTCTGTCTGGGTACGACTAGGTCCCTGTCTCCTATAGAGCCTACAAACACCATACAGTCTTGTATATATGTTCTATTCAAGACACGAACAAACAACATTAATGGTGATTCTGTATATCACATTTGTTACACTTTTTTTGTGCATTTGTTAAATGTTTGTCACAACCATATTTGTTATTCACTCCTTTTTTTCAATGCATTTGTAAAACAAATTGAATGTATTCTGATTTAAGATGCATATTATGAAATAGCATCTTCAATATATATTTTTGGGAAAAAAAACGTTATAAGCATAAAATATGTTGTGTACCTTCTAGCACTAGCAGAATAATAAAAGTATGCTATGATGCATTTCCATAAGGGTCTATCTCTTGCTCATCTTTTTAGAAAACCTATGACAGTCAGCTAAATAATATAACCTCTGTCATAACTAGCATGCAAAGAAATTCAGCCTTTACCATATAGGTAAATGGGCCTAAAGTAAGTGGCAGGACGCCTCCCGACTTGTTTCAACTCTGTCTGGGTACCACAGGGGGCGTGGGAGGGGGTTTAGGCACCTTGGACTAAGTTGCCTTGCCAACACAAGTCGCACTCTTGCGTGATTGGCCCAAGTGGTGAGCCACCCCGCTCACCACTTAGCATGTTTGATTGACAGCTAGGCTGAATGAATGGGGGTTTTCTGCATAAAAGCAGGGCTTTGGGGGCTGGAACTTCAGAAGTCGCCACAGGACCTGAAAATCCGACGAGGGAGAAGCTGAGCCGACCTGCTACAACGACACCACCGGTGGAGCCCTGCTGAACCGACTCACCACTTCCCAACGACAGAGGAGATCTCCCTGCTGGAGAGTCTTCTTCCCTTGACTGGTGGGCACAACCAGTTTACCTTCTTTTCTCGCATCCCAGGACGTCTCGTGGTCGAATTGCCCGTTCCGAGCACCCCGGCAACCGGATAGCCACTTACCACTGGACCGCGAATAAAAGGACCGCTCCTTTTAATTGAGAACTCCGCGGCTGGTTTCTTCCCTGGCAGTGCAACGGAATCCTGTTTTCCTCCACGATGAGATCCTCTCTTCCCCCGGATGAAGCACCGACTTGCACCCGCTGCCAGGAACAACTGCCCCCGCTGGAGCATTCTCACCATTTCAAGGTACCGTGTCCGCCAGGCCTCCATTTCTAAAGATTGCTACAAGGTAACAACAACCCCTTAACCTTCTGGACTGGGCTGGCCGCCTTGACCATCTAACTGGTCCCTTTCTTTTGGACCAACTCTTTCTGAACCTTTTGCGAGACTTTTGGGCACTTTCAACCGTGTGACCTTGGACACATTTCGTCCGGAGCCTCTTAAAGTGGGTCCGGCCTTTTTGACTTTGACTTTATGGTTTTAACCTGCATTCTTCTCCTACTGTGTTCTTCCGAAAGTGTTGGGATCTGTTTCTATCTTTGCTCTGCCTTTCGCTCCCTCTTAAACCGATTGATTAGAGTGCCATCTTCGATAAGCACTCACCGCTGTCTGAAAATAAGTGTTGCTTTACTTAAGACTTGTCTAATAATCGTTGAAGGGAGTGTATATCTTTTAGTGACCGTGTTTTTGAACTGCTTGATATTCGTGCCAGTGTGTTTAAGTAGATGTGTTTTTAAATAAATAATTATATCTCTTTTACACCAAGCTCTGGTCAGTGTTTGCTTGTTCTACTGTGTTCTTTTGACCTATTGTGAATACTCTGTATACTGCCTAACTCTTCTTCAGAGACGTCTGACTGCTCAGCCACAGGTACCAGGTAAATCTGGGTGGTACAGACTGCTACCAATTGGGTTTACTGCCAACCACCTGTAGTCTTAAATCTTTTGCAGTGGTCCCAGAAGGAACTGCACAGGTTTCTGCCTAACACTGGTGTACAGCGGTGGGATTTGTATTGAGTATACACTTTAGTGTGCTTTTTGAATACTTTAGGACAACTAACCACAAAGCTTAGCACTAAAAAGCTGATTTTCTAACTATGTCTGCTATGGAGAGTTATACCCTAGAATCATTGTCTGCCAAAACTGCTGATTGCTTAAAAGTGTTGTGTGGACATAAGAATCTCTCTGAGAAGGGCAAGAAAATTGAACTTGTAGAAAGATTGTTAGAAAACCAAAGTCTGGGTGGTACAGAGGAATCTACCCCCCCCAGCAAATGTAGAAAACAGTGATGGTATTGATCTGAATCAAAGTCTTGATAATGAGTCAGAAGAGGAAAGTGAACCTAATGAAATTAGCCACTCTGAGCCTCTGTCTGCCTTACCTACTGTACCTACTGGGCCTATACCAGGTCCCACATGTAATCCTGCTTATTTTGAACTTGAAAAAATGAAGCTTGAATTAGAGTACAAACGTTTTATTGCTCAATCTGAACGAAAACAAGAGCTAGAGTTCAGAAGAATTAATGCCCAGGCTGAGCAGAAGCCAGCTGAGTTGAAACTCAGAGAAATAGAGCGTAATCATGAACTAGAAATGAAAAAGTTGTCTGTGGAAAATGCTTCTCTCTCCTCTGGTTCCTCTAGGAGTTCCAGTCCCAAAAGACCCCGGATGCCTAAGGAATTAGTGGGTATGTATGAACCTAAGGTGGATGTGTTGGATTGGTTAAAAATGTTTGAGTATAATCATGGGCTCCAGGACATCACAGGGAATGAGTTACTTCCTTGGTTGTTCTCTAGGCTTCCCCCTGTTGCAACTGATGTGGTAATGGAGTTGGGGGAGGTGGATAAGAAGGATTATGAATGTGTGAAACTAGCTTTAATAGCTAGATTTGGGAAGACCCCTTCCCAGTACCTTAAGAGGTTTAGGACCCTCAAAAAGCATGATGGTACCCCTTGGGCTACCTGGGTGAGTGAAAGTTTGAAAAACTTAGAGGGATGGATTAAGGGTTACAGGGTTAACACTTATGAAGAAATGAAGAATCTTGTAATGTTGGAGTCAATTTATGATGCCTGCTCTCCTGAGCTCAGACAGCACTTGGCTGATTCAAAGGAATTGGATTCCAGGAAGTTAGCTAAGGCTGCTGACTTGTGGGTTGCCAACAGGGCCACTCACAAGGATTCTGGGGCTACTCAGAAAAAGGATGAGGGAAAACAGCCTAAAAAGTACTCCAAAGAGAATTCTAATAATTCCAATTCCAAAGAGGGCCCCAAACAAAACCATAAGGGTAAACCACAAGGGAAACCGAATCAGGCTAGTGTACCTTCTGGTGCCAAACCAGAAGGAGGTCAGAACAAGCCACCATTCCAGAAAGCATTTGGTAAATGCTTTGTTTGTGGCTCTACTGACCATGTGAAAGGAGATCCCAGATGTAAGGGTAAACCTTCAGGGGTCCAGCTTGTCTCCTTAGCCTTCGCTCCAGAGGAGGAAGTACAAATGGCAGGTGGAAACTTTCTTTTACTGGCTGATGAACCCATTGGAGTCTCAGCCAGTGTTTCTTTAGTGTCTCTGGATTTGTGGGAACAACAGAACTTAGATGTCTATAATTCAATCCCAGATAATACTGAAGAGTATTATAAGGACAGTGTCCAGGTGAATGGTCAGGAGACTCCTGCCATTAGGGACACTGGGGCCAGCATAACTGTGGTGGACAAATCGTTTTTTCAGGCTGAGGATGTTGCTAAGGCACCCAAATGCCTCACCATGTTAGCTGGAGGACATGTGCAGATGCTTCCCCAACTACCAGTTCTCATCCAGTGTAATGACATGACTGTGAAGATACCTGTCAGCATACAAAGTGAGGTGCCAGGAAGGGTTCTGCTGGGTAATGACTTGAAAACTCTTGGAGTAGTGTCACATACCCCCAGACCTGACTTGAAAACTCTTGGAGTAGTGTCACATACCCCCAGACCTCCTAGAAAAAGGT
Source organism: Ambystoma mexicanum (assembly GCF_040938575.1). NCBI lineage: Eukaryota > Metazoa > Chordata > Amphibia > Caudata > Ambystomatidae > Ambystoma > Ambystoma mexicanum. Next base: position 447,682,772 of record NC_090937.1, read on the forward strand.
TACAGGAGCTCACCAGACCTGCAAGGGAGGGAACCATGAGAGGTGCTCCCAAGGAGAGGATGAAGAAAGAGATCACTCCTGCTCCACTGGAGATGTCAGCTGCTGTATCTAAGAAACCAGAAGAAAAAGAGAAACCTAAAACTTCTAAAAAGAACCCCACAGCCAGCACTCCAGTGCAGCCAACAAGGACTTCCCCTAGGTTGTCCAACGTTACACCAGTAACTCCCCCTCCAACTGAGGCTGAGAGGGTGGTACAACCCTGTGTGGTTCAACTAGACTCTGAGGAAGAGCTAGTGGAAGGCCAGGAACTCATTGGAGATCTGGATCCTGTTGACCATCCTGAGCTGCAGTCTTTACTGGCAGAAGGTGGACCCAACAGGGCAGACTTTAGTAAGGGACAGAGAGAATGTCCAACTCTGGAAGGTCTTTGCCACCAGGCAGATGCTCAGGCTGAAGGGCAAGAGCCTGGGAAATATAGGTTACACTGGGAAGATGGCCTCTTCTACAGTGAAGCAATGGAGTCTGCACCTGGGGACAACAAACGACTTGTAGTACCCCAAGAGAACAGACCACAGTTCTTGCAGTTAGCCCATGAGATTCCTTTGGCTGGTCACTTGAGTTTCAAGAAGACTAAGGAAAGGCTCTCACTCTACTTTTATTGGCCAAAGATGGGGCTGAAGTAGATAAGTACTGCAGGAGCTGCCACACCTGCCCGACTTCTGGTAAGGTTGGCTCCAAGAATGTGGCACCTTTAGTGCCTCTCCCAGTTGTGGGAGTCCCATTTGAGAGAGTAGGGATTGACATTGTTGGTCCCCTTGATCCTCCAACCTCCTCAGGCAACAGGTTTATACTTGTAGTAGACCATGCTACTAGGTACCCTGAGGTAATTCCTATGAGGACTGTTACAGCTCCGGCTGTGGCTAAGGCCCTCCTTGGTATTTTTACCAGGGTTGGGTTTCCTAAGGAAGTAATCTCTGACAGGGGGTCGAATTTTATGTCCCACTACATGAAAGCCATGTGGAAAACCTGCAGAGTTACTTACAAGTACTCAACAGCATACCACCCTCAGACAAATAGGTTGGTTGAAAGGTTCAACAGAAACATGAAGAGCATGATAGGTGCTTTAGAGGACCCCCTTAAAAGGAAGTGGGACCTTCTACTGCCATGCCTTCTCTTTGCTTATAGAGAAGTCCCTCAGGAAGGAGTAGGTTATTCTCCCTTTGAACTTCTTTATGGTCATCCGGTCAGGGGTCCATTGGCCCTGATCAAGGGAGGGGTTGGCGAGTGCTCCTTCCCCCAATCCAGTCAGAGTGACTGACTATGTGATAGGTCTCCGAAGGAGAATGTCGCACATGATGGCAGAAGCAAGTGACAACTTGAAAGCTGGACAAGCATTGGTCAAGCACTAGCATGATCAAAAGTCTAAAATGGTTGTGTTTACTCAAGACCAGCTAGTTCTCGTTATGATTCCAACAAGGCAGAGAGCCTTGCAAGACAAATGGATGGGACCCTTCAAAGTTGTGGGTAAACTTGGAGAGGTCAACTATCTGGTGGACTTGGGCAATCCCAAGGAGACTCCAACAGTCTTCCACACCAACAGACTAAAAGCGTATGTCTCCAGACCTGATGTAGGAGCTTTGATTCTAGCATCATCAGAGGAAGAAGAGAGTGAAGCTCTTCCTGATCTCCTCAGAGGCTTACCTTTAGACAAAAAGATTGAAGGAGTAAATCTCTCTTCAAATCTGACATCTGAGCAACAAGAAGAGTGCACATCTATGTAAAATCAGTTTGCCTCTCTGTTCGCACTTTCACCAGGCTTGACCCTTTGGGGACAGCATGACATCCTCACTGGTGACTCTCTGCCAGTCAAAAGCAGAGGATATCGAATGTCAGAGAATGTAAGAACCCACATCAAAGGTGAGGTCAGCAGGATGCTTGATCTCGGGGTAATAGAGCCCTCTACTAGTCCATGGTCTAGCCAAGTTGTGTTAGTACCAAAGGCAGGATCTAAAGAACTTAGATTCTGTGTGGATTACAGAGCTCTTAATGCAGTCACTAAGACTGATGCCCACCCTTTGCCAAGGACAGATGAGTGCAGCCAAGTTCCTCAGCACATTTGACTTGACGTCAGGATATTGGCAAATAGCCCTGACAGACCATGCCAAGGAGAAAACTCCATTTTCTACCCCCGTTGGCTTATACCAGTTTAAGGTTATGCCTTTTGGATTGAAAAATGCACCTGCTACATTTCAAAGGATGGTAAACCAGGTTCTGAATGGGATGGAGGACTTCTGCATGGCATACTTGGATGACATAGCAGTGTTCAGCAATTCCTGGGAAGAACAAGTGGACCACTTGGGATATGTTTTGCAGGCTCTTGGAAAAGCCAATCTGACCTTAAAGGTGAGTAAATGCCAGATTGGACAGAGTAAAGTGGTCTACCTTGGACATGAGGTAGGAGGTGGAGAAATAAGGCATTTGCTCAGTAAGATTGAAGCTGTGCAAAATTGGACAACAACTACTACTCAGACCCAGGTGAGAGCCTTCTTAGGTCTCACTGGGTACTACAGGAATTTCATAGAGAACTATGGGACCATAGCTTCTCCACTGAATGTCATCTCCTCTCCTAAATTCCCTAAAAAGGTTAGATGGAATGAGGAACGCAATCAGGCCTTTGAAAACCTGAAAAAGGCTCTTTGCCAAGCCCCAGTACTCAGAGCTCCTGACTACCACCAAACTTTCATTGTGCAGACAGATGCTTCAAATGTAGGAATAGGTGCAGTCCTCAGTCAACTGGATGGGAAAGGCAGGGAGCACCCCATTTGCTTCATCAGTAGAAAACTGAAGGATCCTGAAACAAGGTGGGCAACCATTGAACGAGAGTGTTTTGCTATTGTGTGGGCTCTGAAGAAGTTTAGGCCATACTTGTATGGTTCTACTTTTGTCATTCAGGCTGACCACCAACCCTTGAGATGGTTAATGCAAATGAAAGGGGAAAACCCGAAACTATTGAGATGGTCAATCTGCCTGCAAGGGTTTGATTTCACCATTGAGCACAGGTCAGGGTGTCACTTCCAAATTCTGATGGTCTCTCTAGGATGTAGGTCATCGACTAGAGGTATGAGATTCATCCAGGAGTGGATTAAATCCTCCTGTCCCTTAGTCTGGGGGGGCGAGTCTTAGGGAGAATTCTCTGTTTAGGCTGAATTTCTTAACCTAGTGAGTCCCCCAGCAGCTTTGCTGGATTTCTGGAGTTTGTTTTTTTCTCCTCCCAAGAGTGAGACTCTTTTTCTCCCACTCATGGACATGATTTGTGGTGTTCCTTTGAATGTTGATGTGGTTTTATGGGCTATGGGGTCTTTTACTCCATAGGGTCTCATGTGTTTTTTTCTATGTGTGTTACACAGCATCCTCCGTGCAGTAACACAGGGGTGTCATAGCGACCCCCCACCATAGACTCCATACCCTGGGACTGACTACTGTCTCCCAGGGCATGTAACGTCACCATTGGCTTTACTAGTCCCAAATTACTAACAGAACCAGTACAAACCATCATATTGTGGACGTACTGGTAGGGGCAATTCGATTGCCCCTGGGTCTGTTGTTCGAGGGGGCACTGTCCCGTCCCCCCTCATTTAGTTTTGGCTGGTGGCAGTGGATACTACTTTTTATATTCAACCGCGAATATATCTCTATGGGATTTTCCCATTGTTCGAGGCTAATACTTTTTTAACATAGCCTCTAACATACCGCCAGTTTATTTATTTAATATTAATTCACCGGTTGGTATTTTCTGCCAAAACTCGGTTTTAAAATGGCGTTTGTGTTCGCCTCTGTAACTCCAAACCAAAGGTCGAGCCCTTTGTTCCACTTTTGGCGGGCTTCTACACAGAAGCCCTCCAAAGTGGTGCCACTCTGTCTGGGTACCACAGGGGGTGTGGGAGGGGGTTTAGGCACCTTGGACTAAGTTGCCCTGCCAACCCAAGTCGCACTCTTGCGTGATTGGCCAAGTGGTGAGCCACCCCGCTCACCACTTAGCATGTTTGATTGACAGCTAGGCTGAATGAATGGAGGTTTTCTGCATAAAAGCAGGGCTTTGGGGACTGGAACTTCAGAAGTCCCCACAGGACCTGAAAATCCGACGAGGGAGAAGCTGAGCCGACCTGCTACGACAACACCACCGGTGGAGCCCTGCTGAACCGACACACCACTTCCCAACGACAGAGCAGATCTCCCTGCTGGAGAGTCTTCTTCCCTTGACTGGTGGGCACAACCAGTTTACCTTCTTTTCTCGCATCCCAGGACGTCTCGTGGTCGAATTGCCCGTGTCAATCACCCCGGCAACCGGATAGCCACTTACCACTGGACCGCGAATAAAAGGACCGCTCCTTTTAATTGAGAACTCCGTGGCTGGTTTCTTCCCTGGCAATGCAACGGACTCCTGTTTTCCTCCACGACGAGATCCTCTCTTCCCCCGGATGAAGCACTGACTTGCACCCGCTGCCAGGAACAACTGCCCCCGCTGGAGAGTTCTCACCATTTTAAGGTACCGTGTCCGCCAGGCCTCCCTTTCTAAAGATTGCTACAAGGTAACAATAACCTCTTAACCTTCTGGACTGGGCTGGCCGCCTTGACCATCTAACTGGTCCCTTTCTTTTGGTCCAACTCTTTCTGAACCTTTTGCGAGACTTTTGTGCACTTTCAACCGTGTGACCTTGGACACATTTTGTCCGGAGCCTCTTAAAGTGGGTCTGGCCTTTTTGACTTTGACTTTACGGTTTTAACCTGCCTTCTTCTACTACTGTGTTCTTCCGAAAGTGTTGGGATCTGTTTCTATCTTTGCTCTGCTTTTCGCTCCCTCTTAAACCGATTGATTAGAGTGCCATCTTCGTTAAACGCTCACCGCTGTCTGAAAATAAGTGTTGCTTTACTTAAGACTTGTCTAATAATCGCTGAAGGGAGTGTATATCTTTTAGTGACTGTGTTTTTGAACTGCTTGATATTAGTGCCAGTGTGTTTAACTAGATGTGTTTTTAAATAAATAATTATATCTCTTTTACACCAAGCTCTGGTCAGTGTTTGCTTGTTCTACTGTGTTCTTTTGACCTATTGTGAATACTCTGTATACTGCCTAACTCTTATTCAGAGAGGTCTGACTGCTCAGCCACAGCTACCGGGTAAATCTGGGTGGTACAGACTGCTACCAATTGGGTTTACTGCCAACCACCTGTAGTCTTAAATCTTTTGCAGTGATCCCAGAGGGAACTGCACAGGTTTCTGCCTAACAGGACACAATACATTTGAAGAACAAATTACTTACCCCTGGTAATGTTCTTTTGACTGGATGTTCCTGCCCCGTATTCCTCATCGCCCCTCCCATCCTATCTCTCAGTAGAATATGTGTGTTTTTACACCTTTCGTGCCTGGTCATTTGACCTCGCAAAGTCTGTGGTTCTGATAACAGAGCTGGGTGAGGGGGAACTAGGAACTGAAGCAACGGGTGCGGTGCGTGCTATATATACTGTGCGTGACGTCTGCCTTGAAAGCCGACAGAGGCCATCGGGTCAACCCATAGCGCCCTCTACTGTAAAACAAATTCCAAAGCAGCTGACGCTGAAAGGAGGTATTATAAAATGAGGAATATGTGGGAGGAACATCCATTCAAAAGAACATTACTACGGGTAAATAATTTGTCAATCTATAAGAAGTTTCTAACAGTGGTTTTCTATCGGACAATAAAAGCAATGATGCCAAAAGTTCTTAAGCTAGTACATTGTCTTGAAAAACCAAAAGGGGAGACACGACTAGAAGAAAGGGGATCAAAATAATTGAGGAAATAAGTACTATGAAAAGGAATGATTCTCTATTAAACAAAAACATCCCATTTGTTATTTAATTTAGTGGAGCTGTTAGTAGAGAATGAATAACATTTTTCTATTCTGTGAATAGAACAAACAAAATTTCACCACATTGGATAAGACAATTTGTTAGTTTTTCCATTTGGAAGAAATTATATGAAATCAATACATATCAAACAATTAAACAAGCTAGGGGATGAAATCATATGCATGTAATGATTGACATGGGTACCAATCATTACATTGCATAAGATAATTCGTAAGCAGTTCCACATCTTTTCCCAAAAGCAAAAACAAATTTACATTGAAAAAATAGAATGCATAAAATCTGCATTAGGAGTTTGGCAGGACCAACAGAGGTTTTGGAACATTACTTGACAGGTTTTGGAACATTACTTGACAGTTTAGCCACTCTCATTGGGGTCAAAATGTAGAATTAAAACAATTGGTTTGAGTTAAATCGGCAGCAACGGAAGTGGAATGGTATAGTTTCCAAATGCTTTCCCATGTATCATGGGAGGGTTGAAGATTCCAATCACATTCCCATTTAGTATTAAATAGATTCCTGTTATCAATTTTATTCAAAGTGGAGCAAAGCTCTGTAACGACAAGGCCACAGCATTGAATATTTGCCGTTATGTACTTGCTGTGAGCGCCATTGGCTGGGGTACTGCTGGATGGATATCTTGTCCATGTGTTTGCCGATAATGAAGTGGAATGGTCATCTATAAGAGGCAGAATCACGGATCGATGGAACTTGGGTGCTGTGGACGTCCTCTGTGTCTGAGCCGTGGAGCTCTGGGTGCACAAGCCCCATACGGCACAGATCAGCTCCCTAAACACAAAACACAGGTGAGGAGAGTGTGGGGTCTTAGAATCCAACGGGGGGTTACTTCTGGGTGAAAGACAGACATAGAATTCTAGTAGTTTACATCATTCTTATCAATTACAGCGCCTCCCTTCTTGTTATCTTCTTTGTTGACAGGAAACCCCTTTAAGGCTTCAGTTTTAACAGATCAACAGGCTTGGGAATCATTACGCCCCTGTGGAGTCCAGGTAAGCGTTACAGAATGCAAAGCCATACTTAATAAATACTCCACCTGAGCGTAATGAAACCACAGATATAGACAATTTGTCCTAGCTTTTGGTGGAGTTACGGGCAGAGGTCCATGCAGCAATGTCAGAAACCAATTCCCTGAGGAGGGAGTTAGTGGTTAATATGGAACGCACTGATGAATTGGGTCGCCAATTATTACAAACACAAGCAGGGCAAGCCCCACTTCCCGGTGGACTTCCACCAGTTCAAGGTTCCTCTCCAAGTCCTCCTTTTCAGGTGATTTTACCAGGAAACATTCCATTAGCCTCCCCAGAACGATTTATGGGGGATCCGAAGAGTTTTGCAGTCTTTATGAATGAATGTAACTTGCATTTCCGGGGTCTTTCCCTCAGATCAGTCTAAGGTGGCATTTGTGTTATCATATGTGGGTGGGCATGCTGCTGATTGGTCCATTCCCTTGGTCAACCGGGATGACCCTTTATTGAGAAACTTTCCTGGCTTTCAGCAGGAATTGGAGAAGCTCTTTGCCCGTCAGGCCTTGGATAATGAGTTGCTTTCCTTACGACAAGGTGGTCAAGAATTGCTGCCATATGTAGCTTCTTTCAATCGACTACTAGTGGAAACTAATTGGCCAGAAGAAAAGAGAACAACACTCTTTTATCGAGGATTACGAGGAGAACTCAGACATATTGGCTCAGGTTGTAAACCCTCCTACGGTTGTACAACTGGACCATTGGTTGCAAGATCGACAAACGGACCGTTCCAGATCAGAAACTAGATCACTCTATGTCCGTCTAAAAGACATTGGAAATCGCCATGTAACTGAGAGCCATCCAGAGCCAATGCAATTGGGGGTTGTTCGGGGTCCCATTTCAAAGGAAGAAAGAGAAGAGAAGACAACAGAATGTATGTCTCTACTATGGTTCAGCTGGTCATCACCTTCGTAACTGTCTGGTGAAACCTCCCTGGAAACCGGTGGAAGCTTTGGACAAAGCAGAAAAAGGCAAAAAGAAGGAAGAACTGATGGAAAACCCCAACGCCCGACAAGTTTAGAGGTCGACTTGTCGAACCAGAAGAAGGAATTTCAGATCTGTCATTTTGTTGTGCCCGTTATCCAAAGTAGTGACCTTCAAACTTCCAAGGTACTTGCTCTAGAAGCATATGTGGACAGTGGTGCGATTGGAAACTACATGGATCACGAACTCGCAAGCAAGATTGGTATTGCAATGAACCCAAAGTCTGTGGTGAAGAATGTCACAGCAGTTGATGGTACTCAGCTAATATCAGGACCAGTGACGAAGTGTACTGAAGTCTGTACCTTGATCTGCCAGGATGGACATCGAGGAAAGATCTTGTTTGACCTAATAAGTGCTCCGCAGTTCAAAATAATTGTATGTATTCCATGGTTAGAGAAACTGCCATGATGCCTACCCCCGGGGACCCAGACCAAGTCCAGCAACCCCGGAAGTAGGCATCAAGTTATACTAAGCAAACCCAACAACCCCTGCTAGGGGCTATTTGGGTGCTGTCCTGGCGCCCAAGGCGCCAGGCTCATATGGAGAGTCAGTCCTGGCGCCATAGGCGCCAGGCTCATAGATTAAAACTTACCTGATGCAGACCATGCTGCAAGAGCTCCAAGCCAAAGGAGGCTTGGAAGGGACTACTTTACCTAAGGGACTATTTTTTTACTCGGGTGGGGCTGGGGAGGAATACTTACCTGGGACTACTTTGGAGGCTATTTAAACCACGCCCGAAGAGCAGCACACGCTTCGCGTTATTCTGCATCCAGCAGCGTAACGCTCACCGTGCTTACAAGTCTGCATCCAGTCTTCTGCGACGCCCGCCTCGAGTCCGGAGCTCCTAGAAAAAGAGGAGAGAAGGAGAAAAGGTTAGAACAAGATCAATACCTTTGATCCTTACCTGAATTCCCGATCCATCGCGCCTTCGAGCTGGAAGAAAGAAGTTATTTTATGCGCTTCGCCTCGCCTGCAGCAGTGCCGCACTGAACTCACCGGCCTTCGCAGCATCTTCACATTCCACCGCATCCTTCTGCATGCTCCCGCCGCACTCCGGCACCTAAGGGGAAGACAAGAACAGCAAGGTGAGTCAAGGGAAAACACAGAGGCAATATTAGTTACCCCCCCATAGACTTACCTGATTTTACCACCGGGGGTACTATTCCTCTTCACGGGTCGGCGCAGCTTGCACTGCATCCTCGCCGAACCCCGGCCCCTAAGGGGAAACAAAAGGACAGCAAGGTGAAACAAAGGGACAAACAAGGGGAAACCTCCTCACCACAATAGACTTACCTGATTTTACCGCCAGAGGCATTATTCCCTGAGACTTCATATTTTCTCTCGCCTTAATAAGGGAGAAAGCAACAGGTTACATATTGACATTATTTTATCGAATTGTGTTGGATAATACAAATCCTTACCTGAATATTACCGGTTGCCACGAGGAACTCTTCACTAGGGTCAAGCTGCAACCTGCAAGGAATCAGACAAGAGTGAAAGTCAGACATTTGAACTCTTACGAACTACATACTAACAGCGGCTTGCCGGGAATCTCAGAGTCAATATTGTTCTGGAACTCACCAATTCCTTCGAGCCAGTGAAGTACCTGGTTATCAACGCGCCCCTGCGCTCAATGCAGGATGGAGAGCTCATCTTTCCAAACCATCAGGTGAGACTATAAGCGGGGATATCAAAGGTGATCAGTGGGGAGAACAGCGGGAGTGGGGGAGGGTTAACGCTCAACTCCACGGGTGGTTAATTGCCTTTTTCCATTTGCAGAAGAATATTCCTACGGACCAAGCAAACGAAGCTAGGTGGGCCAATCCGGTCCGTCATCTCGGCACTACGCGTCACATTGGTGGAGGCCGCAGCTGTCCAGTTCAGATCGACGCCCCTGTGGGAGCCAGGTGAGCGTAACAGAAACATAATCCAAAGATTGATTGGCATGCCAGAAGAATGCAAAAACTTGTGATACAGTCAAGAAAAGGATTCAGGAAACAAGGTCCAAGTGGTTTTTGGAGAAGGCCTCGCCTGAGGGTTAATAAGAATTCTACCAGCAGAGTATCAAGATTTTCAGGAAGTATTTGAAAAAGAACAGGCTAACGTGCTGCCGCCACATCGGCCCTATGACTGTCAAATTGATTTAATTCCAGGATCTCAAATCCTATGTAGTAGAATCTATGCCTTGACTGAGCAAGAGAATATATATTTGAAAACATATCTGGATAAGTACGTTGCAAATGGTTTCATTCGGCCATCCAAGTCCCCTGTAGCCTCTCCTCTGTTCTTCGTGCCAAAGAAGGAAGGGGACCTCTGCATTTGTAGAGATTATCATGTGTTAAATCAGATCACAGTAAAGAACAGCTACCCACTTCCACTCATTCCAGTGTTAATGGACCAAGTCAAAGATGCAAAATATTTTACAACGCTAGATCTTCGGAGAGCTTATCATCTGTTGAGAATCAAAGAAGGGGAAGAATGGAAAACCGCCTTTCGTACCAAGTATGGCTTATACAAGTACCAAATTATGCCTTTTGGCTTATGCAATGCCCCTTCTGCTTTTCAGAATTTCATGAATGATGTTTTACGCAAATTATTACATGTGTGTGCCGTGGTGTACATTGCTGACATCTTAATTTATTTTGCCTCCTCCCAGGAGCATATAGCCCATGTTAAAGCAGTACTTACGAAGTTACAGCAACATCAGTTGTATGTCAAATTGGAAAAATGCTCCTTTCATGTGACTACAGTGGAATTTTTGGGATTCGTTTTTTCACCATTGGGAAATCAGATGAACAACAGAAAAGTACAAGCAGTTTTAACTTGTCCTTCCCCTACGTCGGTAACAGGAGTCCAAAGTTTCCTGGGATTTGCACATTTTTATCGGCGCTTCGTTTCAGGCTTTTCGCAGTTAGTTCACCCAATAACTTCACTACTACGAAAGCACAAGAGATTTGTCTGGACCAAGAAGCAGAAGAGGCTAACCAGATTACAATTTTTTTTTTTTTACAACCGCTTCGGTGTTACAACATACACAGCCAGATTTACCGTTTGTGATAGAGACAGACGCTTCCAGGGCTGCCATTGGAGCAGTATTGTCCCAAAAATATATGGAAACCGGACAATTGCACCCAGTGGCTTTTTGGTCCAAAAAGTTCTCAGCAGCAGAGTTAAATTACACTATCACAGATAAAGAACTACTTGCAATATAGAATTCCTTTAAAGAATGGAGACATCATTTATTAGGGTCCTGTCACACCAACACAGTTCTTACTGATCATAGAAACCTATAATATTTACGCAACACAAAGGCTCAATCCTCACGACAACTCAGTTGGGCATTTTTTTTCTCGCAGAATACGATTTTGTCATAACCTACAGCCCTGGAGTTCGAAATGGCAAAGCGGATGCCTTGTCACGTATCCGGAGAGGCCTGGGAGTCAAAAGGATCTAAGTGTTCAATTCAAGAGAGTTTACCATACTTCCAGGGTTATCTTTACCTACCCACACAGGAATTACAAACACAGGTCATAGCAGGTTATCATGGAGCTATGCTAGAAGGTCATCCCAGAATTGCTAAGACTATAGCTAAGATCAAAAGACATTTTTGGTGGCCTACTTGGTGCAAAGATATCATAGATTTCATCCAAACTTGCGGCATTTGCGCCCAAAATAAAAGTTCAAAGCAGAGACCAGCAGGATTCCTTCAACCCTTACCTATTCCACCTCCACCATAGCATACCATATCAGTGGACATCATCACAGAGTTACCCCCTTGTTCGGGTTATAATACGATTTTGGTGGTGGTGGACTTATTCTCCAAAATGGCCCATTTTATTGCCCTGAAAGGACTGCCATCGGCATCAGTCTTGGCTAAAGTTTTTCTGGAACATATTGCACGTCTTCATGGATTTCCGTCAGCAGAGATCTCTGATAGAGGGAGTCAATTTGTAGCCCAATTCTGGAAAAGGTGTTGTGAGATGGCTAAAATAGAGAAGTGATTGTCTGCTAGTCACCATCCACAAACTGAGGGGCAAAACTGAGGGAACGAATCAAACCTTAGAACAATACCTCTGGTGTCTTCTCCACCAAAAAGTTCACTCTTGGGTGGATGTGCTCAGGGTAGCAGAGTACGCTTACAATAATTCCGAGCAAAATTCTACAGGGCATCCTCCTTTCTACATTCTTAATGGTTGCCATCTAAGGACCTCTACCTTTGATCCACCAGAACCTTTAGAGATGCTAGTAGTGCAGAGTCTTCATGAGAACATTTCTCAAGTACAGAAGGAAGTCTTAGAGCAGTTAACTGTTGCAAGAGAGAGTCAAGAGAAATTTGCTGACAAACTCCGAAGAAATCCTCCAGATTATCAAGTGGGAGACAAGGTACGGTTAGCTTCCAAACACATTGCTCTTAAGGGGCCGCGTAACTTTCAACCCAGATTTCTGGGCCCTTTTTCAGTGTAAGCAGTCATCAACCTTGTAGCATTAAGATTAACACTACCATCTCACATGCAAATTCATCCTGTATTTCACTTTTCCTTATTAAAACCAATAAACCCAGGAACTAGGCTACAAAAGTCTCCCAAGCCCATGATTATAGATGGAGAACCTGAGTTCCTAGTGAAAGAAATTTTAGATTCCAAGATTGTCAGAAGGAAATTGTTTTACTTAGTGGATTGGAATGGTTTTCTACTTCTACTCCTAGACAGAGGTGTAAAGTGCGTTTGCATTCAATGCCTGGAACTTACTTGTGCGGGGTGAGGTGGTGGTCTGATCATGGCTGATTCTGAAGGGCAAATAAGGCTAGAGGAAGGCAATACAGCCATCCATTTTTCAAAGTCAATTTGATCTTGGCAATCCTTTCTTTGAGGAGGCCATTGAGTCTCTCACATATTCTGTTTGCTTGCGGGTGATAAGCAGAAGAAAACATGTGCTTTATATTCAATAGAAGCCCTATTTGTTCAAATAGCTCATTGGCAAAATGCGGCCCATTATCAGATCTTAGCACCTCACACACACCCCACCTCGGGAATACTCACTGTGCAAGTGGCATCAGGGTGTGTACACGGACCTGCCTCGGTCCACCTAGAAAAGGGACACACCACCACTAATAGATACCTATATCCATTACATACCTGCAGCATATCGACATAGTTGATATGTTAATGCTGAAACTGACCATTCGGTCAAGGTATTGCCCCTCTAATCATTCTCACTGTATGCCCAGCAGTAAACTTGTAACACACAATGCAGTTCACCATAAATAGTGCAACGTGTTCCAACAAATTAGGAATGAACCAGTCTTCTGCAATCGTAGCAGCAAGTCTTCTCTAGTTACATGTGCTAGGTAATGCAGCTGTTCGAGCGTGACTTTCAATAAAGTTACTGGCATCACTGGCGTTCCAGTGCTGTCCTGATACCATAATGCTTCCGTGGGGAATAAAGAACATCACTTTCGTTTCCATAATTCTTCCTCTTCCTGTGGTGCACTTCCTTGGATCTCTATTAATTGGGTTATCGACAACTTGTTAAACCCTTCTTGCACTAGCATTGTTGTAACTAATTTTTCTTTAATACTCTGTGTCAAAACTCGAAATTTCAGGGGAATATGCAACCCTTTTGGCTTTTTTGTCTGCGGCTTCATTACTGCAAGAGAGAAAATCTGTTCGCTTAGTATGCGTTGCACATTTATCGACCACTATGACTACTGGGAGTTGTAGTGCCTTAATGAGCCTATCCAATAAGGATGCATGCTGCACTGGAGAGCCATCTGCATAGAGGTAGCCCTCCTTTTCCAATGTGCTAAACCTGCATGTACGGTTGACATCATGTAGGCGGAGTCACTGTACATCAATACTTCCTGCCCTTCATGTTTCTCAAGTGCGACAATAAGCACTACTAATTCTGCTGCTTGCGCTGAAAAATGAGACGTAGCCCTGCACTTGCCACTGCTTCAAATTCTCCATTTAATGTGTATCTTGTAACTGCAGAGCCTGAATGCCTTTACCCACTAGTCTGATCTATTTTCGAAGAACAAACAATAAAGAGAATCTCCCCTCCCGCTAAAGCATTCTCTTTCAGAGAGGGTATATCATCATAAAATTCAACATAATTAGCACATTCATGCACATGATCGCCTTCTTCTACTGGCTCGGCTATAAATGTGGCAGGGTTCACTATGTTACATCTTACGATTTTAATTGCTGGGTTAGAAATCATTACCTCATAAGCTGAAGCTCTTTGCAATGTCAATGTGCCCTTGGGTTTCTCTAAAATGGCATGCTCCACGAAGAGGGTCATAGAGCAGCCCATGACAATACTTATAGACTTCTCTATCGCGAAGTCGGCAGCTGCAAAACATTGTTCACAAGGGAAGTGTCCTCTCATAACTGGGTCTAAAATCCCACTATAATATGCCAAATGTTTGTACCCCAATGTGGTCCTCTGTGTAAACACTGCTGTCATGACTGTTCCATTTGTTTGTGAAAACAAATACAATTCCTCTGCATAATTGGGAATTTCTAAAACAGGGGCTGTGCAAATTGCTTTTTTCAACTCTTCAAATCCTTCCTCCATTTCTTTAGTCCATTCTAGTTTTGTTTTGCCAACTTGCACTTTCTTTAATGCTTACAGAAGTAGCCTTGTATATGTCCTATAATCAATCACCCTGGCTCTAACATAGTTGCATAAATGCAAAACCTGTTGCATCTGTCTCACTATGTTTGGTTTTGAGGTTTTCATAATTGGCTCAGCTCTCTCAGGTGTCACTTTCTTTCCTTCATGCAAAATCAACTGACCTATATATAACACTTCTTCTTGGCAGTATTGTAACTTTTCCCTGTCTACTTTATATCCCTTATGTGCTAGAATAGTCATCAACTGAACATAATCATGTCTGCACTCATCTTCTGTAGTGCTGCAAATCAAAACGCCATCTACGTACTGTATCACCGCACTTTTAAGATCAATATTGCCTAGATTCATCTGTAGGACTCTGTTAGAGATCGATGGGGACTCACAGTACCCTTGAGGTAGCCTAGTATGTTTCAGTCTTTTTTAGCGAAACATAAATGAAGTCAAGTCTTGAGAGTCTATGTGCAACGTGATCGAGAAAAACACGTTTTTCCAATCGATCACCATGAAATATCGGGCTTCCACCATGATACTGCACAATATTGTCGCTGGAAAGGAACTAAAGGAAATTCTGCATCTACAATCTGGTTAATCAGTCTCATATCCTGGATAAATCTCCATGACCCCCCTTTAGATTTTTGATAGGATACACTGCGGTTTTACACAATGATTCTGATGGCACCAGAATCCCCTCATTCATCAGCACTGAAATAGTCTGAAAAATATCCTCATCAGCTTCTCGAGACACGGGGTACTGTTTTGCTCGAGGTAAAATCACTCCTGGCTTAAGCTTTTTTTTTTAACCTTTCCTAACCCCTTCAATTAACCTATGTCATAAGGGCCTGTGATCCAAAGGACACTTTGCACCTTTTCCAAATCTTCCTAAAAAAATGCTTGTCTTTGCCGCATTATCGCCATTCTCTGTGGGACTTCCCTTTTCTCTATCCTTATCCAGTATGTAATGCTCATGAAGGACACCACTTCATCATCACTTCGGTCTTCCCCGAATAAATCATCATCAGTTATGTCAGTCAATCTATACCCTTCCTCAAGAGCTATCATTGTTCTCCATGATCTACCCTCATCGTCTACCCCTTCGAGCATTGCCATTACTCTTCGTACTATGGCTGCTTCCAATTCTATAGGAACGGTTTGTCCACCTTCTATGGAGACTGGTAAAAGGAACTCGACTCATAGCTCCAGGGAACCCTTGAGCATTCATGGAAATACCTGACATTGGATATTTTCCATCTCGTATACACGAACGAGTTGCTCTAGTGTCTACAAGAAAAGAAAAGGATTTGCCTCCTATTGTCACATCAACGCTTGGTTCCTCTTGGGGGTCTGGTGTCACAGATAGTACTGAACACATCAAGTCACCCTGTGCACCGCTGTCCTATTGTAGATACAGGCTCATCCCCGTCCTTGTGAAAGGATGTCCTTCTACCACAGTGATACCTCTTATTCTGGGTGTCAATACTTGTCCTGTTTTCGTATATTGCTGTGTCTGCATAGGGGCTTGTTGCGACTGCCCTTATGGCGGATTCATTTGTACTTGTCCCTGCTGTGGTACCTGTTGTACTCTCTGCACTTGTGTCTGAAGATGTGTGATCCTGGGCAAAGCCTTCTCTGGTCTGTGTGCTCTATAGTGGAGGGTAGTCCCCCATCTAGAGAACTGCCCAATCTCTACATTCCCTTGGCTTCCACATACGCGTGCAATATGTTCTGTCATTCCACAATTCCACCATACTGGAGGAACTCGCCTATTAGTCCCTCCTTGGTTATATCCTCCCTGAGCATTCTGGTCCTCATTCTGTGTACCTTGAAACCCACCTTGATTATTTTGAAATCCGCCTCATCTTCCTCTATAACCCATACCTCTGCTGTGTGGTGTAGACCCATTTCCACCTTGGTCCATCGTGGGCAGATTATTTGCCTGTGGTGCACCCATTGCTTCCTGTATTCCCAATCCTTCTCCACTTCTCAGTACCACCCCTTCTATGGCTAATTTTGACAATTTTTTCGGAGCTAATTTGGCTTCCTCTATTTTTCTATTCTGGTCCTTCTTATTTTTCTCTTGTAATAACCGACAATGGTGCACTATTGTCAATTGTATCTCAGCCCATGGCATCGCGTCTATCCATGCTTGTTTCTTCATCTGCCTCTGTGCTGGCTCAGGCAAACCCAGACATAAAATGTGGTAAAATAATGCCACTGTCTTTTCCCAAAGCTTGCAAGTTTCAAGTTGCCATTTCTCCTGACTATCCTGAATGTAAGCAATAGGGTCTTCATCTGCCTTCATTTTACGGTTCAAAATTGTACCCATATCTGATGTGTCCGGATACTGTACCCTGAGTGCCCTCCAAACATCTGCTCTACAATTATTAAATGGCGCCCCATCATGTGCTATATTTTGTACAGTCACACTTGAATAGCCCACTCTCCTCCATATGTCATTAGCCCTCTCTCCAAGAATGGCTGCCAGGAGACCTTTTATGTTCCCTATGGCCAACGTATTTCCTCATGTCATTTTTTCTAATTCGTATATCCATTTCCCAGCACCCAAAGTCAAACTAGGAAGCTTGTATTTTTAGTTATCCTTGTCCATCTGTGGCCATGGAATATAGTGCAGTCTTGCTCCCCCTTTCTCTAACGAGGGAAACTGCGTAAACCCTGTCCCATAGTTGGATACCACTATTAGTCTATCCATGGAAGGGATAATCGTCCCTGTCTGTCTCCTTGTCTGTAATTACCTTAACCTGCTTACACATGATGGCGACTCTCCCTTCTCACTATGTGATTGTCCTTGTTGACACTCAGGATATGCTTTGGGATCTGGTGTTCTATCTTTAGGTTGTTCTAAATCTGACCATCTTACATCCTTATCCATTTGCAGACTTCCTTCAGGGGTGCACGAGCTTCCTCCTTCTGCCCCAAGACCAGACTCTCTTTCCTCGTCTGACATGTCTAGTCCCCAACTAGTGTGGCTGTCATCCCCTTCACCTGTATTCAAGTTCAGTCTGCTCAAAGATAATGCTTGACGTTCATCACTGAACAGGTTTCCCTCCTCACTTTGTGATTGAGGTACTGGAGATTTGTCACCGTTCCCTCGAGTTCCATACTCGCTACTTCGCCTTAACTTTGATATACCTTATCGATCCTTTTTCTCCAATGCTTTCCCCATCAAATGTTTCTTCTTATAACCCTACTCTAGATACTGCTGGCATGACATCCTTTATCATTAGAATCTCTTTGCCTCTGTCCCATCGTATTTCTGGGCTCAGCCTCATTTGTTCTCTACGAATGAGACTGGTGTTCAGACCTCGCTGTGTCCTTTTCCATTCTATTTCCTCATCTACTTCCCTTTGCTTTCTCGCATCCCTTCTAATTCTTTCTTCCTCTTGCCTTCCTTCTTCTCCCCTTCGTCTCTGTAATCTTTTGTCCCTTAGTCTTTGTGCTTCTACTTCTCTCTTTCTTTCCTTCCTGTCCCATTCTTCTATCGCTCTATTGTCGTACTTTGTTTGTTCTTCTGCCCATTCTTCTATTTGTTCTTGCTTCTCCTGCTATATGTGCTCTCGTCGCTCCCTGCTTTTCCCTTTCTGCTCATCTTCTTTCAATCTCTTCTCTCTTTTCTTTCTTGTTCGTCCTTATCTTCCCTTTGCCTAACTTCATCAATACATTTCCCATCTGTTTTGAGTAATATCTGTCTTCCCATCCATTTGTTTTGTAAGAGAGCTATCTCATCAGCCTTATCCTTCTAACCTTTCATCTCTTAATCTCCCTGTCTATTTCTGTTGACAAATTTGACTGCGCACTCTTTTCTTCCTTGTCTTATGTGATCTTGTACATCTCTTCCTTTCTTTTATTCTCCTCTGGACTATCGTCACTACTATTAGAGGGGGGTTCAAATATTGGATTATTGTACCCCGTCGCTGCTCTCAACTCCTTTAAAAGATACACCCCTATTTCTTCTGTAGCAACACCCTTTGCTTCAGGCGAGGTAAAGGGAGTTGAGGGTTTGACACCTTCCTTCTTATGCTGATTAAACATCCACTCCTCACGTAACGGGTCTTCTCTTTCCTCTTGATGCATCTTGCAGATCTCTAAAATTACTACTCTGTTCTCTAATGTTTCCCCTGTGTATGCAGCATGCAATTATGTGGTCATGGGTTGCAATACCGCTTTTGACAATGTTCCCCCTTGTGGCCACGGCATGAACATTTAATCTGCCGTGCCTTTTACCCATTGAGCACTATACCGTTTGAGCTTGGGCATATGCTTTGGCAGTGTCATGCATAGGTGCATGAGAGGAGCATCCCCATGATGACAAGTCTCGCTTGACTGTCGATACTTGCCAGATTGTTAAATAAACCTTATACTTTTGCTTAAATCACCACTTTTCAATGTTTTTTAAAACAACAAATATGAGCATGGACCATCGATCGCTGCTCAAGCCTCTTATTTCAATAGTCTATCTATTCTCTTGATTGGCGTATCTATTCTCTCCATTGACCTTGATTGGCACCAATCGCTTTGCTATACTCAATCACTGTTGCTCCTCAATTTTTGCAATTTTTCACAATCTCTATCACTCTTTGATAGTTTTACTCAACAAACAACATTTAGACTGGTCAAAACATTACACATCATAGAAGTGGCACAACCCTTTCTATTCTGTGAATGTAGCTTATATAATTCCACCAAGTAGCATAAGATAAGCAATCAAATAATGTCTAGTTTGAAGATATTAGATGAAAACCAATGAAGACAACTACGTGAAATAACCTGGGAGAGTAGATATTAGTTAAATCAGAGTAACCATGTGATCCGACAGTTAGATTGTCAAGATTGAGTTGTGCTGTAAAAGCAACATTTTTTTGTAGTTATCCAAATTCTTTGCCATAATGAAAAAAACTAATTTACATTAAAAAATACAGTGTTTTAAATCAGCCGTAAAAGACCAGCATAAGGTTGTGAAGTTGGAATCGAATCTAGAAATACGTTTAAGAGTAAGGTAGGCTCTACTCAAAATAAAAAAAAGGCAGTCTAAATTAGATTTGTGGCTTTAGATATGTTGAAGATTTGCAGTTATACTTGTTCCCAAATGCCAGCAGTATACTGGCTAGAAAGATCATTGATCCATCCATTTTCGACGTGTTGATTGGTAATTGACGTGTTGGAATCAGAAATAAAGAATTTATAAATCGCTGCAGCTTTAGTGGAGACACATGCAAGACGATTCTGAAATTGCATAGAAGGTGCCCGTTGTGAAAGATTTGGTAATGTCAAGGTAATTAATTTAGCAACTTCTGTATACGCAGAAAAGTCTGAATCATCCAGGTTGAAGATATAGGCTGGAGTATGAAAGGGTATTAGAGTATCGTAGTATAATAAATGATGAATACAAGTGATGCCTTTACTATACCATCTGCAAATGAGTGTAAAATCCACTTTGAAAGGCAGGCTCTTGTTAAACCATAGACCAACCTTGTTACAGTCCAAAATGTCAGAGGAAATGGAAAGTAGGGTTAACATAAATATAATCAAAAGTGGAGTCCACTGACCGAATATCTTAATGCCTCATCAGCAGAGTCCTTTTAATTTGTTGATTCAGTTTGTTTTGTCTGTTCTTCATTCTCCTCTTGTGTCTTGTATTGTCCTGTCTGTTTTGTGGTTCTTTTGTGTCCTTGTAGTCCTTCTAGATTTAGATGTTAGAATTTTGCAAGAAATTTTTAGTGAATCTCTACATTTATTGTAACCTTGATAAACTAAGTTGTGCCTTTTAATTGTTAACTCAACTTAAATTAGTATCTTGGGTTATTGGTTAGCAAGTATTATAATGGTTACGTGTTGATGATTATACCCTGTATTTATCCATTACAAAACCTAATAAAAATTGCTAAGCAAAAAAATAAAATAAAATACATTACACATTTTTTTTCATTTTTTTATTTTTTTTGTGTTTGTTCCAAAATGGAACTTTACAAAATTGCGTTCCTTTATTTCCGCAAGTCCTCAGGGGACTATGCCCAGGGTTTTCAGTGTTTCTTGGATGATCTTTACCAAGGCGATTTGCCATGTTGTTCGATCTCCTCCAATCAGTCTTAGCCACCATTGGTCCGCGACAAAGTGTTCATTTGCGAGTAGGTGGTCAAGGTAAACTGATCTTATCGCTTGGTTTTTTGGGCAGACCATTAGTAGATGGCGAATTGTTTCCTTTTCGGCACCACAGAATCGGCATTCGCTTGTTTCTGAGATACCTCGAATGTGGCGAATCTCGTTTGTTTCGATTAAGTTCAGTCTTATCCTGAGTAGGTAGTTTCTGGAAGCCCTATTAGGGAAATTTTTGATGTACCTCTGGAGCTCATTTACTTTGCAGTGGGTATGAGGAAGATGAGTTAGAAGTTTGTTTGCTGTGGCATCTGCTATGGTGATTGACCAGTCCAGATTTTTAAGTTTTTCGGTCACTCTGACCGGGTTTGATGACAGGTCAGCTTCTGTACAAGCTACTGAATCCAGTAAAACTAGATTTTCGGTTTTCCATTTTGTCAGCATTTTCACTGTGTCCATTTTCATCTCCTCGCCAATCATTGTGTAGATGTTTTGTTTATCTTGGGCGATGCACTTGCGATAGAGCAGGACCGAGTTGATATTTACCGTGCCTGCTAAAGAGAGGAGGCTCAATTCTCGTCGAATCGCTGGCATTGAGGTTGAATTTGGCAAGCACAACACTTTTCACCAAAAATGCCCTTCCAGCTTTGTCCAGAGTTTTTTGGGAATTTGGGGCATTGCTTCGGCTCCGTATGTAATTGATGGTACTACTTTTTTCTTATTTAATTCAATTACCGGGATTGTTGAGTTTTCCGAATTTGAGGTCTATGGCTTTGCCTTGTGCTGCTAGTTTTCTGATTTTTATTTTCAGGCTTTCTTGCATTGCACTTTCTGTGCGGGAACTGTTGAGGGTCACGCCCAGGTACTTGAACTCTTTTGTTCTTTCAATCTCTGTATCTTCTAGATACCATTTGAATTTGTCCGATCTTTTCGATGTCGATTCTAGAACTAGTATTTTTGTTTTTTCTTTGTTGATTTGCAGATTGTTTTTCACTGTATAGGGTAACAGATTGGTCAGTTGTCTCTGTAGGCCTATTTGGGTCTGGTCGAACAGAGCGAGGTCGTCGGCGTACATAAGGCAGCTAATTTGTACCTTGGCCAGTTTTGGCGGAAAGTTTTTTGTAAGATCTTCTGTTGCACTGTAGTCGCCCATATATGCGAGAAATAACTCCGGAGCGAGAGGACAACCTTGTTTGACCCCCCTACTTGTGGGGATTTCTGATGAAACTTGACCTTGCGGGGTTAATCGTACTCTCAGAGTGGTGTTTGTATGCAGGGCCTTCAGTGGTAGAACGATCTCCTTTGGACATTTCCATCCTTCAAGTTTTGACCAAAATCGTGACCTGTCTACCAGGTCAAAGGCCTGGGAAAGGTCAACGAAGGCCACAAAAGATCTTGGTTTTCCTTCAAGGACCTTGCTTTTTAAAATGCTGATGACCAGAATGTTCGCTGCTGTGCCAACATTTTTTTTTAAGCCAGTTTGGAATTGGTCGTGGCATGGTGCAAGTTTGGTCCAGGTTTGCAGCCTTTTCAGCAGTAAGGCTGCAAAGACCTTTCCAATGCAGTCTAGGAGGGCGATTGGCCGAAAATTCGTGGGGTCACACACATCCCCCTTTTTGTAGATCGGAACGATGGTTGCCTTGGTCCAGGATGGAGGAATGGATTTAGATTTTGCACATCTCATGAAGATCTTTTTTAGTAGTTTTGACCACTCAGCCGGATTTTTTTTAAGGTCCATATTGGAAATCCCATCCGGGCCAACCGCTCGTGAGTTTTTTCGTTTTTTTAGAGTCTCGAAGATTTCTTCTTGGTCATCGAAACATAGCCGGCTCGAGGATTCATTTTCTCTAGGCTCACCATCCTCCTTTGTTGCAGATTCAAAGAGCTTTGAAAAGTGGTCGATCCATTTCTGCTCCCCCATTGAATTGATGATGGAGTTTTTTTTTGATAATGTTGTGGTTTTTATGAGGGACCAAAATTCTCTTGCTTTGTTGCCGCAAATCGCCTTCAGTACTTTCTCTGAATCTTGTTGGTAGAGATTTGTGCGGTGGTTCTTGACCCAATTTCTGTAGTTTCTTGAGGCTTCTGCTAGTTTTGACGTCTGGTCGCTCGACTGTGTTTGCTTCAGTTGCCTCTTGATTTTTCGAAATTCACGTCTTTTTTGGGCTAACTGGGCATCATAGGTATGTTTATGGCTGGTGTCGGTAGTTTGGGCTGACTTTTTTGTAGAGAATGCCACGAGCAGAGGCACATAGTCAGGATCTGGGTTTTCTTCCGACGTTCCCCCTTCGGAGTATCTTTGTGTGAGCTTCCTTACTGCCGATGTTGAGAGTTTTAGCCGATTTCCCTGGTTATTTATGCCAAGTGGTTCGTCGCTGGTTCTGCTGAAGTTGGTTGACCACGTTGTTATTAATTGGTTGTGGTCACTGTTTGTTGTCTTGCGCACCTTGAAGGTTGTTACGGTGTCCAAAAAGGGACGGGAGACGTAGGTGTAGTCAATTGTTTCTCGCGACACTCCCTGTTCCCAGGTCGGCAAACGGTCTTTCTCTGAAAAGACCGTGTCGAGGTTTAACATATGCTGTGAGGTCATCAGTTTGCACCAAAGTTTTCCTCTTTGAGTTGCTTTAGTCGAATCAGAGTTTTTTCCCTCTTTTAAGAGGGGGCTTTTGAGGGAAATGTTGAGGTCTCCACAGATTATGAAGGACGAGACTTGGCGATTTGACTGAATTTCATCGATTATTTCTTCCATCATGTGGGTGAAGTTTTGAGCGTTTAAAGCTGCCGGATTCCAGTAGGTATTCAAGATTGCTATTTCTGAACTTGGGGTCCTTTCGCAGCCTTCAAGATCGATGAGAAATGCCAGTATGGATTGGTTTGACAGCAAGGTTTCTTTCATTTTTAAACCTGCACCATTTTTGCATGCCAGGGGTAATCCGGATGATGGACGGCCTAAAAGGCCTTTTTTTGCAGGTGCCAGGACTACGTCGTAGCCGTCCAGGATTGGTTTGTCAACGAGCCATGTTTCTTGAAGACAAATTACATCGAATGATGCCAAATCGGCGTCGTTTCGAGTCATCAAGTGGGTGTGTCCACGAGTGTTCCAGGAGCAAAGTGTTAGATCTGTGGGGAATTTGTCGGCTGGCAAGGTGTCGTTCTCGGCACTCTGCCAGCCTTCCAGTTGCTATTTATTCAAGTTTTTTGCGAGTACTTTTGGCAGCCAGGACCAGATTCCCTGCGGGTTGTCATTTAGTTGTTGGGTTACTGGTTGTTTTGTAGGGGGTAAGTTGCTTGTTTGCGGCGCCTTAGGCGTACCTTTTTTTGACGGTTCGTTATTCGCTGAATTCCGTTGCTTATTTTGAGAGTTTATGTCCCTGTTTGTCCCGCTTCTTGGGTTCCTTTCGGTTCTTCTTCCAAGGTCCGCCTGCTCCTGGGACGGTTTCTCAGTGACCGGGTGGTCCTTTATCCTGTTACTCGCAGTGGCTTTGCTTTTTGACGTCCTTAGGTCGTTTTCCTTGGATTCTCTCTGTTCTTTAGGTTTCGTCAGGTTTTCGAGCACCTTAAAGCCAAGTTTAGAGAAGTCCTCTGCTTCGTTGGTTATTAGCATCTGTATTTTCTTTGAAGGGATGTGCAAGATTGTTTTTGCTCTATGGTTAGAATGATAAGGATCCACTAGTTTCAGGTCCTCTGATTTAATCTGGCGAAGTGCTGGGATGAAGCCAAAGAGGTTTAGCACACCTTTTCTGTTAAGAATTATTTCGTCACGATTTTCTGACCGTTGCTCTATTTTTAGAGTCCAAATGGATATTTTGGTGGGATGGCGTCGGTCATGGTATTTTTCAGTTTTTGATTTGTAGTGGGGTCTCACTGATGGCTCGTTTTCTTGAGATCGGTGATCCTTTGAGCTCTTTTTATTTGATTCACGTTGAGAATCGTCTCTGCTTGATTTTCTGTCTCTTTCTCTGTGTTTATGTCGGTTCTCCAGTTTTGGGGTTTCTTGGTGCAGAGATGGGGGCTCAGATTTTGAGGTGAATGAAACTTTTCTTTGGCTAGTTTTGTTTTGGTTTGGTCTTGAAGTGTGGTTAAGATTGTTTCTTCGTTCTTCCATTGTATAGAATGGAGGACTCTTTTGCTGATACAGTGGACTACTCCTATTTTCCCTTTTCTCAACTTGGTCCTTTTCAGTTTGCAAACTACTTGTCAGGTCCTTTTCCAGATGTTCGCTGATGTTCATTAGTTGGTCGTCGTCCAGGAAGTCTTCTACAGTTCTTGGCGAGCATTTCGTTTCGGAGTCATTTGTGATCTTAAAAACGAGAGGAGGGTCCTGAGGAATGGAGGGGCTACCCTTTAAGGGATGGATCTTCTTTGCCTTCTGGAGTGTGGGCCCAGGTTCCGATGTGTCCGTTTTCCCTGTCGATGTTCCATGTTGTAGGCAGAAGATTGGATAAGCCTGATCTTTGTCGTTTGATTCGATTGGATTTCCGTTATGACTTGGAGATGGTTCTTTTTCGGTGTGTTCGATTCGCTGTTTGGGCAGTCTGCATGATGTTTCTTCACTAATATATATGATTTCACTTTGATCGTAGTTGACTGCGCCATTTTTAGTCGTAGTACCCGAAAATACAAACTGAGAGGGTCCTTGTAGGGCATCAGTTTGTGTGTGCACACAAGAGCTCTTAGGCTTGGGTTCCATTACTGACATTTTGTTCGCTTCCGAGCTTGTATAGGTAAGGTTAGAGGAGTCTTCGCTTGCTTTTATAGAGTTTTATTTCGCGGTAATGAAGCCTTCGATGAAGATTAGCTTTGTGTGGAGCATAGCGATTAGCGTGGTGTGGTCTTTTAATGTCTCGTTTAGGGACTCGTAGAGTTTCCCGAATGGCAATAGGCCTATCGTTATGGCCGACATTATTGTCGTTAAGTCTGGGGTTTTTTTGGTAGGGGTTTCTTTCTGCGCTCCCAATAGGCCTGATCGGTTTCTGTTGGGAGCCTCACAGTCGCAGTCTTGGGTAACCCTCGGCTCCTGGTGATGGTTCGATGTTCGGAGTTCGCGTGTGAAGTGAGGGAGAGAAGATCTTCTCGCCGAACTTTGTCCGCCATAGAGCAGCCATTCTGCTTCTCCGGATATTCTCGGGTGTTGGGATCTTGAGGGTTTGGGTTTCAGGAAGTCTTCCGGGTGGTCCGGTGCGGATGTTGTTTGGCTTCCTCGCCTGGCTGTCTCCAGGCTTTCGGCTGCTTTCTTGGGTTCGAGGATGCAGGGCGGGACTGCCTCTACGTCTCCTAAGTCTTTAGTTGGTGAAGATTCGGAGGGTCGATTTGTGGTTGGAGGCCCCGATGGTAGGGGCGGTTTGTCCGCCCCCGTTGCTGTATTCAATTCGGCTTGTGCGGGCTCAGCTGTCAAGGTTATAGGAGATTTGTCTTTTGTAGTGTTTAGAGCCCTGCTGGTTGTGAATATTGGGGCAGTCTTTCTTGTCTTCACTGCTGGTTGCAGGTCCGTCAGGGCCTCGAGTATTTCATCATCTGTTAGTTCCGTGAGGACCTCGTGTTTTCTTTTGCCCTGTCTGGCAAACAGTTCCTTTAAGGAGTTGCATATCATAGATTTGGGGATGGATTCCACTGGTACTTTTTGCTGTGTCTTCTTAGTTTGGACAAGTCTTTTTGGGTTTTTTTGTCCTGTTTTTTTTTGCGATTTTTTTGTGTTATTCAGTTCGCCCTTTGAAATTTGGCCACTGGTTTTTTTCTTTGTCTGAGCGCTTGATTTGGGATCATAGATGTATTCCCATTCTTCAGCGTTCTCCGGGGAAACCGTTATTTCTCCGGCTGTCGTTTCATTTTCTTCGGGATGTTCTGCAGGTCCACTAGTCTCCTCCGGGGGAGCGAGCAGATCTGCGCTGGATTCAGACTCACTCAGGTGCGAGCCGCCCGCTGGTTCCGTGGACGGGTGGAGTAGTGAGCAGGAGGCTCCGGCGGGCTTGAGGCCGCCCGCGTGTATCAGGGCGCGAGTCTCCGTGGCCAAGTCCGCTAAAGCTGCCACGCCATTTCGCCCTTGCGGGTCTTCCACCCTTGGTGTCAGGGACTGCTTCCCAGCCTGGGTCGTGGCATGGGACAGCGATCCTGCTCGTCCGCTTGGAATCCTCTGTTCCAGGCAGACGTCCACGGTAAGAGCCCGTTCTTGTAGAGCGCAGCCGTTTGTTTGTTTTGCGGCTTTTGCCTGCCTCTCTGCCGCCGCTTCCTGACCAAGCCTGTGCTCCCGTGGAGACAAAACCGTCGTGGTCGGTCCTCCGGCCGGCCAGTCGGGGCAGCCTGTGTCACAGGGTATGGGCTGGTAGGTCGAGGCGAGTTCCTCGTGTGCGTCATTTGCGACGGCGTTTTCCTGGTTTTCAAAATGAAATTTTGCTCTAGCTTCCGTCTCATTGGTCTTTCTATTACTTGAAGCTTTTTGTATTTTTGAAGATTCAGACAGTGGGGAATGAGAGTTCGCCCCAGGTTGATCGCTCCTCTTTGGGGATTTCTGGATGGTTGTTGCCGCTTTTTTGGGGTGTTGTGATCCCGTTGATGTATGATTTAGGTCGCTGCCCGTCAAGATGGTGTTTATGGGTAGCAGAGCTTGTGGTCTCAGTTTGACCGGGTGTTTGGCGGAAAACAGTAGGGTAGCGGGCGGTTGGAGTTGCCGTGAACTTCTGAGGCGCATTGTTTCTTCATCCAATGTGTCGCTGGCGATGTTGGGGCTTTGCTGGTGCCGGAGGTCAGGGGCGGTTGCCATGCCTCTGCCGGTCCTGTCAGGGACTGCAGATACTGCAACTGACTCTGCTCAGACTCCGCGACCGCTCTGCGGTGTAGCTGGGTAATTGTATCGACCCTGGTAGTGGAGAGCAAGAACAGACTCGGAGAGCAGGAGAAAGGGTCCGACCTGCAGAGACTGCAACTGACTCTGCTCAGACTCCGCGACCGCTCCGCGGTGTAGCTGGGTAATTGTATCCACCCAGGTAGTGGAGAGCAAGAACAGGCTCGGAGAGCAGGAGAAAGGGTCCGACCTGCAGAGACTGCAACTGACTCTGCTCAGACTCCGTAACGTGATCACCTTTTCTCACGCCTTTACTTTATACCCTATAAAGGGTTTGAGACATCAGCTTACGTAATCCTGATTACGCATTTTCAGGGTAATTCATGGAATTAATGTGCGCTGAAAAGGGGAGCGCAAGTGTGAAAATCGCAGCGCACGCGTACTAAAGCCGCACACGCAGCTGTTCGTTGATTCATGGAATGCACTGTGCGTGTTTACCCTGGGATTTGCGCCAAATCTGTGGGTGGCGCAAACAAGCACACACGTCACTAGACGCTGTGCGCAAGGCGCACAGCGAAAGCGCACAATGTGTAGCGCACACAACAAAAGGGGGCGGAACACGGGGCAGAACACACGGAATGGGGAACAACGTGTGAAAATGTGGGCGTTACGGGGGAAGTACTGCAGCTAAATGCTCGCAACGCCCACACGCGCGCAAACAACACGTATTCATGGAATCGAAGAGAGGAAACCCATGCGCCAAAAAAGACGCACTAATCCGGAAACACGTACGCAAGCAGGAAGCAGGCGTAAGCGGCCCTGTGCAGCATAAAATTGCACGCAAACAACAAACAAGCTTATACTCTACGATGAATACACCGTTCCTCGCAGCTGTGGTCGTGGGACACAGCAGGAGGAGGAGGATTGCCAGGCCCCGCATTTTTTTTACCCAGGACCAGCCTGTTTGGGATGCCTGATGACCAGGTCTATGGGAGGTACAGGTTTCCACCCCATACCATCCTAGAACTGGTTGCTGAGTAGGAGGATGACCTCACATCACCCACCCTGTGCTCCCAAGCACTGAGCCCCTTGGAAAAGGTGTTCAATGTACTGTATTTTTTGGCTACTGGGTCATTTCAGCAGACAAGTGCCATAGTTGAGGTTGTCTCACAGGCCACGCAGTCACGCTGCCTACACCAGGTGTTGGCGATCACGACTGCACGCCCCTCAGTCCGCAGGCACATATACATGCCCAGAACACCTGCAGAAAGGCAGGCCATCGTCCAGGACTTTTACGGGGTGGCACACTTCGCCAAAGTGCTAGGTGCCATTGATTGCACCTATGTGGCTCTACATCCTCCCAGAGCCACTGAGCACATCTATCGAAACCGCAAGCACTGGCATTCCATCAACGTGCAGGTTGTATGTGATGGCAAGGGAATCATCACTTCAGTACATGCCAACTATCCGGGGTCCAGCCATGATAGTTTCATATTCCGAATGTCATCCCTAAACCGGGACCTGGAAGCTGGGAGGCATGGCGACACATGGCTCATTGGTGAGTACAAATGCCTCTGCACATGCATGCATGTCAGACACTGAGAAATGGGAAAACCCAACTAATGACAACCATTATGACCTCCCCCGGGGACAGTGCCTACCCTCTGAGCACCTACATGATGACGCCAATACGGAACCTCACCACACCACACGAAGTAAGATACAACACAGCCCATATTGCAAACGGGCGTAGTGGAGCGCACATTCGGAGTGCTCAAGTCACATTTTCGCCCCCTTGACTGCTCTGGTGGGCAGCTGCTATATGCGCCCCCAGTAGTGTGCAGGAGTGTGCAGGATCATAGTGGCAGCATGTGTCCTGCAAAATGTTGCAACCCGGCGGGGCGTGCCGGTGAACATGGTGGTGCCCCCACATCCCCAACCACATGCATGGTCGCTGTGCATGGGAGGTGAAAGGGCACGTGGTGAGGCAGCCCGTACCCAGCTTGTGGCAAATATCTTCACCTAAAATCCCACCCCTGTGGAGTGCACACAGGCCTGGCACATACCAACTGGCAATTGATGATGATAACAAAAGGGACAGTCAACTGTCACAATCATACCACCCTGAGATTGTTTGCCTGGAAGTGCTACATTGTGTGCATCCCTAGCTACATAGACACACCCAATGCTGTGTCAGTAAAAGGCACACATTAATGCAGCATGAAGGACTACCACCTTGCAAAATAGTACACCCAAATAGTGCCATGTCACCCAACCCCTCTCTAACCCCATCTCAGCTACCCAACACACCATGCCAAAGATGCAATGTGAAAGCAACCAAATGAATGCACCACACATGACACAAGTCTCACAAAGTGCACCATCCCAAATGAAAACAGCCCAGAGACCATTCCCTCTCACTAATGAAAAAGAAACAGCACACATAAACAAATACTTACCAGCAAGACAAAACTTTAGTACAGGACCCAACAGTGGCAACGTATGACAGTAAAAAAAGAAAGCAGTACAAGTCTCATAACCTGACAAAGGCAGCACATCGACCCCTTCCATCTCCAGTGTGTTGTTGGTAGGTAAATGTGGCAGTGTACTGCATACAACATGAACTGCATCTGCAATGGAGACCAACTCGTTAAGACATGAAGAAGCTACATGAAAATATGCCAACTGTCCTGTAGGGAATACAATATACAAATCAACCATGCAGTGGAGAAATCATCACCAATCCCCACTAGGGGTGTATACACAGTTTGGACCTCAGACTGCCCACACAATTTATGGGAGCCCAATGCCTCTGTGTAAGTTACTGTCACTTGGTCACCACCTTGCGAGC
Organism: Ambystoma mexicanum; assembly: GCF_040938575.1. Taxonomy (NCBI): domain Eukaryota; kingdom Metazoa; phylum Chordata; class Amphibia; order Caudata; family Ambystomatidae; genus Ambystoma; species Ambystoma mexicanum. The sequence continues at coordinate 447,713,076 of NC_090937.1, forward strand.
CCATGGAGAGGGGAAGCAGGAGTGTCATATGTGTCAGGAACCCAAGTTTTAAACCCAAACACAGGACAAGCCTGCATGTGCCCAGCTGTGCCCCGCTGTAACACACAGTGGGTGCCTACGGGAGCCACACAAAGCAACACACTGTAACATGAATGTACAATCTGAAAGAAAATAGTTATCAACAGAAAAGCAAATGTAGCTTAAAATAATTAAATGAAAAATAAGAAAAAAATAGAAAATGAAGAGTAAACAAAATAAATGAAATGAAAATTGAACAATCAAATAGTAAATAAAAAATATAAAATTAAATCAAATAAAAAAAATCAAATAATCAAATTAAACATAAAAAGAAACTGGAAACAATTAACTGAAAAAATCAAAACAAAAAATCAAAATGAAAAAATGAAATTCTAATGAAAGAATTTCAAATCTGAATCAAATATGAACTAGAAAAAAGAAAAAGAAAAATCTACAAAAAATTCTATTTTGTCAAAAAGAAAAATGAAAAAGAAAAATCAAAAATGGCTATGTGTCGACCAGGAAAGGGGGGGGGCACCCAGGAGGGAAGAGGTACAGGGAGCACCCCAACACCTACATGCGTGGATGTTGAGAAAAAAAAATCCCTCCATGGGCTCATGGCCTGCACGGCTACCCTATAATGGGAGAACTGCCGTCGCTGTCAGCACCCTCTGGTGGAACATTAGAAGGTGCGCGTGGTATGGGAGGCAGACCACGCAAAGCCCTGGTATGCTCCTCCATGGCAGTAAGCATGCAGGTCTGAAAGGTTTGGTTCTGCAGGATGATGGTACGGAGATCCCCATGCAGCACCTCACGGGTAGCACGGATTTCTGCCTGCAAGGCCTCGCGTGATGCCCGAATCTCCTCACGCGTTGCCTGGAGCTCAGCTGAGATTGTGCGTGTTAGCTGGTCCAGCTGCTGTTCTGACCTTGTACTCTGGGACACCTCAAGTGCACTCAGAGTATCTCTGAGGGACCTGTGTTCTAACCTCAGGGCATCCCTGTGGGCCTGTGACTCTGCAGATATGGCTGTGCGCAGAGTCTCCAGTCCAGCCCGTCGGTCCCTGTTGAATGCCAACATGTCCTCCCTGTGTGAGCGGCACATGGACTCTGTTGCTTGCTGCTGGAGCTAAGTGGCCACCCTATCCATGGCCTGAGCCATCATCTCATACGATGCCCCCTGTTGTGCTGCAATAGTATAAATGGAGTTCTCCCACCCAGTATTGCCTGATGGCGCACGGCCACTGCGTTGGCAGGCACCACACCTGTTTGGGGCAAGGTGATGTGCACCTTGCTGTGCTGGCACTGCCTGAGGCTGCAGGACTGCATTCCTCCTTTGATCTGCTGGCTCAGGAACAGGAGAAAATATAGTGGAGTGTGACCCTGCATCCGTAACCACCACAGGCGGACATTCCAACACTGAATGCCCCATACAGGGGTTTACCCCCAGTGCAGGTGGGTTGGACAGAACAGCATCCCTGCCAGAAACACTCACCTGCGACGGGACATTTGTCTCGATGTCAGATTCAGCACCTGAGGCATAGAGGTCTTCGGAGGGGTACCCAGAGACACCCGTGGACAGGGTGGTCTGTAGGAGTAATGGATGTTCATCACCACCACCTCACATCCTCCACTGTTGCCTGGTTGGGGCTGTGAGTACTCCTGCCCCTGCGCCATCTCCTCCTCCTCAACAGCATCTAGTGCCTCATCACCTGCAAAAACATGAAACAAAAGTAATGAAGACAGGCATGAACAGCATAGCCCACACACATAGGCATCACAATGTACACATTGAATACATAAATGACAAATGTCACACATGACACTAACTCTGGCATGCATGCACTGGCAATGAAGTGGAAGGGGAGCCTAAAAGCAGACATTGAGGACTCCAAGATGGAAAAGCAACACATGTGCTGCATGCTGCATAGTACCTGCATCACACATTAGCCTGTGAGTGGCATGGACAATCCACATTCATGACACATGCCAGCACACAGATGGCACGTAGCATAGGCATGGCAGATTTGACAAGGACACCCAGCGGGTAGCAAATCAGTACTGTCCCCCATCCATGTGAGAAGGACATCATGAAATAGAACATGCAAAAGAGTGTGACAAAACACGCATGGGCCACACGCTGCAACAAAGCCAGTGTTTACAAATACAGTGATGGCTGGCACATGCATACATCAATGGTTGGTCACTTGGACATGACAGAAGACAAATGTCATGTTGAACATTCAAACAGGGCCCTGAAGTGATCGTATGCAGGGCATGTGTAGATGCACAATAGTCAATCAGCCTGATTGATGAAATCATTCCTATAATAAGTAAACAAATGTGGGGCATTGTGGGGTGAAATCTATGTCTGAAGTATGGTGAATTTGGGGCAGAATGGCACACAAATCAATCAGGCAGAATGAACAGGAAAACAGTATCAACAATGTTGTGGCATGATGGCAGTTGAAGGGCAAGTGCAGTAATCAGGTGCAAATTGTTAACTGCGGTCAGAAGGGATACTGTAAAACCCAAACCCAAGGCCAGGGGATGGTTTGGAGGCACCACATGGGTGACCCATAGCAGTCATGACTACACAGCCTCACCTGGCACTCAATCAGAACACATCACCCAAGCAACATACACATGGTTTGCATACACATGCATGGCCACTCACTGGACATTGCCTCAAGATCTGGTACGTCTCCCACGCCTTGGATCTGATCCTCTGTGAAGAAGCCTCCAGCGATTGACTCATGTTCTGTGAGTACTTCCTCCTCTGGTGGAGACCCACTGCCAGTCACCAGAATAGAGGCATGATTGGAAGCCAGCTTGTTTTTTGCTCTGCGTTTGATGTCATTCCACCGCTTAGAGCAATCATCAGCTGTGCGCCTCACGAATCCAAGGGAACTAATCTGGTCCGCGATGCACTGCCAGTGGGCCCTACGTTGAGCAGTCGTAGTCTTGCAGCCTGCAGTCACCAGCATTTCGCGGCCATGGGCCGACACGTAGCCCACAAGTGCGTCTAGTTCCACATCATTGAAACTCTGCTTCCTTGACGTGCCAGAGGGGTGAGCTGTGTCTGGGGTCCCAGCCTGTACCTCAAGAGTACCCTTCTTCCTCTTGAGAGGTGGTGCGGACCCTGAGTGGCTTACGCCGCTCTGGTCGGTAGGGGCTGAAGCGCAGGTGGACTGAGCACTGGAAGTAGCCAAAGGCACGATGACCAAAGCTCTCACTGCAGGCACTGGCTGCTGGGTGATGTTAGCAGGACCAACCTTGGTGTGATGGTCTTGGACCAACACTGTCCCAGCTGGGTGACTCAGAGCTGGGGTGGATTGAGCTGCAGCTGCCCCTGCAGCCTCCTCACCCTGGCTACTTGGGGCAGCAGATGACATTGCTGCTCCAGATCCACTGGCCTGGTGACAGCAACTTTTACCGCCACATGTGGCTTTGACTTGGTGACACGAAAGTCGGCCTGTGAGTCATCCTGTGCCAGTTCGGTCAACAATATGGGCCAGGTTAACAAGGCCTGAGCTGGGATGGTGTCAGCTGCAACTCCCCGACCCATTGTGGGGTGCATAGGTGTCCCTGATTGGTCCTCCACACACTGGCCTCTTGGGCCACCTTGCACATCCTGGCCACATCCCCTACCGCGGACACCTCTTGGAGGTCAGCTACCTTTGCCTCCCTTACCACTTGGTTGCCTCCCAACCATGGCACTGATGTTCTTGTGCAAATGGGAGGTGCAGTAAACAATTGTCATGGGAAATTAGGGTGAAGGGGGCAGGGTACTAGATGGAATACGTACCCTAGTGCTCTAACAAGGCTGTCTGTGACCCCTGGGGGAAGATGACGGATCACGCAACGCTCAGGCACCCCGAAAACAAAATTTAATGTGCACGCGAACCCTGGTAGCCCACGTGCGTGGAATAAAGAACCCGCACTACGCTGTGGCACCCACAAAAACAAAAATAAGCGTACGCGTGGTACACGGAGGCTACAATGACCTCTGAATGGGTACGCGACACACGGGGGCAACCACAGTTGAAAAATACGTGCGCGACTCACCGTCTGCCTGGAAAAAGAAAGTGAAAAAGACGCACGTATGCGCGTTGGCAACACCCCCGCCAAAAGAAGAATTGAACGCTGTCCGAGTATACAAGGAGTATGAACTGGAACTGTTGTGAAGTAATCGCGTGTGAAATGACAAGAAGTACAAGAATCACCCGCTCGCTCTCCACAAAAAGCACGTACAAGAAAATGGCGTGTACCTTTTAACCTTGCCCACACTTGCCACGTCACTTACTCCCGTACGCGCTTAGGGCCTTTCCTCCAATTACACGCAGTGACACCCGGACATGCAGTTTTTTCACGTATAGAATCACTATGCACCCATGTGGAGGGAAACGCCCATGCACGTTACGTCACAGACGCGCTTATGCACTAAAGGCCTTTCCTCGAATTACACGCTGACGTGCATTTTTTTCACGTGCCAAATCACTCCGTATCAAACTGGCCACGCGACAACACACGGAAGACCACAGTCCTGCCCAGAAGGCCATTTTCCTGCCCCCCAGAGCCCTGAGCCCGCTCCCACCTGCTATCTGCTGCTGCCTGCCTGCCTGCCACGTGCCCTGCTATTTGGTGCCTGCACGTCGGCCATCTGCAGGGGTCCAGTTGCTGTGACCACCCCTGCTGGAACAGTAGACTCCCGACCGAAGTTCCATCGCTCCACAGCCCAGCACCAGGACCCAGTTGCCCACCCACACCTGCCTCAGGGGTTGCCATGTCAGGGGAAACACCATCAGAGACCACTGTTAACCCCCAGCCAGAGAGGCAGAGGGCTACCAGCTTCAGTGCCGCAGAAGTTGGTATCCTGGTGGAGCAAGTCCTGGTGCATTATGATGCCCTCTTCAGAAGAGCACGCGCCGACAATGAAGGATGGAAGAGGATCTGGAAGGACATTGTGGCTGCCATCCACGTGGAGTGGGTGGCAGCCCGCAACATACAAAAACATCCGGAAACTCTGGGAGGACTTCAGGTCCAGGACCCTCAGCAAGGCCCGGCGCCTCTTGGAGGCAGAGGATGCAGAGGGGTGCCGGGTCCGCCTTAGCGACAACCAGATGAGGGTCCTGGAATGTATACGCCCAGCGCTCCACCTCCAGGAACTTGAGAGGCACACCCGTCTGGAGTCGAGCGGTAAGTGTCCATGTGTACTGATTGGACGCAGTGCATGTTGAGGTTTGCCAGGAGTGTGCAGCTTGGACATATGTCTGGAAAGGCCCATGTATGGTTGTGTATGTGCAGGGACATGAACCTGCCGCATGTGAGTCCAGCCATGTGTGAGGCACATCAATGGTGTATGTGTTGAAATGCATGATGCACGAATGCATGTGGGGATGCACACATGTTAGCATTTCTGTGTATGTACTGTGGCTCGGTTGGGGTGTGACACATGGATCCTGGTTCCACCTTCATGTACGTGCACAGTGTACGTGTGTGTGTGTGTGTGTGTGTATTTGACATGTGTTGGACTGTTATACACCATTGATGCATTTGACATTGACATGTAGGAGGCTGATTGGCAGATGTGACATAGTTGCCGATGATTTCACTGCGACAGGTGGTGGAGACGTACAGCTGCATGTATGTCTGGTGGCGTGTGTGTATGTGTTCAGCACTCCCCATGTTGCATGTAACGTCAGGCTAACCTTCGGATACACATGCTGTATGTGTATGGGTGGTGCTGCCTGCTGCAACATTCCTGTTAATTTGTGCATGTGTGTGGGTTCAAATGATGTGTGTTGGGGAGTGTGATGCCATCTGTGAAGTTTGACACTGCCACTCATGTGCAACTGTCATGTGTGTATCAGAATATTGTACAGTGCCCTGATGCCTGTGTTCTGTCTCTCCCTGTCTGCAGCGTCAACTGATGAAGAGGGCAGAGACGGTGCTGTGGAGCACAGCGGCAGGGATCCCACCGCCAGCCAGAGATGCAAGGCCCAGCTATCCCTCCCGGGTTGTCATCTCTTCGGAGAGTGAGGAATCTGGTGCTGTGTCCGTGGCCGCAGCTGGCAAGGGTAGGTCCAAGAGGCGGAGGTCGGAGGTGGACTCCTCGGCAGCAGAAGGGGCAGCTGAGACCCCACAGGGGCCTATGGAGGAAGATGGCGCGTAGTCATCCAGGTTGGTGGGGGTTTCGGTTGAGGAGGAGGCCGTGGCAGGCCCACACACAGGGCCTGCAGGGGGGATTCCACTGGTGCTAGTGGTGTAGTCCAGGGGTAGGGACAGAAGGCAGCTCAGGCCGCCGTGGAGGTGCTTGTGTGTAATCCTGTCCTCGATCCTGTGATTGCATCATCCGGCATCAGCATGGATGCCTCCGTCCAGACCAGTTTTCAGCGAGGGGATGCGCACACAACTGGCCTTCCTCTCCCTGCGTACTTGGCAATCCGGGACCGTGTTGAGCCTGTCCTGGCTGGGGTGGCGTTGCGTCAACATGGCATTCATGATGACGTGCATGGTTCTCATGTGGACAATCATTTTGAATGCCTCATTAACCGTGTCGACCTACTAGGACGGGTCAGCAGTGCTGGGTTCTTCCGTGTGCTGGAAATTCTATCGACCCTCTCCTCAACTGAACCACCTATGCACCAGTCGTCCTCCGTGCCATCTTCCTGGCCACGTATCACCTGGCCACCCTGTGGAGCTGGCCCTGACCTAGCGGCCAGGCTGGTGGAGGACACATCCCTGCCACAGTCGGAAGTTGGAGGTCCAGCAGGGATGGCCACCCCAACAACTGGACCCCAGCAGGAGGAGGACGTGCAGGCATCGAAAGGCAGGGCACATGCACGGCAGCAGCAGGCTCAAGGTGGGAGCGATGATGGCTCGGGGCCATCACATCACAGGGGCAGGCATCGGCCAGAGGGCAGGAGGACCCTGGATTGGGAGTGTCTTCCATGTGGCAGCAAATGGGCTGGCAAATAGATGCGGCGGGCGGAAGAGGCACGGCTCACTATGGTCAGGGCAGAGAACTCCATGTGCAGGGTGTTGAGGTGGGCTGAGTGCCTCGAGGCAACTCGCAGGGAGTTGGAGGAGGCCATGGCTGCATCCCTGCGAGACCTCGGGCCAGGGAAGAGGCCCGCCTCCAAGACGTTGAAGAGGAGTTCGATGATGCCCTGGCCCAAAACATCAACAGGTGAGCCGTTGGACTTGCCCGCCGCCTTTGTACATAGTTCTTTAGGCTTATGTTTCCTTTGTTTTTTTGGAGTGCATGGACTTTGCTCCACTTCGTGTACATAGTTATTTTATCAGATCTTTGGTAGGTTTCCTTTTGTTTGAGAATCATGGACCCTTCGCACTTGAAGTGTATATGGTTACAGACTTGTACATACTTTGGTTATTTTGACATCCCATGGATCAATGTTTTTTTTTAATGGTTTGGGGGACATGATTCGGGGCCTGCTGGCGGGTGCCCGTCTATGGTGGGTGGGGGACATGAGTCGGGGCCTGCAGGCAGGTGCCCATCAATGGGGGACATGAGTCGGGGCCTACTGGCAGGTGCCCGTCAATGGTGGGTTTTAGACATGAGTGGGGGCCTGCTGGCAGGTGCCCGTCAATTTTGGAGGACATGAGTTGGGGCCTGCTGGCAGGTGCCCGTCAATGGTGGGTGGGTGGGGGACATGAGTCGGGGCCTGCAGGCTGGTGCCCGTCAATGGTGGGTGGGTGGGGGACATGAGTCGGGGCCTGCTGGCAGGTGCCCGTCATTAGACAAGAGTCGGGGCTCACGAGTGCATGGTGCCATGTGGGCTGCCTGCAGGGCATGGTCAGGGGTGTAGGGTAGTCCCCTGCGGTGTGGGCTGCCTGCAGGGCATGGGGATGGGGGAAAGGGCACACCCGGGAGGGCCCACAATGCCAAATCGTGTGTAAAACTCCCTGCGCACCCCCGAAATACACGTACCCCGCTATTGCTAGCAAAATCGCATGTAATACTCCACGCGCTCCCCCGAAATACACGTACCCCGCTCGCGTCAGGCGTATCGCGTGTGAAAATCCCTGCGTACCTCCGGAATACACGTACCCCGCTCGCGCAAGGCCTATCGCGTGTGATACTAACCGGGCACCCCCGAAATACATGTACCCCGCTGGCGCTAGTGAAATTGTGTGTAAAACTCCCCGTGCTCCCCCGAAATACATGTACCCCACTCGCACAAGGCCTATCGCGTGTGAAAATCCCTGCGTACCCCCAGAATACACGTACCACGCTCGCGCAAGGCCTATCGCGTGTGATAGTCCCAGCATACCCCCGGAATATGGGCAGGCACCCCATCCACCCTGGGCATGCCCCACACTCCTCCTCCAATCTGACCACTTCGCCTTCCGTCCGTAGAATGCTCGTGGAAACCGGGCAGGGATTTCGTCAAAGGGGAACCTCTCCATCGTCTTGGTTCTTCTTGCAAGTTTATGTCTATCGGTCGCTCTCCACAGTAAACCCCGCAATCTTCCAGTTAATGGCAGAGGATGTCTGATCATCCGGAATACTGGAGACAACCTAGTTTGGATCATTTTTAACCATCCGCACCGCTACCGTGTGAGCTTAGGGCCCTTTAGGAACATGCATGCAATGGATGGGTTCACAGAATAACTCTGAGTCCAAATAACCGAACCAACTCAGGAAGATGGCAAAGAACTGTTTTTTTTATCAACTATCTAAAACAGGGAGTTACAACGAACATCAACAGACGTACACTCGAATTCCCTCAACGACTTTTTCACACAACATAGACTTTATACTAAAAATACATCAGAGATGACGCCATTCTGCATGGCAAATAATGAAAAACCTACTGGGGATCCGGATAGGCTTAAGGGGAACATCTAAGTAAACATTGTATAGGAACTAGGATTTTGATTGGCTGCCCATTGTCAGGTGGTCAATATATGCCTACCTCTAAAACATATAATCTTCAAAAACATCAAGTACACGGTTTTCTGATTGGTCTTAAAACTATAAGGTCCTTCGTTATATGGACCACAATTGGTTGGCACGCTTGGGCCATGTCTGGAAAATTCAGTTCACTTAGCAGCACGTAAACCCAGACCCAGGTGCAAGGAGGAGGGCCTGACTCTACCTCCCACCCAATTAGCCCACCATCTTGCATTGCCTGGGCCTTCTGTCATGAAGGTGGTCTTTGAACTTCGCCTTGCAAAGTATCTTTGTCTCTGCGAATACATTGGAGTGCAGGCACTCACTATCGTTGTTCTAGGACACCAAGTTCGACTCTATTTTCATCCTTGGCTCACATGACAGGAGACCACGATTTGGTCCATTTTGCAGCTTTTAAATGTCTTAAATGAATTAAACTTGGCATTCTTGGCGTTCTTTTTTTTGCACCTTAACAAGGGATGATTCATCCTTTGTACGTTGACTCCTTTCTAGAATAGATAGATGACCTTGGCTGATTCAATCTTGACTTCACGCCAGACAACCTCACCATGCAGCTCCATGATTTCAGCTTATTCTTGCTGGAACACAATTCTCCCTTTCTTCTTTATGGGTCCTGGCTTACTAAAATTCATGATACGGATGTCCAGCTTCTATATAATGGTGGCTTCGTCTGTATTTTATTCACTACATATAACCAGCTTCTATGGTGCGTTGCAGCGTCTCTGCAGTTATTGAACGGTTGATTCTCTGCAGCACATTGTGCACGTATAATCTTCTTTTCTTTTTCATATTTAAGAGTTCACTCGATTCTTTACTTCGTCATTAGTTTCTGTAGGACCCATACATCCTCTTAAGCCAATATTCTGATACGTCATTCATACTCTCTTATACGTCTTTCCTTACTCTTTTTATATTCCTTCAGGGAATTCCTCCCTCTGATTATCTTCTCTTCAGAGATACATTCGATAGGGTTGTATCAATGGATATTGGCACAAGTGCTGGTGTCAAACATGGCACAATCGCTGGCTTCCAACATATAGGAGGTAGGGGGGCGGGATTTCCTGCAGAGGTATTCAGCTGCTCCTCTATAACTTCATCTCCTGAAGGGATTGCAGAAACCCCAGAAATTGATGACCGGATAGTCACGTTCATGAGTAGATACATCAAAGACATAAAGAAAGGTCTAGATAGATCTTGGCGGTTGTACCAGGATAAAATGCTGGATGTGGTGGGACCACTTACAAAGATCTTACAGAATGCAGAGGATGTTTAGGAGAAGAACGCGTCCATCGATCCAGTGATCTTAACAGGGTGGGCTCAGAGAGCTAACTGTCAGTTGGGTAACGCCAACAGTGCAATTACCATATAGGTGGAGATCAGTTCTAGTAAAGATTGACCCAAGCTCTGCAAACTAGCCACTTCAGAGGCAGTAGCAGCAGCTAAGGGCAAGTTGTTTGGTGACTCGTTCATAAAAGAGTTAACGAAGTTCACCCAAACACATACTCCACCTTAGATAAGGCTCAAGGTCCCTGAAGAGGGTATTTGGTAAACACATTTTTGGGAGGGCTGGCAGAGGCAGGAGCTGCTCTGCCAGCCGCTACGCATACTGCAGGTTCTTCAATGACAGGAATCAATAGAAACAAGATGAGCGTAAGCCTGACCCTTTCTTAAGAGGCAGAGAAAGGGGCTGGAGATAAGTAGATCGACAACAACATAACTCAGGTGAGAACAGACGATCATGCACAAATGGTAAAAGAATAGATTCCCACAGTAGACGTGAGAGTAGTGGGATGCGTAAAGAACTGGCATCACATATCCACAGATGCTTGGATTCTAGATACTGTCCAAGGTTTGCACATAGACTTTCATACTCTACCAGTACAGGAGAAACAGCCAAAAGCTTTAGTGCTAAGCGTAGCAGACAATATACTACTAGACGCGGAAGTAAGAGGACTAGAGCAAAAGGAAGTCATTGTACAGATGACAGATCCCTCCAAAAGTTTTATAAACAATATGTTTTTAGTGAAAGGGAAACACAAACTGAAGGCAGTTATAAATCTGAAGGAGTTGAACAGCTTAATTATATACAGGCACATCCAAATGGAGGGTATACACCTCCTAAGGGACATTTCACAGCAAGTGTGGTACAAAAATGGCATAGCTGGTGTGTGAGAAGAACGTGCATCCCTCTGGAACAGATGTGGTGCACGTAACTAGCTTCGTAGCGCAGATGGCGGCTCAAGGCAAGGCTTACAGGACAGTTAATACAGCTCGCTCAGCGATATCGGTGGGTCATCCACATGAAGAGGGGTTAGTGGTCAGAGAACACGCTTTAATATGCAGATTGTTGAGGGGAACAAAGTTGCTCAACCTCCTAAAGTGAGATATTCTCAGTTGTGGGACGTAGATAGAGTTTTGAAATTTTTCACATCATGGCCGGACAACAGGGATTTATCCAGAAAAGCGTTGACCATCAAAGTGACAATGCTGTTATGCCTTTTTATCATGCAAGAGAGTTTCTGACGTGAGAGCGTTGGAAGTTAACAGAAAATCGATATCTCCATCAGGAGTACATCACGAAGAGAACAAAGACGGGCTTGAGAACAGTATCTTATAGCTCATTCCCAGATCAACCTAAATTATGCCCAGTTTGATGCTTATCGGCATACGAAAACATGACAATAGAACTGCGACCCACGGTATTGTCTCAGTTGCTCATAGCATTACAAAGATCTTTTGGAGCAATAACCCAGCAGCCCTGACGAGATGGTTGAGATGGGTGATGCTTGAAGCGGGCATCGATATAGAATGCTATGGCACGCATTTGGTGAGAGGAGCGATGACTTCTAAGACTTATAATATAGATTGCGATTGTACAATATTATGAAGGCAGCTGATTGGTCGAATGAATCCACATTTAAGATATTTTATTTTAAGCCGATAGAAAAGGTTGCAATGTTAGTCGTATGTAAGCTTTGAACAAGCATAATCCAAGCCTCCAGGACGTTGACAGCAAGCCCACTGGGTCCTGAGGAGTTGACTAGACTTTAATTTCAGTTTGAGTTTACTAGTCTGGCCGCAAAAGTTATATGAAGGATCAGCGAAAGAAAGAGGATAAGGTCAAGATTGTGGCAATGTTTATGGGACTTGACGTGTTATAATTGGTCTGGGAGATCACGTGGTTTATGAAAGACCAATAATATATGAACTACCAAAGACTCAAACTTTATGGGAGTTGTAGTTTGTTATTCTTAGTTTTTTTTTTATAACTCTGTTTATTGAGTTTAAACAACATAACATAAAGGAATGAACATAAATGAGACATGAATCAGCGGCATACATATGATGAAGGCAATTTGGCATTAATAACAGCTCGCATGGGCCCACGAGGACGAGGACCGTAAGACAGAAATAGGCCAAGGCAGGCAAACAATGCTAACAGTGCTGCTGGTGCACCCCCACCCGCAGGTCTCAGCTAGCGTCGAGCCATTTACCCCATATTTTTTCAAATTTGCGGGGACAGCCCCGTGCGTTATGGATCCGGCGCTCTGAGGCTGCGCACCTGTCCAACTCATTACTTCAACGGTTCAAGCACAGTGGGTCGGCTGATCCCCAATTGGCCACAATAAGTCTTTTGCCTGCCCCCAGCGCAATTGTCAAAAACATCTTCTCGTATTTAGACAGGTCTACTTCACCCCCGATGCCCAGGAGTACCATCTTGGGATCCGTAGGGATTGGTGTCGCCAAAGCAGCTGAGATTGTGTTAACACAGTCCACCCAGAAGGCCTGTATCACCTGGCAGTCCCATATCATTGGTAGAAGGTGGCGGGTTCATTTTTGCATCGAACACATGTCCCGTCTTCTATTCCACCCCATCTGGCCATTACAGTGCGTGAGTGGTATGAGCGATGAAGGATCCTCAGCTGAATTAGTCTAAGCTTAGATTCTATACCAATTTCTCTGGGGGACATTAATGCCTCCACCCAATCTTCAGGTTCCAGGGGACCTACATCTCTTTCCCACTTTGCCTTGAGCCCATCGAGCTGCGCAGCCCCAAACGAGCTAAGGGCCTGATAGAGAGTGGAGGTGACCTTAGAAGAGATGCACATAGGGGGCAGGCAAGGCTCTGATAACATCAGGAAGATGATAGACCTAATCCACCATGTCCAAGAATCAGATCTAGATGCAAGTCTGCTTTCCCTGGACTCCGAGAAAGCTTTTGACAGGGTGGAGTGGAGGTACATGCAACTCCTCCTCCGTCGAATGGGCTTCGGGGCTCACATCAGGAACTGGGTTTCCGCCCTATACGGGGCCCCAACAGCGAGAGTGCAGGTGAATGGAGAACTTTCCGACTCATTCTCCCTCACACAGGGGACACGACAGGGATGCCCACTCTCCCTTTTAATATATGTCCTGACGATGGAGCCCCAGGCCATAGCGGCCGAGCTCACCCCAACATCAAAGGGATTAAAAGAGGAAAGGTGGAGTTCAAGCTCTCCCTGTTTGCTGACGATATTCTCGCATACCTGGTGGAGCCCGTCACCTCGCTCCCCCCCCTCCTGGCCCTGATGACGACCTTTGGGCAATTCTCTGGGCTAAAAATAAATGCAACAAAATCAGTGTTACTCCCTATGAGGGCTCGGGACCTGGGGCTAGACCACCGGGATGGGTGTGCGGGGATTGTGGTAGGGAAGGACTCCATTAGGTTCTTGGGTGTGCTCCTCACAAGGGATCTTTCTAAACTGGCTTCGGCGAATTATGGGCCCATTATGGCAGAGATAAAGTCAGACCTGAGGAGGTGGGGAGGTATGATCCTGTCTTTGATACGGGCGCATGACAGCAGTGAAAATGAACATCCTCCCAAGACTGCTGTATCTTTTCACGGCACTTCCAACAGGGGTCCCCGACCAGATGTTTCGAGACCTACAGAGGGCAGTCCGAGAGTTTGTTTGGCAAGGGAGGAACCCGAGGATAGGGAAGGCCATTCTAACGTTACCTAGGGAGGAGGGTGGTTTCAGGCTGCCAGACTTCCTTCTCTACCACCGGGCCGCCCAGCTAAGGGTCTTGTTAGAACACATGAGGGAGGGGATGGGCACCTATTGGTCTTATCTGGAGGACATGGATGCCCACCCTCTGAAAGTGCGCGACCTTTTGTGGCTGCCACGTAAACACATCCCAAATAAATTGCAGACCCACCCAACCCTGGGAATACTCTGGTCGATTTGGAAGGAGGGACCCACAACTGCGCACCTCACGTCCTGGCCCTCCCCGATGTCTTCGCTCTGGGGCCACCCGCTCAAACTAGGTAGCAGGGGATTCAGGAAATCCCAGTCCTGGTCGGATGGGGGGCTGGAATGGGCGGGGCAGCTGTTCAAGGAGGGCGAGTTCCTTGAATACGAGGAGCTGCGAGAAGGACTTGGGCGGGGGTCTCTTTCAGTCTTTGAATATTTGCGCCTGAAGGGCATCCTCTGTGACCAGACTTGGGGCCTGAATCTGCGGTGACAGCTGACCCCCTTTGAAAAGTTATTAGACACGCCCACAAAGAGGAAGGGGGTAGTATCCAAAATGTACCAAATATTGAACACCGTCAACTTGGAAGGGAAGAGAGGGTTTCGTGGGTTCTGGAATGACCTGGCAGGAGAGGCTCTCTCGGAAGACGCATGGTCCAGGGTGTTTAAAATAGCTTTCCATGGGAACCTGTTCACGTCGGACATGGAGCATAACTTTAAGATTTTACAGGGATGGCATAGGGACCCGTCTAAGTTATCCAAGATGTTCCCGGGGCTGTCCCCCAGTTGCCCAAGAGGATGTGGCCAAGTGGGGACGAGGGGTCACATGTGGTGGTCCTGCCCTAAGGTACAGGGGTTCTGGGAGAAGGTACGGGGATGGATGGCGGAGGTCACCGAAGAACTTCTCCCACTCAACCCACTGACGATGTTGTTGGGCCTCCCACCGGAGGAGGCGGAAATACATAGGTACCCAAGAATGTGGGAGACCATGTTGCAAGCAGGAAGGGTGGCCCTAGCGCAAAGGTGGAAAAGTCCAGAGACCCCCTCTAAGGAAGACTGACTAAAAAAACTGAAGAACATGTTCCTCATGGACAAACTGACAGCCATGGTAAACAACGAATCGAGCACCTTCCAGGCAAATTGGTATGGGGTTTACCAGGCATGGGGTTGGGAGGCTCATTGACACTGCGTGGACAACACGGGGCGGGGGGGGCTATGGAGCCCGGAGAGAACCACTCAAGAACAATGGGGTAGCCCACGGCCCGGGAGACAGCGGATCCGTCTAAGCCAGCATTTAAGAGAACGCACAGCATGGCTCCAAAGCACTGAACTTCGAGTATGGATGACGACTCCTGCGATTGGTTTTACGATGGAACTCTGATCTGGGGGGAGGGGTGGAGTTGGGGAGGGGGGTCAGGGGGGTCAGGGGGGAGGGAGGGAAGGAGACTACGGGGGTTCGATGATGATGCTCCTGGTGTTGTCATTGTTTCTTTTTTCTGAAAAATTACCAATAAAACCAAAGTTTAAAAAAGAAGAGATGCGGTGCGGGACAATATTGGTCTCAATGGGAGAGCAGGGGGGTATGATCGTCGTGTCAGGGAATTGGGTGTGGATGGCGTGGGACAGTTGCGCATGCCGAAACCGGTCCATGGGTGCCAGGTCGAATTGCTCTTGCATTGTCTCAAAACTCAGGAGGCGACCCCCTTGTATCACTTGTGCTAGTGTGTGTATCCCTTTTGCTTGCCAGTGGCTAAAGGAGCCAATTTTCACTAGTTCCGGGAGGAGCGCATTGTGCCATATGGGTTGTGTCAGTGTTGGCTGTCCTTTCCAGCCGATTAGTTTATGTGCGTCCCGCCAGGCACGACGGATGTGGTGGGTCATTTTGGGCAGCACCGGGAGTTGATCATGGGTGGCATAGAGGATTTGCAGCTCTTTGTTTGCATATATTATTGCTTAGTTTTTATGCTCGCTCGAGAAGTAAAGTTCAGAGAAAGCATAATCCTTTGCCTTTGTGTCTTTAATAGAATTATGACTTTCTATAACGATAGTGTTGAAAATCTGAATTTGTCATGCTTATTTGCCCCTATCAAGATTGTGACACAAGCCCGTTTCCTGCACAGAGCGAGGAAATGTGCACAGAAGAAATCCCAACCCACCTGCATGCAACGCCGCGCCAGGTATAGGGGTCAAAATTGCACAGCATGGGAAAATGCATAGTTTGTGTATTTTCTTGCATTCCGTCACATTTTGAAAATAGGGGTGGAGTGTTTTGAAACTGTTCCAACTAGAGCCCTTTACAAAATTAAGTAATCACAGCAAAACGAAATACAGCAGTATTTGGTTCTACTGAGCTATTTAATTTTATAGTTACCCAAAGACAGCAGAGTGCTGGACACAAATTGACAAAACAGCAATTTATAGATAAAATCCGGAAGAACGAGGGCTCTGTGGCCAGATTAATCATTCATAATTGAATCCTATGTGAAAAGCAAGTCTAAATAAAGCCTTCCTTAACAATTTTCGAAACTCCAGCAGGGAAGAGCACATGCGTGGAGCAACTGGCAGAGAACTCCACAATCATGGGTCTATGGCCGAAATATTGTTGATTTGATCATTTTTGTGTGCTTCAGTCTCCAGTCTCTTGATGTCTTTGCCCAATGGGGCTTTCCAGCCACCGACTAAGATCAATTCCCTTGCCAGGCATACTGGTGTACCCAAGATAAGTGACTGGAAAGCCATGCAGTCTAATTTAAACTGAGTACAGAAGTCCAAGGGTAGCCAGTATAGTAGAAATAATATAGAGTAATGTGGGCAAATTTGCGAGCTACCCACCACCAACCGTGCTGCTGAGTGTAAAACTGTTTGAAGGAGGGTTAAAGAAGCAGGAACACTACAAGGAAGGGCATCTCAACTATCCAATCTCAAAATAACCAGTGACTGAACCATTATCCAGAAAATGGATGCTAGTATATATCTGTTTATCCCCTCTACGACCGAAAGCTGATAGAAACAGGACTGTGTTGTGTTCCAAAATTGGGGGCGGGAAGAAGAGTTCAAAACAAAACCTAGTGAATGAACCGAGGACACCCGAATACGTCATGAGTCCTAAGGACGATGGTCAAGAAAGTTGAAATTGAGAATTATACACAGAAAAAAAGGTAAGAAAAGGTGAATGAGTCAGCAGAAATTCTATTTTTAGAAGAAATTAACTGAAGAGAATGTGCAGACGTCCAACCAGTCTTCTATGGCACAGAGGCAGTTCCCAAGTGAAGGATGTCTGCTATGGACAACACCCTCACATATACGTGGATGGCGACTCCAGTACCTTGACTAGATGGGAAGGGAGCACCCAAAACCAGGTCCAAAAGATG
This sequence comes from Ambystoma mexicanum, assembly GCF_040938575.1. NCBI lineage: Eukaryota > Metazoa > Chordata > Amphibia > Caudata > Ambystomatidae > Ambystoma > Ambystoma mexicanum. Next base: position 447,730,414 of record NC_090937.1, read on the forward strand.
CAAACATGACATATTCAACTCTGTCTCCCATAAAGTGCCAGTTCCTAGGATGGAATACCCTACTAGATTCGGGACTGCTTAAAAATAAAATGGGAACAGAGCATGAGACAGGAAAAATATATAACAGCCAAAAGACCTGCCTTGGATTTAAGTAATGTGACTCCAGCTCCCGATTTCCAGAATCTGCCCCAGGACTTTGTATTGCCCGGCATGCAAACACCCAGGCAAATACCCGAGGGCAGGAAGGTGATGGTCCTTGCTTACTAGAAGGAAAGGAGAAGAGAAGGCTCCAATCCCATTGTTGTGTGTGGCCCCACGGCCCTCGCAGGCACACGCATTCGTACAAAGAGGACACGGGACGCGATGTTGCTCGCTGCGCGTCCCGGCGGCAACTGCCGCACGGACGCAGTTTATTCCTACGGCGCATGCGCGGGTCACAACGAGGCCCGCGCATGCGCGCTACCACAACTGGGACGTCACATCCCTTTTTAACTTTAACCAAAACAGTGTAAACCTTCGGGGTGTGCATACCCCTGCACAACTTGTGACCATATGGGCGGTCGCATTATCAACTTTAAGTCTCACCTCACATTCTCGGTTCAGTCACCTGAGTCCAGGACGTAGTCCTTGAGATGCCCCGGTAGCCTCCGCTCACGGCGGACCGGGTACCTTGGCGAGGTGGTGGGCGGTGTGGGACACCCCGGTTCAGAGTCTGTGGGGGCCCTGGCTTGCTCACCCCCCTGATCTCCAGGTGGCTCCTCCCGACCCACGGATTCCTCCAGAGCCCCGTTCTCAACGGGCATCTCGAGTCTTTTGAAGAAAGACCGGTTGCGCGTGACTGTTCCTCGGTTGCAGGCCGCCGTCACCATCGTGCCTTTCACATGCGTTACCTTCCACGGGCGCGGCTCAAATGGTAGGGACAGCTTCCCTTCGGGGTGCCAGTTCCTGACCAGCGCCGCGTCCCCTACTCGCACCTCCTTTTCCTGCAGACCCCTCCGTTCACTTTCTTTATTGTTGCGCCTGGCCCGTTCTTCCTGGACTCCCTCGTCATTGATCATTCCTGGCAGACGGCCCTCCTCTTCCGGTAACATTCCCCTCGGGCATCGTCTGAACAGTGCTTCGGCGGGAGCCACTCTCGTGGACTGGTGGGGCGTCGTGCGATATTCTCGTAGAAATTCCACTAGTTTTCTCTCCAGATCTTCACCGCCACTGGCGGAAATTCTTAGAACCTTGTTGAGGGTCTGCATCATTCTTTCGGCCTCACCGTTGGCTCGCGGCCAGAGTGGGGACACTCTGCGATGCTGGATCCCCCTTTCTCGGAGGTAGATTGCGAACTGGCTGCCTGTGAACGGCGGCCCGTTGTCTGAGCACAGTAGGTCCGGGAATCCGTGTGTGGCGAACATTTTGTCCAATGCCTTCGTCGTGAACTCCGTCGCCGTCGACTCCACCACTTCCACCTCGGGGTATCTGGACCATTGGTCGACGGCTACCAGAAAGTACATGCCACGACCAGTCGAACCGAAGTCCACGTGAACAGTCCCCCATGGCTTGTTACTGCGCTCCATCGATCTTATCGGTGGGGCTCTGTCTCCTGGGGTCGCCGCCTGGCAAGCTAAACATCTCCTCACGAAGCTCTCCACTCTCCCCTCCAAATCCGGGAACCAGACTTTGGGTCTTAGCCGTGCCTTCGTTTTGACGACCCCCTGATGACCAATATGGGCCAGTTCGAGCACCCTTGTCCTCAGTGCCCGTGGAATGACGATTTGTCGTCCTCTGAGTATCAGCCCATCGTCTGAGACGGAGAGTTCATCTCTCACTTTCCAGAGTGCCTGGAGGTCTCTCTGGGCCTCCTCTTGTCGGCGCGAGTTGTTGCGCAGCACCTCCCTCCAATCACCGCTCCTCACTGCGGTTTTGATAATGCTAAAAACCTCGTCGTTGGAGGATTCCGTCGCTATTGAAAGTCTTGAGAGTGCCATTGGAAGGGACCCTTCCACCACTTGACACAGCAGCCCATGGCATTCGTTCGCACCAATTATGCACGAAATTGATATATACAATGCGGGTCAATACTGTTTGATCTCAATGTTGTTTTACAATGGTGATGTCATTATGCTGTATTTGTGTTATGATGACCCTTACTAGGCCCTGATGAAGAAAGTAGCATTCCGAAATGCACTGGCCACCCCTATAGGCACCTGCATGAACAGAGTTTTATTTACCTCACAATATTTTGAATTAAAGCTAACTACATGAAAAAGAATCGTAGTGCATATAATTCTTAAACTTTTGGGACTCAAATCCATTACTTACTAAAGGAATCCACTATTTAGTGGGCATAGGAGTGCAGCCCACACCGCTGGCTTCACAGCCAAGGTCTTCGAACATATATTCGTTCGCACCAATGTCAGTGACGGTGTTTTCCTTGTTGGGGTGGCGCGACAAATAGTCGGCCGGGTTGTTTGTTCCTGGTCTATATATTAGTCGCACACCATACTCCATCAGGGCCAACATCCACCTTTCGATCCTGGGGGGGCGGCTTGGATGACACGCCTGCAAGTATGGGCAGTAGCGGCTTGTGGTCGGTCACCACCACGACGGGTTTGCCCAAGATGTATAAACGGAAATGGCGACAGCCCCACAGGATGGCCAACGCCTCCTCGATCTGCGAGTATTTCATTTCCGTGTTTGAAAGGGCCTTACTTGCGTAGGCGATGGGACGCATGTCCCCGCGTTCATCGGGTTGCAGCAGCACAGCACCTACTCCCACCGGACTCGCATCGACCACCACCTCCGATTCCACCTTGGGGTTGAAATATGCCATGGTGTCCCCATCGGACAGGGCGTTCTTCAGGGCCTGAAATGCTTCTTGTTCACTGGCACCCCATTTCCACACTGCGTCGTTTCTTGTTAGCACCCTGAGCAGTTCTGCCAGCGATGCCAGCCCTTTGATGAAACGCCCGCAGTATGTTACCAACCCCAGGAAACTCCTTACTTACGTGGGGGACTGTGGGGTGGCGGCTTCCTTAATGTCCTTGACTTTGGCCGGGTCAGGTGACACACCGGCCGCGTGAAAGATGAAACCGAAGAAACCAATGCGGTCTTTAAAGAATTCGCACTTTTGCCGATGTAGGGTGAGCCCAAAGTTCTTCAGTCTCTGGAGCGTGCTCTCAAGTCTCTTCATGTGCTCCCTTTCCGAATCCGCGAATACTAAGATGTCGTCGCTCATGTTCAATACACCTTTTAGGCCTGCCAACGCCCCCCTGATGGTGTTCTGAAATACTTCGGCAGCCGACGAAACTCCGAAGCTCAGGCGTTTAAATTGGTATAGACCGTCATGCGTCGTGAAGGTCGTTATGAATCTGGAGTCCGGGTGCAGCTCAAGCTGGTGGTAGCCCGCCCGTAGGTCTAGTTTTGAAAATACTCTTGCACCTTGTAGCTCTCCGATGATGTCATCTAGAGTTGGAGTAATGTACCTCTCCCTCTTGATTGCGGCGTTTGGAAGGCGCATGTCTACGCAAATTCTCACCGCGCCGGGCTGTTTCGGCTTGGGTGCCACCACAATCGGTGACACCCAGGGTGTCGGCCCCTCCACTCTCTCAATAATATCCATGCTGACGAGTGATCGGAGCTCTTCCTCCACCTTCTCCCTGAGGTGGAATGGTATCCTTCGGTGCTTAAGGGCTGTCGGTCTGATGGACTCATCGATATGTAGGTGCACCGGGGGTGCTTTCAGCTTCCCTATTCCCTCGAAGATGCGTGAGAACTTGTCCAGCAGCGTTTCGATGTCAATCTGGTGGACTTCATATGCAAAATGAACCAAATTGAGGGCCTCCGATGCGGCACAGCTGAGTAGCGAGTGAGGGCTAACGTCCGTGACAAAAAACCTTGCCTTGATGGTATTTTCACCTCTAGATACCGGTGACACGAACACTCCCTTGAGTGGCAACGGGGTGTCTCCTCCAAAAGTGAATATCTTCGCCATGGATTTGTCCAGTGACGGGGGGCCTGGGAGTCTTTGATAGTGTTCCTCCGCCAGCACGCACACAGATGCTCCGGTGTCGATGAGGATCTGTGTCGGCACGCCAAGTATGTTCACTACACACTTGGGTTGTCTCTTCCGTTTGCTTCCTGAGGCAATGTTTGAAATGAAAAATACTTCGTCTTCGTCCTCCTCCTCCTCCTCTTCCTCTGCAAGCTGCAACCTCTGTATCTCTTGTTCGAGAGCTGCGATGCTGCGCTGCCTTCTGAAACCACTGCCCCGTGCTCTCGCAGGGCCTCTCTGTGTAGGCACAGAAGCGGGGGCGCGGCACATGCGGGCATAGTGAACCTGTCCATTGCACCGTCCACAGGATCTTGTTTTGGCAGGACATTCCTCTACATGTGGCAGGTCATACCCGCAGTCTTGGCAGAGTGATCCGGGCGCTGCAAGATGCCGGTTCTCAGTTGTCTTCGGGACCCACTTATCCTTCAGCTTGGTTCGTTTGTTCATGGCAAAAGCTTCTTCCCGCGTGCTTGGCCTAACCGCTGCGTCCATGCTCGCTCCTCTGGATTCTGCCAGCTCGTACGTCCGGCCGCTATCTAGTATCTGCTGTAGTGTCCACCCCGGCTCTCTCAGCACTTGCCGCCGCAATTTACCTGAGCTGCAGCCCTGGAGGACCTGGTTTCTTATCATCAACTCCTCGTTGTCCCAGCGACATGTGCTGGCCATCAGCCTCAGTCTGGCACAGAATTGATCGAGGGATTCTTCCTCCCTTTGCTTCTCTTTGCAGAATAAAAATCTTTCATAGTCGACATTTGACTGTGGAATGAAGTGGTTTTCTAGCGCAGTCTTGACAGTGGTGTACGTGACCACTTGCAAGTTGAGTGATTCGTAGATGCGCATTACGTCCAGCCCAGCCGAATACAGAAGGGTCGCCCTTTTTGCATCATCATTGGTGGTTCCGGTCGCTGTGAAGTACATCTCGAGTTTCTTCACCCATAGTAGCCACCTGGGGCCTAGTTTGGACGGGGGGCCTGACGTATCGAACTCCTGCATTGGTAACAGCGACCCCTGTTGTGTCCTCACCGCTCTTGTCGCTGCATCTGTTTCTCCGTCGCTATCGGCCATCTTCACAGATCGCACAGGCACCTCTGGGTGTGTTAGAGGCCGCAAACCTGGCTGGGGTAGGGCTACACGTACCTCCGGCTGTTGTGTGTCGCCTCTTCCCCTTGTGTCTGTGTTTCCAGATTGTCCCCAGGTTGTTGGGGACAGTCAAAGGTTCCAAAAATTGATTGTGTCTTCTCTGGGTAGCAGCACACGAGCACCTTTTCAGGCCGCTACTGCTCTGAGGAGAAAAGAACGTTCATGCTAGGTCCGCGTCGTGCCATCGCGTAGCGATGCGGATTATACGCCCACGTGTGTTGGGCGAACGCTATGGCGGCGATCCCGCCTCGTCGCCAGTTGTTGTGTGTGGCCCCACGGCCCTCGCAGGCACACGCACACGCATTCGTACAAAGAGGACACGGGAGGCGATGTTGCTCGCTGCGCGTCCCGGCGGCAACTGCCGCACGGACGCAGTTTATTCCTACGGCGCATGCGCGGGTCACAACGAGGCCCGCGCATGCACGCTACCACAACTGGGACGTCACACCCATGACGCTCAGAAAGGGGGAACCTTTGCCTGGCAGCTCCAGCTAACCAAAGAGGCTGCTGTAGCAGATGCTAGGAGGATATGGCTGCATGAAGGAGGGGGTAGAACAGGAGAGCTGCCTTGTGCCCAGCCCATTCTTGAGTGGCCCCCTAAGGGCTAGCGACTGAGCCAAGCCCTAAAGCTAGACCCCAGTGACACCCAGAGATGAGGAAGGAGATAGCACCCCCTCTTTCACTAATAGAGTGGGGTGAATCCTGATACCCCAATGCCTAGAAGTGAGACCTGATGTGAATGCTGGAAGTCCAAGTCTATGAACGAGGCGTATTGTGAATCCTGTACCCCAAGGCCTAGTGGAAAGACCTTTTATGAATGTTGGAAGTCCAAGCCTATGAGAGAGGCCTGCTGTAAATTCGGTACCTGAAGGCGTAGTATAGAGATCAGCTATGAACACTGGCGATCAAGGCCTTTGAGGCCGGCCTGTTCTGAATCCTGACCCGCAAGGACTAGGAGAGTGGCCTGCTTGGTGATCCCAACCCAATGCAGTGAAAATGAAAGCATTCCATTTTACTTTATCGCAAGGAAGGGCTCCGCATCTGACCATAATGTGTCCTTCAGTGCCTTCCCTGCCTAATAAAAGGAGAACCAAGCATGCAGCCCCAGAGCCGCCAGCACACCATGCATGGAAGACCACGCTAACTGGGCTTCACCTGTTACCCATGGGCACCTTGAGACTTCTCATATGGCGCAAAGATTGATTTGGAAATCCTGGGCAATTACTTCCTTAACATGTTTAACCATGCCTTTTCAATATGTAAATGTTGAATTACTTGGAGTTGTGATTGACATTTTGGGACTGAAAACCTGCACACAGCTCCAGTTACCTACCAAATTCCTTTATATCAGACAATGAATGAGAGCAATGATAAAAAAACTTTAAAAGGTCATTTCACAGCTATGATATCAGCTAGTTTGACACGCAAAAAAGAAAGTCTCATTTTATATGGATATTGAAATGCTTCGAGGGCTAGACTCCACAGAGAGTTAATGAGGATGTGAGACAATAACTGAAATGGGAGCGTGTGGAGAGATGCATACAGAAATGGACACAAATAGAAAGTGAGACACAAAGAGCGAGACACACATAGAGAGTGAGAAAAATGAACAACTAAGAAAATGGTGTTGGAGAAGGACACGCATTGTGAGATTAATTGAAATGGGTCAATGAACTTCGGCTGCACGCCAGCATGAACAGGGGTGGACGGGGAACCAAAAGAGGGCCTGGAATTAATTTTCAAAGGGGCCTCATGTTCACATTTTCAGCAAGCCCAACCCTTTTCCTATGAGAACATGTGGAAATACCAAACAAAAGAGGCCCAGGGTGTACTGGCCTACTGGGATATTTCCAGAGTTCCCTATAGGCCATCCAGCCCTGAGCATGAGAGTGATTTTAAGACCCTCTTACTAGCTGAGCCCCATTCTACTTAAAGTCTAGATTGGTGAGTAACTGCACTTTTTCTTTCTCCATTTAACACACTGAATCAAGCACACCATGTACAATGATAACTAACTAGAAAACACTGTCCAAAACCCAGCCCTGTAGAAAGCACACCGAATATGCAAAGATAGAATAGATGTAGCACTCTGGGAGATAAAGGCAATCAAAGACCACAATGTTCAAAGGATATGTTCTTGAGGTTCCAAAAGGGGTTAAAATGACCCATCCAGTCTATCTGGCCCAAAGATGGACCGGGGGCACCATACTTGTCAACAATACTGTTTCACAGGTCTTGGTGGTTCAGCAGCATCAGACCAGGTTTCTTAGCGTCAATTGCGTTGTCTGCTCGGGTTGCGGATGCAGCGGTCATGATGTTCCAACAGCAAGCTGGTGTCGATTTGGGATCGAATGGAAGGGAGCTTGGTCTTGAAGTGTCTACTCGGCTGTGTGGATCGGGCGGTTACCACATTTGTTTCAGTGGTCGAGGATCAACGGCAGTCGAGCTGGTACCAAGCTGCACAGGCGAGCCGGTTTGATGCGGAGGCTCGGAAGGTTGCTGTTCTGGGTGTGGTCGATCGACTCACAGCAGCAGCGCTGAAGAAGCTGGTGCTTTGGACAACGGCCCGAGCATGACAGGGCAACTTCATGTTCGAGCTGAGGCAATGTCGCAATTCAGCTGACGCAAACGGGATCGAACTGCGGATGGAGGTCCAGAGAACAATGGATGCCAAAGGGCAGCATTATAGATTCCTGCTAAATCACAGCTCGGAGTGGGTCGTTATCGAAAACAGGGGCCTTGGCTGTTCTGGGTTCCAAGTGCTGTAAGTCCCACTCGAGGGTCTCAAGGGCCATTGTCGGTCCTCTTTTCTGGCTCCCAAACACAGGGGGTCTGGAACACACCTTCAGGGAAGCTGCAACAATGTGAGGCCCTAGACTACAGGGTGGCTGGTAGAGAAGCAGATTTATGGTCCAGCAGCCGAGTTCATCCTCAGTGGTCCCTGGGGATAGTTAGGGGAAAGAGCTTGCCACTTCCTTGGAACACCTGCCTTCACCTCACATCTGGAGGACTTTAGAAAGGACTGCTCTCCCAGCAGGGTCCAAGGAATTCTTCTTCTTCTGGATGGAAGTCCCAAGGATAGTTCAAAGAAGTGGTGGGAGGGTGGCACTGTTGAGCAGCCAACGGATGAAGACGTAGGTCTCTGCTGCTCCATCCGGGCCGCCCGTAAACCTGGAAATATCCTGATTCAAAACAAAATTAATTTCCAATCGAAACTACAGACCTAAAACAAAGAGGGGTCCGGCAGCATATCGCTGAAATCTGGGGGAAAATCAGAGCTGCCTGGTGGTAGAACCACTGAGCAACAACCCCGGCAGCATGGCATGGGAAGAGGGCCGAACACCAGTGCTGCAGGGAACACGGCTGGCTGACGCGTGGGAGGGCCTTGAGGGCCAGGAACGCAGCAAGAGACTCCCCTCCCTTCTTGGATCCCTGGCAGACCACACGAGGAGTACCCCAACACCCGTGGCCCCCTGAGGGCTGGAGGCGCGGCAAGAGAGGAGACCGAGCAGCCACAAGGGTGCTCCGCCCCAATCCCACGATAGAACCTGAAGAGGCAGAGCTGGGCCGCCACGACCATCTGGGCCGCCGCTCCCCCCCACCCCCTGACCCTAGCCAAGGAACCGTGGCCTCGGAGGGGGTGAAACGCGGGCAATCTTAGACAGATCCCCAACCACCCACACGAAGCCGCGGGCCCAGGCTGCTAAGATCGCCCCCAAAACATCATCCGCCCCCAAACCCACTGGACTGTGTGGGGGTCCACCAAGGTGCCGCAGCCTCTGAGGGGGTGAGGCGTGGCAAGGGGGAATACCGGGCAGCATCAGGCAGACCCCTCACCCGCCAATACGAGAACCGGAAGCCACGGGCCCGGGCCGCCACAATGCTCTAGGCCGCCAGCCTCCTCTGACCCGCGGCCTCTGAGGGGGAGAGGCGCGGGAGGAAGAGGACCGGGCAATTCAAAGCAGAGCCCCAACCGCCCGCAAGAGATCCTGGGGCTGTGGGCCCAGGCTGCCCCCCGAATCACTACCCACCCCCCCGAACCCACTGGGCCGCACGGGGGGCTGCCGGGGCGCTGCAGCCTCAGAACCCCAACCGCCTGCATGAGAGCATGAGGCCAGGGACCAGGGCTGCTACAACATCTAGGCCGCCATCCTCCCTGGACCCAACAGACCATGTGGGTCGGATAGCCGCGGCCTCTGAGGGACAGAGGCACAGCATAGGAGCGGGGAGCAAAGGAGAATCAGGTCATCCTCTAGATTGGTGAGTAACTGCACTTTTTCTTTCTCCATTTAACACACTGGCCCTCATTACGACCCTGGCGGAAAGTGACTGACCGGGCCGCCACAGCGTAAATAGCGTTTCCGCCATTGCACGAAGGAGCAAAGTGCGGGCCATTCCGACCCATCGGGCACGAGCACCACGGCATGGCGGAAGTGCAAAGTCCGCGATGGCGGAAATGACCCCAAAACGGCCCACACCGCCGCCGTACGGCGCCCTAGGTGCAATACCGCCACCCCTCTTAGCGGTCACCGCAGTGTGCGCCTACCGGAAAGTACGGTGACCTGAAATATACGGAAACGGAAGTAAAAACATGGGCCCGGAACGGGAAACATCCCGCCGTACACCTATAAAACCACTAAAATCACACAACCACCAAAAACACTACCCTGAGACACACCCCAACCTGTCATCCACCCTAGCGAAACCAAGAAAAATGGGAAAAGCAGCGAAGAAAGCGTGCGACCGCAAGCGGCAGGTCCACTTCTCCCGTGAGGAACTCACCGTGCTAACAGAGACCCTCCAGGAGAATGCAGCCGTCGTCTTCTCCACGCAAATGACCAGGACGGCACTTGCGAACAAGAAGGCCATATGGGCTCTGGTGGCATAGCGGGTAAGTGCGGTGGGGACCGCACCCCGCAACCCACAGCAATGCAGAAAGCGATGGGACGACCTGCGGATACGCGTCCGCAGCATACTCTCTGCCAACCGCAACATTGCCACAGCCACCGGGGGAGGTCCTGAATCACCCATCAAGTTGACCCCCTGGGAAGAAATCTGTGCCTCCACCATCGGAATGGAGAGCATTGAGGGAGTCGGAGGGATGGAGAAAGGAGTGCAGACATCCGAAGATTCAGGTAGGTGGGCCAGATAAAACAATGCTAAATCTACAATGTCCAATCATGCGAAGTACCATGTGTCCACATAGTGCAACAGAAACACATGTCCAGGAGAACGTCCACACACATCGGCCTGATAGCGCACTTTAAAACCCACAATAAATACATAATTAATTAAAAACCCCTAAAACACGCACTACACGTGCAGCAGGCACACCCTAACTGCAGGCTGCCAAACAACTGCACCCTCACTCCACACACAAATGAAAGCACCTCCAAGGCCCCGACCCAAATCACCCTCAGGTACCACCCCAATGCATGTGATACAATGCCATTCCAATTTCCACAGACCCATAAATAACCCTCGCCCTCCTTTACTCCACCACAGGGTCCGATCCAAACGACGAGCTCCACGACACCCCTACCAGCACACCTGCAAAGAGGGCCAAGACCAACGGCCAAAGACCCTCCACCTCAGCTGCACGCATCAAGACACGGCAGCAGCACAAATCAGGTGGCAGCACAGAGGAGGGAAAATCAACAGGCACCCCAGCAGCCAGCATGCCCACACCACCACCACCACAGGTCCCCCCAATGGATGCCACAGAAGGCACTGCCTCTGGTGGCAGCAGCACCATAGGTGACACCCCATTGATGGCAGCATGCTCGGACACAGAAAACGGGGATGTCGAAGTCAGATCCATCCATGACCTGTCCCAATCCCCCTGTCTGTCCCATCCCGTACAACATGAGGATACCACGCAGGGGCACCCACAAGACGACGACTGGCCATCCCCCACAAGCCCCGTGGCAAGGCAACATGAGGTCAACAGCCCCTCTGTGACACCCCCGCAAATGGCCATGGCCCAGCAGAGGCAACAGTCCCTCGACCAGTTAATCGTGCAACAGCAGCGACTGGCCACGCTCCTCAAGGACCATGCCGATGAATGTGGGGGCACTAAGGCAGACATAGAAACATCAACTGAGACACTTAGGGCAGAAATGGAGAGAGGTACAGAGACACTAAGGGCACAAATGGAGAGTAGCACCGAGAGCCTGAGAGTCCAAATGGAGAGAAGCACCGAGAGCCTGAGGGGGGAACTGCATGCGACGTCCAAAGACGTATGTGCCGAACTTGCCGCAGTGCGCCGTGTGCTCACTGAGCTCTCGCAAACCCTTAGGGACATGCATGGACGTGAGCAAGCAGAGACATCATCCGTTGCAAGTTCCGTCCAGGGCAGCCCCCAACGTAGATCTGGGAGGAACCTGCGCTCCACAGGCAGGGGTGCCCCTGATACCCGCAGAGGGGGCTTGCAATAGCGACAGCCCACTGACAATGAGCATCTTTGGACACTGGTGTTCGGGGGGGAGGTAGGAGGGTGGAGGGGGTGTGTTGGGCTCACTTGGGTGGCGGGTCGATAGGGTGTTCAACATGATATCACATATGCCATAAACAGTGCACGATCAACCAATGAGATGTGTGGACATTGATTTTTGTGTACTAGGCCATCATAGGCGTACAGTCCATATTGTGCATGTCCCAGACACACACAGTGCCACGAGTCCCGTGTCCATGTATCAGCCACCAGGCGTGAGTGCTAGAAGCATGCATCAATGAGATGCTGACGAATGTCACGGGCCTCCGGTGCCTCGCAGACTCCTTGAGGTGCTGCCACATCCCCACCCTCATCATGACCATCATCAGGTGCTTGCAGTTCTGCGTCAGGGGGCATGGGCACATTTCTACGTACGCACATGTTGTGGAGCATGACACATGCCATGACCATCTTTGCAACCTTCTCATGGCGGTACAGGAGTGCCCCGCCAGACCTGCTGAGGCAGCGGAAACGGGTCTTCAGTAGGCCGAATGCCTGTTCAATGACTACACGGGTACGTGAGTGGGCATGGTTGTAGTCCTCCTCATGCTGGTCCCGTGGGTTCCGGACTGGTGTGAGGAGCCATCTCTTCAGTGGATACCCAGCATCACCTGTATGTGGACGAGAAACGTATGATGTGGAATGCCATTGCTACGTACGCACACCCCCCCCCCCCTTCCTGCCAGGTCATTGCCGCATCACATACCCCACATCATCATGCATGAAATGAGACTCACCGAGTAGCCAGGATCTGTTCCCTGCGTGTCGCTCCATGTAGCGTGGTATAGTAGAGTTCCTCAAGACCATGGAATCATGGGTTGATCCAGGGAATCTGGCACAACAATGTGTAATGATCCTGTTGGAGTCACACACCATTTGTACATTCAGGGAATGAAATTGTTTTCGGTTGCGGTACTGGGCCTCCATGGCATGTGGGACGACCAATTCCACATGGGTGCAGTCGATGGCACCAATGCAACCCGGTATGCCGGCAAGTGCATGGAATCCCACTTTTGTGTTGGTAATTTCCTGCTCCGAGCGTGGTAGAGAGATGTAGTCGTCTGCGTGCTTCAGGAGGGCATCGAGCACTTGCAATAGTGTCCGTGAGAACAGTGGCTGAGAAATGCCATGCAACTGTCCGACTGTGCTGGTAGGTGCCTGTGGCCAGGAAGTGGAGTACAGACACCACCTTCAGTAGGGCTGGGATGGCGGTTGGGCTATCTATCATGCTGACAAGGTCAGCCTGTGTCATGTCCACAATGGCGGTTATGGTGTCCCGGTCCAAACGGTAGAGGGTGTGGATCTGCTCATCAGTGAGGTTGAACGGATGTGCTCGGAGGCGTGGGATTGCGGGCTGCCTGCGTGGTGGTCGTGGCTGTGCTGGCGGCCCTTGCTGGCCCTGCCTTGGCCTCCTTCTCCTCCTGCGTCTCCTCCGTGCGGCCGGTTGTAGTTGGTGTTCGTCTTCTTCTTGGAGTTGGAGTACTTGCAGTGCTATCAGGTCCCCCAGGGCCAACATCGCGAGTCCTGCCGGTAGCATTTCGGAGTGGGTGTGCTTGTGGGAGGAGACTGGGTGTGCAATTTATGTGTTTTCAGGCTGTATGGCCTCCACCTGTGGTGATTCATTCCACCTGTGCAAACTGCTCTCCCCTTTGGCCGAGCACGTCCCGCACACAACGCTGCAATTCGAGGAATGGCATCTTGCTATTGCAATCATGTATTTGTACCCGACGGCCGTGTAACATTGGTTGATATGTTCATTCTGCTGTGGTCCCATTGTTTCACATACTATCTGTGCAGTCGCGAACAGACTTGTGAAGGGTCAGTGGAACGTAGTACTCGAGTAACGGTGGGCCCTCATGCATCACTGTACCGAGTTGCAACGACGGGCGGGGCGTCCCATTTGTGGGTGAAGGCAGTTGCCATTTTCACACACAGCCGCACTAGATGGATTAATTAGTGATTTCAAACGGCCACAGATGCCTCTTCGACGTGATGTTGCAAATGAGGAATTCGAAGGGCGGCGCTTTCGGTTTTCAGCTAGCGGCGAGGAGATGCCCACAGGTCTGACTGCAAATATAACGTTCTATTGTTCAATGTCCTTGAGACAGGGGCCATGGCGAGGGTGCAATGATTGATATGAATAGTTTGGGATGCGCAATAGCGACGTGGGCGATGAGGCCGGACGTTCCCAAATACATGTTACTTTACAACACTGGAATTACGGGCTGGGGCACAGTGGATTTTGCAGGCTGCATAACGCACAGACTCAATGGAAATTTCACATGTTATGTGAGTATGGAAACAGGCGTTTTCATTACGGGATGAGGGAATGATGAATGGAAGCATGGGCAGGTGATTTGATACAGAGTTTGCCATGTACAGGGCTTCTTGGAATGTATCCGCCTCCCCTGCGCTATGTGATGCAGGGCTGCCATAGTGGGACCATCGTCTATGTGGCCTTGTTGAGCCCTCCCTGTCTCGACGCGCCTTCAGCCACTTGTGTCCATGCACGTTAACATTCCCATCTGATGGATTCTGTTTTGACAGACGCATGCACAGGTACACTCGTTTGTGATGGTGTTTACACCTCGATATAGATGGTTATGAGTCGCAAGTGGTTTTGGGGTGGTGATGATCCTTTGGAGTGGGCTAGCATGCATATGGCTGTGGATTTAGTGTGATCATTGAAGTGAGTTGTTCGGATGTAGTTCTGATTGCCATTCTGTTCTTTTTCTTTTCTTTTGGTTGACAGGTATCTCCTCCCCTTTTGCCACTGCCATCTGTATGCCACTCCTGCAGATGGCTTTTACTCCCGACACCTGCTGCTTCGTGTTAATCAGTGGAGCAGCATTACGATCTTATGGGACGATCGCCAATGGGCCACATGCCCTTACGCAGTACTGGTGGCTCGGAGCAACATTTCGGCCTTTCAGCTGGACTAGTGCCTCCCCATTGGGACGGCCCTGCGGTTCTGTGCGCTTCCATGTTGCCTTTCGTACGTGGATGTGGCTCTGTGTACCATGATGGAACAGGGCGTCACACAAGTAGTGGCTGGTCATTTCTTGCGGATGCAGCCCACAATGGTGAAATGTGTTTTGGAGTTCATGGCCTAATGGCTGTATGGGCTTGGTGATTTTGTTGTGCATTAAATTTCTATTCTGATTTGGCCCGTGTAGCGTTCTTCTTTGCAAGTGATGTGGCATGTTCCTATTTGGGGAGCGATGTATTGGGAGGAGATCTGCATTGGGTTCCAGCTTCGGAGTCTAGTTGCGTGGTACTGTACTGGGCGCGTTTGCCTACGAAGCCCAGTGAGGTCAGGGGTGGGGGCTGCCAATATGACTGTTTGGATGTTGTCATGCTCAGGGGCGGGGGATTGGGTTTTGTGTATCAGATGCCGGTCAGCCAGGTGGACTGGTGGAATGATGTGATTTTCGGAATATTGCTGGTCACAGGTGCCTGTGTTTGCGTGCGTTTCGGGGGGGGGGGACTGTGGTCATGTCCATTGGATTGGCTTCTGTATTCGTGCCATCTGTGCCCTGCTGCTCCCATTGGCCCCTCCCCTCTTGTGTTTCTTTTGTTCGTTGGCATGCATGGGTGACTTGTACATTTCACTGGTTGTTGTGACTTCATTGCACCTACGGGGAGTTGTACTTTGTGGGCAGGGAGCGGTGTACAGGCACTCAGTGGGGCCGTTTACGGGTGATTCGCGATGCCGTACTTCTCACCATGGCGGAATGGTACATTCCGCCATGCTTGATGGCGTTAGGTACATGTCCGCTAGGGTCGGAATTAGCGTACCCTTGCGCCATGGTGGTATTTACGGTTTGGCATGGCGCGCGCGCGCGTGCTTGGTGCAGTTGGCGTTGGCGTTCACTACGGTGTCGCTAATGGCTTCGTACTTTGCGGTGACGGGTCATAGTCGCACCGAGCGCTATTCGATGGCGGTATTGCATTTCCGCCATCGTTTTCCGATTTCCGCCAGGGTCGTAATGAGGGCCACTGAATCAAACACACCATGTACAATGATAACTAACTAGAAAACACTGTCCAAAACCCAGCCCTGTAGAAAGCACACCGAATATGCAAAGATAGAATAGATGTAGCACTCTGGGAGATAAAGGCAATCAAAGACCACAATGTTCAAAGGATATGTTCTTGAGGTTCCAAAAGGGGTTAAAATGACCCATCCAGTCTATCTGGCCCAAAGATGGACCGGGGGCACCATACTTGTCAACAATACTGTTTCACAGGTCTTGGTGGTTCAGCAGCATCAGACCAGGTTTCTTAGCGTCAATTGCGTTGTCGGCTCGGGTTGCGGATGCAGCGGTCATGATGTTCCAACAGCAAGCTGGTGTCGATTTGGGGTCGAATGGAAGGGAGCTTGGTCTTGAAGTGTCTACTCGGCTGTGTGGATCGGGCGGTTACCACATTTGTTTCAGTGGTCGAGGATCAACGGCAGTCGAGCTGGTACCAAGCTGCACAGGCGAGCCAGTTTGATGCGGAGGCTCGGAAGGTTGCTGTTCTGGGTGTGGTCGATCGACTCACAGCAGCAGCGCTGAAGAAGCTGGTGCTTTGGACAACGGCCCGAGCATGACAGGGCAACTTCATGTTCGAGCTGAGGCAATGTCGCAATTCAGCTGACGCAAACGGGATCGAACTGCGGATGGAGGTCCAGAGAACAATGGATGCCAAAGGGCAGCATTATAGATTCCTGCTAAATCACAGCTCGGAGTGGGTCGTTATCGAAAACAGGGGCTTTGGCTGTTCTGGGTTCCAAGTGATGTAAGTCCCACTCGAGGGTCTCAAGGGCCATTGTCGGTCCTCTTTTCTGGCTCCCAAACACAGGGGGTCTGGAACACACCTTCAGGGAAGCTGCAACAATGTGAGGCCCTAGACTACAGGGTGGCTGGTAGAGAAGCAGATTTATGGTCCAGCAGCCGAGTTAATCCTCAGTGGTCCCTGGGGATAGTTAGGGGAAAGAGCTTGCCACTTCCTTGGAACACCTGCCTTCACCTCACATCTGGAGGACTTTACAAAGGACTGCTCTCCCAGCAGGGTCCAAGGAATTCTTCTTCTTCTGGATGGAAGTCCCAAGGATAGTTCAAAGAAGTGGTGGGAGTGGGGCACTGTTGAGCAGCCAACGGATGAAGACGTAGGTCTCTGCTGCTCCATCCGGGCCGCCCGTAATCCTGGAAATATCCTGATTCAAAACAAAATTAATTTCCAATCGAAACTACAGACCTAAAACAAAGAGGGGTCCGGCAGCATATCGCTGAAATCTGGGGGAAAATCGGAGCTGCCTGGTGGTAGAACCACTGAGCAACAACCCCGGCAGCATGGCATGGGAAGAGGGCCGAACACCAGTGCTGCAGGGAACACGGCTGGCTGACGCGTGGGAGGGCCTTGAGGGCCAGGAACGCAGCAAGAGACTCCCCTCCCTTCTTGGATCCCTGGCAGACCACACGAGGAGTACCCCAACACCCGTGGCCCCCTGAGGGCTGGAGGCACGGCAAGAGAGGAGACCGAGCAGCCACAAGGGTGCTCCCCCCCAATCCCACGAGAGAACCTGAAGAGGCAGAGCTGGGCCACCACGACCATCTGGGCCGCCGCTCCCCTCCACCCCCTGACCCTAGCCAAGGAACCGTGGCCTCGGAGGGGGTGAAACGCGGGCAATCTTAGACAGATCCCCAACCACCCACACGAAGCCGCGGGCCCAGGCTGCTAAGATCGCCCCCAAAACATCATCCGCCCCCGAACCCACTGGACTGTGTGGGGGTCCACCAAGGTGCCGCAGCCTCTGAGGGGGTGAGGCGCGGCAAGGGGGAAAACGGGGCAGCATCAGGCAGACCCCTCACCCGCCAATACGAGAACCGGAAGCCACGGGCCCGGGCCGCCACAATGCTCTAGGCCGCCAGCCTCCTCTGACCCGCGGCCTCTGAGGGGGAGAGGCGCGGGAGGAAGAGGACCGGGCAATTCAAAGCAGAGCCCCAACTGCCCGCAAGAGATCCTGGGGCTGTGGGCCCAGGCTGCCCCCCGAATCACTACCCACCCCCCGAACCCAATGGGCCGCACGGGGGGCTGCCGGGGCGCTGCAGCCTCAGAACCCCAACCGCCTGCATGAGAGCATGAGGCCAGGGACCAGGGCTGCCACAACATCTAGGCCGCCATCCTCCCTGGACCCAACGGACCATGTGGGTCGGATAGCCGCGGCCTCTGAGGGACAGAGGCACAGCATAGGAGCGGGTTTCCTACTGCCCATGAGGGTCCTGAACGGGGCAGGCCCAGGCCGCCACGGGCTGCCAGACTGCTACAATGACAGCATACTGAGGACAGACCTCCTGGAAAGGCCCAGAGTGTGGCGGAGACCCACAACAGCATAGGAACAGCTGGGGAGGACAGGAGCGGCAGCATTTAAGTACGGGAGACAAACCCAGACTCCGGGGGGGAGCAACACCCTGAAGGCAGTACGAACAGGGCTGGGGGAGGACGGCACCCATGGGAGGCATTGAAAGATGGAGACCTGGGGGGGGGGGGCACAGAGCGAATAAGGAGAACTTCCCAGCATTAAAAGAAGCCAAAGAAGGCATACAGGTCCAGGAAACTCTCCTCCTACTGACTTGAAGCAGCCAAGATTATAACAAGGCGACCTCTAACAGCAACCCCTGTCC
Source organism: Ambystoma mexicanum (assembly GCF_040938575.1). Lineage (NCBI taxonomy): Eukaryota > Metazoa > Chordata > Amphibia > Caudata > Ambystomatidae > Ambystoma > Ambystoma mexicanum. Next base: position 447,748,757 of record NC_090937.1, read on the forward strand.
CCCCACGGCACCATCTCAGCATCCATAGTACCCTGGGATCCAGGACACTCGTCAATGTCCGCTGTACACCGGATTCTGCTCCCTGAACCTGAGAGACACGAACACCCCCCTCCCAAATGGGGCGGCATATGCTCCGAAAGACTGCTGCACAGAACGCAATAGACAGATACACTATGTCTGCCCCGGCGAAGGTCCCCGCCGCCGCAAACCACACTGGAAGGGGCACTCCAGTTAGTGGAACAAGTCAGGCACGGTCACTCACGGACATAATGACCACCATTGGGGAGTCAAGGATGTCCGTTGAAACGAAAATAGACTTGCGGAACCTGACGTCTCGTGTGGGGGAAACAGAGCAGAGAATCTCTGATGCCGAGGACACGACCAAAAGACTGGAAGAACGCCTAGGACAGGTAGAGAAAAAGCTCACCAATCTCGAGGCCAGGGCCTAGGACAGCGAAGGACATTCCCGGCGCAATAACCTCAGCATCCTTGGGCTCCTGGAACGGGAGGAGGGCCCGTCCATGGAACTCTTCCTAGAAGACTGTCTCGCAGACATAATGGCCCCCCAAAAGCTCTCAAAATTGTTCTCTATCGAAAGGGCACACAGAGTCCTGACGGGCAGGCCAGTACCCGGAGCACCCCCAAGAACGGTAATTGCCAAGCTCATGAATTACCGAGACCGCGACACAATCCTCCACATGGCACGCTCAAAAGGCCCAATCACGTACAACGGGAACAGGATATGATTTTTCCCCGACTACACGCGAGAGGTCCAAAAAGCCTGCAGCACTGAACATCAAATATGCGCTTTTCTTCCCGGCCACTCTCAAGCTGCACCATAACAACACGGTCCATGTGTTCCAAAACCCTAAAGAAGCATGGCACTGGCACGAGACCCATGTTCTATCCTCCCCAAGATCCAGAAACTACACACCGAGAAAGGAGAATGGCCACACCAACCCGACTCGGGGACCAACACTCATCCCAAGCATGGACAGCACAGAGGACAACTCGCCTGGTGGAAATGGAAAGACTAGTGAGCCATAGGGGGACCGTAGGACCCTCACTGCTTCGCACCGCTATGGGGGGTGGCACACAGGGTCCCTCCTGCTCCTCATTTCTGCGTAGGCAGGAGACGCCTAACCTGTGTGACATGTGCAACTAAACGGGCGGCCCGGAATGGGTAAGCAGAACAGCGACCTAAACCCCTGGGGATCTCCCCGAACAAGTTTGCATTGTTTATGGTTGTAGGTTTGGGCGACAGGTGCTTCCGTTGGGGGGGAAGTACAGGGTGGGGGGAGTTCTTGGGTGTTGGCTATCGCGCATCGCGGAACCCGATGCCAGGATAGCAGTTGTTATGGGCGCCAGTTGTGCCGGAACGAGGGATCCGGCATTCCGGATATCTGAGGATGTTTTAGTTCATGAAGTGCAGCCACTTGGGCATAACGGGATGAGCGTTGGCGGGACCTTGGGGGGTCTAGCGGGGGGACACACGGATCACACAATCCTCCTTGAATGCCGATGGTACTCAACACATTAACGGACCACAAACTGGTCAGTTGTCCTTTCTGACATGGAATGTGAACGGCCTGGGCTCGAGCATCAAACGGAAGTTAATACTGCAGTATCTTAATAGACACTCCCCGGACGTCGCCTTCCTTACAGAGACGCATTTGGCAGGGACGGAATGCGGGTTTTTCAAGAGATCCAACTACCCGCAGTCATACCAGGCAGGGTTCTCAAGGAGCGCCAATGGTACTCTTCCATAAGCGTATCCCTTTTCAGGTTAAAAAGGTGTGAACCGACCCAGGCCGCTGATACGTAGCCGTGTTGGGTGACCTATGGGGAGAGCGGTGGGGCCTCATCGCGGCATACGCACACCCTGCACTCACAAAGAACCTCCTTCACGACCGGCAACTGATTCTACAGGAAGAGAGTGCGGATGCATGGGCCCTGGGAGGGGACTTCAATGAAGTAATGGAGGTTGCCAGAGACAGGTCACGTAGGGGTGTCACAACTCGGGAGGGCCCGACTGCACTTTACAGATTCACTGACTCCACTGGGCTATTAGACACTTGGAGGGCTCTACACGCGAATGAGTTTGGGTTTTCATTCTACTCCCATGCGCACAAAACAATGTCCAGAATCAATTACATCCTCATCCCCCAGAATGCATCCCACAGTCTCACATCCGTGGCCCTACTGGCCAGAGGGATCTCAGACCACTCTCCCCTACTTGTGACCCTGAAGAGCAATCACCAGAAACAAGACACCACCTGGCATCTGAACGCATACTACTTGGGGCTCCCTGAGATAGCTGAAGGGCTGACATTTAAATCCAACAAATATTTTGAGCTCAACGAGGGCTCTGTTGATTGCCCAATTACAACCTGGGAGGCCTATAAATCCGTTCTTCGGGGGGAAGCCATTGCCCTGTTGACCACCCACCGGCGGAACCACACTCGCGAACTCACAGAGGCTGAGGGACAGGTCTCCGAACGGGAGTCACAATTTTTGGAATTGGACACCACAGCCTCACAAGAGGCCCTGGTCGATCCGGAGCCAGATCTATGAACGCAGGGCTGGAAAGGCGGGAACAACGCAAGGGGTATGTTCAATCGATTCGAACGCCAAACGGGGATCTATTGACAGAGGATTCCGATATAGTGGACGCCTTTGCCAACTATTACAAGCACCTTTATTCCCGCCCTGGTGGGAGCCCAGAGACCCGCCATTCAATCTTCCTCAATAGGATTGAATTCCCGCACCTCACCACAAAACAGAGGAAAACACTCAACCTTGAACTGACGGAAGAAGAATCACAATCCGTGCTCACACAACTCCAAACCAGGAAAACCCCAGGACCAACGGCTTCCCAGTGGAAACTTGGAAACGCCTCGGTGGTTCACTAATCACACATATGCACCGAATGCTCCTCCGGAGCAGAGAACTGGGCGCCCTTCCTCCAGAGCTCCGGGAAACCTGTATCGTGGTGCTGCCCAAGCCGGGACGACCCCCAGAGCAATGTGACTCATACAGGCCCTTCTCACTGATAAATGGGGAGGCCAAAATCGGTTCCATGTCATTTCATCACCTGCTTTTACATCGCCAGGCTTTTAAACGTGCACATTCCATCGAATGTGCTCATCGTTGTTTTTTTTGTTTTTTTTGGGGGAGTCCCCCACAAACCCCCCACCCACACTTATTTTTTACTATTGCCAACCCCCCCTAAAAAATTCAATGAGCACATTCGATGTAATGTGCACGTTTAAAAGCCTGGGGATGAAAAAGAAGGCGATGAAAGGATGTCGTAATGCCAAAATCCTAGCTCGAGCCCTAGCCAACAGACTACTGGGAGCGATCGAGTCTCTGGTCCATCCCAACCAGTGCAGATTCATGCCTAATAACTCCACACGCATGAACTTACGCAGACTCCAACTCACCCTGGACCGAGCCCCAGAGATACCCGTCCCGCTAGCCTTACTAGCGGTCGACTTTGAGAAGGCATTTGATTCTGTGGGGTGGGAGGCTCTGTGGGACATCTTAGACCGAATGAACTTTGGACAGGGTTTCATCACCTGGATCAAGCTCCTATATGAATCCCCGGTTGCAAAAGTCAGGGTGAATGGCAGACAATCAAAACCATTTCTGCTGAGGCGCGGGACTAGGCAGGGATGCCCCTTCTCTCACCTGTTGTTCCTCCTTGCAATAGAACCACTTGTGATCAGACTCCGTGCAGAAGGCGGGTGGTCTGGATTCGTCTGTACCGGGGGAGGGGAAGACCGGGTCTCGCTGTATGCTGATGACCTCCTCATTTATCTCAGCAGACAGGTGACCTCATGTCCTGTGGTGTCCCGAATCCTCACAGACTACCAATGGTTTTCTGGCCTGAATACCCAGAAAACAGTGTTCTTCCCAATTCAGGGGGGGGCAGGCACGATCCCTGACCCCTGTCCATACCCGGTTTCCATCTGCAGCTTCCTGTACCTGGACATACGAATTAGCGCCTCGCTAAAGGAGTTCCTCCAACTGAACTTGCAACCTGTCCTCGACAGGCTCGCCACAGACATTTCCCACTGGCAATCCCTACCACTGTCCCTAATGGGCAGGGCCGCATTATTCAAGATGATGGCACTCCCGAGACTACTATACGTTTTACAGAACGCCCCACTCCCCACCCCCCCCGGAATCTTCGTATCAATAGACCAACACATACCTTCTCTCCCATGCGGGGGAAACAACCTAGAATTGCTCTCACGACACTACAAGGTTCAATTTGGGAGGGAGGGGTAGGACTACCATGCATCCGCACATACTAGCTAGCGGCGCAGACTGGGGTGGTAAATGAATGGCTGCACAGTGACAGCGCACTCCCCCCACATTAGTATGGAACTGTCCGCCATGCACCCACTTTCTCCCCTCCAAGTGCTGTAGGCCCCCGGGACGGAATGGCCAAAACTCCACGCATGTCACTCCACATCTGCCGTACATGGGAAGAAGCACACAAACATGTTAGCTGGGGCTCCAGGCCCACACTGGCCCAACCCCTCTGGCATAATGCACACCTCCCTGAAATCCAAAAAATGGGGCCCCTGGGAAACTGGGAAAGGCTTGGGATACTCACACTGGAAGAGGTGATTCAAGGGGGCGCATGGTTGAGTTCGACACCCTCAGGGAGCACTTTGACTTGAACCCTGGGGACCACTTCAGATACACGCAACTCGTCCACGCCATGAACGCACAGTTTCCGGACCTGGGAGAGATCCTGCCTTGCTCCCCCCTGGAAACCAACATCCTTGTGGAACGCATCCCCTCAAGGGATACCTCCACGCTACACCAGGCCCTTAACTCCTTCGGTACCAAAGAACTCACCACACTCAAGGAGAAATGGGAAAGGGACATGGACAAGTTGGAACAGGAGGAATGGGTGAAAGCTCTGATGTTCCCTCGCGAGATAGGCATCGATGCGAAACTACGCCTGATCCAGCTCAGGATACTGCACCAATCCTATTTTTCCCGCACCATGCTGGCTAGATGGAGTGGGGCGGGCGCGGAAGTCTGCCTTCAATGCAAGTGCGAAAGGGGCACCTTCTTCCACACAATTTGGGATTGATTGCTCGGTGGTACAGACTTTCTGTGCAGGGTGCACACGCACAATCTCCACGACGGTGGGTTCCCAAATACCAATGGACCCAAAGCTGATACTGCTTGGGATATGGGGAGAAACGGGCCTCACTAAGCATGGAAAACTGTTCACGGCCATGGCATTGGGGGCGGGCAAGAGGCTGATTGCTGCAAACTGGGGATCAGCCACAGTACTCAGCCTAACTCAATGGTCAAATTAGGTCACTAGGTGTGCCTCCTTGGAGCGACGAATTTAGACGGCAAGAGGCTGCCCACGCAAGTTCCAAAAGGTCAGGGGAAAATGGATGAACGATCAATGAGAACCCCCCTTCCGTCTCCCCCCTTCCCTCTTCCCCCCTCCCCCCACCCCTCCGTCCACACTCAAGGCAGCACATGCCGCAACGCAACTGTATGCACTACCGAATTTACCACCTTCTGCTTATTTTCTACATGTATGTTCCATGCACTTGTTAAAACCAATAAAATGTGTTTTAAAAAAAATAAGAAGTGGTGGGAGAACCTTCTTTTATCAGCAAAAGTCTCCAGGTGATTGGACCAAAGCTAGCCTGCTTTCGGGGTTGTGAGGGGGTCTGAAATGAGAGGTAGACACAAAGTGGTACTATTTTGAATATCAGACATCTTTATTAAAGACAAGGGGCTGGATAAAGGCCACTCTGTCCCTATCCTAACAAGAGTTTCCCTGCCTAGGAAAGTAAAACTAAAGATCAGTCTGTCTGGTCTTCAAAATTATAGCAACTGTCATTGTGTCCAAAACAATTCTGACCCTCACACTAAAATGCACAGCTAAAAAGTGTAAGGAAAAGTGTCCCTAAATTGTGTTTACTCAAAATGTATGTTCGAAGGTGGAAACACATAAGTAAATCTAACAAAAATGGTTTCTACAAAATAGAAGTCCTTAAATCTAGAGAGTGGTTCCCTTCTCCTGGATTACTACAGGAAGGATGAAACAATTAATGTTTCCATAAAGAGGGTTACAATGTCTCTTCCAAGTAACAGTTTCTCAAAGTTAGTAAAAAGGTCTCTTCCATACAACTGCACCACAGATGGTAAAGATTCTCTCTTATATAACTGTTGTTTCAATGATGGCCCAAGTGTCTCTTTTACACAGCTGTTTCAAAATATGAAAACATTTCTCTTCCATATAACTGCTTCATGAAGGGTAACAAGTCTCTTTTATACAACTGCATTAAAGATGGCAAAGTTTCTCTTTCATACAACTGCTTTAAAGAGGACTTCTGGGTATGTTCCCTTGCTAGGAAGTCCTCAATGGTTTCCTCAGATCCCCTAGAATACTCTCCTGCCAGTTATTCTCTCACAATGTCTCTTTTTTTAATACACTTTGGGTGGATTTCTTGATAAACTCTCCTGTCAGGTATCCCCATTCTCAGATCCCCTGGAATACTCTCCTGTGTCCTTTCTCCCCCCCCCCAAAAGGCTCACTGCATGATGTATCCAATTTATCAAGACTTCTTCCAATATTCTCTTTACTTTTCTTTATCTTCTAGCATAGCACAGTAACACTCTTATACTGGCAATACTTCACTTGCCGCAAGATCCCCAACATGGACCCCTCACATATGAAGACGTGTTCAAGTTCCACTCTCAACTTCTTCATAAACACTTATTTGCTTAGGACAGTGCTTGCACCAACTTTCCCCATATGAACTCTTCATGCATGGAGATTTGGGCAAATCTCGTCTTTCAGCTTCTTTGTTAACATTTATTTGCTTATGATCGCATTTGCTCCAGCTTTCCCAATTTTTACATTTCAGGCATGAGGAATTGTGCAACTTCAGTCTTTTAAATTTACTTGGTGGGTATTCAAATGGCACTTTTAACTGTCCGTGTCCTTATCGGTATTCCCCGGGGTTCCCACTATCTTTGGGCTAACTTACTGGTGTTTTATTGCATCCCGACCTCCTGCACACAGCTGCGCGAAAGGGGTTTGGGATTTTACAATTGGACGGATGTGTATAATGACAATAGGCCATCAGGGATTTTGGAATTATATGGTCTTCCTCACATGAAAGGAAGGAAAACCACGTCCCTCCTGAGGAAATTGCTTCATCTCCCCAACAGCCATCTTCTCCTATGTGGTCCTCCCTCATGTTAACACCCCTGGGGTCAGGATCAGGCAGCAGCCATCACCTGGCCACATGGGAGGAGATCCTAGTTTGGGGATCCATGATGACTACATAGGATTCATCATAGGGTCCAATCCCTTCTCTTGAAATGTGTGGCCTTTGCCTTTCTGATGTCACACTCAAAGTGCTTTGCTCCAGATGAATTGGAGGTGACAGGATAAAGAGATAGAGAGATTCAAGATGGTGGAAGTCTCCTTCACTTGGACAGAGTTCCCCTGGTTACTCAACCCCCCCCTTGTCTTCTCTAGAAGAACAAAAGCATTTAGAAATGCAGCACCGTGGTGTGAGGCCTGGCTCTCTGTGAATGGGTGTGCCCCTTGGTTTCTGCTCCCAGGCCAGCTTCCTGCAGAGTGGCTGCCCTTTGGGAAAGGGTGTTACCTGCCCTTACAAAGGAACAAAGTCAAGCAATCCCCCAAGGCTAAAGTCCTACCAGTGAGCAGGGGCGAGCCTTGTCTCGGATGAATACACATAGTCCTTCCACAGCTTAACTGGGCCCACGGGACTGACACATGCCTGATATCATTTTAATGTGGCTGGGATAATTCTGAGAGATGCTGGCCACCATACTCTAACTAAGGTATGGTTTATTTTACAGTTTACCATGCCACCAGTACAGGAACTTCAGAGTTATGCAGTTATGCAGTTTTTGGAACAGGGGTGCATGTTTTAAATGCAGCCCCTGTCCTGCAGAGACCTGGATATCACTGCAGCTGTCAAAAGGGCATACATGACCTCTGAACCTGCTCTGTGACACTGGTAGAGCAGGTGCTGTGAATCAGGATACTGATACAGCAGGGCACAGGTACACACTATGCTTTTGGACTGGAGCTTATGAAAGGGGAATCTGATTAGAATTGCCTGCATCATTGTATTATTTAATACAATAAAAAAAAGAAAGGTTTCGTACACCGCCATTCCTCACATGCCCCCCAGCCAAAAAAGGTTAAGACACACCCTTCTAAGGTCCTGGCTCATCCACAAGGTGAAATTATCTACTGAGGCCATCTGCATTGTATCACAGGTTTGTAGGGATATGGCCCAACGCAACAACTTGGGATTCTCACCCTACATAGCCATAAGCCACCTCAGAGGTCTGTGGTCCATTTGGGCGGTAAAATGAGATCCAAATATGCAGGGTTTCCGCTTACGAACCGCCCACGCAACCGCAAAAGCCTCCTTTTAAATTGTGGCCAGTTGCGCTCTCACTTGGTCATGCATCTGCTACGATACGCACAAAGTTGCTCTACCCCTTCAAAGTGTATCTATGCTAACACAGCACCAATTTCGAACTCACAAGTGTCTGTCTGGATGATGAACTCTTGCGCATAATCCTGGATCTTCAGAATTCGGGCCTTGCACAACCCATCCTTCAAGCTCTGGAAGGACGTTTGGCAGTCATAGGTCCAAGAGACCTTCTTTATCATCTATTTGTATGTAACATAATTGAGGGCAAGGGCAAGCGTCCCATACCCCTTGATAAAGTCCTTTTGTAACCAGTAAGGCCCTGGAAGGCTCTGCCCCGAGTCTGGTTAGTGGAAATATCCCAAGCCATCACTGCCTGGACTTGGGCCTGCAGAGGCTGTTTCTTACCACCACCCATTTGGTGTCCAAGTAAGTAACAGCACCCTGCGTTATTTGGCACTTGGATGCCTTGATAGTCAAGCCAGCCTTCTGCATGACTTGAAGCATCTGTTTCAGGTGGGATAGATGGTCTTCCCAGGTGTGGCTGACGACAGCAAAGTCATCCAGGTAGGCAACGCTGAAGTCCTCTAAACCGGATAGGACCTGATTCACCATCCTCTAAAAGGTGGAAGGGGCTCTCTTTAAGCCAAAGGTCATCACAGTAAACTGGTAGTGCCCGTCTGGTGTGGAGAATGCTGACCTCTCTTTTGCTTTGACCATTAGGCCAACCTACCCAGCCATGAGGTGAAAGGTACTCATACATTTGCAGTGCCTAACTGGTCAATCAGCTCATCTGCCCGCAGTATGGGGTGTGCATCTGTCTTCGTGACAGAATTGAGCCCCCAGTAGTGTATACAAAAGCAGACTTCAGTTTTCCCACTACTAGACTTCTTAGGGACCAGTATCACTGGACTTCTTAGGGACCAGTATCACTGGTCTAGCCCTGGAAAGGCTGAATCCCCCTTACATCCATCATCTTGGAGACATCCTCCTTGATGGTGTCCTTTACCTTGTCAGACATCTGGTGAATTCTGCACTTCACCGGCTTACTCTTACCAGTGTCAAAATCATGGATGCTCCAATCAGTTTTACCTGGAGTCAATGAGAACAGACTTGTGTACTGGCCCAGCAGATGCTGGCAGTCCCATAATTGCTGTCCACTCAGGTCTGGGGAGATTTGGTCTCCCTCTAGAGACCCATCGGTGGACTCTGAGTGCAACAAGTCTGGGAGGGGATCTCTCAGTCTCATCATCTGTCGCGTGAGCCATCACCAAGTCATCCTCACTATAATGATGCTTCGGCCAGTGGCATGAAAGACCCTGTGCGTCTGCCTCAGGGTCTTTGTGTCAAAGAGGTAGTTAACTTCATTGATATTTTCAAGCCCCCCGTAGGGCCCAGTCCACTTATCATGAAGGGTGCTGGGTTTGACAGGTTCCATAATCCAGACCATCTGTTCTAGAGTTTATTCTGTCACTGTGGCCTTCCGGTCATGCCAGTGCTTCATCAGCTCCTGGCTGGCCTTCAGATTTTGAGTGCTCTGTTCTCTGTACTTGGCCATTTTGGATCCTAGGCCAAGCACACAATCCACTATGTCATAGGAAGGAGTTTGGAGATTTCCCTCCAATCCTTCCCAAATCAGGCTTAGCGGACCCCTAGCAGGATGGCCAAACAGAAGATCAAAGGGACTACACCCTGAAATGCTCTGTGGTACCTCCTGGTAGGCAAACAGAATGCATGGGGAAGGAGAATATCCCAATGTATCCTCAGGTGCTCTTCGAAGCCACCCATCATGCACTTCCAGGTTGAACTGTGCAACAAGCCCATTTTTCTGGGGGTGAAAAGCTGTGGAGAACGTGCAAGTAACTCCACATTCATCCCAAATAGCCTTCATGAAGGCAGATATGCAGTTTGATCGGCTGTCAGAATCCCACACAAGAGAACATCCCTATCAAAGCCTCCACCACCACTGGGGCTTTGATGCTTCGCAAGGGTACAGTTTCTGGGTACCGGGTGGCATGGCCTAACATGACCAAAAAGTACTGGTTCCCTGAGAAGGTCTGGGGATCCAAAGGACCCACGATGTCCATGCCAATTTTCTTGGCAGGCCATCCGACCACTAGTAGTGGAATTAAGGGAGCCTTGGTCACCCTGCCAGACTTACCGGATGCTTGACAAGTCAGGCAGGACTTTACAAATGTGTTTTTCTCACCCATCTGGAGCCAGTACTAATGGACGGACAACCCCTCAGCTGTCTTGGGCACTTCTAAGTGGCCTGCTAAAAGGATGTCCTGAGCCAAGGCCATGAGGAAACTCCTGTAACATTGGGGTACTGCCAAAACTCTGGTTGGTCCATGCTCAGAGCACAGGAGACCATTGTCCCAGTGCACTTTGAACACCCCAGGGTCTTTACCCTGTGTCTGTTTCACTGCCTGCTGATGCAGATCTGCCAGAGTCAGTCGCACACCCACTGTCGTTGAACAGCAGTGATACTCGCAGCAGTTTCACAAAGTGCTGGGGCTTTGCCCCCGTTTATGAACACATGGTCCAAAAATATTGCTGTGTTAGCAGGAACTGGGGCCTTGGTGGAAGACCCAGTACCTTTCCCACATAGCGATAGTAGGGTGCATTCGGCCAACCCGTTGCCTAGTGGGAATTAATCTTCTATGATGCCCACACTCACGATTGACTCCTCCTCCTCCATGTGGGTGGCACTAACTACAGCCTGCTTTGGTCTACCCTTGAAAGCTGGATCCCCTCTCCCATGTGTCATGTCACTGCATAGAAAGCAGCTTCTCGGGGCTGTGGCGGTGGGTACTCCACTACTTGGGGTGCCATCACTCCTTCTTTCTGCAGGTGCTAATAAACCATTTGTCTGGGATTTCCCTTTGTGCTTTTGGGGCTCTTGTCTTGGCAGGGGGTGAGAGACTGTGCCCTTGCCCTCCTTATGTTTAATTTGATCAATTGCCTTCTCATCTGGTTTCGATGCTGTTGCCTGAGTCTTCTTCTGGACTGGAGTGCTCACATACCTGTCAGCAGCCTTCGCAAGCGCCTGTGAGTCTGCGATACTCTTGTGCACTAGATGTTGGTGTAACTCCATTTCACAATTCTTTTTTATTTTTTTTATGTCTTTATTGATTTTCGACAAAAAGGAAAAAAAAGGAAAAATACATAGCAAACATGCAATAACACAGTCCCCACAACTTCACATAGTATATCCCCCATCCCTCAGCACAATACGTGTCTGTACGCAACCCACCCTTCACACCACAACCGCCCCTCCCGAATGTCTGTTGTAATGGTGCAGAAGTAAGGCTCGGACACAAAGGCAGTATAGTTTTGGTTATGAACTTTAATTTGACTAGTCAAAGGGTTGGGAAAGTGGCATCTCTGTCCCTAAAACGAAGAGGGGTTTCCCTGCCCCAAAGAAATCTAAGGAAAACATCAAACAAATAATCAGTCACTGTCGTGTCCAAAAACCCTGCTTCTGACCCTAACAGTAGTAATTCAAATCTAAAGTGCAAGGATGTTGTTTTCAGAACCTAAAGTGGTAATGACAGTTCTTGCCAACAGAAAAGTTCCCAATGTCTTGGGTGATCAAAACAACAAAAGAATTGTTCCTTTTCCACAGGGTATTACTTCAATGATTAGGGGTTACCTCCTTTCCCATGGATTCCTTCTTATTCAACTTTAGGGGCTTGTTTCCTCCTTATGTGATTTCCTTTCCTTATTTTTATCTCCTTGGGTCCCAGACCCTGTATTTTCTTGAATGAATTTCACTGTGTTCTTAAATGTTCATATGGGTGCAAGTCCCAAACTTGCAATACTGTATTATACCAGCTTGGTGTACTCTCCTGCCAAGCGTATGTTTTCTTCTGATCTATGTATTTTGCGTTCAGGGTCTCAGGCCCTCTTATTCTCTGGTTCTCATGTGGCTGTAGGTGCCAGACTTGAAATGCGTGGTTGCAATAGCTTGGTTTACTCTCCTTCGAAGCATGTTTCCTTCTGTACTGTCTCAGGCCCTGAAAGGAACAGTGAAGGCACCATGAAGCAAGACACAGACAACATGCAATCAAACTCACTTTATTTAACTTAAATGCCAGGATGGATGAAGGCCTATCTTGCCCGAAGCTAAGGTGGGATTTCCCTACCTAAAGAAACTAAGAAAAGTCTGAGACAAAGAGTTGAACTTAAAAGTCTGTCTGTGTCCAAAACCTAGACTTGCCCTCACAACTAAAGCTAAACAATGTGTAGCAAAAAAAGAGATAATGTTCCAAACAAAGTTCTGAGTTTCTTCCAGCTCCTCCTTCCATGTTCAAAACAGGTCCACAAACCTCTCAGTGTTGCCTTCCACAAGTTCAAGACAGTTCTGCACAGTCTTGAAGTTCCCTTCCCCAAGTTAAAAAATAATTCCACAAAGTCTCAGGCTTCTCTTCCCCAAGTTAAAAGTTCAAATAAAGGGAAGGTTCTCTGGTACACAAATGCAAGGTTTACACTTTATTCCTCCTTTCATTTGTTTTCCATGCCAGGCCCTCACTCTAGGTTCAGTTGATGGACAACACAGTCCACCCATCACATGTTACCCAACCGATAACCCTTTCTTGGCTGCTGTTCGTTAATATGGCTCCCATACAGGGGTTCCCTCAGTCTAGGCGCAGTTAACAGATCACACGGTTGACCCATCACAGGTCAGGCAACCGATACCTCTTTTCATCAGCTTTTGCCACAATTGTCCACTGCTTTCCCTTGACAGTGAAAAGTACTTTTTGTATAAGAATCTTGCTCACCTTTCACTTGGTTATGCTGTTGATGCATGTTTCTCTTCTCACCGCCTTCTTGGGATTCTACTTGCTTTGCCAACACTTGTATTTCATTCAACTCGCTTTGCGGTATTTGCCAACTGCACCACATTGCTTTTGCTCCATTAAAAACCTTGTCTTCACTTGTTTTATCTCTGTGCAGCATTCAGAAATGCTTATTCAATCAAACGTTCATGTTACTTCAAATCTGTACGGTATTCAATAATGGTTTCAGTTCATTCGTATTCAAAAGGATGCCTTTGGAACTCACACGTTAACTCAAAGTTCCCTCTTGCACTTTTGCTTCATTCGATTTCAGGTCTCTCAAGACACATCAACAGTTTCTCTGTATGTTCCCTTCATATATTAGACTCTCATCATAGGGCTCTGCCGCTTCTAGACCGCCCTTTTTCCCCACTGGTGTCTGGCAGACTCACCAGTCTTTTCAGCCTTCCTTTATCGGTATGCAACCTCCCTCTTAATGTGGCTTCTGCTGCTCATTCACTTGGGAGACCCAGCTGCTTCTCTCACCTGTTACACAACTTCACGTACACTTGCCAGCCTTCTCTCCATGGGTGGAGCAACGCTCTCTGGGCATGTGAGTGGCCCGACCCTCCGAAGCGGTTGCTTCGCTTCCAGTCCTCTCCTGGCCCCTTCTGCTTTGGCCTGCCATCTTGCCGCCTGCTTCCTCTCTCCGATCTCTGCTTTGTCAAGTGTCACAGCTTCCAGGTTGCACGCCAGTTCCGTTCACTGCAGGTCACCACAGTTCCTGATTCTCTCCAGCAGGTTTCCCCATCCCTTCTTGTTGAACTGCCTGCTCTCTAGTACTCATGAGAATTGTTAATTCACCTCAGATGTGGACCATTTAAATCAATTGCCTAACCAAACTTAAGCATACCATGCCTTGCCTGTAGATATCCTGCCCCTAATCCCCAAGAACCCTTCACCCAGGTGATCCTCCTTCGCTTCTCTGCCCACAGGGTCAGGATCCAAAAGTGATGGCCTTTCCCTGGCCACCCGAGAAAGAGATCCAAGGGGAGTAGGTATGAGGATACCCTCAGGTTTCTCACAGGTCCCAGACCCTCTTACTCTCTGGCTCGCATAAGGTTGCAGGTTCCAGACTTGAAATGCGCTGTCACAGTAGCTTGGTTTACTCTCCTGCCACGCATATGTTTCCTTCTGTACCGTCTCTGTTTCTTTCATGGTCCCAGACCCTCTTGCTCTTTGGCTCTCATATGGGTGCGAGTCTCAGACTCGCAATGTGCTGTCACAGTAGCTTGCTTTACTTGCATGCCAAGCATGGATGTACTTCTTTCTTTCTCTTGTATTATCTGGGTTCCAAACCATCTTATCTTGTGTTGTGCAGCTGTTCCCTGACTCCTCCCCAACTTCTAGCACCTCTTGGTCGGCCAACTTACTTGTTTATGTGGTTCGCGTTTTCCGAGCACTGGTGCTGCGCTGTGAGGCTCTGGCAGCATTTGGGTGCTCTCTCAGGTTGGCAGCATCTCTGCCGGTCATTTCTTCTTCCTCGGGCTGGGCCTTGCATCTTCAACCGCATTCGGGTTCCTCTTCTCGTCAGCGGTTGCTCCGCCAGTAGCTGGTCCCTTCTCGGGCTGCACGTTTGCTTTACGGCGGCTTGTCAGAATTTGGGATGCCCGGAAGGTTGTTCGGGCAGCGTACAAAGTAGCTCCTTCTCCGTGGACTATCTTCATGCTCCCGTTTGCCTCCATGCACAGAGTCTTGTGCTGCGCTCCCCTGTTCACCGAGTTGGCATCTACCGGGATTCCTCGTAGAGGGATGGCTCACTCCATGCTGGTTTCTCCTCTGCTATGTTGTATTTCCTTTGACCAATCAAATGCTGTGAAAGTGTGAAAGACTAGACCATTCACTCTGGTTCTCTGGAGTGATCGTCATACTCCTGGTCATCTTCTTCTTCATAGTTCTTGTATGGGCTCTATATGGAAAGCAATTTGTATTTTCAGGTCTGCTAGTCTGGTCTAACATACTAGGTTGGTTGACCTTGCAATAACAGATATTTGCACTAGTTGGAATATATGGATGCAGGTCCCAGACTCGCAAAGCGCGTCGCAGTAGCCTGGTTTGCTCTCCTTGTAAGCTTACTAGTACTTTTTTCTTTCTCTCGTATTTGTGCGGTCCCAGACCCTCTTATTTCATGTTCTGCAGCTGTTCCCAGACTTCTCACAGACCTCTATCCTCTCTCTGCCTGTGCGCATACCTGTTTGTGTGGTTTATGTCTTCCGAGCAACGGTGCTCCGCTGTGAGGCTCCGGAAGCGTTTTGGTGTTCTCTTGGGCCGGTGGCATCGCTGCCAGTCAATTCTTCTTCCTTGGGCTGGGCCTTGCATCTCCAGCCACATGGGGGTTCCTCCTCTCGTCGACGATTGCTGCGGCAGTCGCTAGTCCCTTCACTTTGGGACGCCAGGAAGGTTGTTCGGGCAGCGTATGAAGGAGCTCCTTCTCCCTCGACTACCTTCCTGCTCCGGTTCACCTCCGTGCACAGCGTCTCGTGCTGCGTTCCCCTGGGGAACCTCTCTCCATGTTGGTTTCCCTCTGCTACTTTGTATTTCCTTTGACCAATCAAATGCTGTGAGAGACAAAGTGTAGGTATACTGCGTTCCCAGGGGATGGTTGTCTCAGGGGGACTATTGTACTGTGGACGTACTGTCCCGGCCCGATGAGAATGTTCTCCCCTAGTGGAGAAGGGACAACATCCTCAGATGTATCACACTGCCTGTACTCGCTCCATCCCATATAATAACTATTGCAGGTGCTGTTTATAAGAAATCACAACGGCACTGTATACTCCAAGAGCACTCCCCTAGGGCAATCCCACCAGTATCCACAGGACAGCCGTCCCTCATATGCATCTCTTCATCAACACTCCCCCATTCCCTCATGGAGGCTTATCGGCTGAGGGGGTAACACAGCGACAGGGTAAGACAATTTCAAGCCATCAGCGTACCATCTGTTTCATCTGCCCCTCCTCCCCTAGCTTTCATCCATGCCGCCATTTCGGTGAGTAACCATCTTTTAAGATCCGCCAACCACCTCTCAATATGTGGGCCTGCTGAGGCAATCCTTGTTTAGCCAACACAAACGCCAAGTCTACAAATTTCAACTCGTGCCGTAGGACCTTTGCACCTCTGCTAGGGTATACTCCCAATAGGTAGTCCTTGGGTGTAAACAAATAATTCCTAATCTTCAACTCAAGCAATTTACCATACACCCCAGCCCAGAAAGTTCACGAAGAAACTCCAAAACATATGCAACATCCTTGTGTTTTCTTGTACGCACCTATAACATTGGGACTCCGTCTTTCTTCCCCTCACTCTGCCCATCTTCTATGGACTCCTGGGAGCCATCTTTGACTCCTCTCCATCCTTCCTCCCTCACATTCTGGACCTTGCCAAGAAGGCCCACTTTCAACTCTACCTCCTCAAAGGAATTCTTCCTTTCCTCACTTTCCCCCAGAAGCTTAGTGTCTCCAGAGCTCTGGTTCTCTCTAGGCTAGACTACTGCAACAGCCTTTTCCCTTAATCTACCCTCTTCTTCTCTACAACCCCTCCAGCTAATCCAGAATAGGGCTGCAAGACGTATCCTTGGTCTCAAGCCCGGGGACCACATCTCTCGAGCCCTAAAAACTATCTACTGGCTCCTAGTTGCTGCATGGATCAACTTAAAATCCCTCTGCATCATCCACAAGGCTGTATGGGGGCAGGCACCATGCAATCTACAACTGGCTCTCATTAAATACTCCCCATCCAGAACTTTATGTTCTTTCAGCACTAACTCTCTGTGTGTCAAGCGCTTTGCCAAACAACAAGCTGGTGGCCGATCTCTCTCCTCAACAGGCTCCCTCTTATGGAACAGCCTCCCCCTTCCTCTTCGTCTTGAGCCCGATCTCCTCAAATTCCGGAAGATCCTCAAGACTTTCCTCTTCACTTGCTATTTCCCTTCCTCCCTCCTCTTCTAAATCCTACAGTTGCTGAGATTGGTGACCAGGGTGATTATGTGTCCTCCTGGGCCCCGGCTTCTCACCCCTATTCATGTTCAGGCTCTGCACGCTCCCAGCACTTGCATCGGCACCCACTGGCCTATGCCACCACATGCCTGCACTTATTATTGGTAGCTGACTTCTCACCTAGGCACATACAGCTGCTCAACATCTCACACTTCCCGCTTGTACACCTAGCACTTACGCCCCACCCTAGTCCCTCATCCCCATCTCTCTCTCTGCACTTGCATGCTCTGAATGCTCACAAGGTTTAGTAGGTCCTTCTCTATCTTTTATTGTTATATTGATTTTCATTCCTCTGTTGCCCTGTGGGCTCTTTGAAACACAATTTATTTGATGTACAATAGCCTTACAAATGCACAATAAAATAAATAGTATATGGTTTCACCAATGAGGCAAGCATAGTTATCTCAAGGTTCACCACATCTGTCAGACACTGCACCACAAATTGCAGTTGTGCTGCAAAGTAGCAGCCTCCAAAATCTGGGAGTTTCAAACCTCTATCATAGGGACTATGTAGCATTTTTAGTGCTATTTACCGCCTGGATCCCACCCAGAGTAAATCCCGGACTTAATTGTGCAGCCGTGTGAAGTGCCTGCAAGGTTCCTCATATGCTACATTTGTTTAATAATACAGCATTCTGGGCAGCAGGACCATCTTCACCAGGGCAATCCTACTCATCAGGGAAAGCGGTAGCTTCCTCCATAGGCCCAGCGCAGCGTCTATTCTACTTGAAGCTCTATCTGTATTATGTAGGTAAATCTCCCATGCGTCACAGTGAATTTCGACTCCAAATATTCAAAGGAGACATCTTCCCAGGACAATGCTGGCCCATTTCCGATGTACTCCCCTGGTTTCTAAAGCTTGACAAAAGGAACAGACATGATTTCCTCCAGTTAATCATGAATCCAGATATATTCCCAACATTTTTAATTACCTCCAGCAAATACGGTAAGCTAATACATCGATTATTAATGTATAGAAGAATATCGTCAGTGTACATCGAGATCAAGTGATGTTCCTCCCCAATTCGTATAACTGCATTCCGAAACAATGCCCTCGGGTATGACACAAGCGCTTTCATGGGCATTGCAAACAGTATCGGGGAGAGCGGAAAGCCCTGTCTCGTAGCTGTCTCAAAGATCCAATCTTTGGAGAACATTCGCCCCGTCCTAACTCTCACCATCGAGTCAGTATACAATAAACAAACCAATTTTAAAAACCGGTGCCCTACTCCAAATGTACGCAACGCTGCAAACATCCAGCTTCATCCCACAAAATCATAAGCTTTAATCGCATCCAGTGATACCATCGCCAACTGATCCCTGCTATCAGACGTATGGAAGATAACGGGTTGCAGTCTTCTCAAATTCTGAGAGGTATTGCTGCCCGGTACAAAACCTGTCTGGTCAGGATGAATCAGTTGCGGAAACAGTTTTTGTAGGCTAATGGAAATATAGAACTAAGAATCTTGGTGTCCCCATTTAGCATCGGCACTGATCTATATGATTCACAAAGGGCAGGGTTTTTGCCCTCTTTTAGGATCGGCACAATCACCACCTTTGCATGGATTGCCCCAGCTTGCCTCCCTCTTAAGACTCATTCAGTGTCTTCAGTAATTTCCCAGCCAACAAGCGCTTGTATGTCCTTTAGAAATAAGTCGGACATCCATAGCTTCCTGGAGTTTTCACAGGCCAAGCTGGGATATTATTGGAGATATTTCATGCTACATAATGGGCTAACATCCCCAAGGACAAAATCAATGTTCTCCATCGCCACCTGCCTCTTCCTACCCTACAAGGTCCACTCATAAACCGCAAATACATTATTGATCACAGATCCCAGCTCCACCTCTCACCACATTCATCTAGTACCTCGACTATATTGGTCCTGGTGTCCTCCCGCCTCATCAACGAAGTCCGTAATCTGACCAGTATGTCAGCTTGTTCATGAAGCCTCTCTGAGTATGCGGCATAGTTATGTTTACCCAATCTATCCCAAGCAGCCAAACAATCCTGCCTCAGTTCCATTATCTTGGATTCAGAGCCCCTACCTTCAGCCAGAGCTAGCTCAGCCTCACTAATCCCCGTCCCAGCCTGCTCAAGTGTCCTCAACAGTACAGCTTTTATCCTAGCAGATGTTGCCATGCAGTCACCTCTTATCACCACTTTAAAGGCTACCCACACACATGGCAATACGCTACACTATTGGCATTATCCTCAAAGTATCTCTGCACAGATGATTCTTCAATACTTTTCCTATATGCAGAGTCCATCATAGCCTCCGTCCTAAGCCTCCATGTGGGGATCGCTGCTCTTGCATCCAACCACAGCAACGTGACTATCAAGGGAGGGTGGTCCAACAATGACCTGCCCATATACTGTGCATGTACAATGTTCTGCAGATATTCCTCCCCAGTAAATATAAAATCAAATCTCATGTGCACATCATGGGGGAAAGTAAAAAGAGAACCCCCGGGGTATACTCCCTCCAAATGTCCTTCTGCTGAAGTGTCTCAACAACTTCCCTAATTGCTTGCGTCACCTATGCCCTTTCAAGCCCACCGCCATCAGAGCTATCCCTCTCTGGATCAAGTATTCAATTAGAATCTCCACCCCAGTCCCAGCGGATATCTCTATGGTCCGCCAAGATCACCAGCGCCTTCCTAATGAACACTGCTGTGTCACAGTTAGGTGAGTAAACATTTATAATGCATTAATGTTTCCCTTCTATCCATCCTCGAAGGATGAGCAATCTGCCTTCCACTGCCGTAATCACCTTCTCAACCTTTAAGGGAATCTCATTTGAGATCCAGATGAGCACACCACTTGAATATGTTGAATACATGAATCCAACCTCTTCAGCATAGCCTCTTGCCTGGTTTTATTTAATTGCGTTTCCTGCAGCAGGGCAATGGAAATCTTTTTACGCCTGAGGTAGCTGTTATAGAAGGTATGTGTTAGGAAGAATTCTCATTCTATGGCTAATTTCCCTTACCTAGCGAGTCCATCAACAGCTTTGCTGGATTTCTGGAGTTTATTTTTTCCACTTGGTTAGAGTGTGAGCTTTTCCCGCACTCTTACCTGTGTTTTGCCATGTGTATTTCCTCTGTTTTTGTGATTGTGGACTCTGGAGTACCAGAGGCGTAGCCAGGATTGTCTAGCAAATGGGGCCTGATGCTAATGTAGTTGGGCCCACTGCACTGACAAAAATATCTGTAAATTCCCACACAGCGCTGCTGAGTGGGCATTTACAGATTTTGGGTGGGCCTTGCCCCTCAGGCCCTACCCTGCCTACGCCTCTGTGGAGTACACCACTTCAGTATCCCATCTTTTGTGTGTTACACAGCACCTTCAGTGCAGTGACACAGAGTTGTCTTTTAGACTTCCCACCGACTCCATTTTCTGGGGCTGACTACCGTCCCCCAGAAAAGGTGAAGTTGCCATTAACTTTACATAGTCCTTTAACGACAGATCCAGTACACCCAATCTTACATGGAGTATTGGAAAGGGTTAACTCTTAGCCCTTTTTATCTGTGCCTCTTGAAGCATTGTTTCGCTCCCTTAACATTAAGACTTGGCTGGTGGCAGTGGTATCTACCCTAATTTTCCTACCGCGATTATATTACATAACGTGGTATTGTTTTAGGCTATTTTAGTAGCCTCGAACTTTAAACCCGCTAGCCCAAATACTTTTTATTTCAGCTCCGGTTGGGTTTAATCGCCATTTCTTTTTGTTAACATCCTTCTTGGGTCTTTCTTTGCGCGGCAAACCAGGTTTGCCTCCTTTGTTCGCCGACCTTTGGCGGGCTTCTGACCAGAAGCCCTCCTTTGGCGTCTGGGTGTCTAGGTGGGCTGAATGTGAGGGAGGGGTGTAGTCACCCCCTGCACAGGGTCTCCTTGGAGACCCAAGTCGCACTTTGTGTCGATTGGCTGAGGTGGTTGTCCGTGCTAGACAACCCCCCTGCTGAGTGATTCACAGCCAGGCTGTGTGAATGGGGGAGTTTGGCATAAAAGGCAGGACTCTTGGGCTAGAAGTCAGTCACCACTGGAACTGCAAAGAACCGAAGAGAAGCGGAGAAGAAGACGGCTGCTGCAATCCCGACTCCCGGTGAAGCCCTGCTGCAGTCCTGAGCTATCTACCCTTCAACGACCAGAGAAGATCCAGTCCGGAGTCTTCTTCCCTTGAGCCTGGTGGGACCAACCAGTTCATCCTTTCTTCAGTCAGAGAATCCTCTCCTGGGTCGAAATCACTGCTGTGCTGTAGTGGTCCGGATAGCCATCAGAAGAGCCCTCTCCTGATTTAAAGGAGTGCACCTTTTATTCATCGTCTTTTTCGCTGCTGCTGGCCTCATCCCTGGGTAGTGCAGATCGCTCCAGACGTCCTCCTTCTTGTTCCCACGACTGAAGCAGCAGGAACCGTGAGTCTGAAGGAACTACCAGGAACAACTGCCGTGGCACCACCTTTTCTCCAACGGAATAAGGTACTGTGCACATTCGGTCGTTCTCTCCGTCCGACCTTCTGGAATTGGGGTGAACCCTTTTCCTCCTCGAAGATTTGTTCTTTCTTCCTTGCCTCTTATAACTTTTCCTTCCATCTGACAATATCTAAGTCCTCTTGGAATCTCGAATCTCGAACTGTTCAACGTGGGATCCTGAGCATCTGTTCCATTGACACTGGCGCAGGCCTGTTGACTTTAATCTGTATCTTTGAACGAGTCCTTTGATTCCATTGCCTTGACAAAAGTATTGCCTGTGATTTTATCCACTTTTCCCTTGTTTGAAATTCTAAAGTACAAAGTGTGTTTTAACTTCATGAGCATTTCTATCCGCTGGTACGCGTTAGTATCGCAACACCGGTCTGTCAAATCCTAATGTACTTACTTTGAATTTGCTGGAACAAGTGGAATTGGTTGTGTGTAGTGTATTTTACATGTGGTTTCCTATTTATAGAAGTGAAGTGTTTTATGAAGAGATGGTTTAAAATAAATGCACTTATATTTTATACCTGAAACCTTGAGTCAGTATTTGCTTGAGTCACAGTAATTGTGGTCCTTTGTGTAATCTCTACTACTGCTCATTTACTCTTGAGATACGTCTGGCTGCTCCGCTACTGCTACCACTTTAACGGTGTAGTACAGGCTTGTACCAAAGGTGAACTTGTATTACCACTTTTAGTCTTAATTGTGTGTAGTGGTCCCTAAGGGCACGTCACAGAATTCTGCCTAACACTGGTGTACAGCGGTGAGGATTTGGAAGTATAGTGATTGTAAAGACCAGAGGGGGGTCTGTACTTCCGCTCTCTATATGGTAGAGGAGAGGCACAGAGGTCCCCTGCCAAGATTCTCTATTATTGGTAAACGTGGTCGAGCAATCAAGGCCTAGCTTCTCAGGAAGTGATGCAAGCTGATTCTTAAGTACAGTGTAGTCCCCAAGCACCTACAAAGGAATGTCCACACACTGTATCGGTTAAAACACAGGGCCTCGGAACTGGCCAACAGGGGGCGCACGGATGACATCCACCTCCGTGTGAGCTCCTCGCCCAAAGGTCTCTGAAATGGTCTGAGCCCCCACTTTGGGACCCCTCACCCTAAAATCATCGGCTGGCAGAGGTGTCTGAACACAACCCCACACAGTGGAGAAAAAAGAGTGGAGAAAATCGGACGAGGATTGGCAATTAACGAAGCCGTCTACGAAAGCAACGTGGCTGGCGGCAAAGGAAAGTGAAAGTAAACTGCGGGCCGAGTGAAACCAGGACGGAGCGCGAGCAAGCCCCGAGCTGAAACGCCTTGGACACATCCACGTTGTGCCGAGGACACAGCGAACTGCGAGGGCTCCCTGACTGCGCACCCCCACCAGAGCTGCGTTCTCTCACAGATATCCGGGAGGAGCGCCAGCGGCCCGACTGAACGTATGGCGCTGATGCGACTTGGTGCTCTGACCGCTTTTTATGGAGTCACAGTGGAGGCCTCCCTGCACCCACTCCCCGAGTGCACATCTCACCATTGCAGGTACCCAGCCCCCTCCATTGCGAACGCACGTGGCGAAATGCTCTGAGCCCCGGCCCACGGACACGGACCCAGCGAGTGCGCACCTCTCCCCCTTGGTGACTGCAAACAGGCCTGCGGGAAGCGTGTGCTGTGCTGGAGAAACGGCCAAGGCACACCACCTGACGCCACTCCCTGCATCCATAACAGCGCACTGCAGTGCGGCTTTGCCCGTCTGCCTCATAAGCGGAATTAGCCGTACAACGGGTATATTGCAGCGAATCAGCACGGTAGAACCTTGCCCTCACATGGTCAAAAGTCAAATCCAAACGCAAGCAAGAAAGACTCAGGAACCCCACGGGGTGTGAACCTGTGAGCGACAAACACAAGGTGAACCCCCTGGCGTCCATACCCCATTAGGGTCCAAAACACTGATCCCCACAACGCCCGTCTGACTGGTCGACCGCACACTATGTGGATTGGCCCCTGACAAGGTCGGCTGAGCTACCGGGGAAGAAGCTAGCCACCCATACCACAGAGGAATAGGGCTCCAAGCCCACCTTAAACCGTTCATTGACAAGCCAGCAAAAATTCGCAGACTAATTGGAGGGCTGAGGGTTGGGCCCCCAAATCCTGGGGCGTGTGCCCTCTCGGACGTGGTTCCCTCCTCACAGCCCCAATCATCTACAGCTATTAACTCTCATAGTGTTGGCGGTCACCAGTCCGCACCACAGGACCCACATAAACAAGGGGAAAGGGCACGACAACGGCTCACAACATCCTCCGGCCAGCTCCTGGAACCACTCTGAAGTCACCTTGTTTGTCAGACTTCCGCCCACACAGCATTTCCCTGAAACCAGAAAATAAGGTACACCAGTATGAGCTGGTAGTGACTTCAAAACAAGCCCCGCCAAAGAGAGTGCTTACAGTAACGCCGACCACTGCCTATTCTCCTCACCTACACATATATATAGGTCTCATTAACTGGCCTCCTCCTTTATGAACGCTAAAGAAAAACTAGCGATATACCAGTTCCACCAGGCCCCAGATATATCCCTGTCACCTGGGTACATGATCATGGCCTCAAAAGGATCCGAGGTGGCCTCGACCAAAGCAGACATCGCTGATCTGCTTACAGAAATGAGAAGCATGAGAGCAGATATTGGAAATAAGATTGATAAGATCACCAATAGAATGGATAAAATGGAGGATAGACTTGAGGAAGTTGAACACAATCAAACCTCCTTAAGTACGCTTGAGATGCAAATAGATCAGCGCCTCTCAGAAGTTGAAAACAAGGAAGAAGAGATCCGCCTCAAGATTGACGATCTGGAAAATAGAGAACGCTGCAACAATGTTCGGGTTTTTTGGCATTCCCGAGTCGGAAGGGGAAACTGAGTCTCATCTTAAAAAAACCTTACATGACATTCTAAAACAACTGTTCAAAGACAACGCGGTAGATGAGCCAAAAATTGATCGGATTCATAGGGCTGGCGGCAAGCCAGGTGGCCCGAGATCAGTATTGACCCGATTCCATAATTACGCAGATCGAACCCGAATCCTGGAAAAAGCCAGACTGAGGCCGCAGATTGCAATGGGAGAAGCAAACATCACTATTTTTCAAGATCTATCTTCCCTTACATTGGCCTTAAGAAGAAAGTGCCTGCCAATCACCAAACTCCTTACAGAAAAGGGGATACGTTATAGATGGGGATATCCATTCTCCCTCACATTCGAATGGGATGGCACTAAGATGAAACTGAATTCTGAAAGAGACATCGCTAACTGTATCACGGACCTGCTGGGTACCCAGGCAGAGGGCTCAACCACGGGCAAACAGAAAAACGAGAATGGAGAATGGCATACAAGAGGTCCTCGCCGTAGAAAAATGCAGGGATCCAGAAAATACAGTAGAATAAATGCCTCCCCGGATATGGAACACTGAACCTCTCTTAGGCCCGACCGTCTACTTCAGAATGTACTACCTGAACTCAGAGATGAAAGGAGTTTGTCCGGCAGCAGACGAGAATCATAAACATCAGCCACCTGCTGCAGACTGGCGGGCGATCCTGGTGAACAGAGGTACCAAGGGGAAGGGGGGGTATTGGTCTAGATTTGAAATATGCCCGGTACACGATATTCCAATAGACGCTAAGTTGCTCAAGGGCAATAGGAGGTGCCTCACCTCCTACCATAACTGAATACCACGAAGGAAGGTGAGACTCACAACCCCCTTTACCCCGCCCATACCAGGGTGGACATCCCACTCAGAAATTGACTGAGGGCAAGGTTCCACTCATGTGATGGGAGCCAATGCGCTCTGGTTGACACTTGGGTCGGGGGGGAGGCAAGGGTTCATGAGCCACCTGGGAGAGAGGGAGACATGAGAAGTGGGAATGTGATGTAAATTGGCAAAATGTTTCAGCTTGTTAGCAAACGTTTGAATTGCTGGGGGGAAGTTGGGGGCTCATTGTTATGTTGAAACACTTTATAAATGGGACCGTTCATTGTACGGCTCCCGCTGGTGGTCCGAGGACGTCTGGGTGAATATAACCCAGCCGAATCGGACGCCGTGTGGTTTGGGGGGTGGGGAGGGTGGGAAAGCACAACCCAAAAGGGAAAATGGAACAGAACAGTATGAGAGGGGAAAGGAGATGGAAATACCCACGAAACTTCAGTCTACAGAGCAGCCGGAATATGAAACGGTCCTACCAGAACCGCTTAGGTTTTGGTGCTCTTGCACAAAATTGGACGCACGACTCGAACCAGACGTTGAGATAGCGAGACAGATGCATATATTGGGCTACTTTTTACAAGAAAATAACAAATGCGACGACACTTAAGAGCCATAAATTACGTATATGCACACTCAATGTCAAAGGCATGAATTCCCCCACAAAACGCTCTTTAGTGGCGAGAGACTTTAAGAGAACCAACATAGATATCATGCTCCTGCAGGAAACGAAATATCAGAAGGGGGAGGAGAGAAAGATCCCCAGCGGTTTGGTAGGACATACCTTCTGGAGTTCGGGTGTTCTGAAAAGAGCTGGGGTTGGGATTCTGATCCGAAGGAACCTCCACATAAAGATCCTCAATTCCTGGTCCGACACTGAGGGTAGAGCCCTAATAGTAGTAGGATCCATTAAGAATACTGTTGTAACCCTAGCTACAATTTATGCACCTAACCAGGGACAGAAGAGATTCCTCCTTAAAACGACGGAATGGTTGTTTCACAAAGCACAAGGGCACACAATACTCGGGGGGGACTTTAATACATGGATGAATAGCATCATGGACAGGCAAACATCATGCGGCACCTCCTACCCCCCCCAGGCAAATGAGTTCGCACACATCAACACAACCCTTGCCCTGTATGTCCTTACGGATAGCTGGCGCCACCTACATCCAACAGACAAAGGATTCACCTTCCGCTCTCTCCCCCATGACACGCTCACTAGAATAGTTTATGTATTTCTCTCGGAAGCTCTAATGAAGATACTCCAGAACGCAGACATACACCCCATTGCATGGTCGGATCACAACATGGTCGTGGTGGACCTGGACTGGGACGGCCTTTCCCCACGCAACTCGAAATGGAGATGCAATGAATCATTGTGGTCTGATGTAGTCTTTAAGGAGGAACTGGAAAATGAAATTAAACAATTTTTCATAACTAATGATACTGGGCAGGTTGCAAAAATAAATGTGTGGGAAGCGGCTAAAGCCACGTGGCGAGGGATCCTGATTAGAGAAGGGGCCAGAAAGAAAAGAGAACACACTCTAATAGAGACCAACATCAGGAAAAAATTGGATACAGCGGAGAGCCTAGCGCAGACATCCCCACGAAATCGATCCATATATCTTGCTGAAGCCAAGGAACTTAGAGAGGAGCTGAAAGCCCTGAGATAGGCAAGGTTACCCAGACCTTACAATATTTTAAACAAAAGTATTACGAAAAGGGAGATAAAGCTGATGCCCTCCTTGCGGCACGACTTAGGGCGCAATGGGCAGAAAGATGGGTAGACACGACAGAAAGGACAGATGGCACTTTAATAGACACAATAGAATCTTCCCCGGAAGGAATACAAGAGGCCTTCGCCTTCTTCTATGAGGACCTATACACCTGTGACCCTCCCCCTCCACCAGGGAGCGTAGATACTTATCTCAGCGAAATCGGACTCCCAACACTCTCGCACTCGGAGGCTGAGTTCCTCGATGCACCAGTCACCGAGGACGAGATCTCCGATGCTATCAAACGTCTTAAGTTATGGAAGGCACCGGGAGATGACAGATTCACCCCTGGCTTCTATAAAGCATTCACTGCTTTCCTCACCCCCTTCCTGGTGACCCTATTTAATGATATCTTTGAGACAGGTCGAGCACCCCCAACATTTACCCAGGCTCTTCTAATGGTCGTTCCGAAAGAGGGCAGAAACCCTAAACACTGTGGGTTGTACCGCCCAATATCGCTCCTGAATATAGACGCTAAAATCTACGCCAGGGTAGTAGCGGCCAGGTTGGAAACACACCTACCGAGGTTAATACATGCAGACCAAGTCGGCTTCGTGATGGGCAGACAGGGCGCGGACAAGACCTTGCACCTAATATATGAGGCACAGTAGAGGCACGATGACCCAACTCTCCTATCACTTGATGCCGAAAAGGCGTTCGACAGAGTCGATTGGGAGTTTTTTGAAAGGGTTCTAGTCTGGATAGGTCTCGGGCCAAAACTCCGCCGCGCCATCAAAGCAATTTATACATCCCCCAAAACATCGGTGGCAGTAAATGGAGGTTATTCGAGGTGGTTTCCATTGGAAAGGGGAACCAGACAAGGCTGCCCTCTATCAGCCATATTATTTGTATTATCCCTTGAACCGTTGGCACAGAAGCTAAGCCTTGACAAGAGGGTACAGGGAATTGTAGTAGGGGACCAAGAATATAAACTAAGCCTATATGCTGATGACATCCTTCTGCACACAACCAACCCCTTATGCTCCATACCGGCAGCTATGGAAATAATCGAGGAATATGGCCAATTAGCAGGTCTAAGGATTAACACAGGGAAATCGGTCCTCCTTCCGCTCGTCAAGACTAAGGACGCAGAGGTGGAGCGATTTACATCTCTGGGGATGAAGGTCAGCCTCACCACGCTGCGCTACCTGTGTATCAATGTGACCCGAGACCTGCAGGAATTATTTGAAGCCAACTTCCCTCCGATAATACACACAATTCAAAAAGATATCGAGAGGTGGACAAGGCTCACCATCTCATGGATGGGACGCTTGAACACAATTCAAATGGTCATCCTACCAAAGTTGCTATATCTGTTTCAAATGCTCCCTATCCAAATGCCCAAGGAATTCTTTACAACTATAAAAAAAGGCCCTGCACACCTTCCTATGGCAAAACAAAAAAAACAAGAGTACCCGCCGCTCTACTCCATCTTAGGAAAGATAACGGTGGGGTAGGCCTCCCAGATATAGAGCTCTACTAGAGCAGCCCAACTAAGAGTACTGATCCCGCACGTCAGGCAGCAAAAAGAACCCCAATGGATAAGACTAGACAACTATCACATACGACCATTCACTGTAGGAGAATGGTTATGGGTACCAGAGCCCCAATTACTGAACAGGGTTAAAAACCACCCCATTCCGGGACCATATGGGCCATATGGAAGCCAAACAAAGGAATGAAAGGGATTACCACCTGGCCCTCCCTCCTAGCACACCTATGGTCTCCGGGCTTTAGGGACGATATCCCAGATCCAGGCAGCTTTGATTCTTGGTATGTTGCAGGACTTGAAAGGGCGGGGCAATTATGGAGGAACAACACATTTATCACCATCCAGGAGTTAGAGGAAGCTCTTGGACTAGGTCCACTTTCAGTGTTCCAATATTTAAAGCTCAAAGGAGTCATGACTCGGAAGGTTTGGAAGGAAGCTCTGCAGAGAGATCTTACTCCGTTTGAGACTATACTGACACCCGCACAGGTTCCAAGGGCCTTATAAGCGCAATGTATACGGCACTAGTTGAAGTTAACATAACCCCCTCAGCCACATTAAAACACAAGTGGGAAACTGACCTCGGCAGACAATTCTCCCCTAAGACATGGCTAAAGATATGCAGGAGGACATCGAAAACCTCTATCTCATGTCAGTATAAAATGCACGGCATCAAGCTATTATACAGATGGCACTACGACCCACTTAGATTAGCTAGAATGTTCCAGGATGTAAGCCCTCTCTGCTGGCGTGGTTGCGGGCAGAAGGCGGACTACTGGCATATGTGGTGGGGGTGTAGAGCGGTCCAAGCATATTGGGATGAAGTCCTTAGCTGGATTAAAGAGCTCGAAGAGGAGGAAAGGGAGAAGCAACCACTCATGATCCTATTTGGCCTAGAGGAGACAGATGAAGCATTGATTAAACTACCCAAAATGACGCATGGCCTCCTCTTAGCAGCAAGGGCTTGTCTCACAACCGTGTGGAAAAGGACAAGCCTACCTACGAAAGCGGAGTGGATCAATGTCTCTCGTAACATTTTCAACATGGACAAACTTACAGCAGCCATCCATGGAGACCGCACCTCCATTGTTAATGACTGGCCTGAATTTCGAGCCAAGTACATTACGTAAAACCAAGTGTGCAACAGAATATGTCTGTAAGCCATTGCATTGAACAGCATGTAATTTCAATCGAGTCCTCTGTTGTCACCCGATTTCCTGATGTCTCAGTATCTGAATGCATATAAGGACTCCCCTCGCAGACTTTATTCACTATTGCTGTTTACCGTATCCATCAGGGTTGGTGTGTGGGGGGAGGGGGACGGGGATCAAAACGGGGATATTTGGCATCAAGAAAAATGTAACACAATTTCTTCACTTTCTTAACCCTTATTTCCCATTCCCCTTCTCTCTCTCCCCATCCCCTTCCTCCCTCTCATCTATCCCTTTCTTTTCAGTTTCTAATTGCCATGGTACTCTGATTTGAATGTATCGATATCCACAATGTCCTTGTTTAAAAATCAATAAAATCAATTTAAAAAAAAACAAAACAAAAAAACACAGGGCCTCATTACAAATCAGGCAGTCCGGAAATAACCGTGGCGGTAAACCCGCCGCCACCGTTGTTTCTGGACCACCTGATCCCGACTCCTGCAGGCGGGAGGTGATGTTCCCACCAGGTTTGACCTGGCGGGTTTAACACCGCCCTCCTGCAGGCGGACGAGGAAACACCGGCAGCATTACGAGATGCTGCCGGTGTTTCCATGATCCCCATTCCCATTGAGTCCTATAGGACTCAATGGGAATGGGGATTAACACCATTCTGCCTCTGTGATTCCCGGGAAACCGGGGTTGTAATGCCCCGGTAATTCCGGGAATCACGGAGGCGGAATGGTAATACGAGTCCGGCGGTAACCAGGCGGTTTTACCGCCTTGGTTACCGCCGGACTCGTAATGAGGCCCACAGTCTTTATATAATTAATATTCAAAGTGATGTACACTATCACGATAACTCACTTTGTACGCAGAAATCAATAATGGCAAATATGTACAGTTCTAAAGTGGTACCACTAACGTTATCAGATCTCATTAAAGTGCATACGGTCAGAATGACACACAGATCAAATAAAGAGGAAAGCAACAGTAGAAAGAGGAAGGAAAGCAAGATGGTTGAACAATTGGCAGAATACTGGTCCCGCTACCTAGACACATTTCCGTGTGGAGATCCCCCCCACCTGAGTAACCTGTAGAAGAAAGATATACTCCCACTCCATATATTGTTCACACTAGACTTTCCAATAGTTCTGCAACCCCAAAGTACCTTGGCGTTGTAGCGTTCCATGTCAGGGAATCAGCTGCCCTTCTTGAGTGTCCTCCCTTTCAGGCAGGAGTCACGGGTCGTCGAACGTCCGATGGAGAACAGGTCGAGCTACGACGGTGAAGTGGCCTTGTCGTTCCTAGCGGTGCTCGTTGACAGTGAAGCGTAAACTTCCTGCAAGGAAGAGGCGTGCGGGGCACCTCGGTGTCGATAGTTCTGGACCGCAAAGAGTTGAAGAACTGTGGCCCAGCAAGGGCGTCGAGTCGTCGGCATCTCTGTGGTCTTTGGGTGGCGGGAAACCCACCGGTGGATGCTCCTCGGCACGTCGGCGGTCAGGCCTTCTCCAGCAGGATACAGCGGCGACGATGTGGTCGAGAGCATCCTTGGGTCAATGAAGTTCTTAGGCAACGGGAGCACGGCGGCTCCAGTAGGCGACGGCAGTCTTCGACAGTGGCGGACAACAGTCCGGGCGCTTCTCCTTGGAGTTCCGCATCAATCCCCGTATCGGGTCGGCAGCCTGTCAAAGGTCTGTCTACCAGAGAGCTTAGGCAAAGATCAGCTGTGCACGATGGTCCCTCGTAGCTCGGGAAGAGGGCGACTTACCAGGTCCTCTCTGGGTCAGTCCTTGGGGCACAGCAGCTTTCAGATTGCGAAGGAGAGCAACAGCAATTCTTCTCGTCCAGCAGGGTTTCAAGATCAAGCTTCAGTTACTCCAGTTACTCGTCGTAGTGGACTTCAGCTTCTGAACACGATCCCTAGCAGTGAGAGGTCCCCAGATATACTGTTGATCTCCCATTCATTCCGCTGGGTCACACAAGCATCCAATCACGACTACGGTCATTCATGCAGGCAGGCAGCCAATCAGGCACACGGTGCATTCAGGCCATTCACTTCTCTCCAGACGCTCACAACAAGTTATGTGTATTGGGACAAGCACTGAGCCATTCAACACTCAAAGCTGCATTCATACCGGTTTCGGGCAGGGCTTCTCAACCATTGTGTCAAACACCAGATACTAGACACCCACAACATAGAATGCGTATTCGTCACACACTCATTCACCCAGGTCCCACCCACAGGCGTACCCACAACATGCGGTCATTGAGAAGGCTCCAGCCAGTCTGGTCGGCACTTCCCCACACTACCATATATGGAACGTCCACCCAACAGCCAGTCAGGGGGAAGGGACAGAGGCAGGGCTTCCCAGGACTTCGGGAAGATCAAGGTAATAGATGATGGAAGGCAAGAGGCCATGGGGCAATTATGTACCGATTCCAATGACAGGGCCTGGTCATCCCAAAATGGAGGACGCTCAGGGCACCAGTCATTTCAGCACGGAGCTGCCACCAGCCCGTACCCTGCTCTGTGGGTCACACACAGGTGCCCAAAAACATACACTAGGGGCACAGGGTTGCACCCCTACCCATGGGTGCCATAAGGGTATCCCCTGGGTCTGTTCACCAAACCAAAAGAGAGAGCTGCACCGCCAGGAGTCTCACACGAACTCCTGCGCGGAAAACACGACATAACACACGATAAAAAGCAGTAAAGGACAAGGATACAGAGGCCCTGTCCCTCCGATGCATTTCCAGCATCACAGTCGCCCGCCCCCCAGACTGAGGTTAGGGTGCTTAATCTCCCACGAGATAGACACCCTCATCCAGACGGTCAACATACCTTCTGGAAAGGTCATCTGCATTATTGTGACTCTTCCCTGGTCTGTGCTCTATGGTGAAGTCTAGCCCTTGCAGACTAATGGACCACCTGAGCCGTTTCGGGTTTTCACCCTTCATCTGCATAAGCCACTTAAGGGGCTTATGATCGGTTTGGACCTTGAAGGTAGACCCGGTAAGGTAGGGTCTAAAACGCCTAAGGCTCCAAACTATACTAAAACATTCCTTTTCAACAGTAGCCCACCTAAGTTCCCTACCCTTAAGTTGTCTACTGATGAATATGATCGGATGTTCTCTTCCTTTGTCATCTAACTGGGACAAGACAGCTCCAATTCCGGTGTTGCAGGCGTCAGTTTGAACGATAAAGGGCTTGCTGTAATCAGGCGCACACAACACGGGTGCCCTACACAGACTTTCTTTCAAGCCATCAAAGGCCCTCTGACATTCTTCAGTCCAATTAACCTTCCTAGGATGTTTGGGTGAAGTCAGAGCTGTCAGGGGTGCAGCTATGGTTCCATAGTCTGCCATGAAATTGCGATAATACCCAGTGAGGCCCAAAAAGGCTCTCACCTGGGTTTGAGTAGTGGGAGTCTCTCAGTCATGTACGTCCTGTACTTTACTGGGGAGAGGTTGGATTTGACCCCCTCCTACCTCATGACCAAGATACGTGACCTTCCCCTGAGCGATCTGGCACTTGGAGGTCTTGATAGTGAGGTTAGCCCTTTTTAACGCCTGCAACACTTTATCCAGATGCATCAAATGCTCTACCCAAGTGGAACTGTAGACGGCAATGTCAGCTAAGTAAGCCACACAAAAGGCTTCCAGCCCACTGAGCGCATGGTTGACTAATCTCTGGAAAGTGGCAGGGGCGTTCTTCAACCCGAAAGGCATGACTCTAAACTGGTAGAGCCCCTCTGGTGTTGAGAACGCCGTCTTTTCCTTGGCATGGTCCGTCAGAGTTATTTGCCAATAGCCTGAGGTAAGGTCGAAGGTGCTCACAAATTTGGCAGCACGTATCGTGTCCACGAGCTCATCAGCCCGGGGCAATGGGTGCGCGTCAGTTTTGGTGACGGCATTGACTCCTCCGTAGTCCACACAGAACCTCCAATCCTTGGTACCTGCCTGGGAACTTGCCTTGGGGACAAGGACCACGGGACTGGACCAGGGACTGGTTGAGGGTTCAATAACACCCAGATCCAACATCTTGGCGACCTCAGCCTGGATGTGGTTCTTGACGGTATCTGACATAGGGTAGCACCTGCTTTTGACAGGCACACTGTCACCAGTGTCAATCTCGTGCCTACACCACGGTGTAAGGCCTGGTGTCAGTGAAAACAGAGAGGCATACTTCCGGAGCAAAGCCCTGCAGGCCCTGTGCTGCTCTGCTGTCAGATCGGGAGAGAGATGTACTCCCTCCACGGAGCCATCCTGAGGGTTACTATGTAGCAAATCAGGGAGGGGCTCACTCTCATCCTCTTCTTGCCCTGAAGCTAGCAAGAGACATGAGACTTCGAACCGCCTGTGGAAAGGCTTGAGCCTGTTAACATGGAATACCTGAGGGGCTACCCCCGAAGCTCCCATGTCAACCAGATAATTGACCTTGCCCATCTTAGAGATTATCATGAAGGGTCCAGTCCATTCATCTGCCAAAGCCCGAGGCTTGGTAGGCTCCATCACG
The DNA here is from genome assembly GCF_040938575.1 of Ambystoma mexicanum. NCBI lineage: Eukaryota > Metazoa > Chordata > Amphibia > Caudata > Ambystomatidae > Ambystoma > Ambystoma mexicanum. The sequence goes on from NC_090937.1 coordinate 447,783,212, forward strand.
AGGACCTCCTGTCCAGGAGTCCAATCCACTTGCGATGCTTTAATGTCATGCCAGTACTTATTCAATCCCTGGCTGGCCTTAAGATTCGCTGTTCTGACCCAACATCTGTGTCATCCTCCGTCTGAGGCCTACCACATAGTCCCCCACTTGCTTGGCGGGACCTGGAGGGGTGGCCTCCCAACCTTCTCGGATCAAGGCGAGGGGCCCCCCCTCACGGGATATCCAAAGAGTAACTCAAAGGGACTGAAATCAACACCCTCTTGAGGTACCTCTCTGTAAGCAAACAGCAGGCATGGCAGGAGAAGATCCCACTTCTTCCTGAGGGGCTCTTCCAAAGCACCTAACATGCCCTTGAGAGTTTTGTTAAATCTCTCAACCAAACCATTGGCCTGAGGGTGGTAAGAGGTGGAGAATTTGTAAGTGACTCTGCATTCATTCCACATGGTTTTCATGTAACTCGACATGAAGTTGGATCCTCTATCAGAGACAACCTCCTTAGGGAATCCAACATGGGTGAAAATGCCCAGGAGAGCCCTGGCAACCACCTTGGCCGTAACCGTCCAAAGGGGTATAGCCGCAGGGTACCTGGTGGCATGATCTACCAAGACTAGGATGAACCGATGTCCACCCAAATTGGGAGGGTCAAGGGGACCGACGATGACGATGCCCACCCTTTCAAACGGTGTGCCAATCACTGGCAATGGTTGCAGTGGGGCGATGACTCTGCCTCCAGTCTTGACAGACAACTGACAAGTTGGGCGGGTCCTGCAGTGGGACTCCACTTCTACTCTCATCCGGGGCCAGTAAAAATGGGCCGAGAGCCTCTGCTTCGTCTTCTTGGTACCAAGATGACCAGCCAGGGGCACCTCATGCGCCAACTGCAGCAGGAAGTGCCTGTAAACCTGGGGTACCACCAACCTCTTGAGGGCACCAGGTTCAGGCTTAGTGGGCTCACTAACAAGGAGCTCACCCTCCCAATAAATCTGAAATGTCCTAGGCACTTCTCCTTGTGCCTGAGACAGGGCCTGTGTCCTCAGACCCTCGAGAGAGTGGCACTCTCTCTGTCCCTTACAGAGGTTCGCCCGGGAGGGTCCCCCTTTAGCTAACAAGCATTGAAGGTCGGGATGATCCTCTGGGTTAAGAGCCTCTCCCACAGGAAAGTCTTCTGGCTCGTCATCCCACAGGAGTTGAGACAGGATTTACCACTGGACCCAGCCCGTCCGGAGCATGGATCCCAACGGGTGCTGTCAGAACATCAGGAAGAGCAGGGGCTCCCTCCACAGGGGCGGCCTTCTTACTCCTCCGTTTCTTTCGTGCCTTGGGTTTCCCCATCGGCAGGGTACCGGGCTCGCAGCCGGACCCTGTGTGACTTGCGATCGGGTGACCGCCACAGCAGCCATGGGTAGACCATCCGTGATCATCCCCAACTCGACCAAATCGTTTCCCAACCAAATGGTCGCAAGCACGTTGTCCTGAACCAGGACCGGAAGCTTTGCTGTCTTGTCTCCAATCGTAATGTTGACTAAGGCTACATGCAATAATTTGGGAGGCCCACCAGCTAACCTGGTGGTTCTCAGAGGACCAATATAATAGAACAAAAGTGGTGCCAGGGTAACTGGAAAAACTAGTGAGAACGAGACCAAGGGATTGTAAGTATTAAATCATTATTTTTATTTCATTCTGATTTAAATATAAGGATAAAAATCATTACACATTTTAATATAATCCGTAAAAAACATCCTAACATCATGCATCCATACATTCATTGAAGCTAAATTCACATCTTAAAACAATTCATAATTTTTAAGAGCTTGGACATATACAAAATCACTTTGACTGTATCTCTAACAGTTGTTCACTCCAACAAGTATCGACTATAGGTGCCCCAATTTATAGATCTTCATTGACACAAGGGCTTCCTAGTTAACAAATAGTTTCGACTCGACAGATTGTGTTTGTCTTCTTCAGGATAGGTGAACATATGCACATTCTAAAAAAACATATAAAAATATCATTAAAATACAATCTCGTATCTATTCTCACTACGATTAACAAGCAATTTCTTGGTCTGAATTCGGGGAGCGACCTACATGGTCTACCTCTTACCCAAAATGATTCAACCATCTTTGAGGACAACTTTTAAATTCGGTCCAAATATTTTCAGCCTACATTTGTGTAGCAACAATACAACCGCTATACAAATGTAGCCAGAGTAGTCCGTCCTAACCTCTTCATAACTTAGAGTCAGCAGACAGATCAAAACCGTGTGTTTAGAGGAGTAAATCTTCTAAATCAAACATCTTGTTTCATTTGAAAAAATATTAAAAAACATTTTATGCCATATCACCCTTTAAGCCAACCACTTTCGCCATGGTGCAATTCAGTTCTAGTATGTCCTACTATCTGATATGGCCCATCATACCTGCAGAATATGATCAGAGCTCCATATAGCTTCTGATCCAATAATCTCTGGTATTCCTCTATAATTAAATTGACAGGAAAACTATAGAGGAAAAGACAACAAATAAAAGTGAGGAACAGGGATGGAGTAAATTAAACGTAATCAATGATGAGCCAAGGGAGGTAAAAAGTACCTTTGTTAAAAAAGGGAGGGGGGGCACTTGTCCCATATAGCAAGATCATGTGCCTTCACTCGGAACGACAGTTTGTTCCATATATTCAGAATGGAAACAATAAGTCTCTGTGAGATGACAAAGAACAGAAAATACAAGCTTTACTGTCTAGAAAGTAAAGAGACTGTTGGTGTAAATAAGAAGAGAGACAGAAATATGGCTCACCTAACGTATCTTCTTACGAATGTAGGGCCCACCTCCCGGTGGAATAAAGAGAAAGTATTCTCTTCACTGAGTGTGGTCAGCACTGTTTCTTTTTCAGAACCTGCACGAATGCCGACAAATGGCAAAGGAAAAAGCATAAGCCAAACTAGTTTGTACACAAGACTCGAAGAGTTATGGGCGCTACTAAGGCTGGCTCCCACTTACTTTCTATTTTCGTCTAGTCGCGTTATCTCATCAGACCGAGGGAAAAACAGGACACTGCCATCCGTAACGAGGTAGGGAGAATTAAAAAACGCAGCGGTCTGTCGTTTATTTCAATTGGTCAAAGAAACATGACACAAAGGAAGGACCACTAGGGCCTCGGCAAAAGAAGATATATGCCGAGTTCTCAGCCCAGCAATACCTCACGTAGTGAAAGTATAATAATAACTGAAAAAACTAAAGGAAAAGGAAAGGAACATTTCTAACTCAATTAGAACGTATGAAAAACCAACATTGTATATAACATGGAGACAGTAGTCCCAGGGGTAATGAGCACTGAAAGTAGTCCCAGGGGGTATGAACACTAATAAAGGACTAAAGCAAAAATCAAAGTGTAGCGTGTGCAAACACCAACCAACTAGAGGTTGATTGCCGACCACAAAGCTTCACTCAACATGGCCTGTTGTGAAACCGAAAAAAGAAGAAAAACTGAAAAATAAAAGATAGCCTTGCAGAAGCGAGCCACCTGCATACAACCTAGATAGGCCTCTATGTATGTACTCAAAGAGGAACTAGTTAAGTCAGGAGACACAAGACAGCATCAAGCCTAAGAGAAGACAGATAAAAAAAGTTTTTTAATCAGAAATTTCTTTTGAAAGAAGTATCTCCCATTATATTTAAACAGGATGGAATTCCTAGTGGTCTAACAGGAAGGGGAACACAGGTAAAAAAGTGGGATTAGTTCCATTCTTCTTGCTGATTAAGGCCCTTGGCAAAACTTTGTGTGTGGTATAACCACCACTGTTCCTTTTGTGACAAACGTGCCGCAGTATTAGCAGCATCCGTACCAAATACCTTTTCCAAAGCCCATCATTTCAGATCATCTTGGCTATGATTCAATTCTAAAAAGTGAGACACCAATGGGGCATTCAATTGTCTGTTCTAATTTTAGAATTGTGCTCACCTATACGTAATTTCAATACCCGCGAGGTCTTCCCAATATAAGCCTTTTTACACAGGCGTATTATTGCATATATTACGTTGGAACTAAGGCAGGTGGTATGGTGCCTCAGCGTCCAGTTTCTTCCATGAATGTTAATAATTGAAGTAGGCGAAGTACTATTACAATTACAGTAATTGCCACAAGAGTAATGTCCCAGTACCGGAGGCATTCCCCAGGTAGATGTAATAGTGGATCGTTTTTCTTGTGCCTGATTTCTGTTGGCTTTAGAAACCCACTTTTTAATATTCATACCTTTTTTAAAAGCATAATTTGGTTTGGGTAGGGCCAAAATATTTAGCTGGAGAAAATGCCAATGGTTGGATATAATTTTCTTAATTCTATGATGTTGAGTATTATATGTAAGAGCACATACCAATTGGTCCTCACCCAACTTTCTTTCTTTATTGTCCTTTCTCAGAAGAACCTCCCTGTGTTGGTGTCCGGCTCTTTTTCTCGAGAGTTTTAACAATTTATTGGGATAGCCTCTCACCTTTAATCTTTCTGTCATGCCCGCGCCGCTGGCGCACGCATTGGCAACCATCATGGCTTACTTGGTACTCATTTATCCTCCTAAAACTCCTTGAACAACTCCTTTTCACACCTAGGTCTTTTATTTCCATTTGCTCAACTTTGGTTCTTTCTTATTTTATTCAATTAACTACATTTACCATAATGCACCTGGCTGCAGTCCTCAATTCCTGGCTATTCTCATTCATCGTTATTGGGACCACAATCCCCAGAAGCCCTAGCGGCCAGTGCTGCTTCCACCTGCTCAGGACCAGAGAGGGAGGAGGCAGATTGTCTTCAGGTGTGATGCTACAGGTGCTGTCAATTAGCCTGCCTCAGAGCAGGGCAGGGCTGTATATAAGCAGCTGCCTGCAGGAGCACAGTGTCTTACATCTTGAGTTCTCCCTGCTCCTGTTTGCCTTGACCCTTAACTTTGTATGCTGTTCCTGTTGCTGCATTATCCTGTTTTGTTCCAGTGCCCTTTCCGGGCTCCCTGCCTTGCAGCCGATCACGCTCTGCTGCCTTCTACCTACAGCCCTTGTTCTCTGGGCTTCCTGCCTTGCAGCCTATTACAGTCCTCTGCAGCCCTCTACAGTCAGCGGCCCTGCTCCTCTGGGCTCACTCCTTGCCCTGCAGCCTGCCTCACTCCGGCTGCCTACAGTCCTTGTCCTCTGGGCTCCCGGCCCTGCAGCCTACCTCACTCCGGCTGCCTACAGTCTTAGTCCTCTGCAGCCCGCCTTGCAGCCTGCTTCACCCGTCTGCCTACAATCCTTGTCCTCTGGGCTCCCTGCCCTGCAGCCTGCCTCACTACGGCTGCCTACCGTCCTTGTCCTCTGGGCTCCCTCCTCTGCAGCCTGCTTCACTCCGGCTGCCTACAGTCCTAGTCCTCTGCTGCCCGCCTTGCAGCCTGCCTCACTCCGGCTGCCTACAATCCTTGTCCTTTGGGCTTCCTGCCCTGCAGCCTGCCTCACTCCGGCTACCTACAGCCCTTGTCCTCTGGGCTCCCTACCGTGCAGCTTGCAACCTTCTGCTGTCTCCAAGCCCTTGTTCCCTGGGTTCCCTACCTTGCAGCCTGCACCTCTTCGCTGCCTACAGCCCTGCTTCTCTGGGCTCCCTACCTAGCGGCCCTATTCTTTTGGGCTCTCTGTCGCCTACTACTGATCTCTCTCTATCCTGTTCTTCTGGACTCCCTGCCTGTCAGCCTACTACAGTCCTCTGCAGTCCAATACAGTTTGCCTGCACCTAGTGCCACTCTTGACTGCAGACCTGCTTCCTACTTTGCAGCCTTCTGTTTTTCTGACTGCTGCTCCTTGTTCTCTTCCTTGAGACCTCTGTACTCCACCTTAGGTTATCTATTTCAGTCTAACTGCCTTTCCTTCATTTCCTTCTGCTAGATTGCTCATTGACTTCCTTTTCGCTGGATATTTCTGTTCTTGTCTTCTCATGTGTCTTATGTAATCCCTTTGTACAGAGCTTGCCTGTTGGTTTCCGGCAGGCAACCTCTGCCCCTTCCTTTGTCGCGTTTTCAGTGTTACAGACACCCACTGCTGTTGGTCCCAGCCATGAGCATACAGCGTGGGCCTCTGTTATAGCAATCTGTGCAGATGGTTGGAGTTTCCTAAGGTTCGTGGAACACTCTTTCCCATTTCAGCATACACCCCAAGAGGGAATCCAGTTTGTTTGTACCTTTGTATCTTTTGCCCCTTTTGGCTCACAGCTACTGTTTCCTACTCTTATTTCTTGTTGAACTTCCTGCTGTGTGTGCTTATCTGCTACCTTACCTCAGCACAGCCACCCAAACCCTACTTGGGTACCCTGTGCCACTCTTGACAGAGTGCCATTCCTGACAGAATGCAAGACCAAAAAGATTCTTGTCCCATAGGCAGGAAGGGCACACACAGACCAAAGATGCTTTCTTTTCGGTTCAAGAAACCTCTGCAAAAATCTAAAGTTTTCTTAAGGACTACAAACAAAAACCATAGTTTAAAAGACAGACTCGCCCTAGTAAACAAAGGTTTACAAGCACAGTACTACACTCACTGGCTCGCTGACCCTCCCATGTGTAACTACTATGACATTTGCAACTATGATCCGCAGTCTCTATCTGTAGAAGAACTACAGCAAGAAAATTAATTCCTGCAGATTTTGTTAGCCCAACCACTGGAAAACACTCATGGTTTTTCTGGCATTTCTTCTGACACTGCATTCGACATTCAGCCGGTACACGAACCTTGTATTCCTTTATCCAAAGCTACCCGGTCTCAGGACCAATGTCATAACACTGCTACAGCCAAGGATATTGCACTCATTGTGGCAGACTCTCAACCAGAGTACGCTGTTGCCAAAGTGATATGCTCAAGATCAGCTTGGCAAGCTACACAACCTCCCCTGACTGCTGTAAACACTCATTTAACCAGACAAGGCATTCAGTATCCTGAGGTTAGTGCAGCTGGTCCTGGGTACAAAAGACCAATACTGACCATCGATTGTCTTAATGCTTCCCCAGTAACTACTAACCATGATAACTCTAAGGTCAGTCTTCCTATTGCAACACCCAAATTTTCTGCTGCACCAGATTCTGAAGCTGTAGAACAGGCTAATGGAACATACCTGTTACAAGAACAACTCTTAAGCCTTAAAAGACAAACCGAAGACCTCTATGATGAATTTGTCTATCTGCATTATAAGAATCTAGCTAAGGGACACAATTTACCAGACCATCTGACACTATGTCCAACACCCGACATTCTGTCTTTAGAGTTTAACAGATTAAGGCCTGTACTGGTAACACAGAAGAGGATACAGACTTATACAGAGCAGTTGGAAGACCTGAACTTGGCTTATACATACCAGTTAAAGCTTGACACCGCTCATTCACTTACTAGCCACAGTAACACAGGCTGTCGTTCAGATAGTGAAGAATGGACTCCTCCAGTGGGCCAAATCGCTCACACGGCCATTACACCAAAGATCAAGTGTAATCATCTGACTGGACATTCCGCTGAGTCAAAGGATTATTCAATTCTTGCCCTTGATGTCAGTCCTTTACTCCCACTTACAGCCTCTACTGAAGTGTCCAGATCTGAGATGTATTCTGCTTCTATAAACATTGGCAGTCCTGACCAGGAGTCAAATCCTGAAACATACCCAGTATCTGTCTGGAATCCAACTTTGCCTACTGTCAATACCCCAGATCCATGTATCAACTTGGGCACACAAGACTTTGCAGGCCAGCCTTCGGAAGGCTTACCCTTTCCTGGTCCTACATCCACCATGCTACTTGTTACAAGATCTGCTATCCCAATCTCTGCTGCTCCCCCTGCTAGAACTCCTGAATCTGCTACTGATGCCTCATCTCAGATCACTCCTACTGCAGTCGAAGCACCCCCTTCCTCTCTGCCTGCAAGGACAGTACCTGTTGCAAAGCCAGTTAAAAGTTCTCCTATTAAGGCTACAGCTCCGGGAGATCTTGTTGATGCCTCTGCAGCACCTAAACTACCAGTCACGACACCATCAGTCTCAGTTGCGTCCCTGTCGGCTGGTGCTCCTGTGACACCTATACTTCCAGCTGTTACAGTATCTGAACTTCCTACTGCCATTCCTGATTTTCCTGCAACTCATGGGGTTCCTGCAACATTTGTTACTTCTGAAGTCTCTGTCGCAAATCTTCATGTTGCCATTGCTGCTTCTGACTATTTGGACGACTGTCCTAGAGCAACCAATTCAGCTGAATCTCTAGTTCCACCTTTCAGCACTGTACCATTGCCAGTCCTAAGGAAGACCACTTCTTTCAAAGCAATATATGCCATGGAGTCTGCAGCACATCTCCACAGTTCCTCAGTTCATGAACGCACTGTTGAGTTTTTGGTCCCTAAGAAGTTGTCTTTTCTGAATTATACCTCAAAGGTTCGAAACATTGGTAATGTCTCCTCTCTTCAAGACTCTCACCTTGCAGCATTAAACAGTTTTTGGTGCTTCACGATGTGCCTTTTTGGTATAAGACTCTCTTGCGGTGTGACAGGCCTTGGACGTGCTCTTCTTGTTGGTCAGTCTTCAGGGGGCCTGGAGAGGGGCATGGAGAGGGGCATACTGTCATGCCCGCACCGCTGGCGCACGCATTGGCAACCATCATGGCTTACTTGGTACTCATTTATCCTCCTAATACTCCTTGAACAACTCCTTTTCACGCCTAGGTCTTTAATTTCCATTTGCTCAACTTTGGTTCTTTCTTATTTTATTCAATTAACTACATTTACCATAATGCACCTGGCTGCAGTCCTCAATTCCTGGCTATTCTCATTCATCGTTATTGGGACCACAATCCCCAGAAGCCCTAGCGGCCAGTGCTGCTTCCACCTGCTCAGGACCAGAGAGGGAGGAGGCAGATTGTCTTCAGGTGTGCTGCTACCGGTGCTGTCAATTAGCCTGCCTCAGAACAGGGCAGGGCTGTATATAAGCAGCTGCCTGCAGGAGCACAGTGTCTTGCATCTTGAGTTCTCCCCGCTCCTGTTTGCCTTGACCCTTAACTTTGTATGCTGTTCCTGTTGCTGCATTATCCTGTTTTGTTCCAGTGCCCTTTCCGGGCTCCCTGTCTTGCAGCCGATCACGCTCTGCTGCCTTCTACCTACAGCCCTTGTTCTCTGGGCTTCCTGCCTTGCAGCCTATTACAGTCCTCTGCAGCCCTCTACAGTCAGCGGCCCTGCTCCTCTGGGCTCACTCCTTGCTGCCCTGCTCCTCTGGGCTCCTTGCCCTGCAGCCTGCCTCACTCCGGCTGCCTACAGTCCTTGTGCTCTGGGCTCCCGGCCCTGCAGCCTACCTCACTCGGCTGCCTACAGTCTTAGTCCTCTGCAGCCTGCCTTGCAGCCTGCTTCACTCCGGCTGCCTACAATCCTTGTCCTCTGGGCTCCCTGCCCTGCAGCCTGCCTCACTCCGGCTACCTACAGCCCTTGTCCTCTGGGCTCCCTACCGCGCAGCTTGCAACCTTCTGCTGTCTCCAAGCCCTTGTTCCCTGGGTTCCCTACCTTGCAGCCTGCACCTCCTCGCTGCCTACAGCCCTGCTCCTCTGCGCTCCCTACCTAGCGGCCCTATTCTTTTGGGCTCTCTGTCGCCTACTACTAATCTCTCTCTATCCTGTTCTTCTGGACTCCCTGCCTGTCAGCCTACTACAGTCCTCCGCAGTCAATACAGTTTGCCTGCACCTAGTGCCACTCTTGACTGCAGACCTGCTTCCTACTTTGCAGCCTTCTGTTTTTCTGACTGCTGCTCCTTGTTCTCTTCCTTGAGACCTCTGTACTCCACCTTAGGTTATCTATTTCAGTCTAACTGCCTTTCCTTCATTTCCTTCTGCTAGATTGCTCATTGACTTCCTTTTCGCTGGATATTTCTGTTCTTGTCTTCTCATGTGTCTTATGTAATCCCTTTGTACAGAGCTTGCCTGTTGGTTTCCGGCAGGCAACCTCTGCCCCTTCCTTTGTCGCGTTTTCAGTGTTACAGACACCCACTGCTGTTGTTCCCAGCCATGAGCATACAGCGTGGGCCTCTGTTATAGCAATCTGTGCAGAAGGTTGGAGTTTCCTAAGGTACGTGGAACACTCTTTCCCATTTCAGCATACACCCCAAGAGGGAATCCAGTTTGTTTGTACCTTTGTATCTTTTGCCCCTTTTGGCTCACAGCTACTGTTTCCTACTCTTCTTTCTTGTTGAACTTCCTGCTGTGTGTGCTTATCTGCTACCTTACCTCAGCACAGCCACCCAAACCCTACTTGGGTACCCTGTGCCACTCTTGACAGAGTGCCATTCCTGACACTTTCTTCAATGATCGTAGCTTGTTTTTTGAAATCTTCCACCCTGGTGCAGTTTCTTTGAGCCCTTAGGAACTGTCCATAGGGGATATTGGACTTTAACGATTGTGAGTGAAAACTTTGATGATGCAATATGGTATTTCTATCAGACTCCTTTCTGAAAAGATAAACCACGAGTTTGTCTTCATCCACTTTAATCAAGAGGTCTAAGAAAGGGATCTCCTTATTACTGGTTTGTATGGTGAATTTCAAATTGGGTTTCAAGTTGTTAATCCAACGGAAAAAATATTTGTACTCGCCCATAGAACTATCCCAAATAATGAGTATATCGTCAATATACCTTTTGTATAGTTTAAGTGCAGATTTGAAGTGGTTGGATTCCACCAATATTTTAGATTCTTCAAAATCCCACATATACAAAGTGGCATAGTAGGGGCAAAGACTGCCCCCATTGCAGTTCCCTTTATTTGCATATAGTATGTGTTCTTAAATCTAAAGAAATTCCTGGTCAATGCAATTTCCAATAGTTCTACCAAGAATTCACTGGGGACCAAATTGATGTCGGTTCTTGTTTGGAAGAATCTTTTCATAATACCCAGCGAGTCTGCTTGAGGGATATTGGAGTATAATGACTCCACATCTAGAGTAATTAAGATGTCTTTGTCTGTATTAAAAGGGAGAGATTCCACCATTCGAATGACATCAGTGGAGTCAGACAAATAGGTAGGGGTATTTTTGGCCACAGGCTTTAGAAAGAAATCTAAATATTGCCCAATCGGATCTAAAACTGATCCGCTCAGGGACACAATCGGTCGACCTGGGGGTTCACTCATATTTTTATGTATTTTAGGCAACATATAGATTAAGGGCATCCTGGTGTTACTGGGAGTGAAAAAACGTAATTCTTTTTGGGTAATAATCGCCCTCTCCAAGGCAAATTTTCCCAACCTTTTGATTTCCTTCAGTGTCACGCTCACTTGAATCTCCGCAGGAGCGATGGATTCCTTCGACCACTGCTCTGTTCTCCCCTCACCGGGAAACCAGCTCTTTCTCCCTTCAACAGGGTTCTATCTGTGAGACAAAGAATGGGTTTAGAATAGTGCCCAGACCCAGAGACCCTCCCTTGAGACTCCCCGTTGGTTCAAGTGCAGGGTCTAAAGGGGGGGGGACTCACCCCTTGTTTTAGGAAGGTGGGCTCTCCGACCTGGCTCTGCAGGGGCGCTATGGCGCGGGCCGGATGGTTGCCGTGCTGGCTAGAAGCTGTTCTCCTTGCTTGTTTTGGTGATGCTGCTGAGAAGAATGGCACAGCCGTTCCCCTTATGTGTATCTGGAAAAACGTTCAAAAGTCCCGAATACCTACATAGATGGCATTATGACCCACTACGCCTCTCTAAAATGTCCCAATCCATGAGCCCGAAATGCTGGAGGAGGTGTGGGGAAAATGCCAACTACTGGCACATGTGGTGGAGCTGCCCGCACATCAAGGTGTTCTGGACTGAGGTTTTGGGATGGATTAAGGAAATAGATGATATACACAGGGAACCCGACCCACACCTGGTTTTGTTTGACCTTGAAAGAGATGAGGAAGAGTGGCTCCGGGTGAAAGGCCTGGCCCCCCAGCTGTTGTTGGCGGCAAGAGCTCTCATAGCGACCAAATGGAAGTCCCACCTGATCCCAGGGAAGGCCGAGTGGATCAAAATTGCTACAAATATCTATGTGATGGAAACGATCACCGCCTCCTTGCACAATAAATCTGCGAAATGTGAAACCCTATGGATGGACTTCAAGAACACGTATATCTCACCCCCTATTGCCTCCCAATCAGAGGAGCCTCAGAACCCGACCGAATGATGCCACGTCCAAAGGACAATACAAAATACAAAAAACGAGCCACCTAAGCCCGACCGCTAACATCTTGCAATGCTTAGCCCTGTGCCAACTGCACGATACCGATAATAATGTTTGATGATTGTATTTGTGATGTACAATAAACCAAGTGGGGGCGTGGGGAGGGTGGGGGGAAAGTATGGCAAACAGCCAACGAAACATACTCAGGTAACTGGGACTGTCGGACGTCAATGAGACTATTGACATCTTGTTCTGATTTGCATCTCGTGCCCGACTTGCCCTCCTGAGGGATGTACAACTGTGTTTGAGCAATGTTTGCATTTTTCTGTTATTTGTAAAACCAATAAATATAAAATTTAAAAAAAAAAAAAAAGTCCCGAATAAAGTTCCAGGGCCAGTTACTTCACTGACCCTTAGTGCGTATAATGTCCAATGTCCTCAGATTTCCCAGTTGCTTCACTGGGTTCCAAAGGAAGGTTTGTATTGTCTTTGTGGATCTTGCTCACCAAGTGTCTATAAAGACTAACCTGTCTTTCTCTTTTGTTTTCTTTTCCTTTCAGATTGCCAAAGGAAGGTCCAACGGACGGTGAAGATCAGAAGACCCGTAACTCGGACGGGCGGTGATGATCAGAAGGACCGCGAGTGAAGAATGAAGCTGCCGAAGCCGTCGGAAAGCCACGGAAAGGTGAGTAGAGACTGGCGCTGTACTAATGCTTCTGTTCTTTTCTCTTTCAGATGCGGAGTTCGTAGTAGCGAAGATGGAGGCCCAGCCGGGCGCCGGAACTGCAGGTAAGCCGTAGAAAACTCCAGGGATTGGGATCAGGTAAGCGCGTGCTCGATGCAGCAGAGGAATACACGAAGCAAGTCTTGTTCTTTGGGCGTGGCTTTTACAGGGAGCCTCGCCCAAAGACTAGAGTGTTGCATTAGTTCTGGATTGGCCAAAAAGGGGTCCACGCTAGTGGAATAGGAAGTCTCATGTTATTCTATGGCCGCAGGGGTTTTCATTGGCTAACATGGATATTAACCCTGTTTTTGCTCTCCATGCTTTCACCCACAATGCACCTGCCTGTCTTCCCTTCTGCCTCCCATGAACTGGATATGAGGGCGACTTGATAATGTCCCCTAGTCTGGTGCCCATGACATTCTGAATGGTATGTGTGGGATCTCCTTGTAGTTTAACATACACTTCCTTATTGTTAAGCTGTCTCATAACTTCAAGGTCATACTTGACCGCATCCCAAAAGACTACTCCCCCTCCCTTATCGGCTTTTTTAATCACAACCGATCTATCTGCTTTCAAATTTTTTAGACATGCCCAATCTTCTTTTGAGAAGTTAAAACATTGTTTTAAGGGTTTAGCTTTGTCTCAGACAGGGTCCTGTCCACCACTGTCATGCTTGCCCCAGTGTCTCTCAAACCAGTAGAAGGCTGGCCATTCAAGAGGGCACTTCTCAAAAACCTACGAGTGTTCTGTGGGATAGTCACCAGTACTTCTGCGTACTGGTCACAGGCCCCAAGGGACACTAAGGAAATCTCTACGGGAGCATCAAAGGCGATCCCAGTAGAGGAGGTGTCAGGGACTCAGGTAGGCAGAGACAAGGACAGGCTAGGCGCAGGGGTGTTGTGGGTACTGTTGTGGGCACTGGAGGGGATAGACAAACAAAGATGCAACCATACAAAAGGCTGCTTTGCCCCATGTGCAGGAGAAAGGGACTAAAGACTGCGTTTCCCAGCAGCCGGCGCCAAAGGACTACAATCCCCAGCATGCCCAGGGACGTTTTGGGCCAATCAGGAACCAGGAAGGGCGCGGCCGCCCCATCGCGCATGCGCAGAGCCCCGAGCACGGGGCTTGCGCTTGAGACTCCATGCCGACAAGACGTCTGGACCGGAGCTCCAGCAAAACTACACGCGAGGGGCCCAGCCCCACCCGAGCAGCAGCCCGGCCCCTCGCCCACACGAGATAAGTATTCCTCTTGCTAAGGGCCCAAGGGGATCGAGGGGGAGGTGCAGGGGCGTCAGCTTGCCACCTCAGAGCCCCAGCACCGCTACGAATTACGAAGTGGCTTAACTTCGGTGCTCGATCCGCCGGCGGCATTCTTTGGGAATAAATTAACCTGTGCACGGGTGATTTTGTCATTTGGAGTGTTTCCGCCTCTTGGAGACCTTAGCAGACCCGTGAGGCGAAAACACAGCACCGGAGATCCTACCACAGTTTAAAGCACATGTTGCTCACGAGGGTCTGCAGGAAGACAGCTTGTGCATTTTGTCACATTTGTAGGGGTCTGCAGGGGCATTTCAGAGTGTGTCAGTGTGAGTGAGGCTGCATGAGGTGAATGCAGATTATGACAGAGGGCATGTTTTAATGCTTGTTAATTTCTTTTAGCTTGGACCTTTTGAAAACAACCCTCCAGACGTGCCAAGGACGTGACTGCTCTTCATGGACAAGACACAGAAGACCAGAGCTAAGTTGCATGCTAACTCCTGTACTGATCTGATGACTTAGGGATAGGCAGTGTTAGAATGTTCTTATGTGCAAATTGGTGCTTATGTATAAGTAGTTAGTAAGGGCTGAGGACACTAGAACAAACGTGCGCAGCAACCAATCTTTCCCTGCAAAGTACCCCATTCCCACCCATAACCTCTACCTCACCCTCAATCCGGTTTACCTAATTCCCCCCTACCTATCCAACCATCGAGAGCCTAACCCTCCTTCCCTGCTCTGGTCCAGGAAGCCCGTGTAAGCTCTGACTTGCGGGCTCCACGACCAAAGTGGGGGTGGTTGGTACTACGTCGCTCCTGCGCCTTGGATTCTGGACTTCGTGACAGAAGCGCAAGCCCACGTAGTATTCAGGCGCCCGAGTGACGTGGCCAGCCCCCATTGAAACCATGGAAGAAATAGCCAAAGCCCTGCAAGACTTACAAGGTGAACTGGCAGCGTCTAGACAGGACTATGCCACACTGTCCGCACAGGTGCGCAGTTTAGCAGCTCAGACAGCGCCCTTATCTGGCCAACCACCTACTCCGGTGCAGGTACACGTGAGCCCGGAGGCAATAGTTCCATTGGCACCCCCTGAGCGCTACGCTGGAGACCCACAAAAGTTTACCACTTTTATTACTCAGTGCCGTCTCCATTTCCTGACTAAAACTGCAGCCTTTCGGTCCGTTCAGTCCCGAACGGCGTTTGTAATATCGTATCTCACGGGGGACGCTGCGGCATGGGCAAATCCATTAGTTCAAAAGGACCATGCCATTCTTTATGACTGGGATGACTTCCTGGCGGAGTTTGAGAAAATATTTAACCAGCGAGCTGCCACCCTTTGCAAGGATCGGGAACTGTTAAGCCTCAAGCAGGGGTCTAAGGAACTAGTGACATACGTCACTCATTTCAATCGGCTGGTAGCCGAAGCCGACTGGCCCCGTGATAAACGGATGTCCCTCTTTTATCAAGGTTTGAGGGATGACATCAAAGACCTTATTGCCCAGGTTGATCCACAGCCAAGGGAATGTTCAGAGATGATTGATCTGGCCTTACGGCTTGACCATCGAATGGCAGAAAGGCGGGGCGATAAACGAAAGGGAGATTCACGACCCGTGCCTCGGTTGGATCTGTATAGGGGATCCCGGGGGGTGGCGGCCAGATCTGAGGGGGAAGAACCGATGCAGATAGGTTCCGTTCGAGGTCCCCTCACTAAAGAGGAAAAGGAACAAAGGAGGAAGGACGGCCTCTGTATGTACTGTGGCAAGGCTGGGCACTTTGTTCGTGAATGCCCAAGCAAGCCCAAGACCCAGGGAAACGCTTCGGCTCGTCGGTAGTGGGGGTCACCCGATCGAGCCTGTTGAGTAGTAGGGCCCCAGTGGCAGGCATTTCGAACTATGCTACGCATGTCACCTTGACGGGTTGTTTGGAGTTCCAAACACAAAAGAAACAGGTCACTATGTTTGTGGACTCGGGAGCGACAGGTAATTTTATTGATGTCCAGCACGTGGTTACCTTAGGTATCCCAGTACAGCAAAAGGCAGACCCGGAACCTGTACGTGCTGTAGACGGCACTCCTCTCAGCTCAGGGCCCATAACACATAACACTTGTTTGGTGACTTTACAATGCGGAGCTTGGCATAGGGAAAGCATTGCCTTTGATATCATTGCCGCCCCGCAATTTGGGCTGATTTTGGGATTACCGTGGCTAAAAAAGCATAACCCCCAAATTCATTGGACCACAGGGTCAATCAGTCTGGACTCACCGCATTGTCTTGAACATTGCCGGCAAGAAAGTACACCTTCAGTGTGTGCTCTCAACGTCTTGGTTAAGCAGGAAATGCGTCCCGAAAGTATACCCCAAGAATACGCAGATTTCATGGACGTGTTTAACAACAAGCTGCAGAATCATTACCCCCACATCGGCCATTTGACTGCAGAATTGATCTGGAGCCTGGGGCTACTCTACCGTGTAGTCGTATATATGCCCTAACGGAGGCAGAAAACAATCACCTCCAAGAGTACATAGCTGCGAATTTAAAGAATGGATTTATTCGCCACTCTAATTCGCCAGTCTCCTCCCCTTTGTTCTTCGTACCGAAGAAGTCTGGAGAACTCCGGACTTGCATAGATTACCGCAGAGTGAACCAGATAACCATTAAGAACCGTTATCCGCTTCCTCTCATCCCAGTTCTTTTGGATCAAGTTAGGGACGCGACAATCTACACCAAGTTGGACCTTCGAGGCGCTTACCATCTTGTGCGGGTGCGCGAGGGAGACGAATGGAAAACCGCCTTCCGGACCAAGTTCGGATTGTACGAATATCAGGTTATGCCATTCGGTCTCTGTAACGCCCCCGCTGCCTTCCAACATTTCCTGGATGAGGTCCTTAGAGAATATTTAGACGTATGTGCGGTAGTGTACATAGATGACATCCTAATATATTCTCAAAATCTCCAGGAACATGTCCAACATGTACGCGCAGTTTTGCAAAAGCTGCGAGAATACCACCTTTATGCAAAACTGGAGAAGTGCGAGTTCCATTGTACCACAGTGGAATTTCTAGGCTACTTCCTGACCCCAACCGGCGTACAAATGGACAAGAAAAAGGTGCAGGCAATCTTGGATTGGGCTCCCCCTACCAGTGTGAAAGAGATTCAGTCATTCCTGGGGTTTGCGAACTTCTGCAGACGCTTCGTAAAGAACTTTTCTGCATTGGTCACTCCAATCACGAAGCTTCTCCGTAAAGGCTGCCCTTTTGTATGGGACACATCGGCCGACCAGGGGTTTCGACAGCTCAAAAAGGCCTTCACCGACGCCCCGGTACTGAAACACCCGGATTTGTCCAGACCATTTGTAGTGGAAACGGACGCCTCTAGCTACGCTCTAGGTGCTATCCTGTCCCAGCGGGACCCTCAGACAGGCCTGCTACATCCCGTGGCCTACTTCTCAAGGAAACTACTCCCAGCTGAACAGAACTATATCATTGCCGATCGGGAATTGTTGGCAATTAAGGCAGCTCTTGGTGAGTGGCGACACTACCTGATGGGGGCACGTCATACCACCACGATCATAACGGACCATCGTAACCTCCAGTTTATAAGAACCGCCAAGACGTTGAGCCCGCGCCAATTGCGATGGGCTCAATACTTTGCCGAGTTTGATTTCATCATAACATATAGACCCAGAGCCAACAATCGAAAGGCAGACATATTGTCACGATATCCCGAGTCAGCAGAGCGAGAGGCAGGCATTACACCACAACCTATTATTCCCCCAACACGTATCGTTGGAGCTACTTCTGATTTCTTTGAGGCCGTATTAAAAGACCTCACTATGCAGGACGTCCATCAGTGGTGCAAACAAGATCCTCAGAATACATTCGTTGAGGGACTCCCCTACCATGGGTCAGCCTTGTACTTGCCCACCAAGCAACTACGGGAAAAGGCCTTATCATGGTGCCACGATTCGTCATTGGCAGGACACCCGGGAAAGTCAAAAACTCAGGAGTTGGTGGCTAGACATTTCTGGTGGCCCAAGTGGCGGCACGATGTTCTGCAGTATGTGTCTCAATGCGAGGTGTGTGCTCGAAATAAAGCTAGTCACCAAAAACCTGCTGGGCTCCTTCATCCTCTACCGACCCCTTCGATACCATTGCATACGATCACCATGGACCTTATTGTGGATCTTCCCGAGGTTCAGGAATTCACTTCTGTATTGGTAATAGTGGATACCTTTTCGAAAATGGCCCACTTCATCCCATGTAAGGGAGTCCCGACTGCTGGTGCAATTGCCGAATTAGTTCTGCAAAACATAGTCCGCCTTCATGGCCTTCCCTATTGTGTGGTCACAGATAGGGGTCCACAGTTCACCTCTCGCTTCTGGCGTGAGTTTTGCAAGATTCTGGGAATGGAAGTCCGCTTGTCGTCCGGATACCATCCCGAGACAGATGGCCAGACAGAACGCGTGAATCAATGCCTAGAGCAGTATTTACGGTGTTTTGCCACAAGTAGGGAGACAACCTGGGTCCAGCATACTTGGTTGGCAGAATTGGCATATAATAACGCCACACATGCATCCACCAAAAAGACTCCGTTCTACTGCCTTTATGGGCGACATCCACGGATCCTCCCAGTGGCCATTCCAGCTTCAGGATTTGAATTGCCTACGTTGGCTGGACAACGGTTGGGCATAGAGCAGGTTTGGAAGGAGGTGCAGGAGAATCTCACAAAGGCCAAGGACGCATATAAGCGCTATGCAGATAAGCGTTGTCGACCCAGCCCACTTTACAGTGTAGGAGATAGAGTGTGGTTATCCACTCGCAACCTTCGCATGGAAGGGCCCAGGAAATTACAACCCCGATATTTGGGTCCATTCCCAATAGTTAAAATTGTGAACCCTGTTGCAGCTAAATTGACCTTACCTCCCCAAATGAAGGTACATCCCACTTTCCACACTTCCCTCCTGAAACCCGCTCCACATGGGACAATTGCTAGAAAACCACCTCCCGTTATGGTGCAAGGGGAACCTGAGTACGAGGTTCGAGCAATATTGAACTCTAAACAAGATAAAAAGGGCCAAGTGTTTTACCTCATTGACTGGGTGGGGTATGGCCCTGAGGAACGCACTTGGGAACCCTCCCAGCATGTACATGCCCCCAGGTTGCTGCGTGCTTTTCACAGGAATTATCCTAGTAAACCCGGAACAACTGCCTTCTGTGGGAGGGGGAGTACTGTCAGGGACTCAGGTAGGCAGAGACAAGGACAGGCTAGGCGCAGGGGTGTTGTGGGTACTGTTGTGGGCACTGGAGGGGAGAGACAAACAAAGATGCAACCATACAAAAGGCTGCTTTGCCCCATGTGCAGGAGAAAGGGACTAAAGACTGCGTTTCCCAGCAGCCGGCGCCAAAGGACTACAATCCCCAGCATGCCCAGGGACGTTTTGGGCCAATCAGGAACCAGGAAGGGCGCGGCCGCCCCATCGCGCATGCGCAGAGCCCCGAGCACGGGGCTTGCGCTTGAGACTCCATGCCGACAAGACGTCTGGACCGGAGCTCCAGCAAAACTACACGCGAGGGGCCCAGCCCCACCCGAGCAGCAGCCCGGCCCCTCGCCCACACGAGATAAGTATTCCTCTTGCTAAGGGCCCAAGGGGATCGAGGGGGAGGTGCAGGGGGCGTCAGCTTGCCACCTCAGAGCCCCAGCACCGCTACGAATTACGAAGTGGCTTAACTTCGGCGCTCGATCCGCCGGCGGCATTCTTTGGGAATAAATTAACCTGTGCACTGGTGATTTTGTCATTTGGAGTGTTTCCGCCTCTTGGAGACCTTAGCAGACCCGTGAGGCGAAAACACAGCACCGGAGATCCTACCACAGTTTAAAGCACATGTTGCTCACGAGGGTCTGCAGGAAGACCGCTTGTGCATTTTGTCACATTTGTAGGGGTCTGCAGGGGCATTTCAGAGTGTGTCAGTGTGAGTGAGGCTGCATGAGGTGAATGCAGATTATGACAGAGGGCATGTTTTAATGCTTGTTAATTTCTTTTAGCTTGGACCTTTTGAAAACAACCCTCCAGACGTGCCAAGGACGTGACTGCTCTTCATGGACAAGACACAGAAGACCAGAGCTAAGTTGCATGCTAACTCCTGTACTGATCTGATGACTTAGGGATAGGCAGTGTTAGAATGTTCTTATGTGCAAATTGGTGCTTATGTATAAGTAGTTAGTAAGGGCTGAGGACACTAGAACAAAAGTGCGCAGCAACCAATCTTTCCCTGCAAAGTACCCCATTCCCACCCATAACCTCTACCTCACCCTCAATCCTGTTTACCTAATTCCCCCCTACCTATCCAACCATCGAGACCCTAACCCTCCTTCCCTGCTCTGGTCCAGGAAGCCCGTGTAAGCTCTGACTTGCGGGCTCCACGACCAAAGTGGGGGTGGTTGGTACTACGTCGCTCCTGCGCCTTGGATTCTGGACTTCGTGACAGGAGGGGAGGACAGTGGCCTCCACCTCAGGTACAGCGTAGGGATAGGTCAGGCTGGCAACCTGGACTCCAAGTGCCTTACCCTTACACTTACACTTGGGGTCACCCCTTTGGTGGTCCAGAGGCCCACAATCCCAACGAGTGCCGGGAGTGCGGGGTACGGTACTGGAGCCACTGGGACCCTGCGTTGCAGCAGGCGGACCACTACTCTTACTCCCACCTACAACAGACTTATCCCCACTAGGTTTTTTGGGTCTTTGGAGAGGAAGGTTTTGGTTTACCCGACTGTGACTGCTTTTGGGACTCCTCAGCTTTCTGAGAGGCTCCCTTTTCTTTGTCCTTGTCTTTCCCACCGGAGTCCTTAGGGGACACCCGGTGGGAGACCCACTTGTCAGCCAACCTAGCCAGCTTAAAGGGGTCCAAAATGTTCTGGTCAGCAACATACTGACGCAGCTCTGGTGAACAGGCTTCTGAAAAATGCTCAAAAAACAAGAGGTGAGACAATTCAACAAACGTTTTCACTTTGTAACCATCAATCCACCCCATCATGTTCATGTGCGCAGCACTTACCCAGTCAACCCAAGACACAGTCTCTTGTTTCTTAAAATCCCTGAACCGTTTAACATATTGGGTAGGCGTCTTGCCAAACTTGGGAATTAAAGCAGACTTCATGCACTCATACTGACACCTTTCTTCCACACTCAGTTTCAGAATACAGTCATATCCAGTTTGAGGCACTCTGCTTAACAAACACTTAGCCCAATCTCTCTTGTCAACATCATGAATTGCACAAGCCATTTCAAACGCTTCAATCCATTGGAGGATATCAGAACCCTCCGCATACACACCAACCAAATCTTTCATGAACTTGGTTGCTGGGGACCTGACACTCTCAACTGGTTTTGCTGAAGTCTCCACTTGAGCTTTCTCTACCTGGATTCGCTGACATTCAGTGTCCTTGTTCTTGAGTTCAAGGTCCTTATCTTTCAGTTCAAGATCCCTATTCTTGAGCTCCACTTGCTGGGCCAACTCCTCTTTCTTTAGCTCAGCATCTAGTTCCAACGTGCGATATTCAAAGACCAACTTCATCCTTAAGAATTCAAGCTCTACAGAACTGCTGGGGTTTGGAACACAGGGAGCAGGAATGGTGGCATTCCCAGAATCGGATTCGGCAACAACCCCCGGGGTAGAGTCCTCATTGGTTGCATACCCCCCTTCAAGAGTTTGACAATTGATCTGGTAGTCCACCAGGGCAGCTATCAGCTCAGCCCTAGACTTATCCACAAAGTCTAATTTCCTGGCTTCACAAGCACTCTGGAGAGCCTCTAAGCTCATCTGAGTCAATTTACCATTCGCAATAGATTGCATTGCTTGTAATGCAGTTATCTTGTACACGACTAAACCTTAATTTAACAAAGTGCAGATATCCTTCGTAAGTGGCACGGTTATATACCGATTCTTAAAACCATAAGCATCCCACCGCTGCCACCAGCTGTAAAGACCGGAGGGGGGGTCTGTACTTCCGCTCTCTATATGGTAGAGGAGAGGCACAGAGGTCCCCTGCCAAGATTCTCTATTATTGGTAAACGTGGTCGAGCAATCAAGGCCTAGCTTCTCAGGAGGTGATGCGAGCTGATTCTTGAGTACAGTGTAGTCCCCAAGCACCCACAAAGGAATGTCCACACACATTATCGGTTAAAACACAGTCTTTATATAATTAATATTCTAAGTGATGTACATTATCACGATAACTCACTTTGTACGCAGAAATCAATAATGGCAAATATGTACAGTTATAAAGTGGTACCACTAACGTTATCAGATCTCATTAAAGTGCATACTGTCAGAATGACACACAGATCAAATAAAGAGGAAACCAGCAGTAGAGAGAGGAAGGAAAGCAAGATGGTTGAACAATTGGCAGAATACTGGTCCCACTACCTAGACACAGTTCCGTGTGCAGATCCCCCCACCTGGGCAACCTGTAGAAGAAAGATACACGCCCAGTCCATATATTGTTCACACTAGACTTTCCAATAGTTCTTCAACCCCAAAGTACCTTGGCGTTGTAGCGTTCCGCGTCGGGGAATCGACGGTCCTTCTTGAGTATCCTCCCTTTCAGGCAGGAGTCACGGGTCGTCGAACGTCCGACGGAGAACAGGTCGAGCTACGACGGTGAAGTGGCCGCGTCGTTCCTAGCGGTGCTCATTGACGGGGAAGCGTAAACGTCCTGCAAGGAAGAGGCGTGCGGGGGAACCTCGGTGTCGATAGTTCTGGACCGCAAAGAGTTTAAGAACTGTGGCCCAGCAAGGGCGTCGAGTCGTCGGCGTCTCTGTGGTCTTTGGGTGGCGGGAAACCCACTGGTGGATGCTCCTCGGCGCGTCGACGGTCAGGCCTTCTCCAGCAGGATACAGCGGTGACGGTGCGGTCAAGAGCGTCCTTGGGTCAATGAAGTTCTTAGGCAACGGAAGCACGGCAGCTCCAGTCGGCGACGGCAGTCTTCGACAATGGCGGACAACAGTCCGGGCGCTTCTCCTTGGAGTTCCGCAGCAATCCCCGTATGGGGTCGGCAGCCTGTAGAAGGTCTGTCTACCAGGGAGCTTAGGCAAAGATCAGCTGTGCACGATGGTCCCTCGTAGCACGGGAAGAGGGCGCCTTACCAGGTCCAATCTGGGTCAGCCCTTGAGGCACAGCAGCTTTCAGATTGCGAAGGAGAGCAACAGCAATTCTTCTCGTCCAGCAGGGCTTCAAGATCAAGCTTCAGTTACTCCAGTTACTCGTCGTAGTGGACAGCTTCTGAACACGATTCCTAGCAGTGAGAGGTCCCCAGATATACTGTTGATCTCCCATTCATTCCGCTGGGTCACACTCAAGCATCCAATCACGACTACGGTCCTTCATGCAGGCAGGCAGGCAGCCAATCAGGCACACAGTGCATTCAGGCCATTCACTTCTCTCCAGACACTCACAACAAGTTATGTGTATTGGGACAAGTACCGAGCCATTCAACACTCCAAGCTGCATTCGTACCGGTTTCGGGCAGGGCTGTCTGAACCATTGTGTCAAACACCAGATACTAGACACCCACAACATAGAATGCGTATTCGTCACACACTCCATTCACCCAGGTCCCACCCACAGGCGTACCCACAACATATGGTCATTGAGAAGGCTCCAGCCAGTCTGGTCAGCACTTCCCCACACTACCATATACAGAACTTCCACCCAACAGCCAGTCAGGGGGAAGGGACAGAGGCAGGGCTTCCCGGGACTTCGGGAAGATCAAGGTAACAGGTGATGGAAGGCAAGAGGCCATGGGGGCCATTTTGTCTTCATCCGGAATCTACCGATTCCAATGACAGGGCCTGGTCATCCCAAAATGGAGGACGCTCAGGGCACTAGTCATTTCATCACGGAGCTGCCACCAGCCCGTACCCTGCTATGTGGGTCACACACAGGTGCCCAAAAACATACACTAGGGGCACAGGGTTGCACCCCTACCCATGGGTGCCATAAGGGTATCCCATGGGTCTGTTCACCAAACCAAAAGAGAGAGCTGCACCGCCAGGACTCTCACACAAACTCCTGCGCGGAAAACACGACAGAACACACGATAAAAAGCAATAAAGGACAAAGATACAGAGGCCCTGTCCCTCCGATGCATTTCCAGCATCACAGTGATTACACTAAGAGTGCTGCTATTGCTTGGGGTCAACTAACCACAAGGCTAAACACCACTATCTCTATTTAACTAAGAAATCATGTCAAATATGGAAAGCTACACTGAGGAGGGTCTCTTGAACTACACTGCTGAGGTTTTAAGAACCATGTGTAGGGAGAGGAGTCTCTCTGGTAAAGGAAAGAAATCTGAACTGGTTGCTAAGTTATTGGGAAAACAAAATCTGGAGAATGGGTCAGAAGGACTTACTCCTCCAGCAAATGTGGATACTGATGTTTCTGATTCTGAGAGTGTTGAAGAAGAAGTAGATAACCCTTTGTTAGGAGTTCCTACCAGCCCCTTGCCTGCTCAGCAACCACAACCTCTGTCCACAGGGACCCGCATAGGTCCTGCACTTACTCCTGAGTTTATTGCACTAGACAAAATGAGACTTGTGTTAGAAGTGAAACGTATTGAAGCACAAACTGCCATGAAACATCAAGAATTAAGGCTCAGAGAAATGGAGATGGCTCATGCTCTATAAATTAAGACATTGTCTTTGGAAAATGTTTCTCTCCCAGAGTCTTATAGGTCTTCCAGCCCTAAGAGACCCTGTATGCCAAAGGAAATGATTGGTATGTATGAGACTAAACTTGATGTTTTGGATTGGTTAGCAATGTTTCAGTACAATCTTGGGATTCGGGGTATCTCAGGGAATCAGTTGATTCCTTGGCTTTTCTCTAGGCTTCCCCCTGTTGCAAGTGATGCTGAAATGGAGTTGGGGAGGAGGATAAACAGGATTAGGAGTGTGTGAAGCTAGCATTAATTGCTAGATTTGGGAAGACCCCTTCCCAGTACCTTAGGAGGTTTAGGACCCTCAAAAAGCATGATGGTACCCGTTGGGCTACCTGGGTGTGTGAATGTTTGAAAAACATAGATGGTTGGGTTAAGGGTTACAAAGTAAACTCTTATAAAGGTTTGAGGAATCTTGTAATGTTGGAGTTTATTTTTGATGTCTGCTCTCCTGAGCTCAGACAGCACTTGGCTGATTCAAAGGAGATAGATCCTAAGACGTTAGCTAAGGCTGCTGACTTGTGGGTTGCCAACAGGGCTTCTCACAAGGATTCTGGGGCAACTCAGAAGAAGGATGAGGGAAAGCAGCCAAAGAAAGACAAGGAGAATTCCAATAATTCCAATCCAAAAGAGGGCCCCTAACAGAACCAGGGTAAGCCACAAGGGAAGCTGAATCAGGCTAGTGTACCATCTGGTCCCAGACCAGATGGAGGTCAGAACAAACCCCCATTCCAGAGAGCATTTGGAAAATGTTTTGTTTGTGGGTTACCTGACCATGTGTCATGCCTGCGCCATGGGCGCATACATTGGCGATCAATATGGACAAATTGTTATTCATTTATCTATAGAAAACTCTTGGATCAACCGCTATTCACTATTTGGACTTTATTTCCCATTTGCGAGACTTTGGTGCTTTTTTATTTTTCCCAAAAAACTACACTTACCATAATGCACTTGGCTATAACCATCTATTCCTGGCTATTCCTATTTTTCTTCATCAGAACTACAATCCCCAGAAGCCCTAGGGATTTGCTCTGCTTCCACCAGCTCAGGAACAGAGAGGGAGGTGGTCGATTGTCTGCAGGTGTGCTGAGCCAGGTGCAACCAATTAGCCTGCCTCTGTGCTGGGCTGGGCAGTATAAAAGCTGCTGCCTGCGAGAGCTCAGTCTCTTGCACTGAGAGTCCTTCCGACACCTTTTTGCTTCGAGCTACAAACTTTGTATGCTGTTTCCTGCTTTCACCTGCTTTTTGTTCCAGTGCCCTGGCGGGATCCTGCCTTGCAGTCTGCTACACCCTGCTGCCTACAGCCCTAGCCTTTTGGGCTCCCTGCCTCAGCCCTGCTCCTCTGGGCGTCCTGCCTTGCAGCCTGCTACACCCTGCTGCCTACAGCCCTAGCCTTTTGGGCTTCCTGCCTCAGCCCTGCTCTTCCAGGCTCCTGCCTTGCAGCTGATCACGCTCTGCTGCCTTCCAGTCTCCGCCCTTGCCCTGCTGGGCTCTCTACATTGCAGCCGATCACGCTCCGCTGCCTTCCAGCCTCCGCCCTTGCCCTGCTGGGCTCTCCACATTGCAGCCGATCACGCTCTGCTGCCTTCCAGCCTCCGCCCTTGCCCTGCCGGGCTCTCTACATTGCAGCCGATCACGCTCTGCTGCCTTCCAGCCTCCGCCCTTGCCGGGCTCTCTACATTGCAGCTGATCACGCTCTGCTGCTTTCCAGCCTCAGCCCTTGTCCTCTGGGCTCCCTGCTCTGCAGCCTGCCTCACTCCGGCTGCCTACAGCCCTTGTCCTCTGGGCTCCCTGCTCTGCAGCCTGCCTCACTCCTGCTGCCTACAGCCCTTGTCCTCTGGGCTTCCTACTTGGCAGCTTATCACGCTCCGCTGCCTACTACCTACCTTTTTCCATTGGGTCCTCTGCAACCTTCTATGGTCAGCGGCCCTGCCCCTCAGGGCTCACTCCTTGCTGCCCGGCCCTTCTGGGTTCCTTGCCGTGCAGCCTGCTTTACTCTGCTGCCCTAAGCCCTTTCCCTCTGGGCTCTCTACCTTACAGCCCTGCTCATGTGGGCTTGCTCATTGCTTTCCTGCTCCTCTGAGCTCTCAACCTTGTTCCTTACTGTCCTCTGCTATCCAATCCTGTTACACGACTTTCCCTTCATTTCCTTCTGCTAGTTTGCCATCAACCTCCTTTTCCTGGATTTGTCTGTAAGTATCTTCTCTTGTACCGTTTGTAGACCCTTTTGTACAGAGCTTGTCTGTTGGTTCCCATCAGTCAACCTCTGCCCCTTCCCTTGTCTCGTTTCTACATTACAGACACCCATAGCTGCTGTTCCAAGCCATGAGCAAACAGCGTGGGCCTCTGTTATAGCAAACTGTGCAGAAGGCTAGAGTTTTTCCTAAGGTTCGTGGAATACTCTTTTCCTATATCTGCATACACCCCAAGAGGGAATTAATTCTGTACCTTTTTCCTTGCTACTCTTGCCTACTCTACGTTCTCTTTCCTTTCAGCTGTGTGTGTACTTATCTGTCCACTTTATTTAGGTACAACCACCCAAACCCTTTCTGGGTGTCCTGTGCCACTCTTAATAGAGTCCCATCCCTGACACCATGTGAAAGGGGATCTCAGATGTA
This sequence comes from Ambystoma mexicanum, assembly GCF_040938575.1. NCBI lineage: Eukaryota > Metazoa > Chordata > Amphibia > Caudata > Ambystomatidae > Ambystoma > Ambystoma mexicanum. Next base: position 447,810,684 of record NC_090937.1, read on the forward strand.
AGAGTAAACCTTCAGGAGTCCACACTGCCTCCTTAGCCTTCTCCCAGCTGGTTGAAGTACCTATTGCCAATGGAAACTTTCAGTTACTAGCTGATGAAGCCCATGAGAGTCTCAGCTAGTGTTTCTTTAGTGGTCTTGGGTCTTTGGGAACAAGAGAACTTAGATGTCTATAACTCAATCCCAGATAATACTAAAGAGTATTATAAAGATAGTGCCATCAGAGACACTGAGAGCCAGCATAACTGTGGTTGATGAATATTTTTTCAAGGTAGAGGATGTTGCTAAGGCACCCAAACACCTAACCAAGTTAGCTGGAGGCCCTGTGCAAATGGTTCCCCAGTTACCAGCTCTCATCCAGTGTAATGACATGACTGTCAGAATACCTGTATGTGTGCAAAATAATGCACATGGGAGGGTCCTGCTGGGTAATGACCTTACAACTCTTAGAGATGTGTCTAGTACCCCCAGGCCTCCCAGCAGAAGGAAGCAGGAGCTCACAAGGTCTGCTAGGGAGAGAAATTTGAGAGGCCCTCCTGGGGATATGATAGAAGAAACTATCACCCCAAGTCCACAGGACTTACTTACTGCTATTGCAGGACAGAAAGAGACAAAGGGGAAACCCAAGTCTGCCAGCAAGAAACCAGAAAGCACCCCTATGCCCAGAAGGACATCTCCAAGACTGTCAAAATGTCACACCTGTGACTCCTCCACCAGCTGAGGCTGAGTGTGAGGTTCAACTCTGTATGGTTCAACTAGATACTGAGGAATCAGATCTAGAAGAAGAGCTTACTCTGGTTGGAGATCTTGACCTTGTTGAACAACCTGAGCTGCAGTCTTTACTGGCAGAAGGTGGACACAACAGGGCAGATTTCAGCAGAGGACAAAGAGAGTGTCCTACTCTTGAAGGTCTTCGCCTACAGGCAGCTTCTCAGCTCGATGGGAAAGAGCCTGGAAAGTATAGGTTGCACTGGGAAGATGGCCTCTTCTACAGTGAACCGACTGAGTCAACCCCTGGAGACTACAAAAGACTTGTAGTACCTCTAGTGAACCGACTCTAGTTCCTGCAGTTAGCCCACGAGATACCTTTGGCTGGTCACTTAAGCAAGGAAAGGCTCTCTCTTTACTTCTACTGGCCTAAGATGGGTTCAGAAGTAGACATATTCTGCAGGAGCTGTCCCACTTGCCAAACTTCTGGCAAGAGTGGAGCCAAGAATGTGGCACACCTTGCGCCTCTCCCAGTGGTGGGAGTTCCTTTTGAGAGGGTCTGGATTGACGTTGTTGGTCCTCTTGATCCTCCCACATCTTCAGGCAACAGGTTTATCCTGGTTGTAGTGGATCATGCCACTAGGTATCCTGAAGCAATACCTATGAGAACTGTTACAGCTCAGGCTGTGGCTAAGGCCCTACTTGGTATCATTACCAGAGTCGGTTTTCCTAAGGAGGTGATATCTGACAGGGGATCCGATTTTATGTCCCACTACATGCAAGCCATGTGGAAAACCTGTGGAGTCACCTACAAGTTATCTACTGCCTACCACCCCCAAACCAATGGATTGGTAGAGAGCTTTAACAGAACTATGAAGAGCATGATAGGTGCTTTAGAAGAACCCCTTAAAAGAAAGGGGGACCTTCTACTGCCATGCCTTCTCTTTGCATATAGGGAAGTCCCTCAGGAGGGAGTAGGTTACAGTCCATTCAAACTTCTCTATGGCCATCCAGTCAGAGGTCCATTGGCCCTGATTAAGGAGGGGTTGGAGAGTGCTCCTTCCCCCAAGCCAGTCAGAGTGACTAACTATGTGATATGTCTCTGGAGGAGAACGTCACACATGATGGCAGAGGCAAGTGATAACTTGAAGGCTGGTCAAGCTCTGGTCAAACATTGGCATGACCAGAAGGCTAACATGGTTGAGTTTACTCAAGACCAGCATGTTCTTGTTATGGTCCTCACAAGGTATAGGGCCTTGCCAGACAAATGGATAGGACCCTTCAAAGTTGTGGGTAAACTTGGAGAGGTGAACTATCTGGTGGACTTAGGCAATCCTAAGGAGGCTCCTAGAGTCTTTCAACACCAACCGTTTAAGGGCTTATGTCTCTAGACCTGACATGGGAGCGTTGCTCCTAGCTCCAGCTCAGGAGGAGGAGAGTGAACCTCAGCGTGACCTCCTCAGAGGCTTACCTTTAGATGAGCAAGTGGAAGGAGTTAATCTCTCTTCCAGTCTCACATCTGACCAGCAGGATGAGTGCAAATTTTCTGTTAAATCAGTTTGCCTTCTTGTTCTCACTTTCACCATGCTTGACCCCTTGGGGCCAGCACAATATTCTCACTGCTGATCGTTTGCCTGTCAAAAGCAGGGGGTACAGAATGTCAGACAATGTAATAACCCACATAAGGAATGAGGTAAACAAGATGCTTGATCTCAGGGTTATAGAGCCCTCTACTAGCCCATGGTCTAGCCCAGTTGTGCTTGTACCAAAGGCAGGATCCAAGGAGTTGAGATTCTGCGTGGACTATAGAGCTCTAAATGCAGTCACTAAGACTGATGCCCATCCTTTATCTAGGACGGATGAGCTGGTGGACAAACTTGGTGCAGCCAGGTACCTCAGCACATTTGCCCTAATGTCAGGCTATTGGTAAATAGCCCCGACAGACCATCCCAAGGAGAAAACTGCATTCTCCAACCCAGCAGGCCTCTACCAATTCAAGGTAATACCTTTTGGACTATAGAATGCACCTGCTACATTTCAGAGGATGGTCAATCAAGTTCTGAATGGGATGGAGGACTTCTGCATGGCATACTTGGATGACATAGCAGTGTTCAGCAATTCCTGGGAAGAACAAGTGTACCACTTGGGATATGTTTTGCAGGCTCTTGGAAAAGCCAATCTGACCATAAAGGTGAGTAAATGCCAGATTGGACAGAGTAAAGTGGTCTACCTTGGACATGAGGTAGGAGGTGGAGAAATAGGGTATTTGCTCAGTAAGATTGAAGCTGTGCAAAATTGGACAACACCTACTACTCAGGCCCAGGTGAGAGCCTTCTTAGGTCTCACTGGGTACTACAGGAATTTCATAGAGAACTATGGGACCATAGCTTCTCCACTGAATGTCATCTCCTCTCCTAAATTCCCTAAAAAGGTTAGATGGAATGAGGAACGCAATCAGGGCTTTGAAAACCTGAAAAAGGCTCTTTGCCAAGCCCCAGTACTCAGAGCTCCTGACTACCACCAAACTTTCATTGTGCAGACAGATGCTTCAAATGTAGGAATAGGTATAGTCCTCAGTCAACTGGATGGGAAAGGTAGGGAGCACCCCATTTGCTTCATCGGTAGAAAACTGAAGGATCCTGAAACAAGGTGGGCAACCATTGAACGAGAGTGTTTTGCTATTGTGTGGGCTCTGAAGAAGTTTAGGCCATACTTGTATGGTTCTACTTTTGTCATTCAGACTGACCACCAACCCTTGAGATGAGGTAGGAGGAGGTGAAATAAGGCCACTGCCTAGCAAAGTACAAGTTGTACAAAACTGGGCCACCCCTACTACTCAAACCCAAGTGAGAGCCTTCCTATGTCTCACTGGGTATTACAGGAACTTCATTGAGAACTATGGGACCATAGCTGTCAGGGTTAGTCAGGGGAGTACAAAGGCAGCGAATATGGCAAGGGAAATGTGCACTAAATCACACAGTGAATAGCCTTGAATTAAACTACGTGCACACAGGAACCAAGACTCATGTATGCTAAAACCCAGGAGTGCAAATAGAGTGTGACAACAAAACCAATATATGAAAAGGGATGTGGGGTAAGCACCTGACCGCGAGGAAAGTCGGCAAGTGCCTTATCCCCAATTGCTGTTACAGGTACTGACAGCGCTAAACCCACGTAGAGGGCAAGCAATGACAGGATCTGTGAACTAACACTCTTGATGGTATCAAATAAGGGAACTAAAAAACAGTACTCACGAGGACGAGAAAAACCTCTTGAATGTCAGCCAGCCCACGAACCCTGTTGATCAAACTGGGCCCCAGAAAGGCTATAACAGCAATGGGAGGATAACTAAATACCTAAGTTGGAATTGTGATTACAGAATAGTGAGGAAAACAACAGGAGCTAGCTACAACAGCACACCACCCCTAATAATCAAATGGGAAATAAATACAGAAGTGCAATGGAAAACATGGAATGGATCTCAATAGAAAGTAAGGATCAGGAACAGGGAAAATGATATCACAAAAGGAAACCTTTCCCACCCATCCAAGGAGAAAAGGCAGGAAGCTAAATCTAAAAAATGAAAGACTAATGCATCAAGTTTTTCCGTAGCAAAGGATAGCATCAAAGGAACAGAAAACGCAGGCAAATTGGGCTGCATCAAAGGGTAAAGCACAGAGAAAGGCTGCCTGCAGACAGAGGAAGACAGAAAGGGAAATCCAAAAAGTAGAAATCAATTAAGCACATGAATCCGAAATCCAGGGCGGAGGAACAAGAAACAGGAACTAGGAACTAGGCAAAAAAGCTAGGAACAAGGAACAAGGGACTAGTCACAACAGGAACACTGCAACAATGACCAGCGCTGGACTGAAGTAAACTGAGGCTTTTAAAGCTGCTTAACGAGCACACCCCTCAGGTGTGCCGCCTGCTGCACCTGCAGCCACAGGTGTTGCCTATCCTCCACCCAACCGTGTCCTGCAAGGGAGAAGGTGAAGCAGTGAGCCAGGCATTCTGGGAAGCATAGTCATTTGATCAAAGTAGCATGCTGGCTGCCAAAAACCTGGAATGGATCCGGAACGGAAGTAACTTGAAAAATAAGGTTTTAGCGCTCCCAATTCATCACAGCACTGTAGCATTAGGTTCGGAGGAAATGTCCAGTAGGGAATAAACCCCAAAACATGCCCCCAAGTGGCGGGAACGGGAGCGAAGGGAGCGAATCGTGACAATAGCTTCTCCCTTGAATGTCATCTCCTCTCCTAAAATTCCTAAAAAGGTCACCTGGAATGAGGAGTGCAATCAAGCTTTTGAAGGTCTAAACAAAGCCCTTTGTCAAGCTCCTGTCCTAAGAGCTCCTGACTATCACCAAACCTTCATTGTACAAACTGATGCTTCAAATGTAGGTATAGGTGCAGTCCTTAGTCAACTGGATGAGAAAGGTAGGGAACACCCCATTTGTTTCATCAGCAGGAAGTCAAGAGGATCCTGAGACAAGGTGGGCAACAATAGAACGTGAATGTTTTGCTATTGTGTGGTCACTGAAGAGGTTTAGGCCATACTTGTATGGTTCTACCTTCATTATTCAGACTGACCACCAACCCTTGAGATGGCTGATGCAAATGAAAGGGGAAAACACAAAGTTACTCAGATGGTCAATCTGCCTGCAAGGGTTCGATTTTTCCATTGAGCACAGAGCAGGAAGTCACCACCAAAATGCTGAGGGTCTCTCTAGGATGTTTGTAACCGACTAGAGGTATGAGATCCATCCAGGAGTGGATTAAATCCTCCTGTCCCTTAGTCTGGGAGCCTGGGGGGGTGAGTGTTAGGGAGAATTCTCATTCTATGGCTAATTTCCCTTACCTAGTGAGTCCCTCAGCAGCTTTGCTGGATTTCTGGAGTTTATTTTTCCCACTTGGGAAGAGTGTGAGCTTTTCCCCCACTCTTACCTGTGTTTTGCCATGTACTTCAGTAGCCCCACTCTTTTGTGTGTTACACAGCACCTTCAGTGCAGTGACACAGGGTTGTCTCTTAGACTTCCCACCAACTTCATTTTCTGGGGCTGACTACCGTCCCCCAGAAAAGGTGAAGTTGCCATTAACTTAACATAGTCCTTTAACTACAGATCCAGTACACCCCATCTTACATGGATTATTGGAAAGGGTTAATTCTTAGCCCTTTTTATCTGTGCCTCTTGGAGCATTGTTTCGCTCCCTTAACATTAAGACTTGGCTGGTGGCAGTGGTATCTACCGTAATTTTCCTACTGCGATTATATTACATAACGTGGTATTGTTTTAGGCTATTTTAGTAGCCTCAAACTTTAAACCCGCTAGCCCAAATACTTTTTATTTCGGCTCTGGTTGGGTTTAATTGCCATTTCTTTTTGTTAACATCCTTCTTGGGTCTTTCATTGATTACTTGAGTATTGACATCTGAAGATCTGTAATATTATTAATGTATTAAAGCCTTACCTGTACTTACCACTTGGGCTCCGGAATAATCGTGTGCCTCCATTCGATCTTTATAAGCAGGTGCTCTGCATCTGGATACTGATGCAGCATGGCACATGCAGGTATTTAAGTGGGCCAGGGCTAACTAGGACTCGGCGCTGACAGTCTCAAAATATTGTCCTTGTGCCAGGGCTTTCTGAACTGACCTCTCTCACCAAATCTTTGCCAGTAGATGTCATCCTCAGTAATGTTTAGAATCAAAACATCAGTTAAACAAATGTGCAATTAGGTACTTTTCAAACAGGAAAGGAAAATTATAACAGAATGCAATGTTTGATATGTTCGACACATTGTATTAAAGTATTATCATTAGAATGCCTTTAATTAGTTGCACGAATAAATGATTTACTTCAGAAGAACTGTGGGATTGCATGGTGTACTGACCCCTTTTTATTTGATTTTCTGTTTCATATTTGAATATATTTATTGTGGTCAACATTTGTACACACATTAATCATATTTAAATACACTTTTAAACCAGAATGTGTGCCCTTTCATTGCCCATATGTAAAATCAATCGACTCTGTTAGGTCAATCGTCTTTTAAAGCTTGATTAGCTAATTGTGATTTCAGGCTGTGTGAGACACTATTTAGGCCCCACCCCCAAATATTGCATCACGACACGTTACAGTGTCCCACCTCCCCCCTTCCATTTCTTATCCTAAAGCACTGGGCACAGGTACACACTATGCTTTTGGCCTGCAGTTTATGAAAGGGGAATCTAATTAGCAGATTTCCCTTTCAGATATGGAATTACAGGCATCATTTTATTATTTAATAAAAATCAAAAAAGCCAGGGCTCCTACCCCTTGCCAGATGGCAATTCCTGACCCCCGGCCCCATGGTCCATAGGACAATGAGGTGCCTCAGTTTGCTTTACCATAAAAGCTATGATTCGTTTAGGCTGTGATGGATTCCATCAGCAAGCTATGGTGATCTACGGCCTATGAAGAGGAAAAAATGATTGTCCTGATGCTTACCACCAGAATTGTCCCCGGGTCTGATCCTGCAGCTGGCTGCACTTTAAGCTTGGATCGGTGTGTACGGGCGGCTGATAGTGTGAACTCGGTATACGAAAACAGTACATTATTTTAGTTTGGGAACTTATGAGGGATATCAACATCGAGACAAGGACCAAACGAAAGTTTGCTAGAGTTGGTCAAAAGGTTTCACACAACCTTCTGGTCAAGGATCCGTGGGTGTGACGCACTTTCGGCCATGTCTCAATTTGCGGTTGCCTGGGCTCTGATTTCTCACAAGCAATATATTTGGTCCGCCCTGTTTAACGAAAGAGGAAATATCACTCCTGCTCACCCGTAACACACAGGATTTTGTTTAATTCTGCTTTTTTTTTTTTTTTTTTACTTATTGCCGACACAAACGAATCTCCCTGTGCTGAATAATGCCTTGGTAGCAGTCCAGCGACAGCTAAAGAAATAGGGCCTGAAAACCATGAAGACGGCGAAGGAAACTCTTGTTACTTTCGCACAAGGTCTCTTTTGTTGCTGGAAACACACTGTCAATGAGCCATTGATTGATGCCGCGAAGGTACTCGGGATGGCCTACAGTACTTTCAGCGAGAGCACTGTGGCTCTTTGTTACACGCGAGACTGCGTCTAAACATACGACACCGGGGCGCTTTTCAGCAGGTTAGGTTATACGTCCATGTGGAATGCATTATCGAACAAGCTTTTACGATTATAGTGGCGAGGTCTGACAAAATGGCTCTAGCACCCAAACGTGAAGCGAATGCACTGATCTTCAGTAAAAACAGTTTGTAAGCAATGTTATGAAAAATCATATTAATATTTAAAAACAGGGGTGTTGTTGGTCTGGAAAAGGTCAGGGGCTAAGCTAATGGCGGGACTCGGGGCTAATAGGCATTTTGGTTGTAGCACCTGAGCTTCAGACCGGGGGCTATAGCCCCCTCAGACACCACCTAGCAACGCCTCTGTTAAAAAATAATGCGCGGGAACCAATCAGCAAAAAAAAAAATAAGATGGCAGGCTTGATTCTAAAAAAATATATACTGAAGCAAAACACTGATTTCCGACTATCAGCTGCTACTGGATTCACATCTCCTAGATGCTGGCATGCAAACTCGATTCTCAGCGATCCATCAATTGCTAGAGAATTCTGTTGGCTTTGACTTGTGTAGTAGCAGAGGAAAATTAGTGCAATCCAGAGATGGCGTGGTAATCCCTACTGACCTAGGCCTAATACCCCCCCACCCCACCATACTTATATTAGGCTAGCCTCTAAATCAGGTCTAGCTTGGCGTTATGGCCTAGATGTCCCAGTAGGTGTCACAGACCTCCGACTACCTAGGCGATGTAATGGTCCTAATTCAGAATACTGGGAAAGCCCCATACCAGATAAAGGCGGGAGAGAAAATAGCTCAGGGAATCCTAGATAAAGCGTTGTTTCCCAGAATGAAAGAAATCCATAAAGCCAACAAGACAGAGAGGGGCAAAAGGCTTTGGGGAGGGCGAGTAAAATTCCCAACAACCATCTGAGGTAATACCACCAACAGTCCTGGGCGAGGAACCTGAAATCGTTCCTGACTTAGCCTCTGCCCAAAGGAATGACCCATCGCCAGCAGAGGCTCTTCAACAGGAAGTGCCTGAGGAAGAAGGCAGGTTTCGCACCTAGAAAAACTTGTGTACAGGCACGTCATAAATGACATATCATATTTGTTTGTTTGTGCATTTATATAGCGCTACAAACCCTCAGGTATCTGAGCGCTGCTTATTTCCCACAGTGTGCAGTGCTCATTTATCGACCTCGGAAGGATGAAAGGCTGAGTTTGGCCCTGCCGGGATTCGAACCTGCGTTAGCAGGCTCTGCACGGATGTCAAAGCGAGTGCTCTACTCGCTGTGCTATCTGACCAGCTATCATATACAAGGGGGACCATTCTTTTTTTTAAAATGCGGGTTGCTTTACAGAAGAGATCGTAGCCCTGATGGTTCCCCTAGAACTCTGATTATGGTGCCAAAATTCACAAGAGGATGGTACTAGAGATTGCGCACTCCCATTTAACTGGGGGGGGGGGGCACTTAGGAACAGCCAAGACACAGGCACAAGTAATAAGTCGCTTCTATTGGCCAGGAATATATGCCGATGTGAAAAATGTTATGTTTAGTTATGCCCTGTGAAAAGACCAGCTCCCAAATACCCCCCCAGCCCCACTCCAACCTTTATCTATCATTTATGTGCCTTTTTCCCCACATAGGTATGGACATAGTTGAAACCCTTTAGTCATCCAAATTGGGAAACCAATACATATTGGTAATCGTGGACTATGCAACTCAGTACCTAGAGGCCTTCCCATTAGGTAATAACACAACTCAACAAATCTTGAAACACCTGATCCAATCTTTTTCATGGGTTGGCTTCCCGAAATGGAATCCTCACTGATCAAGGGACCACCTTCATGAGTCGGTTAATGGCAGAGTTGAAGGAGATCCTACACATTAAAACTGTCAGGATTTCTGTCTATCACCCACAAACCGACGGGTTAGAGTGGCCCTGAGGAGACTCTGGTAATGTCTTTAGGAGCTGTGGTGTGTTTGCAGTGAAGGCTCCTCAAGGAGGAGGGGGAATGCTGGCAGGCGGAAAGCTGCACCATGGTGCGGCACTCTGACTGCACTGGCAAACTAGTAGGGGCCCCTTGAACGAAGGTGAAGGCGGGAATGCGATAAGGAGCAGCGTTGCTATCGGTCTGGGGAGTGAGACCTTGCTGTATGCCGCCACGCAAAGCCCAGGGGTAGTGCAGGTCTGTGACTTCTCTCTAGTCGTATTCTTGTACTGGCAGCAGTGTTCAACATATTTGGGGTTACACTACAGCTCACACCTGGTCATTGTGGTTGATGGATGCATTGACTACACCACCTCATAATTAAAGTGCGACAATAAGGGCTCACAAATAAGCTCATATGATTGCATCTAGAGGAGTGGCAAAGGGTCACTGGTTGAGTAAACAGCGTGGCCCACAATATTGAGCCCTCATGTTGTTGCGCAGTCTGAGGAGGCTTGGGGAGAGCCCTGTGCCTTCATTGGGTGCTTTGAGATCAGCGACGATGTTGGAGGTGAGAGTTTCCACTAACCAGTGCATGGGAGAAAGGGCAGTGCTGTTACAGGAGTGCCCTATTCAAATAAGCATCAGCAGGTGACTGAGTAGGTTAATATTGAGGCCTAATGTCAGAGCCTTTGTAACACTTGCCGGAAACAAATATGACCCCAGCAATACCGTAGCAAACAAACAAAAATTGATACTTTCCCCCATCTGCTGTGGGAGCAGCGCGACAACCCTGCTTCCTCTCACTCTAGGTACCACGCATCTACCTTCCTTCTGGAGACGCAGCTCACTCCACCCTCGTGTTTGTGCCTTGGGGACCCTCTTCACTGGCCTGGACTTCCCTCTTGTGCACCTCATTTGCCTGCGCCTGTTTTGCTGCTAGGCCGCCTGGTGAGTTAGTCGTTCATTGTACAGTTTCTCCATCCCTCTCTCTCACCCTCTTTCCATCTCTTGCCTCTCGCTCTCCATGGTGCTTTCCATCTCCCCTATCTACTCTAACTGCTACTCTTTCACCAATCAGTTCTCTCTTTCTAAGCCTGGAAGGAAAAAGTTCAAGAAAGATCTCCCGGTCTCCAATCCAGTCCTGCCCATTGCTGACACTTACGTCATCGCTTCTTCACAGGCAGATTGTCACTGATATCCTCTTTGTCGTTCCCTCTCTGGACTTTTGTATTCCCCATATGGTCTCAGCCCTCTCCCCTTTCTCTTCCTCGGCCATTAATGGTGGGACCCATTGGGAAGTACTCTTGGTGTACTTCCCTTCCTCTGGGGGCATCATTATTGTCTACCAGAATGGCACGTCATGGTCCAGGGCTCTCAGCCCAACTACCTACTTCTTGATAGGCATCTTCCGTCTCTCATCAACCCCTCCTGTCTTCTGCCCCTCCCCCTTCTGCCACCCCTCTGGCCTCTTCGCCATCACCGACGGGCGTACCACATTCTTCCCCTCCACGGAAGACCATCAAGGTTGCAACCATCTTCACTTAGCTACCCTCAACTCTTGCTCTGCCATTAAACACTCCTGTCATCTCCTTGAAGACTTTGACTTTGACGTCTTCGCTTTCACCAAGACATGGTTCACTGCCCGCTCTGTCACTGTGTTTGACGCACTCCTCCAGGAGGGCTACAAGATCCTCTCGAAGCATAGGTCTAACCGGTCAGGGGGTGGAGTGGCCCTGGTCTTACCCGAATGGGTCCCTGCTTCTATCATACCCACTCAGACCTACTCTTCCTTCGAATGCCTCATCTGCAGGCTTTGTGTCTCTCCAATCGTCTCACTGACTCTTGCCACCATATACAGGACCTTTCGGAGTGGTCTGGCCTGACCTCTTCATACAACCTCTGTAACTCCCTTTCCCTCACCCTTCTTCCCTCTGGTCCAACTCACTCAGTCTGACACACCTTGGGTGCTTTGATCTCAGCAGACATCCCCATCTCCAACCATCTTGCTACTCCCCTCTCCTGGTATGACAATGCTCTACTGTCCTCTCACCTGAATCTCTTGGGTCCCCCAGCAAAGCCTCTGCCTGCACTGTCAGTCTCCTTCTCGGACATTCAACCGCTGAAGAGAGTGTCATTTGTTGCCTTTGCTGCCACTTTTTTTCCCCCTCCCACTCCAACCTCTGACTCTCACTCTTACACAGCCCTTGCTAAACTTCACCTCTCCATCTCCAACACTCTTTGACATCCTTTCACCTGTCATGAGGATCTGCATGAAGCCTGCCTCCAAGCGTAACCCCTTGTATGACTCCGTCCTAGCCTCTCTGAAATGCAAGTGCAGAGCTGCTGTGCAGAAGTTGCTGGCCTCGAGCATCGCCTCTGACTGACTGGCCTGCTGTCACCTCCTAATGCAATACAGACTCTCCTTCCGCTCGAAGAAGAAGGCCTATATCTCGGGGGCCACTAACAACATGGACAAACTGTTCAAATTCTGCAAGAAACTTGCCAATCCCACTGCAGTCACCACTTCTCCTCTGCCATCCCTGACCCCCTGCACTGCACTGGCCTCTCACTTCATTACCAAAACTCAGAACATCCTGTCCTCACTCTCCTCTACACCCCTCCCATCTCTCTCTCCCGCTCACAGGCCACCTCTGGCCCCCTCCCTTTCCCCTCCTTCTCACCTCTTTCTCACCCATAGCACCAGATGAGGTCTCTAGTCAAGTCCTCTCGATGAAAGTCTCCTCCAAACAGATGCTCACCTGCTCCTCCAGAGCTATCAAGGACAACATTGCCTCCCTTGCTCCAGCTGTGGCCGATTTATGCAATCACTCCTTTGCCATTGGCTCCTTCCCACTACCCCTCCAGCACTTCTTGTCCACCCTCTCTTCAAAAATCCACCCGCCGACCCCTCTTGTCCAGCTAACTACCACCCTATATGCATTACCCACTTCCTGGGCAAACTCCTGGAGAAGCTGGTCCTCTCCCAGCTGATCCACCACAATGAATCTGTTGGTTGTCTCCACGACCATCAGTCTGGCTTCAGAGCAGCCAGAGGCACGGAAACTGCACTCCTGAACACCCATGAAGACTTGCTCTCAACAACTCGATTCCAACTCTCCTTCCGTTCTCACCCTTCTTGATCTCTCCTCTGCCTATGACATGGTCAATCAAGCAACCCTTATAAATTGGCTCCGTGATACCCTTGGCATCACGTGCCTGGCACTGGACTGGTTGACTTCCTTCCTCCCTGACCGACCATCCCAGGTTCCACTGGGCCCTTTTCTCTCCCCCCCATCACACCCTCCACATGCAGCGTCCCTCAAGGCTCTATCTGCTCGCTGTGGCTCTTCAACATCTACCTCGCCCCTCTGGCCCATTTGATCTCGGCCTTCTCTCACTTCCAGTGTTATGCGGACGACACACTGCTCTCCTTCAAGGTTCCCTCCACTGCCTCCTCTTCTTCCTCTCTCATTCCTGACTGTATGACTGCTATTCAGGCATGGTGCACTACCAATGATCTCTGCCTTAATGGCAGTAAAACTGAGATCCTTCTCATTGGAACCCCAGCTCCCTCCTTCCCCCATACTCTTGGCCACCCTCCATGGGTCCCCTGAGGCAAAAAACGTTGGTATCATCTTTGACTCATCTCCCCTTCTCTCCTCATATCGTGGACCCTGCCAAGAAGCCCACTTTCAGCTGCACCTCCTCAGAGGCATTCTCACTTTCCTTCCCTTCCAGAGCTCTGGTATTCTCTAGGCTGGACTACTGCAATCTGCCTAATTCTTCCCTTTGCCCTCTTCGATGAATCCACAATAGGACTGTGAGACTTATCCTTACCCTCAAGCCCAGGGACTGCATCTCTCCAGCCTTAAAATCTCTCTACTGGCTCACGGTTGTTGCAAGGATGAAGTTCAAGACCCTCTACATCATCCACAAGGCTTTCTGGGGCCTGGGACCCGCTACATCTAACTCTCTCTCCCTAAATACCTCCTTGCTAGAGCCCTTCAGTCATGTAGCTCCAACTGTCTGCAGATCAGATGCTTTTCCAAGCAGAGTGTGGTGGTAGATCTCTCTCTTCCGCAGGAGCCTCCCTTTTGAATGGCCTCCCTGACCCTCTCCGGCTTGAGCCGGATCTCCTTAAATTCCGGAAGCTCCTCAAGAACCTACTTTTCTCTTCTTCCTTCCCTCTCCCCTCCCTGGCTAATTTCCCCCTCTGACGCACTTTGATTCTGACTGGCTGCCTGGTTCCCTCTGAGTCATACAGGGCACCAGGCCCTCCCTGCCCAGTCTACCCCCAACTCCTCGGTCTCCCCTGCACATGCCCTACCGGGGTACCTTGCCCTGTACTAGCCTGGCGGGGTCGCACCCCTATTGAGCCCGGTCGAGCCTCATCCTCACACTTAGAATTGGACCCCACTTCTTGTTACTGCACTTGCACGATCCAAATGTCAAGGCCTAGTATGACCATTTTTGTTATTCTTCACCCCTGTTCCCCCGCCCCTTTTCTGTCTTATGGCACCTTGAAACACCACTTGCTGTATAGACGTGTTATAAATAACCAATAAAATAAATAAATTAAATAAAACACATCAATAAAACCTTGAAAAGTGTTATCCAGAAATTGGTTGAAGCTGACGGCAAACATTGGGATCTTATGATAGCATGGGATAGTTAACTATATAATACAATAAAAAATAGAACACTTCCACCCTTTATATCTAGTTAATAGAGCCTTGAGGAAGGCTGGCCTCACCGCAAACCCCTAAAAATGTCACTTGGCACAGTCAGCAGTCAAGTATCTGGGATTTTTTGTGGGAAATGGGTTTGTCCAACCCCAAAGTGAGGAAGTAAAAGCTGTTCAGGAAACCCCAATACCCAAAACCAAGAAAGACGTGAGTTGCTTTTTGGGATTAGTGTGGTATTATAGACCATTAATTCCTAGTTATTTTTCTATCACCTCTGCCATCACCAATTAATTTAAGAATGCTGAACCCCAAAAGATGAAGTGGAGTATTGAAGACCAACACCGTTTTGATGAACTTAAAGGTATTCTCTGTATTGAGCCCATGTTAAAAGTAGCTGATTTTAACAAGGAATTCATTTTACAGACAGTTGCTTCACATATTGGGTTGGGGGCTGTTCTTTCCCAAGATCACGACGATATCAAACACCCGATTCTTAATATCAGTAAGAAGTTATACCCCAGGGAAAAGAACTATGCCATGATTGAATTGAGGCCCTAGCCATACATTGGGCAGTCTCATATTTAAAATACTACCTTACCGGTAGGACATTTAAACTGGTCACGATCATTCCCCATTAACATGGATGGATGAGCCTCTACAAAGAGACCAATGGGCGAGTCATGCGCTGGTTCTTAGATATTCAGCCCTATTGTTTCACGGTAGAACACTGAAAAAGGAAGAGAACAGGGGAATGTAGACTTCCTTTCCCGTTTCTCAATAGAGGCTCAGAGAACCAGCAGCATTAGGGGAAAGGCATCTGATGAATCTGATGTCATCACTCCTTTCCTGGTGGCAGGCTCTCTCAGTCTGACCAGGGGACAGCAGCCGCTACCTGATCCTGAATCTCACCCTGACCCCTGGGAGGGGCAGTTACATGAGGGAGGACCACATGGCGGGAGGCGAGCCTCAGGGGGTTGATCTGACAGCATTGGATGAGACATGGTATCACCCTTTTCCTTTTAGGGATACCACCTCCATTACGCAGGCCTTGATGGCATAATGTGCTGATTCCCTTCAACCATCCATAAGACCTACTGTTAACACCTTCCAATAATTTATACACAAGACACCAAGAACTGCCTACAACTCTCATACATCTAACAATACTGGTATGAGGAGGCAGCATGGAGTAATACAGATCACCAGGGCAGGAAGCACCAGAGACACTGTAGTGTTTGTGAGCGTGTGATAGGTGCCGGGTCATTTAAAATCTTTACTCATAATGGAGTGAACGAACGCTGCCTGGGGAAGTCGAGCCCTCTCAGTGTTGACCCAGGGACTGTGTGGACGTCAAACCGACCGTGGAGCCAAAAGGCTCCGGAGGAAGAAGAGACTGAGGAATGCAGAGGCTGTTATGCCGTGCAGTGACCCCGAGAGGGAAGGAAAAATCACACTAACAAGGGCAAAAGTGCCTTTTGAATGCATGTATAAGGACCACATAGGTCCACTGACGGGCAAGAGCATCAAGCGTATCAGAAGTTGAAGAGTAGAGCAGTGACAGGGCTGTCTCAGGATGTGAGACAGCCAAAGGTGGAGGGGGGGAGAGAAAGTGGCGGCAAAAGCCTCAACTGACACATGCTTCATGGGCCGGATGTCCGAGAAGGTAGGTGGCAGTGTTGGGGTAGGCTTGGCTTGGGGGGAAGCGAGGGAGAGATGAGATGAGAGGGGGGAGTGATCGCTGCAGGAGAGAGGAGTGGTCAGAGGGATGGAGAGGGGGAGGCCAGAGGAGATCAAGACATCCAGTGTGTGCCCTGCAGAGTGAGTCCGGCCAGAGGGGAGGATGGACAGGGAGAGGGAGTCGCAGAGGTCACGGAAGAGTACAGAGGAGGAGCAAGGAGAGTCTAAATGTATATTTAGGTCACCAAGGAGGAGGAGTTGAGTGGTAGAGGCCAGGAGGGAGGAGGAGAGGTCTGCCCACTCAGAGAGAAATGAGGTGATTTGACCAGGAGGCCGGTAGATGGTAACCACAGTAAGAGAATGTGTAGGCGAGAGAGAAAGCCTACAGACAAGGCATTCAAAAGAGGAGTAGGTCTGAGTGGGAATGATAGGGGCAGGAATCCACTCAGGAATTTATTATTGTTTATTGTTCCTGCGTTCCTCCTCGTCCCATTATTTGGATTACCTATGTTCCTTATGTTCTTCTTCGTCTCAGTACTTTCCAGAACATTGAGGTAGTCTACTTTACAACAGTACATAGGTCTGCTGTCTACAAAGTGGTTAGCAGAAGAAGGACAAGCTAGAGTGTTTGGTGGTCTAATGTGCTCATCAGGGCTATACGCTAGATGGTCGTCATCCTCCCCATGGGCGGAGTCCCTTCCCATGAGATCCTGCCGCATTACACCAACCTCAGGGGAACTATTTGGTAGCGGCCTCACCTCTCTGGCCTCATGGGAAAGGGTTCCTCCATGGGGAGAAGTGATGACATCCAGTGATTTGTCACATACCCCTAATGCTGTTGGATTCCCCATCTCCTTCCATAGAAAAACGGGATAGGAAAGCTACACTCTCCTGCTTTATTCCCCTCCTATGTTCTACTCAAAAACAGAAGGGCTGTAGGTTCAAGAACCAGTGCATGATCATCCTAGGGTTGGTATCCTTTTGGAGACTAAGCCAAATGAGGGGTGAATGGTCAGTGATAAGCCTAAATTGTCTTCCTGTTAGATCGTATTTTAGGTATCATATGGCCCACTTTATTGCCAGTACCTCTAATTCGATGTTGGCATAATTTCTTTCTCTAGGAAATAACTTCTTTGTGATGTATAGCACGGGATGTTCCACATCATCATATTCCTTAGATAACACTGTGCCTATGCCCACCTCAGAGGCGTTAGTCAGTCTGAAGGTTGAACTCCTTATTAAAGTTAGGGACCTTTAAGACTGGCTCATTACATAGGACTGATTTCAAGGTGTTGAAACTGGCTTAACTCTCCCTCTGCCAATGCAGCTTTTGGGCATCTGCATTCTTTAACTTATTGGTTAGACAGGAGGTGATGAATGAGTCATTGGGGATGAATCTCCATTAATATTCCCTAAGTTCTAAAAAGGCGCATAGGTCTTACTTACGCCTCTCCAGTTAAATAATTCACCAGCTGCTCCTGCTTTAAAGCCAACAGCAGTTGATCTTCAGCCAGACTGACACTGTGAACAGATTCATTAATGATGTAAAGCCACAAATTGAAAATTGTAAACATTTCTATGGGTGCAAAGTGAGGTTTCTTCCCCTTTTGCTAAAGAACTATGGGAGCAGTACCCTCCCCCGGCCAGTGCTCTGCGTATATAGGTCATATGTCATCTGTTAAATAGACTGTCTTTGTCTGCCTACCATTTGAAACTGAGCTATGAGTGCTATCTCTTCAGTTGAACTGACTGTTTTTGACTGAACAATATTTGAATAAGAGCTGGGAGTGATGTCTCTTCCGCTAAACACCATCTCTAACTATACTATTTAAAGTTTAAAGCTGAGGCAGGAGAGATGTCGGTGTTAGTTCAAAGCCCCCTGTCTCTTGCAAAGGACATACTATCAAATAATTGAACTATGAGTGATGTTTTCTTATTAAATGTTTGCTGTCCCTTGCTTGTATGCACATCATGCATAACAACAAGTTACATGTCTTCATCAAACAAAAACTAAGTGCAGGTGACTATAACATATCTGACCCAGCGGGAAGATTAAGGGCATCTGAAATAAATGCATGTCAGGCGGGAGATGGTAAACCAGTTCTTATCATCACTTTCAATTTCTGGTACTTATAAACCTGGCTTTATAGTCTGAAAGTAAAACTATATTCATTGTACAACAATCCTGCATAAAGGGTGCTGAAGGCAATGAATTGAACTTCTGAGACTTTACAGGGCACAACTCAAGAGCTTCCTTCCGCAGCAGTGGGTTATTCCTGTACTACCATAGCCATTCCTCCAGACTGATGGGACATTTTCAGGACTAAAAAGGGACTGGAAAAAAGTTGTCCCAGTGACATGTAGTTATGTGGTCACTCTAGTCGACTCCACACCTCCCTGCTGACATACTACTATAAATATACTATAACAATCAATATGCACATAAAACGTAAAACCCTTTAAGAGTAGTCTGGGTGCAGAAGGGCCTGACTAACAAAAGGCAATGCTCATTGCTGCATAGACAGGATTATTATTATCCCTCCACCCCCGCAACCTAGTCCTCAACAGAACAAATGAGACTTAGTGCAGCACAGACAGCATGTGTGCATGGGGGTAGAGGTGGAAGCTTCTCTTATACAGAATAGGAAGAGAATGTACCTGCTACACATAAACATACATGTTCCCCTGCTCACCCTCTCTCACCACCTCCTCCCACTGACCTCACCCACCTCTACTGTAATTTCAATACTTGGCAAAGTTTCAAGGTGGACCGCAGTATTCTCTGCAAGTTAGTTAAGCACAAAGTTTGAAAGATGACCCTTTGCTCTGAAGCCAATACAGGGAAGGCAGCGCAGGGATAGCATGGGCAGATCTTTTCAAACCAAGGATGTCTGGCTTTATTATTTCAGACTAATTAAGCATTTGCATATTTCGTCTGTGTGCTACCTGAAATCCCACATTTTAATTCAGGTTTAATCAACTTGGTCCTTCATTCTTCAGAAGTTGCTCAATTGAGTAACTAGAAGATCCTATTTCTATCAACCAAGTTGTGGAATTCAATGCCCGCACTCATCAGCACCAGATGTATAGTATACACCTTCTTTTGTTTTGGCAAAAACACAAGCTACCACAAATTTTAGAGATGCACCACTTTAGATTATATTACCATGCCATTAGTAGTTTGGGTAATAATAAGAATTAGCACTCTGGCAGGGGGAGCCAGCCAATCAGGTGGCTTTGAGCGCAGGCTTGAATCGGCGATGAAAGCCCGTGTTCCGTGCTGCCTGGTGGCCAGCTCCCCCAACCGCCATCTTCCCCCCACCCTCTGTCCCCTTTTTTTCATTTCCCATTCCCCCTCCCCTGCTTACCTTATTTCGGCTGTGGCAAGTGCCACCGTCACAGCCACTCCTTCCCCATGGCTCCCGCAGGCCGCCATGGAAAGGGAAGAGGGGCTCCATAAGGAGCCCCTCTTCCCTTTCCATGGCGGCCATCAAAAAGTATTTTCCTTCATTCAACGGGACGCGCGTGGCGTCCTATTGAATGAAGGAAAACAAATTGTTTTTAGCACCCTAGGTTACCGCTTTGGCAACCCAGAGTGCTAATAGCCTTAATACCCCTTCCAAGGGCTGGAACAGGGGGTAACGGCACAAAGCCCTCACTTCGCTGGGGCCGATAACTTGGGCTGCCAGGCCGTTATCCCCCATTCCAGCCCTTGAAACACGATCATAACGCCATATTATTACAACATTTAGATGAGGAAGGTATCCTTCATGAAGCAGTGCTTACAAATGTGTTATTATTATTATTACTATTGTTCAACTTTAAATAATGGCACATGGTTAGATGGAACATTGTTATGTGTTATTCGTTTAAAACACTGAACGGGCCTTATAAAGCAAGCAAATTGAACTGTCATGTTTAAGTTGTAATATGCAACTTTGGCTGGATGATGTGAGTTGGACTTGAAGGTACTTGATGAAAGGGAAGAGTTGGGAATTATAGCAGGCTGTTAATTTATTTTGTTATGCAGCTTTCGTTATTTGTTTTAAAGGTAGAGCAACACATGAAAAAATGTGTTCAATGAAAAACCAACAGTGAACCACTTGTAAGATTAAATGCCTGTTGAAGGCATTGTTGACTTAATTGTCTACAATTTAGGTGTGACCATGAGCCTCATCTCCACCTCGTTGGAGGCTGCGAAAATAGACACGTGATCATTAGTCGTTTCATGCTGACAGTCACCCTAGGCCAGTGGTCTTCAAACTTTTTGACCCCGAGCCCCCCCTAAGAAACATTTCTCTGGCCCAGGCCCCCCTATACACATGTACTCCAGAATTGTACTCGGTTGCGAACGGTTATCGCGCGCTGGAGTACAATGGTGCCCCCAACGAAGGAGTGCATGCCAAACACCACGTTGTTTCAAAATCATTGGTTGCAATGATTCAAATCAGATGAGGACAAATATTTGTGAACAAAGCATTCCAATTATTTTGCTATAATACAGAGGACTCGACTAAAAATAGTGTTGGATATTTATTTCACACAAACGAAAACACCCAATATTGCTGTCCTGTAGTAACATTTGCTATGCAAGTGCTGTAACAATTTGTTTCTGAAGTACAACAGCGTACTGTCAATGCTGTCACTTGCAAGTTGGACAGTGGGCGAACTGGCTGTCTTTCAAGCGCGATGTCAATTCTGTACTGATATCAGAGGACAGGTCAGCAATACGGCAGCAAATTGTTGTGTCTGACATAGGGATACTTTTGCATTTCTCTTCTGCACTTTCACCAAGCATTACCCGGTTGACAGCGAGAATGGTTGGGAGAATCACTTTCTCAGCATCTGTAAAAGGCTTCTTGTTTTTGCCAAGAAAGTACGCAATGTGGTAAGATGCTTGCAGCTGCCGTACAAAGAAATCCCTGGTCTTTTTTGATAAATCGGCATGTTTGGTTTCCAAATGCCGCCTTAATTTTGTTGGCTTCAGGCTGTCATTTGCTAATGTAGCACCACAAATCACACACTGCGGCTTCACTTCCCCAGCGACTGTGATGCATGTGAACCCAAAGTCCAAATAAGAGTGATCATATTTCCGTGTTTTTGCATTTCTTTTGTCTGTTCCCACCTCTCCTTCCGCTTTACGTTTCAGATCCCTACCATCTTTGGGCACTAGAAAACGATCCATCGAGAAAAGGAGCCTGAACCTGTCGAAACATTGCAAACGGTTTTAAAAAAGTAAAAATGCACCCCAAAAAAAGCATAAACATGGCAAACACCACATGCAAAGAGTTGAACTGAGCCATGTGAAAATGTTGGGGTTGGTGGGAAACACCCCATGCAAAAAAGGGTCAGAAATATGGGGTGGGGAAAAAAGGAGGTGAGATTTTAAAAATGCAAAAATGGGTCAGAAACACTGGTTGGATTAAGATACATTGGTACAAGTCTCAGAAGAATTACTATTCAGATCATGCAGGCCCAGTTCTAATTTCTTTTTGCAGTGTGGGCCCAGACTAGGTTGCAGGTGCAACCTTGCACAGGGTGGATATAAAACATCAGCATATTTACTCATCCAATGGCACACAGGGAAAATAAATCCTTACCTGCGTGACTGGGG
Source organism: Ambystoma mexicanum (assembly GCF_040938575.1). NCBI lineage: Eukaryota > Metazoa > Chordata > Amphibia > Caudata > Ambystomatidae > Ambystoma > Ambystoma mexicanum. The sequence goes on from NC_090937.1 coordinate 447,832,392, forward strand.
CAAGTGCTTCACTGGGTTTTTCTTGCCGGAACACAGGTAGTTTGGTTGATAGACTGAAGCTTGGAGCAATGCGGCTGCAATGAAAACAGAACAGTTAGTCAAGGTTACATGGAGCAATGCTGCTGCAATGAAAACAGAACAGTTAGACAAGGATATATGGGTCTTCCTGAGACTTCAAATAAGGATTAGATGAGCACGAGCTAAACCCAGCTCTTGGGTAAAATGCATCAGAGTTAGGTACAGCCCCAGATGTAGATAGGGTTGAAATCCCTGATTCAAATACATGACCCGCGTGGCGCTGCCACCCCATTCCCCCAGACAGTAGTGTGCAACAGCAAAGGGGAGCAGCTCCGGTCCAGTCCCTCTTTTAAAAACATCTAGCGGACTCAACTCATCCCTCTTGATCTAATGCTGCAAGCGACTTAATTCATGAGCCCACCTGACCCTTAATGTTTTCATCACTCGATAGTTTAATAATTTCTGCTTGTGGTTTCCTTGTCTACTGCACAGCAACAAGATTAGAACGCTTCGGACTACAAGATCTGGAGAGGGGACTGGGGGTGCATGGAATGGACGGGTGGGCATAAGGGGGACTGGAAGTCCAGCAAATTTATGTGGAAAATTAAAGTACTTGGGAACAATGCTACTTCCTGTTTTGCTGGGGTGCCCCGAAGCACTCTTGCTAATTGTGGGTTTAGTGCCCTGGTGTTACTTCCATTTTACATTATTTCAGCGGCTCTGGGAAAGACTCTGGGGGGGCAGCTCTGGTGTGCCAGCAGTGATGCCCCTGGCAGACCTGGGGGCAGAGGCCATGGGTGTAATTTTAGGGGGCGCGGGGGTGTTTGTCCCCCCAACTTTCATGGCATACCATTTTGTCCTCATTCATTTAGCTGGGGCACCTTTTCCTCAGATGTCATGCCCCCCCCCCAACATTTTAAGCAAAGTTACTCCACTGGCAGAGGCCCTCAATTCTCTCAGGGGAGCAGGAACTTTGCACCCCGGTTCCCCCTGAATGTGGGGTTATCGCTATTGGGGGAAGCAGGGGGACCGTTGCTGCATTAATAACGCAGCTCCCCCATGGCAGATTGCTGGGCTCCAGCAATCTGCCATGGGGGAGCCGCGTTGTAAAAAAACACCGGCAGAGCAGTTCCAGTCCCCCGCTCGCCTCCTCTCCTCCATGCATGCCCCCCAATGTGGGGGATGCAGGGAGAGAGGGGCGCAGGGGGACCGGTGCTGCATTAATAACGCGGCTCCCCCGTGGCAGATTGCCACGGGGGAGCCGTGTTAAAAAGAAAGTGGGAACGGGTGACTTACCTTGCACTCGCACACGTCGGCAGAAGCAGCAACAACAGGGAACACAGGACACCACAACGCAGCCTGGACGCGCGATCCAAATGCAGGAAAGCGCGCGTCCAGGCTGCGTTTATTTCCTGTTTCCATGGCCACACCCCCACCACATCGCATTGGCTGAGCATGTGCATGGGAGCCAGTGGCTCCCCATTGCACATGCTCAGTTCAGAGCGGCAGAAAGAAAAAAAAAAAAAGCGTTACTCTTTTTCTTTTCTTTTCTTTTCTTCTGGAAGGCATCACGCGCCCCACAGATTGAAGACCTCTGCCCTAGGCTGTGTCTCAGTGATAAAAGACAGGTCTGCCTAGGTTTGTGTGCTTACCAACATGATTAAACATATACAGTCAGGAATGGTAGAGTTCTCAAAGAAGAGATACCACTCTGACACATTACTCTGAATTATACACTTGACACAGGAGTTATCATGGTAATGTATTTAATATGACACACTACCTTCTTAGGGTTCTTATTCTCATTGCACAAGCTAAGCAAAAGCAGATATACTATAACATAACATCACACCAATGAACATGATTGCCATGTGGGCAAAGAGCAAGTTTGAATAGATAAATAATAGAACAGGTCGTTTTAGTTTAACAGCATGTGTAACCTTGGAGCTATGCTACACTATACTACACGCCATTAGTCTAAATGCACTCAGCAAGTCCCCACCCTTCACTCACATTTAGAGCAGAATGTGCTTCAAATCAAACAGCGCCTCCTGGGGTTTACGAGTTCTGCTTAGCTGGGCCCGGCTGTCTCCTTCCTGCTGCTGCTCTGCTCAGGGCTCCTCTGCTCTTCCCCAGCCCTGCTTGCCTCGATGGACAGGCAAGTCTGCTGATCTCCTTTTCCTCTTTTTGGTTGGGCCTTATATGTATGAATGTACATGGTTCCCCTGCTCGTGTGCATGCATAATATCCGCTATCTGGAGGAGTAAGGCCTAGAGCTCAGCGGCTGTGGGTGTCACTGTGCTCGCTGAGTACGGTTTCCTATGTACAACTCCATTAAGCGGGTTTTAGCACCTCTTAGTGAGCTTTTTGTACTCGTTCAGTGACTGCTTCCACTGAATTCCATGGGCCTTGGCTTAGCGAAGAGACAGTTCTGTCACTTGTTACTTCTTAGCCTTGCAGACATGCACCACACTTCTATTTTTGTCTGCCTATTTCCTGTCCTGGAATCCTTATCAGATATAACATTCAATGGTGTGAAGTCAACGCTCGCACCTACTGAAACAGGCAGCTCTGTGCCATTTGTGGTTTGCTCATCTGCTAGAACAGGAAAGCACCACTTCCTGGATCTTGGTGAGGCCAAAAAATATTCTTCCAGCAATTGTAAAAAGTGTGCTGTATGTTTGACGACCATTCTTCGGCTATCAATGGCTGCAGGCCTGCATGATGTGAAAACAACTGTCATCTACATTTGCCATCGTTTCACTGGCTACAGGCTGCATGATATGTGAAAAGCTGTCTTAACTTAGGTTTGTTGTCATGTCATTGTGCAACTGTTGAACAGGGGTTAACTTTTTAGGGTGTATATTAATGTGAGGCAAAACCTGTATTGTCTGAAACCTACTGCGAACATGCATAGTGTCACGTTTTCTTAACCAGCTTAGTAAAATATAGATTTACTTAAACCAGTTTGGCTTGTTGACACTTATTGGATGTGCCACCACCATGACCCCCTTATCCTATTTGTGCACCATATTCATTTCTAGAGATACCACTGCTGCTATTGTGTGAACATAATTACATTTACATGAAAGCTTTACTATATGCGATCATGTCTTACTGCCTTATGGGTAATATTGCATTTAGCCAATGGAGTCTAATGAAATTTCATAATGATGCAATATTAACTGAGGCGGTCAGTAACGGACAGGTCCCTGAAGTAGGGCGGTGCTGCCATTATGGACAGGATGGGCCTTGAGTCTCAGTTAATATCACCATTAGCACCATGTAGTTCCCTACAAAGGTTCAACAAAGTAACATTTATTTATTTTTGAATTGGAAACAAAAATACACCATTACCACCGGTGTAGAGAACTACACGGGTGCTTAAGTGGTGAAGGGGGAGAGGGGAAGGCAGCACTGGCCACTCAGGCTACTTGAAACGTGGGTTTGTACCATTGAATATAGCCTGTGTCTGAGCAGCTGCAGCCTGATTGTCCTACGCCTCCTCCCCGGGTGCTAATGGGGAATAACTAATGTGTCTGGATGGCTCTAAATCAGTGTGTTCAAAGTGAGGAACTGGTCTCCCTAGGGAAGTACGAAGGATTTCCGGGGGTTTGGAGGGGCAGATTCTTTTAAAAGGGAATGGGTCTACTGTTTTTTAATAATATATAAGCACATTGTCTACTGCTTATATTTTGTATTAAAAGCAGTCTGAAAGAATGACGGTAAGCTTGTGAATGTGGAACTGATTTATTGTGGATGAACCCCAGCAGCTCTCACCCCAAGCAAAACAAATGATTTCGAATGTGGAACCTTGGACATGGATGAACAGTCGAAGGTTTCATTACAACACTTCTTCCTCCCATCGAAAAACAGAAATATAATAAAAGGAAAGGCAAACATGGAAACACAACACTAATGTAAAACTGTACACATGCACTTGCACAGCAAAATGAAAAGAATAATAAGACTTACTATGGTAGACAGCACTGGATAAAATGAGCATGTGCATGCGTTAACCACAACCTACAGCACACCAGAAGACACTGGCACTCCCTAACACAATCGCATTCACTTCGTCAGAACCATGCCATTAAGCAACAACCTCACTAACGCACTGACCCAAATTACATCGGAGTAATGGCACCTCCCTTCCTAGACCCCCACTGCAGATAGTCCTTGAGCTTGATGGGTGGCAGCTTAATTCTTGTAGGGTGACCCGAGACCACACACTCATTGGAATGGGACCCTTCTTGAACAAACTGCGCAGGCGGGATGGAAACAGGAACCCCTCCTTCAGCCCCATTAACGTCACCTCCTCCACTCAACCCAACATCCCCTCTCCTTTCCTCATCAGTACCTGAAACACTAAATGGAATGTCACCTTCCTTGGGTCCCCACACACACCCCTCATCTGAAACCACTGGGCCAGAATCAGCCCCCCCTTAAGTACCACAATCCTCTTTTTACTCCACCTTGACCCCTCATCCAATACCACATGGTCGATCACCGGGTACTATGTATTCATCTGGATTCAGCGGCATACTTCTCAACAGAAGCCATAGCGTAGATACAATAATTTCTTAGTTTGTTTGTTTATTGATTTTGTATGGCGCGCCAAACCCAAAGGTAACGGCGCAACAGAGAGCAGAAAAACATGAGTACTTAAAAGCTTAGTTACCCGGTTAGGCACAATATAAATATGAAACATTACATCTCGACAAATCAGTTAAAGAATATACATATATACAGTCAGATTGAGTAATATCTATAGGTGTTAATTGAGCAGCCAACCCTATTCCTATCACGTGCGGAGTGCCCCAAGGATCCTGTGTCTCACCCACCCTATACAACATCTTCACCAAGTCCCTTTTCGATGATCTGGATCATCTGGGTATCACCTACACTAATTATGCAGATGATACACAGATCCTCCTACCTCTTACTGGTGACTATGACAAGGATTTGGCCTTGGTGAACAAGGTATATCTCATCATCCAGGCATGGATGGCTACCCATGGACTATGCCCGAATGATGACAAGACAGAGATCATTATCTTGGGCACCCGATCGACCCTCAAAAAACAGAGTCCCAAATATTCAGCCTTTAACATTGACCATAACATCACCGTTGCCAAGGAGGTAAAAACCTTGGGGTTCTACTTGGATTCCACTCTCTCCTTCAACAAACAGGTCAACGCCATGGCCTTGGCCACAGCTTATACCTCCAAACTGATCAGAGCAGGTTAAGCTTTCCTTTCAAATGCTAGCTGCATCACCTTTACCAGAGCACTTATCTTATCAAAGCTCGACTACTGCAACACCTTGTACATAGGGGCGAACAAACAAATTATCAAGAAAATCCAATTCCTGCAGAACAATGCTCTTAGAGCTGCACTTGGAATTGCAAGGAGAGAACATATCTCCGAGACGAAAAGAGCCAAATGGCTGTCCACACTCAACAAAATCAAATTAAAAGTTGCCTCTCTCACTCATAAATGCATGAATAAGGTAGCACCACATTACTTATCGGATAGAATTGTCATGAAATCTGCGACAAGAACAACTAGACTTTCTAATACGAATTGCCTCTTGATTCCCAGATTTAAGTTGGCTAGAGTTGGACGCAGCAGTTTCCAGGTCAAGGCAGCCCAACTATGGAACTCACTACCCTCCCCCCTAAGAGTAGAGCATTCGCACCAAATATTCTGTTAGAGCCTAATAAAGTGGCTTAAAGACGCTGACTTCTAGGTTTACCCACGACACCTAGACGATTTGGACCATTACCCTGTATACACTCCAGTACTGGTTACCCACTGACTACTGACTGTTTCCTACTCTCTACAGACCACTACCTTACGAACTATGATTCTCCTAAGATCCCACGTGCCTGCTCTTAGCCTATAGTCTGAATCTCAGGTATGTAAATATCCTGTATATATATATAATTTACTTGTGTGTAACCATATTACATTTGTAAATGTATTTTTTATGTATAACTAATCTGTGAGTGATCTTATGCAATGCGTCCTAATACCCTTGGGTCTGGTGCACAATACAAGTAATAAAACAAACAAACAAACACAGCCTGCACCCACCTTCACCACAACGCAAGGAACCGTGTACATACTGGCCCATTTTGGCACAAACCGGGGATTTTTTACTCGAACACAATCCCCCACTGGCACATTAAGGGGCCTCCTTCCTAACTGCCCCTGCCTTACCCTTTCCTGTCATAAATGCACTGTTTCCAAAACATGTTCACATCAGAGCGTACACCTCCTCCCATAGCTGCAACTCTCAATTTGGAACCAGGTTTCCTACCCCTCATGAGTTCAAAAGAGGAACGACCACTAACAATCAACGGTGTATGCCTGTACGCCGACAATGTTTCAGACAGCACCTCGGTCCAGATCAAACTGTTGGCCACCGCTAACTGTATAGCTCCCTTGACAAAACAGTTCATCCTCTCCACTAAACCATTTGCGGCGGATTGTACAGTGCAGCCTTGTGGTGCCTTATTCCCATCTCCCTCATAAAATCCTGCATGCAACCTGACTCAAACTGCACCCGTTATCAGTAACAATACTGGCCGGCACTTCTTCCCATTCAAAAATGTTGCCCAGAAATGACACAACCTGCCCAGCTGTGACTGTCTCCAAAGCGGTGGCTTCCACCCAACGTGAGGTATAATCAACTAAAACAATGACGAACCTTAACTCTCTATCCAACAAATCCATGGGGCCCACGTCAATTGCCAATTTTGACCACACGTCTACAGGGATCTCTATGGGATACACGGCTGTGGTCTGAGTATCTTACTTTTATCACTTACAGCACACGCTGTGCAATCTTTCACAACCACTTCAACCTCTTCATCCATCGCCGGCCACCAGTACGAATCCCGCAATCTTGTCTTTGTTAATGACCTTCCCAAATGTCCTTCGTGAGCCAAATTTACCAACTTGGACCTCAGACTACACGGAGGGACTAATCTGTCCCCTCTCGTAACAATCCACGGGCCTTCCGACAACTCACGCCAAACATGCACGTACCCCTTTCCTACTTCCTTGCAATTAAATTCAGACACACTGTCTCTCAGGCCCTGTCTGATCACTGTCAATTCAGGATCTACGGTACACTCCTTGTCCCACTCATGTTTGTCTATTGCAGGAAACACACTGGCCACTTGTTTATTTTCCTCAAGATCCTCCTGCAAATCCTTACTACTACTAGCCAAACTAGGCAAACGCAATAAGCAATCTGCCACAGCATTTTTAGCTCCCGATATGTACTCTACTCTAAAATTTAACTCCTGTATGTCAGCCATCCATCTAGCAATCCTGGGAGAAACTGAAGACATGCCCTTTGTCGTCAATACGACTGTGAGTTGCTTGTGGTCAGTCCTGACCACAGGAGGAATGCCCCAGAGAAATGACTTGAAATGCTTTGAAGCCCACAGAGCAGCTAATGTTTCTCTCTCTATGATGGCATAATGTTTTTCTGCATCCCTTAGGACCCTGGAGGCAAAAGCTATGGGACAGCTTTTCCCGTTCTCCCATTGTTCCATCACCGCCCCCAAACCCAAATCGCTGGCATCCACTGTAAGTACGGTCTTATTACTTGGATTAAATGAACCCAGAGACGAGGCATTATTTAAGTCGCTTTTCAAATCCACAAACTCTTTCTGATAACACTCTGTCAACTCGAATCGTGCACCTTTTTTTAATAGTGCTCGCAGGTTCACCCTTTTCTCTGCGTACAAAGGGAATGAACCTAACATAATATTCGGTCATTCCTAGGAATGATCTGAGCTGCTCTTTGTTCACTGGAGCGGGTGCCTCTCTCATCACTCTTACTAACTCCTCCTTGGGACTTATTCCCTTCTCATCCAACATGTGACCCAGGTAAGTTAAACTTGGTACCCCCACATGGCACTTTGACCACTTCACAGATAACCCACCTTTCTTCAAAACACACATCACTTCACAATCTCTCTGTCATCATGTTCGTTGCGATCTTTGCCCCATACCAGTATGTCATACTGGAAATACTCAACACCCGGCACATCTCCAAATAAGTCTGAATGAGTCTCTGAAATACGGCGGATGCCGATGCCAACCCAAAGGGCATGTGACAAAATTGATACACCCCGAAATCCGCGAAAAGACCTTTGGGCACCTCAGTCTTTGTGCAGATTTATCTGGTGGTAAGCAGAAGATAGGTCAAACGTGGAAAACACATTGCATTCCCTACAGATGTCAGAAGATCGTTAATGTTGGGTAAACGATGGCGGTCAACCCATATTTTGCCATTGAGTTCTCTTAGGTCCACACACATTCTTAGATTCCATCCGCCTTGCGCAACAATACCACTGGTGACAACCATTCAGAGCACTCAATCTCTTGAATTATGCCTGCATCCTTAAGTTTTGTAAATTCACTTTTAATCTATCCCTGGCCATCACAGGCACCTTCCTAACTTTGTGACCCTTGGGCACAGCACCCCTTTTTAGCACAATTTTGTGTGAAAAACCATTAAGCCTTCCCAGTTTCTCAGAGAATACAGTGGGAAAAGCCTCTTTCAGGTACTCAGCGGCTATGAACCCCCCGGTCAATGTCCCTTCACCGCCCTTTACACATAATCACATAATACAGGAATTGGTTTCCCAGGGCGTATCTCTATCTTTAAAGCTGCTTGCTCATCCCAACCCAGGACTGTGTCTCCCTTGTGCGCAACATAAAGCTTTCCCTCCTGTGTGCGCCCCTTGAACTCAATCTTGGCCCACTCATACCCCAGTACACATGGGTACGTGACCATACACGTACGGATTTATGTTGGAGGGAATTAGGGAGGACACTTCCCTACCATAACTCTTGATATATAGCTCTGGTGACATCATGGTGTAGGGTGACCCTGAATCTACAAGCATTTGCAGTTGGGCACCATTGACTGTTAGGGTGGGCCATGGCCGTTTCTTTTGCGCACCCACCACACTCGGCAACACTCCTTCGTGCAATCCTTCATGCAACACTCCTTCACACGCTCCCTCACTGATATACCGGACCACACCATCTGAATCTGATTCAGCATCCATCATCCTCACAGATTGTCTATTCTCAGCTAGTGTCTGGCACATACATACAAAGTGTCCCCTTCCCTTGCACATCCTACAATCCACATTCTAGGCTGGGCATTGCTTAGCTCCTGTGGCATGTCCCCTCAGCCACATGTCCCCTCAGCCACATGTCCTGCACACTTCTCTCGTTGTGAACGTCCCTTTGTTGTCCTTACTGGACAAGTTCTCTCCTCTGCTAAATCTTCCTTTTCCTTCTCCAACTCCTTTCTTGGCCATCACAGCATGCACACCAGTAGCTTGGTTTTCCCTTTCACTCCTTTCAGTCACTACCTTCATGCTCACTTGTGACTGCTCAATTGCCCTCGCGATTACGCTCACTTTCTCCATTGGATGATCCCTCTCGATCCATAGTCTCTCCCTCATTTTGGCATTACTTGTCTTCATCATTACTTGGTCTCTTATGTATTCTTCCAAAACACTTGTGAACTTGCAGGTGGTGATGAGTGTATGCAAAGCGGTGATGTAGGCGTCTATTGAATCACCCACTCCTTGAGCCCTTGAGAAGAAATTGTACCTTTCTAATACCATATTTGGCCTTTTTCCAAAACGCCCTTCAAGTTTTATGAGTGCTGTCTCATATGCGCTCACCACAGTTTCTCCATCGCCGGCACTAGGAAAACGTCCTCTCCAGGCAGGTGTCTAAATACGCGTATCCCTTCTGTCCTTATGCAATTTAACAGTGCTTCTTCCTTTTCATCAACAGAGTAGTTAGCACCCCATGCCCGCCTCAGGTACACCTTAAAAGTATTAATCCAGAGGTCCCATTCTGTGGGGGGTTCCCCCGGGTTAGGCATGAACGAAGGTGGAGGGTGGGCGTTGCTTTGCTGCATTTTGGCTGCTGGGAATAGACTTTTGCCTTGATTCCAAGTTCAACAATTTCCACTGCTTTTACTTTGCACCACGAATTTAACTGGTTCTGCAGGTCCTTATTGAAGTGCTGCTGCTGCCACTGTGTGCATGTTCTCACACTGGTTGGGATTTCACCCACAAGTTCCACAAAAGTTGATCCCTGGTGAGATGTGCTGCCCACAATGCTTATTCCTGGTGAAATGCACTGCCAAACGTTCACTTTCACTCTCCCCTGTCATTCCTGGAACATGTGTATTATAAACAAGCTTCTATTCCTGTTGCTTTGGCAACCGCTGTTTGCGCACCCACACACATAGGGCCTTTCCTCTAGCCCTTCCCTGAAGCATTGCTGGTTTGCCTTCTTTTATTTTGTTTTTGTAAAGGGCTCGCGCTGGGGGCTCTCCTCTGTTGCGCCCCGCACTCTTTCCTCTACCCCCTTTTCTCTATATGCAGAACTAGCAAGGGAGAGTAGCTGCGCTCACCTTTTCCATGTGAGGCGGGGCAGAGCACCTCCCCTGTCCACACACACGGGACGCCGGCCCTCTGTTCTCTGGGCACCAAACCTGGCGGTCCCCCTCTACAGAGGGTTCTCTGCTGGGATATCCTTCATGATGGCTGCAGGGTTCCAACGTGGATCGGGTGGGGCATGCTGTGTATGCGGTCCTGCCTGCCGAGGATCATCGCATGAGTCCTCGTCGCCAGTGAAAGAATGATGCTAAGCTTGTGAAGCTGGAACTGTGACTTATTGTGGACAAACCCCAGCGCACTGCAGCTCTGACCCCAAGCAAAACAACTGATTTCGAATATGGAACCTTGGACATGGATAAACAGTCCAAGGTTCCATTACAACACAGTCTCATTAATCCTTTTTTAAAGACCCTGGTGAAACAATGAAAAGGTTTGAATTCCATATTACTGAGCAACACGCGTAGACATAAGCATGCGCGGGCCTCTTTCTGGCTCGCGCATGCGCACTTAATAAATGGGAAGCCTGTGTGCGCCAGTTGCCGCCGGGACCCCATCAAGCATCAAGACGTGTCTGTGTATGTTTGTGTGCAGGTGCGTGCTTGTGCGACGGGGCGTCCTGGGGCCAGCTCAGATCTAACATTGGCAACGAGGAAGGCCCTGAGTGGGGGGGGCTCCTGGAACAGCGTTCCTGCATATCAGAGGATACCTCTGTCTACGCCCACTAGACGCCGATTCCTACGCGGCACGCACAGCCACCATTTTCTGTAAATATACGACGGTTGCGGTCTCACGGGTGCTCGTGCGCCGCTCGTATCATTTACTGCATTTATCTTTGGAACTATCAGACAATTTTTGGAACTTTCACAGCTGTCTGTTCCCAGATGGCTGTGGCTACCAGTGCAATAAGTGCACTTTGATCTGCTGCACTGTCTGCAGAGTTTACAGTTGGACTCGAGTGTTCTTCATTGTTTCCACGACCCCAGGACAGCGTTTCCCGCCCCAGGAGTCATTTTGCTGTGGGGTTGGCCAGCCTGGTACACAGAATCTCCCAAGAGGGGAACAGACCTGCGGCCTCAAACATCAGGGTGAGGTGCTCGTGCGGTCATGGGAGACCAGGAGGATGCCGTTGCCCAAGCACAGCCACCACAAAGACAGCAAGGAACGTTGGCACCCATGCCCGAGTTTTACATGGCAGGACCCCCGTCCAAGCTTGGACCCAAGTGGCTCCTGTGGGTCAAAAAGTTGGAGATGTTTTTCTGGGCCACCGGAGAAACTGAAGATGACACCAAGGTGGCGACCATGTTATATTCAGCAGGATCAGAGGTATATTGCATCTTCGAATCCCTCAACTCCCAGGCAACGACATATGTAGACGTTAAAATGCCCTCCAAGAACATTTTCTGCCCCTGGCGAACCAGGACTTCGACAGGTTTGTCATATGCGGCGAGAGGCAATCTGGGGAGGAGACTTTGGATCAGTTCTGCGGGACGCTGAGACAGCACGTGCAGATGGGAAAACGAAGAGCTCTTCCAAGGTTGTAGCTCAGGGAAACTCAGACGTCAGGTGTTTTGTGAACCTGGCCTGGCGCTGGCCCAGATCTTGGACATGGGGAGGGCCTATGATCTGGCAGAAAGTAGAGGCGCCAGAATGGAAGCAGTTGTCCGCCCTGGTAAGAGCGAGGAGGCTTTTGTTGTTGGATGCTCAGCGATGAATGCGGCTCAAAAGCCACGATGGTCTCCGAAAAGACCTGAGTCATTTCAAAAGCCTGACCAGTCACATCCCTGTCAATATTGCGGCTATGACCTTCCACATGCTGGTGAGTGTCTGGCGGAGTCAAGAGCGTGTGGTCGCTGTGGGGTGTCGGGACACTATGCAAGAGTTTGCAAGGCAGCAGTCCCAGTGGCTGCATCAAGGGGCCCAGCAAGTCAGCAGCGGCCGCCCGCGGAAGCAAAAGAGTGTCCCCACAGTTGAACAGGGGATGCAAGAGCTGGATATCGCTGAAGAAGAAGAGGAGGACGATGAAGTATTCTTTATCTCCAACATTGCATCGGGATCACAGAAGTAACGTCAACCCACCTGTGTGGTCAACATCGAGGAAACACCGCCACCCTTGCCGATAGACACTGGAGCACCCGTGTGTGCCCTGGCTGCCGGACATTATGAAGCCCTACCAGGCCCACCAGCGCACGAAGGAACCAAAGCAAGAATATACACGTTTGGAGGCAACACTCCATTGCCACTACGAGGGGCATTCATAACATCAGTCACCCATGGCCAGCACTCCATAAAAGCCAGGTTCTTTGTGACAAAAATTAGTCCACACTCTCTGTTAAACTGTGCGGCGTCCGAAGCCCTGAACATTTGACATTTTGCCATGTCCGTATATCTCTCCAACATACAGAACATCACGGAGCGATATGCCGACATATTCAAGGGCGCAGGCAAGCTAAAGGGTGATCCTATATGTCTTCATATTGACGAATCTGTGAGACCCATGGCCCTGAAGAATCAGAGGATCCCTTTCCACCTGAGGGCACAGGTTGAACATGAACTACAAACTTTTATCGACATGGACATAATTGAGAGGATCGTGGGCCCCACTACCTGGTTTTCCCCGATTGTAGTAGCGGCCAAGCCCAAAAAACCTGGGGCAGTGCGCATCTATGTGGACATGCAGCTGCCCAATATGACCATCAAACGGGAGCATCACCGGACACCAACGCTTGACGATATTGTAGAAGAACTTCAGGGGGCCAAGGTATTTTCCAAACTTGACCTCAGCTCAGGATATTACCAGCTGGAGCTTCATCCTGAATCCTGCTACATAACCACATTAACAATGCACGAGGGCCTGTACCAATTCAAGAGATTAAGCTTTGGTATCTCGTCGGCTGATGAAGTCTTTCAGAATGTGACCCGAGGGGCGCTAGCAGGCCTAAAAGGAGTGATAAATTTAAGTGATGACATTCTTGTGTTCGCATCCTCTGAGGCAGAGCACATTAAAAGGTTGGAGAAGACCCTAGAGAGGATCCTGGGCCTGACTCTTCACGAGGGGAAGTGCGAGTTCTTTAGAGACAGAATAGAATTTTTTCGGATTCGTATTTCATGTTGGAGGCATTTCCCCAGACCCGGAGAAGGTACGTGACATCAGAGAGGCAACCCCCCCCCCCGCCGAGTCCCCTTCAGACATTCGAAGCTTTCTGGGGATGGTGAACTATTGTGGGCGGTTTATCCGGGACCTGGCCTCACTCTGAGCCACTGTGGGCCCTCACAAGAAATGACGCCACATGGGAGTGGTCCACCCGGGAACAGAAGGCGTTCGACGCCATCAAAGCGGCACTGACTGGGAATGAAACCATAGCATATTTTGATCCCAAGAGAGAATCAGAGCTAGTGGTTGATGCCAGTCCCGTAGGACTAGGAGCGGTGCTGATACAGCCGGACGCACAGGGCCAGATGCATCCGATAGCCTACGCCAGCCAGGCCCTGACTGACACTGAGAAGTGGTACTCTCAGATAGAAAGGGAGGCGCTCGCCATTTTGTGGGGCTGCAAGCATTTCCGCTTGTACATATTGGGCAAGCCTGTGTCGGTCATTACCGACCACAAGCCACTGATCCCCATCATGGCCGGTGGGTCCTCCAAACCTCCTCCACAGATCGAGAAATGGATGCGGTCTCTGATGGAATATGGAAGGAAGCTCCACTACAGGCCAGGCACGAATAACCTGGCAGACTATTTGTCCCGCCACCCAGGACCTGTCCGGATGCAGGAAAGACCAGATGAAGAAGACTGTGCCGAGGTAGTCCGTCACGTATTGGAGGCCGCCATGCCCAAAGCGCTGACCATACCCGAGCTGGCGGACGCGTCCCAAGCCGACAATATCTTTCAGCTCATCATGACCGCGATGGCCAGCGGAGACTGGAAGGGGGTATTAGCAAACACCACCCGGAGGGAGAGGAGCGCCCAACAGGACCTTCAAGCGCTGTGGCGAGCCCGAAATGAACTATCCATCTCTGAAGAAGGGTTAATGCTGAGAGGGCGTCTAATTGTCATACCGCGGTTACTGGTGAAGAAGGTGTTAAAACTGGCCCACAGCAGACACCATGGCACGCCTCCGAGCTAAGGTGTGGTTCCCAGACCTGGATCGTCGGGTGGACGAGTACATACATCAATGCATTTGGTGCCAAGCGGCCTGCCCGGCAGCAAGGGAACCCAACATCCAATCCATGGAAAGAAGTGACCATCCATGGGGTACGGTGCACGCAGACAGGCTCCACAGGGAGGGGCACCTACTTTTTGGCGGTGATAGATCAATGGTCCATAGAGTTAGTGGCATTGACCACCAGTGACCACATCATACAGGCCCTGGAAAGAATCTTTGCTACTCACGGATTTCCGTTCGAATTATGCTCTGACAATGGACCCCCTTTTCAAGGCCAACGATTTGCAAAACACATGGAGGAGTGTGGAATAAGGCACCGGAAGGTGACCCCACTCTGGCCAAGGGCCAATGGCGAGGCAGAAAGGTCCATGCGCACTTTGAATAAGGTGTTCAGGATAATTATATGGATAATGCCCTGCAGTTTACAGGAGGGTGCTTTAAGGAATTTGTGAGAGGATGTGATATTGTCCATAAGAGAGCAGCGTTATATAATCCCGAAGGAAACGGGTTGGTGGAGAGGATGAATCGATGTATAATGGAGGGTATCAGATTGGCGGGTGTATGTGGTATGGATGTCTCAGGAGGATAGCTCGGGGGCAACGTTCTCGCCTTGGAAGCAAAACGACACGGAGCACCACAGGTTCGATCCCCGGGTCCGCACTTAGAAACCTCTGGGTATTAAGCGCCTTATAAATAACCTATCATATCATATCCCAGAACCACGGAGAAACCTTTCAGTTCCTCTCGGAGTACTGTGCGACTCCGCCTCAATCCACGGGGGTAGAACCCGCGGATGCCCTTTTCAAGCGGTGCCCCAGGGGCCTCATACCAGAGGTGGATGAACGAGAGCCGGGGAACATCGATGACCAAAGAGTATGAGCGGAGCGACAGGTACGCAATGAGCTATAGAGCGCCCGGAGAAACCTCCAACAACCCAACGTTTCAGTGGGGGACACAGTGCTAGTGCGCAACCGCAACTAGAGGGAAAGATATCCCTAACGTATGAGCCGAAACCCATGGACATAACACACATCAACGGATCAATGGTAACTGCCGCTGATGAGAGAGGGAACGTGACGCAGAACGCATCCTACTTCAAGAAGATAGAGACCCGCTCATCCGATGAGAGTCCAACTGACAATGGAACCATGACCGAGTGCCAGTCCGGCATCTCGGGACAGCGAGGGCAGAGGGGACCAGCCACCAATAGATTCTCCACGTCCATCCCAGAGCAGCAGCCGGAAGTACGCAAATAGGCAAGGGCGCAGATGTCCGGCCCGGTTCCAGGTCTTTATAATGGACACTGATCCCTGAGCCGCAGGGATGACGGTAATGACTCACGTTGGGTCCGCCTGTTGTTAGTGTGTATGCACCACAGTGTTAGCCCCTGTTGGGCCATGTGATAACATGCTGTTTGTCGCTGTTTGTTCTTTAAAGAAAAGGAGGAATGTTACGGAGCAACACGCGTAGTAGCCATACGCATGCGCGGGCCTTGTTCCTGCTTGCGCATGCACTTAATAAATGGGAAGCCTGTGCGCGCCAGTTGCCGCTGGGACCCCGAAGCATCAAGACGTGTGTATTTTGTGTGCAGGGCCGTGCTTGTCTGAAGGGGCGGCCTGGGGCCAGCTAAGATCTAATATTCCACTGCTCTAAATTATGCAGAGCCTTCCCTTTATTTTACCACATGGGGTAGTTAGTATTTGAGCCAAGAGCCCTTCGAGCAAAAGTAATAAGCAGACCATTCACGTCTGAAACTGAGATTCTAAATATGCACGGCTTTCAGTGATATGTGATCGGGAAGAGCAGTAATGTCATTCATCATCTTTTTGGTCCGTTTTATGAGAGGAAAATCCATTCGGGGAGCCTTGCCAGAGCACAGGCTTGGCGACTTTTGTACCTTGCAGCCCGTCCCATTTAAAGCCCTGGTCTTTTTCTCACTTGATGGTTTTGCTCTTGAGTCGGGCAGCCTCCTCGGCTCTCCTCTGACGTTAAGAATTCTCTGGCTCTGCAACCGCTACTTTTCAAGGATTTTTGGGAGAAAAATTGTGAGATTGCTTTGCTAGCAAGTCAGCGAGACAGAGGATTGTTCGTAGATTTTAGCTTGCTCAGTCTTGCTGTGAACAATAACCAGCAGCCGTGAATAATGTGACCAATCCATGAGCGGGTGTCCTTTTCGGTGTAAGAGGTCCCTTCGCCCATGAGGAAAAACGTAATACGGTGAACAGTTTTGGACAGCTTCTTACACATCTGATTCCATTTAAGAACTTGCCAAGACGCCATGTTTGTAAGGGCAAAGCTGGTCTTTTTGACGTACTTCCGGTTGGTGGTGTGGGGAGTCTCCGGGCGCTGTTGGTGTAGTGGGCGGAGAGGGGGCTGGGTCTGGGCTGGAGCGACGTTGCTTAGGCTGCTGCTGTGACTCCAGTCACCGAGGCTGCTTCCCTCAGTCCTAAGCATCCCGGCGCAGAACACCCCACGTCGCTAGCAAACGGAGAGTATTATGCAGATCCCTGAGAGCCAGTATAAGAAGGTGAAGCTGAACAACAAGCTGCAAAATTGGGTAAGCCTGGGTGCTGGTCACGGGGAAGATCGGCACAGCTGCTGCAGCCGACTAGCTTCTGTGTACGTCCACCCAGGCACAGCATCCCAGACCGCTGTAGCTTGCCCAGGGAGCAGAGCGCTGCCACGCGTACACACTTTAGTTCCTCTTAGCACAGACAGTACGTAAATAATACAACGAAACAATAATTAGGCGTTCTTCTTTCTTCCATGTCAATTCCCTTCTTAACTTTTCAAGTCATTGTGTTAAAACTCGCACGTTGGTTTCACTTGCATTAGAAACGGACACTGTATGAAATAGGTGGGGAGTGAGCCTCTGCCCCTCAATCCTTCCCCCATCCGTTTAGTGCTCAATGGTACCCCGTGAGCAGTTTTTTTCACGTTTGATAGGGCAGCGGTGGTGGATACGTTCTCGCGGGGGGGTTGGGGGTGGGGCAGTTGTCGAAGGAATGCATCAGGCTCTTCCACTTTTAGGTCCATGGGTAGAGTCTAGGCAGGAATACGTTTTCCACTTTGTGATATTGATTGAAGTGTGACAGGATGGCGTTTTCCCGTTTCAGGTGCTGGATTAGTTTTTTGCCTGGAGCACTCCATTGCTACATTTGGGGGCAGGCATAAGGATTTGTCTAGTTTAGAGTAATCTTACAGTGGGGTGGGAAGGCTTGTACACCTAACCAGCCGATTAGGGCAAACGCCTACAAGGCAACATTCTGGAGCACCTGGGAGGGAGATGTTGCCAGAGAAAGCAGGATAATGTAATTCTCCCATTGGATTGCATTGGGCTACCAATTGTTTTTGGTGGGAGAAAGTGAAGAAAAAAAAAAAAATATCAGTGATAGAAAAATAGAAGGGTTGGCATATATGTAAACATGTTCTTTATTGTGCCGCCATGAACCGATCTTTGTTTCTGTAATGCTCTGATTACTGGTAATGTAAAGGGGTCTTATATAGTGCCCTTCTGGCAATAATGTTGGCCTCACTGTGCATGGCTCTGTAAGCAAGGAGGTCAGTGTGTGTTAGTCGGATAGCGGAAAGGCGATGCAGAAACCTTTGGTGGTTATGGTTGCAGGACGGGAGTACTGTTACCTGTGTGCCGATATGAAAATCTCTGTGGTTGGTACTGGCAGGGCAGGTTAGCCATGTGGACAGTGTCTGGGTTTGTGGTGTGCAAAAATGTACAGCATGGTTGTTAATCGAAGATGGATATGGTCTGAATCTGTTACGGTACACCTGGAGGTCTTCTGAAGGAATGTGGAAGATGTAAGGATGCAATATTTTAGTAGTGAGGAGTTAATTGAAGGACGAGGGGTGTGGGGGAAGTGAGGGTGTTGTCACTGCATCTTGGTTGTAGATTTCACTGAGATGAGGCGCAAGCCAGTGTCGCGTAGCGGTGGTTCCATGAATCATATTGGTTTTCCACAGATAGTAGTGCCAAGAGTTTCGAAAATTGCCTGTCCTAAATAGCCCAAGTTTCTAGTGCACTGGTTTTTGCCGGTTGTTATTTTTCATTTCTTTCAAAGTGGTTGGTTAAAAATCTGTACACCTAGCCCTGCGCTTACTTTTTTGTTTTGTTTTGTCCCTTGCCCCTTCTTGACCCCCACACCTGTCACAGTGAATACTATGGGGCTGGTTGCACTCTGGTAGGCCTGTATCATTACCCTCAGATACTGCTCTTTTAAGAACCCAGGGAGGTAGAGGAGGAGTGTCAAGATTATCCATGGGTGCCAACCTCACAAATGTATTGATTGGGCCCAGGCACTGATATGAAAACACCAAGATGCAGGGGAGTGCTGGGAGACCTCGTTCTTTATAAGCACCTGGGGTATCCGTGTTAACCAGTCGGGTTAACGTGAACATGGGGTTTATTACCAGATGCAAGTTGCGTTCGAAGTTGCTAGCCAGCGTCTCATGCCGCAGTGCCCGATTTGTAGGTTTGCCCATGGCTGCGCCGCCCCTTTCCCCTGACCGTCTTCTCCCTCACATCTCTATATCTAATCCCAGCACCACACTTTGCAGGCCCAAATTTCATGTTTGCCTCCATCACCAGCCCCTTCAAGTACATGCTATGGGAACAGAAGCAAAGGATTATGACTCAGAGCCCTGACTTCCATTTGCATGACAGCCACGTTTCTGTTTTGATAAAGAGAATTCACAGGTGGAGTGCTCGTCACACCCAGAGTTTTCTGTCCACTGAGCATCCTTTCTCAGAAGAGATATGTCCACTACATATCAGTCTCTGTCCTGCCCGAGGGCAGTCCAGCGCCGAAATGCCAGGCAATTCTGTTTTGAGCAAGAGTACCAACAGCAACCCTGGACACGTGTTTCGGCCTGGTTGGGCATCATCAGTGAGGTGGAGCTGTGCCTCTCTAAGAACAGTGAGCAAGGGTTCCACGTCTGGATTACCCTAGCAACATTTCTATCTTTCCACCTCCTGATTTGGTGGGAACAGCTTCTCTGTCTACATTGATTGAATGGGCATTGTCTTGTTCTGCTGGGTCACGTGTGTTGAGACCATGAAATTTAGCTGCTCTCTTGCTTGTAATTATGAGGATTTTAGTCTGAATTTCTCATGGGATGCTTATCGTCTTGGTAACCAGGAACTTTCCGTGTCCACTCGTACTTGGCTGGGTGCATTGTTTCTGCTTGCCTCTGGCTGCAGCGATCATTCAAGCCCTTCCATGTACTCGAAGCTTGTCTCCCGTTCCCCATTAATTTCATTGGGCTTTTAGTTTCCATATGTGTCCTTTTGGCTTTTCCATGTTGGTGGCAGTGAAGCATATGCATGCTTGGTATAAATATATTTTGGCATCTTGTGGTTCAGCTTTGGGAAAGAGTGTGACTATATTTAGAGATGTTTGTGTGTCTGTCATCTACCTCCTGCGTGAGCTTGTGTTTCGTGTCCATATGTAATAAGCTAATACCTCTTCGTGTAACTTTGTGAATGGATGGCTATGTACTTCATGTCTAAGTGCGGATACGTCATGATGTCATTGATGACGTCATAGATTTTTTGATTTGCGATCAGTCGACTTGTTCTACTGATGGCATCTCCAGCTCCTCCAGGTGAGCGACTGGGTATGGCCTGAATGGCTGTCTGAGAGAGTAACATTTCTCATATCTGTGATACATCGATGATGGCGATGAAAGGCCTAAGAGCGAGGTGCATCTGTCGTGTCTCAGTCTTCGGGCTGAGACTCGAGCAGGGGTCATGAGGGCCAGACTTGGACCTCTGTCTTCACCTCGCTTAGCTCTGGCCTCTTACCTTGGGTTGTGTACCAGTACTACTCTCTATGACCATCAGAACGTGGCGTAAATGGAACACTGTCCTCTCCCTGACTCACTGTGACCCTCTTTTTTCAGTGCCGTTTCTAGACAATATAGTGCTAGCACTGCAACTCAACATTGTATAATTTTGGGGCAGGGTTGCAGTCATTGCAATATAACCAAAAAGCTGGTAGTACTTAAAAGTAAATGTAGACACAGCAAAGCTGAGTGTATTTAAAAAAAGTAACATAGTTTAATTATCCATAGTTTATTTTCATTGGCTAAATTGCACTTTCCTATATTTAGCAGCCGTAAAAGTTTTATTTTTATTTTTGTATTTTTTTATTTATTTTTACTGCTTCCTTGTCTATTTCTTTTCTCTCGTTTTGCTCTGTGGAAAGTATAACTAGAGCCAGTAGCCTCAAGTTGAGTGTACTGAAACCCTCTGTCAGCAACTGTAACCTAAATCCAAATGGAATCCCTCCCCCACACACATGTAAAAGCTACACATATTTCTGTGTATGGTGATTACTTCCAACATAGAAAACACTTTTAACTATCTACAAACCATAATTTTGTCTTTGCTAGCGCTACACGATTGTAAACCATGACTGTGTTTTTTAATAGCGTACAATGGAAACGTATTCACTTTCGTGGACTCCCAACTTTGTCTGGTAAAACACAGTGAGATTACGTTATTGCACAGGCGCACACCTTTTGGTTACTTAGTAAATCTGGGATTTGAACCTAGCCTGAAATGTAGGCATTTGACCACATACCTAACTAGCACTATTTGGTACTGGTATGTGTTACTAGATGACTTTCCAGTGCTAAAATTAATTTAGCTTTAACGAGATTACTATAAAAGTACCGAAATCAAATAATAAGCCAAACTAACAAAATACACAGTATCAACACTTGTTAAGTAAAATAAGTACGATTTCAGCTTTTGGCAGACAGGCCTTGCTAGGCCTAAATACATGAAGGTCTGACAAGGTTGTGGCTTGGTGCTGTAGCAGGCAGGCAGGTACTATCCATATGTCTGGAGCAAGGTATCATAGTAGTTGCAATCATGACGTTCCTTATGTAGGTCTCCATGGAATTGAGATTGCCCTCACATCTGTGTCTGGGGAGGGGACCTCATTAAAACAAAGGGGAGGCGAGCCAGTGCCAGCTGTGTAGCATACAATTCTCAGACATGATGGGAGGGTTTTTTTGGAAGTAGAAGGGGGATGCTGCCAGCAGAAGTGGGGGGGGGCACGTTATCAGGATCTAGAGTACGCAGGCATGGGAATTGGGGGGGCAGGGGATATGAGGAAATGGTAATGCTGGTGGTCAGGGAATCGCTACAGCATCAACTACCCAGGCCTTTTCTCAAACTCTGGTGCAAAACAGGGGCAGTTTGTTGTTGAGCCTGGAAAGCAAACATGGCAACCTCCTGGAGGGCTGAAGTTGGAATGATAAGTGGTGTGCAGCTGCACTGATGACCATTTCCTGAGAAGAGAAATTCATGCTGTGGGAGTCTGCCAGGATGTTGTGGACTAGCATGCTTTGAAAGGGTTTCAGGAATAAGTTCTTCTCTGACTAGGAATTCAGTTGGAGCAATATAGGAGCCATTGAGGGAGTCTACCGACCCCCCCCCTCCACCCCCACCCTGACCCCCCAGATTGCTATAAGAGACTGCTGTTGTGTCGTTTGTTAAGACCGTTACGTACTGGGTTCCGATTTTAGCGGAAAACCGTATCCGAGCTTGCCGTACCTCTTCCTAATTTTTCCAATTGAAAGAATGGGGATACCCACAAAAGACTAGCAAATCCACTAACTCCTGGAGTCGAAGGACTCCAGCAACCAGGCTGTTAATAAATGGACATCAAATGTTTTAACCAGCATAACTGTAAACTTCCATGGGCCATTATAGCTAGGACCAGATATGGCTTTGTTTTATTAACCAACATTTTCACCATGCCCATGGGAGTTAGGTTATGTAATATTTTATTCTTTATTGACTTTTAAAGGCATTCCCGTTTTTATTGCAAAAAAAAGACTGCGAACATTACTATAACTTGAGTTCCATACATTCCAGCCACAAATGCTTTGGAGGGCATCTTCCTGAGGGAGCTATGAATTGTCCTTCAGAAGTCTTCAATCTCTTTTGTGGCATGTTTGGCCACCAAAATGGAGTTAATACATTTTTGTAAACAAACTCTTGCTGAAGCCACATTGCATCTAGACCTCCCACTGGCATACCAATTACTCGTGCCCAGCAGCAGGTATACAGTGTGTGTTTTGTGTGTGGATGTTGGCAAGTTCAGTAATTCACCCAATGGCCGATAGGTCCACCTGGGAACAAACCCACCAGTACCAGCTTGTAAAAGACAGAGCGCTGTCTGAAAGTGAGACTGTTTAGCAGATCTGCCTTTTTTGGCAGAACACATTACTCCTGCGAGCTTTGGGACCAAGAAGACTCTGCAATAGCACCCCCCCCAAGACTCTCCAGAGGGATTGGGTGAATTGTGTTCTCTTAGGCTCTAGTA